>NC_060122.1:304533988-305170863 GCF_021461395.2 Schistocerca americana | reverse complement strand
GTTCACCTCCCCCTCGGTAGTACCCTCCAAGAGATCAGAATGAGGGACTAGTCCGGAATCTTATGCCGATGGAAAAGTAATCATCAGCTAGTCAACTTTTATGTACTCCTCGTTTCGTCTATTATGTGTTATTTTGCTTCCTCGACAGTAGGATTCCTTGATTTTGTGCATTTATTGGTCACCAATTTTGATAAGTTTATTGCTAATCTTATTCCTGCTGGTCCTGTATTTCTTCGGTTTACTTTCAAACCATTTTCTGCTCTCAGACTTTTCTTTCCATTCAGCAGGTCTTGTAAGCCTTCTTCTGTTTCACTTGAATCCCTGTTTTATTTCCATCACTGATTCTTCGATGTATAGATCGAATAGAAACGGGGGAATAACCCAGAATCTTTTGCAAAGGGACACTTTTTCACTTAGAAGGCGGGGTCAGATGAAAACAGGACACATGGAAAAAAAGTAAGTAATCACCATAACTTAGTAAGTTTATCCCACTGTGAGGCAAGACCGTCAGTGCCTTCATGAAAAAATGTTTACGGTTGCCTGCGGAGCTCTGGTTTTCCTCAGGCGTGGCCAAAGAAAATCGAAGGCCACGAATGTCTTTGTTCGCGGCTCCAAAAATATGAAATTCATGTGATGAGAGTTCCTCACTTTATGGAGAACGTGTAAAGGCTTCCCAGGGAAAAATCTACGGCGTACTCAGTACAACCTAGGCAACATGTGGGCTGGCCGCCGTTGTTTAATACCGGATGAATGCATGTATGCTTTACAATTTGATACTGCATGAAAATCCGGCTTCTGCTCATTATCTCCAGATTATTTTCTGTTACTTCAGTATACTGTAGTGCTTAGCATTGTATGTACGATTGTGTTTATAAAACGTCAACGACATTTTACTACAGTTAAAAATATTTACATGTGCTATACTGTTAATTTTTTAGAAATTATAGACGTTTTATAAATGCTTGCGGCTGAAGAGCAACAATGTATCGCTGCTAGCCTATTCTTGTTTCCATGGGTGAGGGACTGAAATAGCAGCAAACAGAAAAAAGACGTTAACAGGCTTCCACACTTCATTGGCTGCTACAGTACGTACAGTTGATGAGAAGTCACTGAAAAAATTGGCTAGATGTACGAATGTCTACAGTATTGGGGCTGAGTAGTAGGGTAGGCGGCAGCCCGCCGGCGGAGCCCCTAGCTGAGTGCTCATATGCTACCCGCAAGGCACAGCCTGTGGCATGCACACGCCTTGGGCACTTTGCGATTGCCACTGGAGAGCGTGCGTAGCTGCTTCGCAAGGAAGACGGCCTTCAAGCTGTAAACGATTCCTGCTGTGGTCTACAACTACTACCAGACCAACTGTTCCTTCTTCCACAGTTCATTGTATATTTCACCAAACCATTTTCCACCTCTCTTTTTTATTTTGTGAATCGTTCAAGATATCAAAATGAGATTTTCGGAGAATGATCGTTTTTCTATGGCTGACCCTCTTATCTCTTGTACGTAGGCAAACATGCTTTTTCAAACGTCATTTCAAACTCTCTGACTGACAAATGCAGTTATATGAAACTTTTCGTGCTTCCTCGTGGCCCCAATTTTCTGAATTATGTACAGGAACAGCAAAGATTTTTGTTGGAACCACACTACCTGATCAAGGTATCCAGCAACCTGTAAGTGGACATTAATACAGGGTGTGTCCACCCTTCGTCTTTATGATGGCTTGAACTGTTCTGGGGACACTTCGGTGAGACGTCTGTCTGTGGAGGAATTGCAGCCCACTCTTCCTCAAGAGGCGAAGCCAGAGAAGGTAGTGATGTTGGATGCTGGAACCGGAAGCGAAGAAGACGTTCTAACTCATTCCGGCTGCTTCCTATGGGTCGACGTCAGGGTCCTAGGTAGGGCAGTCCGTTCCAGAAATGCTGTTGTCGACAAACCATAGCCTCACATGGCTCATACAAAGGGTCATCGGCTCCAAAATAGTCCTCTACTGGCGTAGTACACAGTAATGTGAAGTGTGTTTATGTCGTTCCGCATTTAGTGCTTCCTTAAACAGAATACGGGGAGCACAACAAAACCACGAAAAACAGTTCCATAACGTTCTCCAGACAATCTCCAAACCTAAACCTCTTCATCGGAAAGCCACAGGTCCAAGTGATCCAATATTCCAAATTAGTCCTTTCCACTGTCCAGTGTCGTCACTCTTTACACCAACTCAAACATCGTTCGCCGTTGACTACAAAAATTTATGGCTTCGGAGAAACTACAGTTGTACTCCAGTCATTTTAACTCCCTACGCAGAGTCATTGTGCTTGAAGGAGTGCTGATAGCACTTCGGACATCAGGAGTGACTTTCTCCATTGATTTCATGCTATTTTGTACAACCAGCATCCCCAATGCCTGAAGGTCTCTTTCCATCAGAGCATGACGCCTGCTTGGTTCTTGGTTTAGCTATGGTTGTGTCTTCTCGTTTCCACTTCGTAATAGTTGAGTAGAACATCTTTCCAAGGGTTGGAACGTCCCTGACGAATCTGTTACGGAGATGACATCCACGGACCAGTCTACGTTCGAAGTCATTCAGCTCTCCTGGCCGACCTGTTCTCCTGTTACTGCATCTCTCCTGTTACAATGGCAGGTTCTCTTCTCGTGGCATCCAGTGGTCAATTCCGGTTTACAGAGGGATGTTCGAATACTTTTGCTGAGATAGTTTATGTTATTCAAATGGTTCAAATTGCTCTGAGCACTATGGGACTTAACATCTGAGGTCATCAGTCCTCTAGAACTTAGAACTACCTAAACCTAACTAACCTAAGGACATCACACACATCCATGCTCGAGGCAGGACTCGAACCTGCGACCGTAGCGGTAGCGCGGTTCCAGACTGAAGCGCCTAGAACCGCTCGTCCACAACGGCCGGCAGTTTATGTTATATGTTAAATTTTTAACGCAGTTGGCGCTTAGGAAACCTATTTCGAACGTGTATACTTATTCATTTTTATGTGAAAGTCTGTTGTACCAGCGTATGAACAATCGAAAGGTTTCATACATCCACAAAGCCCGTTACGAGAGCTCCGCTTAGTGACGTTTACTTTCCAACAGCCGACTCTAGCCGCCTTGTTTACCAATATCTCGGATATCTTTTGCGAGAAGTTTCAAAGTTAACATGCAAAGCGTTATACAATGTACCTGTCTTTTCAAAATCATATTGAAATCAGTTACAGTACACATTGGTTCGACGAAGATTCAGGAAGCAGTTACTGGACTGCAAAACTAACCGAAGTGACGGTACAGACTCCAATTCCATAAGGCTAAGATAGAAAAGATAAAGATAGAAAAATGATATGGAACCTGTACAAAAACGAGACAGCAGTTATCCGTGGACGGACAAAACAAGAAGCGGCGTAGATACGGAAAGGTGTCCGACAAGGTTGCGCACTATCCCCTGTTATCTTTAACCTGTACATTGAAGAGGCGCTGAAAAAGGTATGGGAAAATTCACAGACAGGTGTAGTAATTCATGGCCAACGAATAGATATGATAAGATATGCAGCTGTCCTAGCTGAAAATGAAGAAGATCTTGTAGTCCACTGAATAGAATGGATAAAGTTATGGGGATGAATATAATATGAGAATTAATAAACCAAAAACGAAAGTAATGGCATGCGACAGAAAATATCAAGTGAAAGTCCAAGTTCATGTAGGCAATGAACTGCTTGAACAAGTTGATAAATTTACTTATCTGGGCAGCAATATTACCAGGGATGGAAGGAGCAAGGCAGAAGTGAGAAGTAGAATTGCTCAAGGAAAGGCTGATTTTAACAAGAAGAAAAATATCTTAACATCTAAGAGCATCAGCCTTGAAATCAGGAAAAGATTTTTGAAATCATATGTGTGGAGTGTGGCATGCTATAGGTGTGAAACATGGACTCTCGGGACAGAGGAAGACCAGAAGCTAAATTCTTTTGAAATGTGGTGCTATAGACGCAAGCTCAATATAAAATGTATCGACAAGGTCACAAACGAAGTGGTTCTGGAAAGAGCAGGTGAGAAGAGAAGCTTCTGGAGTTTCATTGTTAAGAGAAGAGTGCAATTTACAGGCCATCTATTAAGACATAAAGGACTCCTGAACACAGTCATAGAGGGATAAGTCGAGGGAAAAAGTCCAAGAGGAAGACCACGGCTGAGGTACATGGATCAAATCGTGAAACATGTGGGATGTAACACCTATAAAGAAATGAAGAGAAAAGCTGAAAGACGCACAGAATGGAGACAAGCTGCCATTGTGGCTGTTGCAAACCAATCCTTGGATTGACCACTACAGAAGAAGAAGAAGAAGAAAGAAAGTACAAAAAGTGATATCAGCACCAGTCATTTAACGCACATTGCTTGATAGAGATCACCTCTAGACCTTTAGATGGATTACAGTTGCTGTTATCAGCTTTCTCATGTCATCTGTCAGTCTGTCATAATACAGTCACCTTTCTTATCACCTAGAATCCATTAAAGACTTCCTTGTTCCATCTACATCCTTGCATCCTTTCGACTGGCTACGTGTTCTGCCCGTCCCTTTATTCTTTTTGCTACAGTCAAACTGGATTCTACCATTACCCGTTATGAGACACAGTATGAGAAGTTACTTTGTTAATTCATCACAGCCTCAGAGGAGAACATTCCCAGAGGAGATGGTGATCATTATATGCAAGAAGGGGACATCTACGTTCCAGTAATTTATTTGCAGTTATTTGAGGCGCAACATCTTTTCTCACTGTATCAGCATCCTGGACACACAACTGCACGGGTGCTACTTCGACAAGAATTAAAGAGGTTACGTTCTGTTACGGTTTCCAACCCTAAGCTGTGCTGCAGCACGTTCACTCCACTTCGTGTTTTTCTGCGAAGACTAAATTTCAGGAACAAGAAACAGAATTCCTAAATATAGGAATCAACAGACGGCGACTGCGTTAAGAACTTCAAAGCAAAAGGGTTGGGCTTCTCACAGACTGGCCACATTCTCCGCCAGAGACAGAAAGTGGATTTACCAAACTCGGCTTTTTAAGTATTCAGTTGGAAGGTACAAGAACTGCGTGTTCTAGTGCAATTAGTGCATCAGCCACCATTCATTATTACGCTGTCTGGAAGAGTTTAATACCCGAGCAAATAATAGTTAATCAGGGAGAAAATTAATTATCTCATTAATTTAAAATAGGAGTGCAGTATAAGAGTCCTTTGCAACATGTGTAGCTTGTCATGCATCTGTGGAAATATTCAAATATCAGTCGATGACATGAGCACCGTTCCAGCACATTTCAGTATTTCACAGTAATTTAAAAACGTATCAAATCTAGTCTGCTTAGTTTTGTCAGTAGTAAGCTGTTGTTGTTGTTGTAGCTTCAGTCTGAATACTGGTTTGATGTACTTCCATGCCAGCCTGTATTTTGCAGAGCTCTTCATTTCTGCCTAGCCGTTGCAACCTACACCCATTTCATATTGTCTGCTGTATTCAAGACTTGGTCTCCAACTATAATTTTAATCCCCCATCCACATTTTCCTCTGTTACCAAACTGACGATGCCTTGATGCCTCAGAATGTGTCCTATCAACCTGTACTTTCTTTTGTCAAGAAGTACCATATATTTCTTTCTTCCCTAGTTCGATTCAGTATCTCTTTAGTACTAACTACTTCTGTAGCACTACATTTCAAAATCTTTTTTCTTCGTATCTGAACTGTTTATCTTCCAGATTTCACTTCTGAACATGACGACACTCCAGAAAAATAAATTTATATTTTCTAGATCATATTTTCTTGCTACTGTCACTCTGATTATTGTACCCTCTCTATTTAGAGTATTATCATCTGTTTTGTCTCCCGAAAAACAAATATCATCTACAATTTTTATTCTCTCATTTCCTAATCTATTGTCCTCAGTATCGCCTGACTTAATAAGACCACATTCCATTATCCTTGTTTTAATTTCGTCGAAGTTCATTGTATAACATCTTTTAAAGTCACTGTCCATTCCATTCAACTGACCACCCAAGTTCTTCACCCTTTCTGAGGGATGCCGATGACATTGTAATTCTGTCGAAGATTTTAATTTATTCTCTCTGAATTTTAATTTCTTCCGCCACGTTTCTCCTTGGTTTCATTTACTACTTTCTCAATGTACAGATTGAATAACATCGCAATAGACCACGACGTTGTGTGATTACTTTCCCAACTACTGTACAGCTTTCCTTTCATGTCCTTTCACTGCAGTCTGGTTTATGTACAAGTTGAAGGTAACGTTTTGCTCCCTGTATGTCATTGCGACTACCGTCAGATTTTCCACGAGTCAACGTTTTCAAACGATTTCTTAAATTACAAACGCTATAAACGTAATTTTGCCTTTCTTCAACCCAAGAAAAGTCATAGAATCAGTGCTGCCGTGTGAGTTTTTAGATTTCTCTGGAGTCAAAGGTGACTTTCCAGATGAGTGCTTCTGCTAGTTTCTCCATTCTTCTATAAATAACTCGTATTGGTATTTTGCTCCCATGTATGCTACACTGGTGTATTACGGCGTCCTTACTGGAGACCACTTGCTAACCATCAGCGAGTGAAATTCGATTCAAGAGCAAGAGCGCGTTTAGCTCAGACACATCGAATGACCAGCCGCTTAAATTGGCGACCGATGTTGCTCGACTGTGGGTTTGCGCTGTAAACGTCCCGTTATTTTGCGAGTCCTCTGATCGCCACAGCATGTTATTCTAAGCAATTACATTAGATGTGCAGTGATGAAAAAAAAGCTCCTATGTCCGCGACCAATGTAATAGTATGGGTTGCAATGGATCTGAAAGGTCTCAAAGCTTGTCCCAGTCGGTGTGACAATCGAATGCTGCATGGGGAAAACGTACGATAACAGTGCGTTTGCTCGACGTCAGATCGTTGATGGCCCACGAATGGGACACTCAATCTCCTAGTCTTGCGTATCTGCTAGGTTTTTCACGTGCCATCGTGACTTGGATGTTCATAAATAAAATTCTGGTGCAGGCACAAGTGCGTCGGACCACACTTTTCCGTACCAGACAACTCATACATTTTCTAATGTTGACCCAAAGCAACCACAAATTACGACGCACTGAGTAGGAGATCATCGAAATTGGAACGTGAATCAACATAAGTGTGTCGTCTGGTCGAAAGAATAACATTTCTTTTTACACCAGGTCAATGGTCGTTTCCGGATACTCCGTCACACAGGCGAAAGGCTGCTCATAACATTCACTGTGCGACAGACGCAAGCTAGTTGGAGCAATATTATGCTATTTAAATTTAACAGAATAAACTATGTGACACTTACTGATCGATGTGCACTAAAAATCGACTGATATATCACTGACAAAATTTACTAAATGAACTACAGAGTCCCACAAGGCCATCACTTCTTTTCAGACCATAGCGCTAAAGCGACAATAGGTTCTGACTCCTTAAATCCTCTTCCGGATGTCTTAAATCTGTCCTTGCTTCTCTACGCACCTTCATGTACGGCTTTGACACCCGTGACGGCAAGCATTGGCTAAAATAAAAGTAGTGGAGTGCATATATACGTGTACTATACTGGGATGTGACCGAAACAAATCTCCACCTTTCAGGAACCCATACCGTAATGTTTTGAAACAAATATAGAAAATCATCAGCTATTTCCAAATTGATAAACCTTACACTTGAGTTACGGACAGGAATTTTAGGGATAACCGATGTAGGTGACACCAGTTTCTGGTAATATGTGTGTATAAAAGTTTATCACCGGACTGACTTACTGAGTCACCGTCGCTCAACAGAAATCAATAAGGACAGAAACGTGAAATTTAGAGAGGGTGTTAATCTTATACTGCAGGCATCGTTAAAGAAGTAACTGTTCGAAATTACACTCCTAAGGGGTTGAAATATGTCACTATTACGTCAGTTTTGAAGCTAAAACTACGAAAATTGGTATTTGATTCCTCAGTCACAGTAAAAAATACGTGTTGCAGCATTTTTGGGATTTTGATCCCTAAGATGGCAAAAGAATGGGTGAAAATTTTATGAAAAAAATGGTTCAAATGGCTCTGAGCACTATGGGACTTAACTTCTGAGGTCATTAGTCCCCTAGAACTTAGAACTACTTAAACCTAACTAACCTAAGGACATCACACACATCAATGCCCGAGGCAGGATTCGAACCTGCGACCGTAGCGGTCGCGTGGTTCCAGACTGTAGCGCCTACAACCGCTCGGCCACTCTGGCCGGCAAAATTTTATGAAAATAAGACATTATTAAATAACTACTAAAGCATTTGTAAAACTACGTCTACGAAAATTGGTATTTGACTTCTCAGTTAGAAATGAAAAATGTTTCAGTAGTTTTGGAAATTCAGCTCCTAAGGTGGTTAAAAAGGGGAAGAAAATATTTAAGAAAATATCTCGTCATATTAAAAATATTTTAAAAGCTATGAAAATTTGTATTTCACTTCTCGATTAGATATAAAGAAATATGTGTTAGGAGAAAAATATTTCTATGGAAAGATCCCCACAGGAACACAAGAGGCATGATTAACAAAAGCCTTGCACTCAAGCTACTAGAATCGCTTTTTGGTCAGGATTACATTAGGAAAAGACCATGCTTGTGTGGCCTTAATTAACGTGAAAAGTTTAGACGATTAATTCGTGAACAACATAAAAATTTGATTAAAAAATGCAAACTGAAGCAGGCACGAATTGGAACCTGAGCTTTAATCGCGAATTTTAACTAGTATATGCGAGCTCATCTGCACTGATCGAGTGACCATCCGGTATTTTCTTGTCAAATAGACATACGAATTTTATTACATTACAGAAACATGATTACTCAGGTGTGTGGCCCTTTCACTATTAGAGACGTTTACCTGGCCTTCCATTGATCACTGATAGTAATCGAAGGCGCTCTGACCTCTGTGGACTACGTGAATATTTCAGCGACTCTCAGACTTTTGAGGACCACCTGTATTCCTTCACGTTTGGTGTCTCCCTCGTCGATCCATCTCACAGAAGGACCCATCAGGATATCTGTGCACGTCAGAAACTCCAGAACCGCGCGACATAGGTTTCATGGCCGCAAAATTCGCCTGATCTGTGCCGGTGGAACGTGTGTAGATATTTGGTGTCACGCTCCTCCCGAAACCTGTCAAGGACTTGTCGAATCCATGCCAGGAAGAACCGCGGCTGCACTGCTTTCCAAAGGCGGGCAATACGCTGTTAAGTAAATCGTCACACTTTGACTCACCAGTACAGCAACACGCGTCTAATGACAGTACTCCCCGTAGCAAAACAGAAAATCCACACTAAATAAAACCCTTGACATAGCAGTTAGAAACAATATGCGCTCTGCACGGTAGTTATTGACGTAAGAGAACGCAGTCGCGTCACTTTAAAGCTTTTAAGACTGAACTGAGTTAACAAGTCCATTTAAGACCAGACAATGCCGAAATATTGCTCGTCAAGTCTACGTAGAGTTGGACGTACAACAACACAAGAAGAAGATCATAGCTCAATGATTTTCCTAAATGTTTCACAGCTAACGAGATAACATTTAATTTTTCTGAAAAAAAAAGTTGACCAATCTAACAATCTTTAGAATGAAGGTACGTTGTGAGTAAACTGGATCTTTCAACGAAAATTATATAATTTAAGAACCTCACAAACAAATAATGCCTGGTTTATTTCTTAATCGTTCTTCACATAGTCCTTCAACAGTCTTCGGAACACAAAAGAAATAGGAACAGGATACTATGACAGGCACAAACACTCTAAGAAAACCGTAAGGCCTCCACAAATTACACTTTTAAAAGCAACTGCTTTGAAATCCAATAAATAGTTTACTGGGACTGCCATAATCTAAGTCTACAGTCCATCTAAGAGATATTTCGCACTTAGATAATGCTGAAGAAAAGGTGGTTGAGTTTACCATGATATCTAAAGGCTGAAGAATAGACTGTTCCAACCGGGCCTTTAGCTACTTTGACGAACTCTGACTTGTCACAGCGGTGTACGATAACTAATTAGCTTCCCTGTAAATGTAACTGTGGTCTAGAGGTCGCGTATTTGGCTTAGTAATCAAAACATCCTTGATCCAGAAGTGGAGGCGTGCCACTGCTTAAATTTTGAAAAAAAAATCATCAGCAACGTCGGCTGAAGATTTCCGAAATAAGAACGCACTCTCATTCCGCCAACGGCTTATCAAAGTGGACGTAGGAGCGGTCAGAGGTTCAGGGCACTCTCTTGCCCTTGGGGTGGGAAATTGCCCGTAAAAGGTGGGATCAGCAATTGTAAACGGCCTGAGGATGCAGAAGGCAATGGAAACTGCTGCACTGAAGAAACATACCGTGTATCCTATGTGGCCTGCAACTGAAGAATTGTCATGATGTTCTGTCCACTGGCTAAAGATTTCGCGCTAGCACCCTACGCGAATCGCTGGGAGAAGATTGGCCAAGGTGTGGTAACCATGCGAAAAAGATTGAACAACCAATGAAATGATAACGTTCTACGAGTCGTGTCTGGGAATGTTAAAAGTTTGAACCTGGCAGGGAAGCTAGAAATTCTGAAAAAGGAAATCTAAGGATCAGTCTAGAAATATGGGAGGGGGAGGGGGGGAGGGGGGCTGTGAAGTGAAATGGAAAGAATGAAAGGAAACTAGGATTTCTGGTCAGGTGAGTCCAGGTTAATCTCAACAGCAACAGAAAACTAGAATGGGAGAAGGATTCGTTACGAACAGGAAGGTAGGACATAGTGTGAGTCACTGTGAACATATCAGTGACTGTTGCTCTTATTATAATCGGCAGAAAACCAACACGAATAGCAGTAGTTCAGGTACACATGCCGACTTCGCAAGCAGAAGATGAGGAGATGGAGAAAGTAGATGAGGTTACTAAACGGACAATTCAGTACGTAATGGAAGATGAAAATCGATAAAGTCGTGGAATGAGAAAGGAAAAAGATTAATTGAGTTCTGCAATGAATTTCGGTTAGTAATAGAGAAAACTTTTCAGTTAGTAATAGCGAATACTCTGTTCAAGAATCAAAAGACGAGGAGGTATACTTGGAACAGGCCTGGTGTTACGGAACCATTCCATATAGATTACGTCATGGCCAGGCTGATTATGAAATCAGATATTGGATTTTAAGGCGTTCCCAGGAGCACACATAAACTCAGATCAAAGTGTAGTTTAAGAGACTAGAAAGAAAGAATCAATGTACAAAGAAGTGTGATAGACGCTGACTCAGGCATTTTGGAAGAAAGTGAAGCCTACTTTTGACAGTACAGGAACCTTTGGCTTTGTACGCGTTAGTGATGCAAATGACAAATAAAAATTTCTTATTGTGCTGAAAATGGGTTAAATGTACGATAGTGAACATTTATCACTGTAACTGTTAGTGTGCTACTGGTACTATGTCAGCTTTTAGTAGAGAAATATTTCTTAAAGAAAATATACCACGACACTGCCGATATACCTGAAGCAAGAAAACCTTTGGACTCACATACATACGTTAGATTCAAACTATACTGTACAAGAAGTTGGTCAGGTGTCTTTTAAAAAAAGACGTTTTATCAGGTTTTTTAATCCTCTTTTATAAAATTTAGAGGAATATGACAACTTTTATGACTGATCAAAAACTTTTGACAGTGTAATACGCCTCTTACTTTTTCTTCGGTAAAGTTGAATAGGAAATGTGACATCAAATTTGGTCGCCGGAAAGGCAAGTGGAATGCTGTCCGTGGGCGTCCACTTACTTGTTGAACGTGGAACGGTGATGACTAGTCGCATCAGCAGCAAGTGGATTATGTTGCAGGCTGTGATGTTTGTAAAGAAAATCTTCATTATCCTTGTTCACGTTTGGAAGTCCTTCAGCCTACCTTGTTATTCAGCAGGAGTGAGTGAATGCCGATTTTTTTGGCGATACGAACGTATCGCTATAGAGTCGGAAGAAACTTACAGCAAGCTCGAGGAGCTATTTAACGTAACAACTATATTTTTCACAAGTCTTGTATCTTCTTATACAGTTCTTATCTGTGTCTATTATTAGTCAAAATTAGAGGGCTATTCTGGGCTATTAATGTTGCAGAATTTAGATTACTTGATTTTGGCAGTCCAGCACTTACATCGTAATGTGCACTCCGGACAGTCGGTAATTCGACGCATGTTATGACCACCTTCTGGCGACAAGCGGGAATTTGAGACCATCCCGTAGAGCATCTTCGCAATGAGATAATATGCCAAAGTTGACTCGTAAGCAAACACCCCCAGTACTCTCAGTAAAATAACTACGAAATACTGGCAGAAAATGAAATAATATCTCATAGTGATGTATGAGAGTCATGTTACAGGATGTAACTATTTTTACTGTGATATTGGAACTTCGTCTTGTGCGTCATTGCCTAGAATAATAATCGATGTATTGTGGCATGTAAACAGGTTAAACATAAAAAAGTTTTTCTATGACAGCGTTACCCTGGTGGTCAACGGTTGTTATCAATGCCTCCCATTGAGTGCCTTGAACTGGCACGTAACTATCACTAATCTACATATCACGACAACGGCACACAAACCGAAACTGCAGCAACACAATAAAAGTAGTCACAGCTAAAAGCAGAGAAGGGTTTCATTTCAAGACTTTATAGCGGCTATGGACCTGCAGTACAAGAGTTTAATGTGAAACGCGGGTAACAGGTTCAGGATAGAAAAGGATCAAACATCAACACGTGGAAGGGAGACCCACCATATAGTTCATCGTTTTCGCCAAGTTAACATTTATTTAAGAAAGCCGGCCGGAGTGGCCGAGCGGTTAAAGGCGCTACAGTCTGGAACCGCACGACCGCTACGGTCGCAGTTTCGAATCCTGCCTCGGGCATGGATGTGTGTGATGTCCTAAGGTTAGTTAGGTTTAAGTAGTTCTAAGTTCTAGGGGACTTATGACCACAGCAGTTGAGTCCCATAGTGCTCAGAGCCATTTGAGCCATTTTTTTATTTAAGAAAAAATATTGATCAAACTACTGAAATTTACCAATATAAGCAAATAAAACAGTATTCAACAAACACAAAGCACCTGAGCTTATGAACAGTGTAATTTGCAGGAGTTCATGAGTAAATCCCGCTAAATTCCCAGCCTACAACCCTCGCGGCGGTGTCTCAACCCAGGTATAGCTCCATGGAACAAGACAACTACTCAGCTTTTGTTAGGTATGACAGATAGCGCGGCAAAGAGCTCCAGTGGCAATAACTTAGAGTCTTTGACCTCCGGCGTTGGGCAGGATTCCGCCAAGGTAGCGGCTCAGAAGTCACGGCTGCAAACACCAACTGTGAACATAAATCACACGCGAGGCAGCACCCTCAGACAATAACAGAATGCACACTAACAAATGAAGAGATTCGCTTTAGCAAGATAAATAAAACTATAAAACTCGTAACCTTAGATAAAACAAATGGTTAAAGCCAAACTTATACAAATAAACCAATTATATATATATATATATATATATATATATATATATATATATATATATGTGTGTGTGTGTGTGTGTGTGTGTGTGTGTGTGTGTGTGTGTGTGTATGTATGTATGTATGTAAAATGTTAAGCGATTACATATAACTTACAAGGTGCAGGTGAAACTTCCTGGCAGATTAAAACTGTGTGCCCGACGGAGACTCGAACTCGGGAGTTCGAGTCTCTGTCGGGCACACAGTTTTAATCTGCCAGGAAGTTTCATATCAGCGTACACTCCGCTGCAGAGTGAAAATCTCATTCTGGAAACATCCCCCAGGCTGTGGCTAAGCCATGTCTCCGCAGTATCCTTTCTTTCAGGAGTGCTAGTTCTGCAAGGTTTGCAGGAGAGCTTCTGTAAAGTTTGGAAGGTAGGAGACGAGATACTGGCAGAAGTAAAGCTGTGAGGACCGGGCGTGAGTCGTGCTTCGGTAGCTCAGATGGTAGAACACTTGCCCGCGAAAGGTAAACGTCCCGATTTCGAGTCTCGGTCGGGCACACAGTTTTAATCTGCCAGGAAGTTTCATATCAGCGCACACTCCGCTGCAGAGTGAAAATCTCATTCTGGAAGGTGCAGGTATAAATAGAGTAGTTGCAGTAAAACCCCCTGAGGCATGAATAAGTATTGCTAAAACACCTTAAGCAGCACTAATTAAGGTGAGCTTGAGCAAAGCAGAAAATTTCACTCAGTAGTAGCCCTATGTAATTACATTATGACTAAGACACTTACGAGTAGGTTAGAATACATACACCAAACTAAATCACAGTTAGATTCCAAATTCATACCAGTACCTGATACAGTACCACGACATTGCCATCGGGTACAGTGCCACTCACCGGTGTTACCACTTCAGTTAATAACATCGCCCCACACACCCCCAAGTGGATGCACACAAGAAGTTTACCAATTAACAGAGTCACGTGGCCTTAAAAAAGACGCGCTAACAACTATTGGCCACTCTGTAGCCAAGGCACACTGCAGAACAATATATATTATTCACTGAACAAGACAATAATATTGCATCAATTTTCCTTTAAATAATAGAACTACAGGGCCAGAATAACCATAGGGAGTATGTTATGGTGCACTCTATCCCCCGTCAATCATCCTTTTAACTACTTCTCAAATAACAGAAGGAGGCCCCCGTCGCCAGAGCTCCAGAGCACGACCTTCGTCACCTTTAGCGGCTGCGCAACATTCGACAAGTCGCTCGGCGATCCAGCTTGGTACATGCGTTGTCAGACCCAAATCGGCCCAACCAAATCCCGCAGCCAGGCACTGCTGCTCCACCCCTCCTCCTTCCGTCCCGTGCCGTTCACCATTCTCCAGCACCGCGCCGAGCCTTCACACCTCAACCAGGAAACACAAAGATAAATCACAAGGGAGGTGACTATCTATACCGGTTCCAGAGGTAGTTAGGCCAACAAAACGAGCCGCCACGGCTCATAATGTACTCTAAACCGATCAAGGAAAATTTCGAGATGGTTCCTTTCAAAACGATACGTCCTGTTGTTTCATTCCCCATCCATCCCCAATCCGTGCCTTTACTCGACAGGAGGTAGCGAGGGGCTTGATCTTTCTTCTAATTCTGAATACAAGTAAATGTGTATCCTGAAATGTGTCTTTTTACATTCTGATTTTAGGTCCCTAAAGTCGCTATCTGGCGGCACCCTTAAAGAAACATGACAAAAGAAGGAGAAGACTGGCTTACTTTGTGCATCATACCAGTAATGGACATAAGTAGATAGTTGACTGGACTATATGAACATAATAAGTTGTGATAAGCATATTAATTCATCCGTTAAGGTTCTCACATGTTTTCTGCTTTTGTAAATTATTTACCTCCACTGTACTGGGACAAAGATGAGTCAGCACACTACGTGAGTAGTGGATAATATCCATGACTCTATGCTTAGTTTTGCTAGTCAGTCTGTTATGCAGCGCTGGGGCATTTTTATTTGAGGCACAGTAGCGTGCAGTTGAATTTTTCAAAAAATGAGATCAGTTTTCTGTGAATGTTGCAAAAGCTATTTAGAATACTTTATTATGGAGATGAAAACTGATTTACAATAATTTCTTGTTTTGTATATTGACGGAGAAGATTTGGAATAATTTTAAAGGTAAGGTTGTAATTTCTGTAATAAGAGAACTTTGTAATTGTTAGAGTTTTCTTATGTTGTTCACTCTTTCCGTCAGAAATCAAAGTCTGATTTCTCAAGAACGATTTCCTTTAGAGTGAACCCACTCCCCACCATTATTTACTGTAAAATTTAGAACATTTGCGTTGTGTTGTGTGTGCACAGACTATTTCTGACAGCCAAAGAAAAAAAATTTGAGTAGATTATTTACCTTTATCTGCTGATCTGCTGATTTGTATTTGCTTTCGAGAACCTCAGTACTCCAGACACAAAGACAGCGTGTTGAGTAAGCGGTAAGGCATTTTTATTTCAAGGCAGATCTCACCTTGCATTCTTCAGCAAACTGTGTGTAGTCAGGATTGTCATATGTCGTACTGATAATTATAAATATTTTCTTCTGGGTACAGCATTAATTCATTTTTATTGATATTCTTAGTCTAACAAGGAACTTCCTATCACGCATCGTTAATAATGAGCTTTGGTAGTGAGATTTGGTTTTATAGTTCTCATTGAGTATACAATCTGTTTCTTTCAATATTTAATTAGATTATTTTCTTTATTTCAAATTTTGAATTTCATGAAGTTTGAAGTTCTGTTTCACGACACTCTTCATGTGTGCCAAACAGGGCGAACCAACAGTCAATTTTGCTCAGCAATTGAATGTGTTACCTAAAGTACATCTTACACCAGGAGAAAGTTTTCGAAATCTATGTATTCTGTTTTCTCACATAAAGACAATTTTTTATAGAAAGCGTACAATCTGTCTAACGTAAGTGTAACCCAGCTTGTAGCCAATACGTACGTGGGGCATGCTTGACCTAGTCTATCAGCCTAATCTTTTTACTCATGAATCGTGTTTTATGTAAAGTGACGTGGCCTTTAAATGTCAGTGTTATTTGCAATAGTAGGTGAGCTGGAATGTATTTCTGCTGATGGTAGAAATAACATTATACGTGATAGTTCGTAACCGATTGCAAGGTACAACTCGATCGAAACTGGATCAGTATTTTAGAGTAATGGCGAGGGACGACGAAACAACTTCTGAATTTGTAAATAAGAAAATATATAACTGCATTTAAAGCATGATTAAGTCCACAATGACCCACATAACATCTGTGCTTTAAAACGTGATACAATGAATTACTATATGTGAAATATTTCAACAACATGTACTTTACGTGCATCAGAAACTATAGAATGAAAGAAACTCAATGAGAATGTGATAAATTGAAATTCAAATACCCTAATAAGAAACTGGTTAATATAAACCTGATTCTGTATCGTGCTTAGAAAGTTAACCATCTCATGAAGCTCTGTACGAAACTACTCTGCATGGATATGAACACGCTAAAATCCTGGAATTGCTGTAGCTTCCGACTTTGCAATACGCACCAAGGAACAAGAACGCATTTGAGATCTGCGAACGAACAGGCTTTGGTTGTAGTTCTATTCAGACCTTACGCAACTATGCAGCATCTTTACGCATTAGAACGTCTCTTCTGTCCGCGTCCAAAACTCGAACCTATGTGACAATTCAGAACTAACGTTCCCCAGCTAACCATGCGGTCTGATCGCCTTAAAAAAATGGTTCGTCCCAACATGTACCAATTAGATAGTCCTACAAGCATCCTGCTGAGGGTGTTCAAAGACTGTTATGCTTTTGTGCTTTTAAAAATCAGTTGCTCGGTACAGAGTCTATCTTTCCAAAAACATCAACGATTTCAAATACGCGAAAAGTCACTATTGGAAGTTGTGATATCGACAGACAAATTTCTTTGTTAAAGTCCAATCTTCATTTCTTCTTTTTTAGTGTAAGGTGAAAATATGCTAAGTAGGCCAGCAGTGTGCCAAACGTTATGGTTCTCTTTAGTGTGTTTGTTACCGTTATTCAGTTACTGTTTCTTTGAGGCCCGAGTCGATTTTATTTGCTTGACTGACCCGTCTCACGCTGCAGAAAAATTCCACAGTCAGTGCCAGTAATGTTCGTGAAATTAATTATTTCCTAGTAATACCCATTGTTTGGTAGGGAAATAATGTCAAGTGATGTGTAAGCAAAAGGCGTCACCTTGGGTATATGACTGCTTAATTCAGGCTGGCACTTCACTTTATGCAAACGGAAGACCCTCATCGTCTGACGTCGGTGATAAACAAGGCTCCAGACAATGCGGCAGGTACTACGGCATCACCGCCACTACAGCGGCAGGCAGAGAAAGCGGAGACCCATTATCGAAGTTAGAGCTTCATCCAGCAGCAGGCAAATGTTGCCAATAAATTACAGGCGGAGAGAGCGGAGGGTATTGGATTGGCCGGGAGGGCGGGAGTTGGAGGAGGAGCACTGTGCGGGCGGCGATGTGCAGCTGTCAATATGCGCTAGAAGCAGGGCTGCCACAATCCCAGCGACAAATCGCGATGGGCGTGCGGCTGCCTCCCTGGTGGCGAATTTACGCGTTTCCGAAGTGACGGCTGAACAGCCCGTGTCGACAACAGATCTCGTCAATAAATCCGTCTGTTCCCACCATTTTTCCCCGCTTCTGCCTTTTTTTTTTTTTTAACTTTCTCCCAGCGCACTCGGCGCTCCTGCGCGTCGTAAACATTCAGGCTGTACAAACCGTCCCTGCTCGGTCGTTATCGGGCCTCGCTACAGTCGTAAAACAATCGCCGCTCGCCGCCCGCCTAAGCACGTTATGACTCGGATGCTATTAGTGCGAAAGTAAACCGTTTACAATCGCAGCGCCGCATTTCCAAAATTTCCAATCGGAAATCCAGGCACTTCACAATTCACTTCCACACTAAGCATCAAAACGGTCGTCTTATAAATTGGGAAAATAATAAAAGCGTTTAAGGCTGTGTAGTCGCTTGATGAGTGTTCTGCCATTTGAACAACCATAAAGACGTTAAGTATAAATCACTCAAGATTTTCCCAGGCCAAATAATACGTCTGGGCGTAAAACAGAGAAAATTGTGATAAGTCCCACAGTCTCATACCAGAGATAGCCTGTCGGAATATGTGATACATCAGATATATTCAATACACGTATGTGAGTGCATAACGCATATTAAAATATGAAGACACCTCCATGTAAATATACGTCCGAAAGTGGTTAGTTAGTAATCTGTAAATGAAGTCAAATTTTACAATGATCTCTGGTGGGAAATGGTAATAGTTATTCCGAATTCCCTCCGCTTCCTTCTACTCTTAGTACATACGTAGTTTCCACCACAAAAGATATCCGTCAACACTTTCTATTATTATTCTATTTTTTGCACAGTTAGGAAAAGTAATAGAAATTTTCAAACAAAATTAAAAGTGGAAGAGATATAAAGCCAAGCTCCAAAGGAGACAATGAATTCCTGGTAGCTGAGTTCAGAAGCCTGCACCAGTTTAATTTAATGAAAGACCCAGTTAGTGTAGAACTTAGATAAGATAAAAACAAGTCAGACATATAAGTGACGAAAAGTGTTAAAAAGGTGAATAGAGATTTTTTTAATCACCATGGAGACAGTCATTCATTGAACGAAAATTGTTACTATAAAGAAGCAGAAATGGACGAATGCATAGTTTCGCGGCGATGTATACTGATAAAATTTTCTCGGGCTTCTAGCCGTGCCCACTGGTTTAAAATCGATGACTTTTCGGCAGACTTCTCCTCGATCATTGCCAGTGGTGACTGTCAAATGACTGCTACTGCCGCAGGTTAATAGCTCATGAATTCAAGATGCTGACAAGAATAACTTATAGGAGAATGAGAAAGAAAATTGATTATCAGTTAGATGACGATCAGATTCACTGATGACATTGGTGTTCTCAGTGAAAATGAAGCAGATTTGCAGTGTCTGCTGGACGTGATGAACAGTCTAATGATTACAGAACATGGATTGAGAGTAAACTGAAAAAAAGCAGCAGAAATTTGAATAGCGAGAACATCGCAACTGGGGATCACGAGTTAGGCGAAGTTAGGAAATTCTGTTGCCTTTAAAGCAAAATTACCCATGATGGAAATAGCAAGGAGGACAAAAAAGCAGGCAAACGGGAATTTGAGACCAAGGTAAGTCTACTGGTATCAGAAATTGACTTTTACATGAGGAAGAAATTTCTGAGAATGTGCGCTTGCAGCACAGTATTGTATGGTAGTGAATCATGGCTAGTGAGGAAACAGGACCAGAAGAGAATCGAAATGTTCGGCATATGGAGCTACAGAAGAATATTGCAAATTAGGTGGACTGATAGGGTAAGGAATGACGAGATTCTCAGCAGAATCGTCGAGGAAAGCAATAGATGGAACACACTTTGAAGATGAAAGGACGGGTTAATAGGACATCTGTTACACCAGGGTGTAACTTCCATAGTACTGCAGGGAAGTGTAAAGGGTAAAAACTGTAAAAGAAGAAAGAAATTAAAATGAATCCAGCAAATAACTGAGGTCGTATTTTTCAAGTGCTACTCTAAGATGAAAAGTTTGGCACAGGAGAGGAATTCGTGGTGGGTCGTATCAAACTAGTCCGGAGACTGACGACTGAAAAAAAAAAAAAAAAAAAAAAAAAAAAAAGGAATGAATGGATTCCCCGATACGATGTATTCACAAGTGTGGTCATTAAAATCTCTTGAAGTCTAAGGCTTATTCTGAAATACCGGTAGCGAGGCGTAAATTAAAAAGAGATGAAATGCCTTGTCTGACTTTATCACAATTTCAGCTACGTAAGTAATAATAAACAGCGTTTCGACAACAAGTGTACCGCTTCGCCAATACCATCGCCTCCAAGGTCCCACCATTTTAGATTTCTTTTATGTTACGATATTTCAAATCTTTGGTGTATTCCAGCACTTGATAGTCACTATGAATTCGCGAAGACGTTGCGTATAGTTAACAATGCACTTGGGCCACGGCTACGATTTTTGGACGTGTGTGAGCATGGATGGGAATACGTACTGGAGACTGCGTTTACTTGAACAGTGAGTATGTGGATAACTTGTTAAAGTGCATTCGGCACCAAGTGCGTATCTACATTTTGTATTCCACGGGGACCGTCGTACAGTATTCATGTTCTCTCGCAATACATTGTATCGTAGTAAACATTGGTTTCCGGACCTATGTATGTTAGAATTACTTGCTTGTATCATTGTCCTTTCTTTTGTACCTATCATAATCAAGTACACTGTGTGTCTTGCGCAATAGCAGCTTCCTAGAACAGGAAGTTATCGTAAACAATAAAGTACGCGTCCGTAATAAACTGATTTGATCCTTTCCGCAACCTATCCAACTCCATGCTCTGTTTGCTGTACAGATTTTCAGCTCTTCTACTGTTTCCAAATAACGACCCTTATCGTCCGTAAATAAGAATTTTAGTAAATGTGAATGTATGCTTTCCCGGCGTATACAGCTGGCGAAGAGTTCTCGGGCTTCCAGCCGGGTGGCGGTGTCTTCAAACAGCGACGTTTCGACGAGTGACATACTCATCATCTTCTGGCGAAGAATTTTAGTTTTCATCAATATTATGGAAAAAAATTAAATGCACTGATATGAAATGAATAAGTCGACGGTGATAAAATCAAGGAAAATGCAAATCTTTCAGATATGCTGTACATGCATCGTAATGAACATAATGTGACAACCGAAAATTTTTCTGTACGGGGAATCGAACCTCCTTTTCTTGCTTGTCGCGGTCTGCTTAACCATTAGACTACCTGAACACGACGTTCAATAGTGCACAGATTTTACATTGTTCCTACAGGCTGAATGTCTGTAATGTGTTTCATTTGTATATGCAAATCCAATGCTGTATTATAAGCAGGATACGAATGCACTTCTTGATCGTCATAAAATTTCTTACTGTCTGCCAGCTGCAATGTTTCTCGCCTGTAATGTAGTAAGGCAGGAGCCATCATACTTGCACACTCTGGCCTTGATATCGTGATGGAGATAACTCTCTTGCTGAGTCTGCAGCTGGAATTGCGTAAGCATTTCCTTCGTATCGTGATATTGGTTCAGTGTATCCGTGGCGTGATATTTGTTCGCCTTTCGCTCTTCTCTATTCCTGTATTAATATCTGCTGTTGAAGACTTCTAACTGCTGAGCAGACTCCACAGTTGGAATGGTGCTTCCATTCCCCCTATTTCAACAAAAATACTAGTTACAAGTCCAGTACGGGTTGGGAGTTCGGCACACAACACAACCTTCTGGGCGGCTGCGGTAACGAATTCTGCGAAATACAGCAAGTCCGCGAATAAAGCCTAATTTCGTCACACTGCTGCGAGAAATCCAGCCAGAGTCAACACCAGACATTGTTGAAGCTCAACAAGTGGGCAGCCGGGGCGAATGTTGTAAGTACGTAGATTGAGTACGACGCTGACTTTTTGGCACTGTGCGAGCAGCTTTATCCCACTCCGGAGATCACGGTATTACATGACGTCATGTGGGCCAGGCACACATGACGTCATGTAATACTATGATCTCCGGAGCGGGATAAAGCTGCTCGCAAAGTGCCAACAAGCATCTAGAACCTGCCGAAAGATTTTCTTGTAAGGTAACCCCTTCGTGGGTGATTTATGTTTGATTAGAATTATGCATTCCTGGCTCCTACATTTTCCCATCGCTCTTGACGTATACGCTTCCATACTTTCGGATTTTTTTTTTTCGGACATTGCTCATAAACCGTGTAAGCAACCGAGGTTCGTTGGACAGAATCACACTATTATAGGCCTACATAGGTCACATTACTGTTGTCAAATATGATGGAAATGGAACACGTTTCACACTACCGCACTCCGGCAACACTTCACGATTCATCAAGAGCGTCGGTGAGGTCTGTCGGAGCTGCTCTAGCTTGGCGAGGAAATGGCTGTACTGTTTTTTTTTTCTTTATTGATTTTCAATTCCCCCCGAAGGGGGCGGGCTGGCAGCAGCTTAGTAAGCTGCTCTACAGCCTACAGACTTTTTTAAAAACGGAAGAAGAAAGAAACAAGAAAAACAGGCGATAAAACAGTTATTTAAAGTGTAAAATGGCGGAAAAATGCGGAAAGTTAAAACAGAAAGCAAAAGGGGTTGGCAACGTTAATAAAATACACAGGAATCAGACAACTAACATAGTAGACACACAATTAAAAAACATGGCAACAGTCTGGTTTCTGTTCGCAAGAGATAAAAAATCACACCCAGCGACAGGATGATGGCTGTTCGCAACACTTCCCAAAAGACACAACACGGAACACTCACTGTAAAACACTGCACGAAAATGGCGGCACAAAGATGACACAAGGAGGGAGGAGAGGAAAAAACGAAAAGGAGGGGGGAACCAAGGAGGGAGAGGACTCATAAGGGGCGAGAGAGGCAGGGCAGACACGAGAGGGAGAGGAGGGAGGCTGTACTGCTGCTGCGCTGGCCTTATAAAGCCGGCAGAGGTCGGCGGAGTACTCCAACTTTCCCTGTGTCTGTGAGGCGACCTCTGCAAGAAAAGGTTCGCATTAGTCTCTAGCAAGTTGTGTTTATTTTGAAGAACTGTTTACCTCTTGGTTGCCCCTGCAAGTGCTTGTGTATGTTATATGGTACACAGATGTGTCTTGAGTGTAGTCTGCCTGGCAGGGGCCGTCTGTGGCAGACGTAACAGTATGAAACCGCGAACATTTTTCAATAAGGTAATGACTGCCTCGTCTAACAGTGGAACTAATGCGTTAACAGTTATGATTTATTATTGAAATAAGGAGAAGTTTACTTACTTTTTCTACCTGTCCCTTTTTTGATTGACTGTCCCATATAGGAACGCATAGTAAATCCTGTACGGATTTCCTAATAAAAGAGTACCCCTGGAAGCATCTCCCGTCTTTTTTTCACGTCCAGGGAACATTTCTGTTCGTCTCGCTGCATATTTGTGTTACCGGTAGCTTCTGTACTATACTGTACCAGTTCTTTTTATGTACGGTCCAAGGTCTGTTGAGCTATGTTAGATGAATGTGACACATCAAGTGAAAGATATTTTTGTCCGTAAGTTTCCACATAAGGCCTCTACAGGAGTTATAGTAGATGTTGAACACAGTTAGGGACTCTTCCTTTCTGTTGGTGTGCCATTGGCTAACTCGCCATTACTTCGTGGCCAGTGAGTGTGGGCACGCCGTTGTGCTGCAGCCCTTGGTGGCAGGCCTGCAGACGGACGCAAGCCGCGCGCCCGTGCCTGCAGGTAATTGCCGCCCTGCCGCTAAGCAGCCGCGCTGCGCCTAATGAGCCGAGCTCAGGCCTGCCCGCAGCACACAGCGGGCCCCGCAGACAGCAGCGGTCTGACCCGCGCGCAGCCCGCGTGATTAAGGCTTTGCGCTGCCCAGCTCTCTGCAGTCTCTCTCAGCCGGCAGGCTCTTTCTGACCTCGCGTGGTCGTACATCACGCATGTCCCCACGTGCAGGATGGACGAAAATATGGAAACACAGAGAGGAATGCCTGGTTGAGCTTATACGAAGATGCTAGCCAACCGTAGACATTTTGTATTAGACCGCGATCGGCACTCGTGCAATCGTCTGATCAAGTTGAAAGTGGCAGTCACTGTCAGAAAAGCGTTCTGTGTCGTCGTGAGTGCATTATGTCGGCGGAACTGCATTCGAACTTGGGTAAATTGTTGGTGCTGTCGTGGTGGGTGCCCCCGTAACCATCGTAGCCAAAATGCTTTGTGTTTCAAGAAGCACTATGTCGAAGAGTCATACCACGAACATAAGACGCGCAAAAATATCATCCGCTAAGTCACAACGTGGATAAAAAGTTTGTTGAGTGATCGTGACTTACGGTCGTTCAGAAGGATTCTAAGGAAAAATAAAAGGACGACAGCTGCAAAAGACGAAACTAGGGAAAAAACTAAGGGAGTGACAGCTGCAAAAGTCACAACAGAACTGAATGAGGCAGTCGCGAACACTTTCAGCGCCGAAACAACACAAATGGAGCTTTAGAAGTAGGGAATTGCAGAGTGAGCTGGAATTGCAAAACCACTCATCAGTGTTACAAATGCCTGTAATAGGACAACGTGGTGCTAAAGCGATAAAACCTGGACTATGGAGCAATGGAAGACAGTCATTTGGTAGAATCAGTTATGTTTCAGTCTGTTTCCAGCTTCTAGCCGATTTTACATCCCAACATTGAAACATTGTGGGGATTCGGAGACGATTTGGGCAACGATAACGTGGTATTCCACGAGCCCCTTGGGTACTCTTCAAGGTCGCTTTGCAACATTACTTTCCAGTAGTGGTGGTGGTAAAACTGTACTTAAGTAGGAAGATTACCGTCGCTTTGTCATGTCCTACAGCTCCTGCAAGCTATCGTCTGTAGTAAATGGTTTCTAAAATTCGTGTGGTCCACGAAATTACTGGCCCCTGCGAGTTTTTGTCGGGTATTAATAATTTCTAGCGGAAGGTTTTAACCAACCGGTAAAAATTTGAGCGCAACGAATAACGCAATTTTTTTTTTTTTTGAACCACATCATAAGGCAACTATACAGGGCTTAATAGGCAGTATATAGCTTTCATTTGATTTCATGACCCATGGTTCGACTGAGGTACTGACTTTCACCTATTCTTTGTGATGGAGGTAGCAAAAAATCAGTCGAGGGTATGAATTAAATGATATTTATTCAGTACTGATGGTATTTCAACAACTAGCTGCGTTCCTCTTGCAATATACATAATCACAACTGGTCTCTCTAGTTAACATGGTTCAATTTCGCCACGTAATTATGGAATGGAACTGGGGAGCTCAGACCTGGCTTCAATGTAATTTTATACAAACACACAACGATACCTAAACCCATGCTTATTACATTCAATTGCTGTAGGTGACTCAGAACAAGACACTACAAGCAAACCAGGGCAGGGTGGAAGAGAATTTCGCAAGTCTATATCTATATTTTACTTAACGCACAACATTGCCAACAAATCAAACAGTTATGGGAGAGAACAAGAAATATTGTCACTTCAATTCCATCAACACAAGTGGCCAAGTTTCGGTAGTGAAGAGAAATCCAGAAAAATATGAACACACAAGATTATTCCTTCCCTGTTTTACACTCACTCACTATCGTATGATTATTCATCGTGTACAACACATTTTCAGACCGAAACTACAATTTATCAATGTGGCGATTGCTCCAACCGACCACGTGGCGCGAAAGCAAGTTCACAAAGGAAATATATGCAAAATAAATAAAAATCACCCAAAATGTTACTGTAAATTACAGAGCAGATTAAAATACATTGAATGAGTGAATTTCCGTTAAGCACAGAGGAATAATATGACCGTGAGCTTAAGGCCCACGGTGCGTGGCCTGACCAAGGCACAAACGTGAAGTTCTACTGAAATTTGAATAAATTATAAAAATAAATTCCCTTATGGGAGTTTAGTGGTAATCTCACACCTGATTTCAACGTCTGGACTTCATTATCGAGCACATTTCAGACAATCTAATACCTTTATTAACATTACCAAAATCGAGAGCTGCGTCTCCACGTCAGTCCAGCGCCGCGACTCAGGAACAAGTGGATCTGCGGACACCTCGCCTAACCGCTCTTCTTTCAAAAGGTGGTGGAGGGGATGGTTCGCCAACCTAACAGAGCCAATACTCGTGCCTTCGCGACCTCTCTGACCTGAGTCCCCCACCATCTTTGCCAAACTTGTTCACGTTTAGGGGTTGGTACTAACCTACCACAGAATGACTCTACACATGCAATGCTACGACCTGTGACCAGAGCTTTCTGCTACATCACATACTATCTCATTCATACAGTCCAAGGTAGCATACGGAAAAGGATACAAGGAAACGTGGCACACATGAAATAAAATGAATAAATAAATAAACACCACTTGGTCCATTCTGTCAAAACACTCTGGCTATAGTTCTCCTGTACCGAAATTTATTGGAAAAAATATGGAACGGGACAACAAGTTTCGTTTCAACTTTACTACCAATGATACCTGACGAATTTGGCTAATCAAAAAAGTATCTTATTGCAATGATTGTTCTCCAGTGGTGACACTGTATTTCAATATGGCAACGCCCCTGTTCAGACAACTCGCATTGCCCCAGTCTGGTTTTGTGAGCACGAGAGTAAATTTTTGCATCTCTGGAAATGAAATGGAAATGAGCGTTTGGCGTCATTGGCCGGGAGGCCCCTCGCGGGGCAGGTCCGGCCGCCATATCGCAGGTCTTATTACATTCGGCGCCACATTGGGCGACCTGCACGCCGGATGGGGATGAAATGATGATGAACACAACACAACACCCAGTCCCTGAGCGGAGAAAATCTCCGACCCAGCCGGGAATCGAACCCGGGCCCAGAGGACGGCAATCCGTCACGCTGACCACTCAGCTACTGGGGCGGACTTTGCATCTCTCATGGCCATTATCACATCTCAATATTACTGAACCCTTGTAATTGACATTGTAGGGAAGGGTGCGTGATCAATATCCATCTCTATCAACTTTACCTCAACTTTCCACTATTTTACAGCAATAATGGTGCAAGATTTCCTTTTAAATCACACGAGACTTGTATTTATACATTTCGAGACGGCTTGATTCTTGTCTGAATGCCAACTGTTTTTCTATATCGTATTATGCATGGTAATGTGTTATGTTCTTGATGTTTCCACATTTTTCTCCACCATTTATCTCTTTGAGCACGTCAGTACATGAAGGATAATTTTTTGAATGATTTAGTAATGCCGTCAGCTGTCATTTTCTTTATTTCATACGCATTTGTACAATTTCGGCCTTAAGCCATTTTCTAGTACTTTACGGATGATTCTTTAGTAGTATATTATGTCAAACAAGTCTTAACACCTATGAATGCATGTTATGCACATAAAATAAATTATAGAAGTTTTCGCTATTTTAGGAACATATTAGTTTCGAGCAGTTGTTGCAAAGATAAAAGGGAATGGCAACTAAAGGGATCACGAATTATTCAAAAAATTCAACGCAGCTGCAGACCCTATCGCATTGGAAATTATACGAGGAGTAGTCACATAGATTTTTTTTCTTTTTTTTTTTTTTTCTTCAGTCTGAAAATCTGTTTTATGTAGCGTTCCAAGTTAGTTTATTGCCTGCAAGCCCTTCACCTCTGCGTAACTACTGCAAAAAGGAACATGCATAACCCACTGCCTCTGAACCTATCTTGCTACTCTCCCATGCAAACCACACATACTTAAATTACATGAAATATACCACACTGGCAACATGGAATACAACACAAGGAATAGTCACAACGTTATAATCACATCACTTTCAGCTTTCCCACTTCAATTAGTATTCGTCCCAGTGTCACACGTCACTGCCCCACTTCGTAACTTTTCTTTCCTACTATGAACTTTGGAGGATATATGCACGTTTTCCTGTGCAATGCAAGCCAAGTGGCGTTGCTGGATAGACGACTAACTCACCTTGCTTCACTCTCAGAGTATTATAGTTTGAATCAAGCGTCACACGGAAACATAGCACGCAAAGTAAGATTAAGAACATATTCGTCACATACGCGAGTCCTCAACTGATGCCATGGACGAGCACTTTTCTTTATCCTTTGTCTCATACACAGATTGAGACTCACACAGCACTTACCACGTCTCTAATTTCAAGTCCTGCACATGCCATTTCTTAAATATTTCCACACACGCCAGTAATTCAGCTTAACTTTAGCACTCGGAAGTATTTCAGCTTATTTCTACACGTGGTTTCATTGTGACCATTGGTCACTTCCGAAGGTTACTACGCTCCCCTTAATATTACCTGCATTTCATTTAATTCTCCCCCCAAAAGTTCCTGAAACAGAGAAATAATTATTCCAAACTACTCTTAAGTATTTCACATGCATACCATGTCTCCACTCTTTAGTCTTTACGGAGCACACCTAAGACAGGTCTTACCAACACAAGATCCAGCGCCAGAGTGCTGAAACATGGCCAATCTTTAGGTCAGCTCGCACCTCCGTCGAGGTTGGGGGCGCACCATGTTATCCTACTGGTCAGCCACGTTTCAGGCGCTCAAAGCTCAGGTAAATTTCATCTCTCTGGTTCCACCAAAGGTGACCAAAGGACAGTCTCAAAGATGATCATATATTGCCCATTCACTATCTGCGGTTAGCAGACGACTATACATTCATTCATTTTGCAGATCTCACCAAATTGGATATAGGGATTTATTTTGTGGGAGTGCACATGTGATCAATTAAATAAATAAATTGTCCTTCTTTCCTACACTGGTATCCGGCTTCGGTGTATTAAGTGAAATTGAGTTATTATTACAAAAAATATGTTGTTCTGACAAGAATAACGAAGAATGTTGTACCTATTTTCAATGTCGGGCGGTACTGTACCCTTTCATCTAATGTTATTTAGTGTGTGCATTGAGCAATCTGTAAAAAATGTTAACCATCACTTCGAAAACATAAAGTTACATAATTAACGTTTTCTTCTGTTGCAGGTACGTGTCTGCAGTGCTTAGCGTTGGCTTGAACCCATACGTCGCCTGGGTCTGAGCGCTATTTTGGCCTTCTCTGCTGATGTTGAAGATAGGTTAACTGGCTAAGCCAGCTCTAGTATTCAGACATTTATTACGATATTAATTCTGTTTCAGGATATATATACAAAACACCACATTTTGTAGAATCTTCATTTACTAATCACACATACAACACAAAGACACACAATACATCGTTCAATTTTAAAAATTAAAATGTTTACTGTGAATTATATTCAGAGCGTTGGCATTAACAAAATCTTTGGCACTGTCACTAATTTCAGTTCATCTTGAAGAAGAGCCTAAGGAAACATGTCAACACAAGTGGTAGAGACTTTTCATTCTTATAAAACGGACCTGGTGCCAAGCTACAGACAATCTCTCTTTGAATGAGCAATAACATGATGAAGAGTCCGTTGTGTTTGAAGACCAGAGGTCATAGTGGAAAAAGTTAAACAATCCATAGATCAGATTACAACACCTTGCACTATACTCTGAAAACGACAGTCCTCGTTCCTACGGGAGTTCCGCGACTCCAGCTGCCTGCCGAAACGAAGCAGCTGTGAAAATCTTGCGACTTTATAAGACCAATCAAGACGAATTCTCTACCTGCCTGATTACCATGGGTGAGTGCTTAACGTTGTAACGCCCATTTGACGAGCTGACAGCGTGCATATTCCGGGTGAACGTGGGAAGTGCCCTGGCTGGGGTGGAGCGGATACTGAGGTAGCGAGCGAGAAGGAATCTACCGGTTCACTGGAGTTTCCTGAGTATTGTGGAAGACATAAGATGAATGAAGAGGCATCAAAGTATGTATTCGTAAGAAATGGCTGACTTCATAATATATGCTGACTTCACAATACATCGCATAGTGACTACTCCAAAATACCACTAAATTACATAATGAGTCAGAGAAACGTCGAATCAAAAACTAGAGCACACCATGGTGATCACGATAGTGAGGAGCGTGCAGTGCTGCTATAGTAATAACTGTAAAAATTCTGGAAATTACGTCAGCGCAATAAACATTTAAAAATTAAGAATGCGTGATGCTTCGAACGACAATTACAGTCAAACTGTCAGACGATGGTTGAGGACACCAGCTATATTCATTTAATTTCCGTGGACCAACCTTCTTATTTGTATTGGGACAGCAGATATTGTATTTATGCGTAACAATGATAATATCTTCAGCTGTATGCATTAGAATTTATTCACCTGCGACCAGCATCTTCGCGGTCCTATACAAAGCAAAACATCAGTTAGCGTAAGATATAAAATTCTACATCATAATATCTAAATTTACTTACGTTGTAACCACTATAGTATTAAAACTGTGAGATACTATCTGCAATTGATGTCTTTACAGTTTCATACTAAACTGCGTAGTTAAAATTCCATCAGTCTAATATAGTTAACATTTCATCATTTGAAAAAGTATACATTGTTTTATATATAATATGGTAAATGAAATGTTTTCTGTATCTAGGACCATGAAGATGATGGATTGCATTCCCGAAACTGGTCATAAATAAATCAAAACTAATACATACAGTATTACCTTTACTGCACATACTCAACGAATACTGTGCAGTTGTCGGTATGAGCTGTAACCGTCCATTCGCACATTTCTGACTTAGTTTCTGCATTTTCGGAAATAACGTTTTTGACTTCGTTACGATGATCTGAAGGGTCCCGGCCCGAAAGTAGTCATCGAGTGGACAAAAATAGTGAATTTTGCAACTTCAGGCTGCTTTTTAGTTGTACTGCAATAGTTGCTGACTCACAGCTATTCCAGCGTGTTAGTACCTTCTTTTTCCCGGTGTAGGTCAGCAACTTGACGTCGCGTGGACTCAACAGCTGGTTGTAAATCTCCTGCATAAATATTGATCCTTGCTGCCAATATAGCAGCCCATAATTGCAAAATTGTTGCCGGTGCAGGATATTGTGCACGAACTGACCTCTCGATTAAATTCCATAAATGTTCGATGTGTGGCCAAATCATTCACTTGAATTGTCCAGAATGTTCTTCAAGCTATTCTCGAACAATTATGATCCGGTGACATGGCGTATTGTCACCCACAAAAATTCCATCATTGTGTGGCAAATGAACTTCATGAATGGCTGTAAATCGTCTCCAAGCAGCCGAACATACTCATTTTCAGCTGGACCACAGGACCCATGTAAACACAGTCCGCACCATTACGAAGCCACCATCAGCTTCCACAGTGCCTTTTTGACAAATTGGGTACATAGCTTCGTGGGGTTTGCGCCACACTGGAACCCTACTATCAGCCTTACCAACTGAAGTCGGGACTTATCTGACCAGGCCACGGTTACCGGTCGTCTACGATCAATTTGACTTGATCATGAGACCCGGAGGGACACTGCAAGCGATGTGGCGTTAGCGAAGGCAGCCGCGTCGATCATCTGCTGCCACAGTCCATTAACGCCAGATTTCGCCGCACTGTCCTAATAGATACGTTCGTCGCTCATCCCACATTGATTTCTGCTGTTATTTCACGCAGTGCTGCTCGTCTGTTGGCACTGACAGCTCCACGTAAACGTAATTGCTCTCGGTCGTTCGGTGACGGCTGTCAAACACTGCATTGTCTTTGGTGAGAAGTAATGCCTCAAATGTGACATTCGCGGCACGCTCTTGACACTGTGGATCTCGGAACAATGAATTTCCTAACAGTTTCCGAAATGGAGTGTCCCATGCTTCTAACTCCAACTACCATTCCGCGTTGAAAGTCTGTTAATTTCCGTCTTGCAGCTCCACCAATGCACTGTACTTTTACACACCGAGAATCCGATACTACCACTATTATATATGCGCCTGTCGCTATCCTCAGCGGATATTTACAGTTGTTCAACCTGTGAATTCTCAAGCACAATTTTTCGTCAACAGTATACGTTACTTTATAACTTGAACAATATGTAGCTTCTTACAACTCAAATTACTTTCTTCGCTCCGTCATCAGTTTTAGTAAGATGAGAGTTGCTACCACACGTTAAATTCTGTTTCTTCAGTTCTGGTATCAATGTTGCCAGGTAGTTTCAAACTGTTACCTGATTTTCAGTGTATGTAATTGCTTCCTAATCGACAATTGTTACAGCAAAACGCTGTAAATTACGGAAATTCCTGGTCAACATTTTTCACAATATGGCTCATTTTCTATTGTTTTCTATTATTGTAAGCTTCCAAAAGTTAGTGAAATTTCATTATTATAATATTTTCAGAAATGTTAAACGTTTCATGTGCATTGTATTAGTGGTGAGAACCAAACTACAAATATAATACAAAAACATTATGTATAGTCCTCAAAACAGAAAACATCTCAGCACAGAGTGTAAGACATAATTCACTGGTGTCCAAAATTAATGCGAAAACAGAAAACTTCGCAATCTTGCGTTTATTTTGGCACAAAATAGTATAAACAGGTGATAGTAATGTAGAAACAATGTAATAAACACAGAACGCAAACAAGTGCAACATGCATAGCGGTAGACAAAAATGTTCTTCGTTTTTTTCCAACTTAACGAGTTTTCGCACACATTCCGACAACCGGTTAATGTGTGCGGTATGGGGTGTAACTACCTCTGGCAACAATACAGGCCTGACAATGACGGGGCAAGCTGTGAATGATGTCATCAATCTCATTTGGAGGCAGTAACGCCCATTCTTCCTGCAGATCTGCTCGCAGTCAGAGTGGTTGGTGGATGCCGACGTAATGCAAACAGTCTCCCTCGTGCATCCCAGATACGCTCTATGGGATTCAGATCCGGAGGGCGAGCAGGCACGTCATGAGCGCAATATCTTCCGTTTCCAAGAAAATATCAACCACCCGTGGTCTATGAGGTCGGACATTATCGTCCATCAATACAACGACTGGTACTACAGCACTTCGCAATAACCCCAAATGAATTCTCAAGATGTCGTCACGATACCTGACTGCAGTTAAACCTTGCGATTCACCCATACAATTTCATAAACAGGGTTTCGTCTAGTAAACATAACACCTACCCACACCATTAGGAATCCTCCTAGATCTCGGTCTCTTTCCTCAATGTTTGGGTCCCGAAATAGTGTCCCATGCTCCCTCCAGATGCGAATCTATCGAGAATCACTCTCCAGACTAAATCGGGACTTATCTGTGAAAAAAACATTGTTCCACTATTCGACCGTCGAGGTGGCATGTTGACGGCTCCGCTCTAGACGTTCCCTTCTGTGAAGCGTCAGGGGTACACATACAGTAGTCTCCGACAATAAAAACCACTCTGATGAAGCCTTATACACACCGTTTGCCTCGAATCAACACACTCAGTGGATGCTGTGAGCTAGCATGCCAGTTTCCATGCAGTACTAACGCGGTAATGTCGTGCCCTTACAGTCAAATAACGGTCTCTCTTCTGAAGTAACACGTGGTCGGCTCTGCCCTGGTCTTCAGGATACAATTTCGGTGTCTATGAACTGTCGCCACACATTCACATTAAGCCATCGGGCCAAAGCAGTTTGCGACTTGTAAGGGGTCCATAGGCCCTTACTATAACTTTGCACTTGGCACCGGTCGATAGGACGAACAATCGATTGTGACGTGTTGAGAGAGCGAGTGGAGTTGCGCCAGTGTGGTTGGCGGGAATGGTGTGTGTTGGAAGGCCATTGTTGAAACACAGGGTCTTTAATCGAGAAGGGTGTCACCATCGCCGTGGTTAGACCCCTAAATAATAAATTAATAACAGGAAGTGATGAAGTATCATTATAAAAGTTATCAGTGACGTTACTAGTGCCGATATTTGGTTTCGCGTCTACCGCGCCGGTCTAACCTTGGATTGCAGTGTTGGATGCAGTGATGGATTAGCGTGTGACGATAATGGAAAATGAAGAAAGCCTGTGCTGAGATTAGCCGTAATTAGATATGTATGACGAAGGCAGTGGCTGTCTCCTTTTTTGTGTTTTGAGAAGAATATAAGTTCGTAATTAGTAAAACTGTGTTGGTGTTCCTTATTACCAGACATTCAGTATTATAGTATTGAACAGGACGAACTGGAAAGTAACAACTTCCGTAGCAGATAGACGGTGTGTATAAGGCTTCATCAGAGTGGTTTTTACTGTCGGAGACTACTGTATGTCTACCTCTGACACTTCACAGAAGGGAACGTTTAGAGCGGAGCCGTCGACATGCCACCTCGACGGTCGAATAGTGGAACAATGTTTTTTTCACAGATAAATCCCGATTTAGTCTGGAGAGTGATTCTCGATAGATTACCAGCCCCATTAGGTTCACGGTCATGTTAATAATAAATATTGGGCTGCTATTCGATCAGATCAGGTCGGGATAAAAAACGGAGGAGTTACAGACTGTCCTGCTTTCTTTCTTTCTATGGCCCTCCACCACGGAAACGATGCCAACGATGACGTCTGGGCACATGTGAAACAGGTATTGTTTGCGGGTAGCCCGACATCCAGACGGCATCTTTTCTGTCATTCTACACCGTCTGTGACTGTGTACACGGCTATTGTGGGCGTGGGGCTAACTGGCAAACACTACCTCGTTTCATATGTGCCCTAAGGTCATCGTTGTCATAGTTATCCGTTGCCCGGAATGCCATCTTCCGTGCAGAACGCGACTGTATGGACGTCTGGTTGACAGTATGATTACATCGTGGATTAGATTCAGGAGGAGGAAATAGCGGTTTGTTGCTTTAATTTTGGACACCAGTGTATTTTATGCAAAAAAAAAATAAGCGCCTACGCGTGTAGGATCACATGTGGCGTCTGCCAGAAATATTGGGAATGCAGACGGAAAGCACAAAAATGGCTTGAAAGAACACACTTGCGCGCAAAATAAAACTGCATTAAGCACACGAATGTCAGCGTACAATGGTACAATCTCGGGCGTGGACACAAACATGGAGATCCTGCACAATGCCAACAAAGTGTGGTATCTAGATACACTGTGAGAGCTTGAAATACAGGGTGTATCAAAAAGAATCATCTGATTTTAAAAAATCGTAACTATTATGTTATTTGGTTATTTGAGATATGTACGTGGATAACATACTGTTGGAAGGTGCAAACTGTCAAGTTTTACATGGTTCCCGCTAGGTTGCTCTGGCATCTGGATGTGCGGGAATTTTTAACTCAAAGGATAACTGAACGATGGATCGGTCGCACTGTACCATATCATTCAGCCTTACATTACTGGCCTCAAAGGTCACCGTATCTGACTGAATGTGATGATTTCTTGTGGGGGTTTATAAAAGTATGTGCCTCCATTCCAGACAACAATGAATGGACTGAGACAGCGCACAACAGCAGCTTTGGAAGCTGTCACTCAAGCCATGCTAGCAGCATTATGGGAACCATTTAAATACAGCATTGACATATGTCGTGCATCTCAAGGGGGGCATATTGAACACCTATGAAAGGGTATGAAAAAAAAAACTTTCTGGACTTTCCGTTCATCAAAAAACAAAATTCATTGTATATGTTTATTAGTTTCAGAAATATAGACGTGCCAAACCGGATGATTCTTTTTGATACACCCTCTATATTGCATGAGTAGAAAAGTGCCAGAAAAAAAGTGCGTAAGTAGATCGAGTTTTCAGCAAATGGCTATTCCAACATCGACGATGACGTTCTATGCCATAATAGAACGCCTACCGCTCACTGATTCTCTGAACTTGAATGTACCTATTTGTGTGGTCTGTCCGAGTGGGTGGCTGCAGCATGCATATGCAAATTCCGTTGTCAAGTTCCACGCTCAGCCCGCTGCCGCTCTTGCGTCGGCCTTCATATGACCTTCTATAAGATTATACGTTCCAACCTTCGTCCTATAAGTGATATAGACTAATTTTAATATTTTAAGTATCTGTAATTATAACATTTATTTTGCTTAGGCTATTACTTTAAAATGTTAACATTTTATGAAATTGGATTCTACTACGTGTGGGCGCCGAAGAATGTTGTCAGCCGTGTGACAATACATGAGCAACATTCTTTGTTGTTGAATTTCTGTAACATCAGTAGTTTTAGCTACATCTTTGCAAACTGACAGCCTGCGCTTCGCAGTAATTCGGGATGATTTGCTTCGTATTATTTTATTGTCGTACTGCCGCAGTACGTATTTTATGTCATTTTGCGAATCTGTTTATGCTATAGTGCCTATCTGTTCCTTTATAGTAGTTACTGGATTTGAAGGTGACCCAAAAAGGGCCGTAACTCTTTATCCGAGACAATAAAAAATTGACGTAAACAGTGTTTCTCTTTCTAGTGATTGGAAGTGATCATGGTGCCATGTGACATTATTTATTCAATTATCAAGTGGATATATTGGGTTGGAGCATAAGTTGGTAGCGTTTCTTCATAAGTTTAATAAACACAACCGATACACATAAAAGAGACTTTAGTCATGAATAATACACTCCTGGAAATTGAAATAAGAACACCGTGAATTCATTGTCCCAGGAAGGGGAAACTTTATTGACACATTCCTGGGGTCAGATACATCACATGATCACACTGACAGAACCACAGGCACATAGACACAGGCAACAGAGCATGCACAATGTCGGCACTAGTACAGTGTATATCCACCTTTCACAGCAAAGCAGGCTGCTATTCTCCCATGGAGACGATCGTAGAGATGCTGGATGTAGTCCTGTAGAACGGCTTGCCATGCCATTTCCACCTGGCGCCTCAGTTGGACCAGCGTTCGTGCTGGACGTGCAGACCGCGTGAGACGACGCTTCATCCAGTCCCAAACATGCTCAATGGGGGACAGATCTGGAGATCTTGCTGGCCAGGGTAGTTGACTTACACCTTCTAGAGCACGTTGGGTGGCACGGGATACATGCGGACGTGCATTGTCCTGTTGGAACAGCAAGTTCCCTTGCCGGTCTAGGAATGGTAGAACGATGGGTTCGATGACGGTTTGGATGTACCGTGCACTATTCAGTGTGCCCTCGACGATCACCAGTGGTGTACGGCCAGTGTAGGAGATCGCTCCCCACACCATGATGCCGGATGTTGGCCCTGTGTGCCTCGGTCGTATGCAGTCCTGATTGTGGCGCTCACCTGCACGGCGCCAAACACGCATACGACCATCATTGGCACCAAGGCAGAAGCGACTGTCATCGCTGAAGACGACACGTCTCCATTCGTCCCTCCATTCACGCCTGTCGCGACACCACTGGAGGCGGGCTGCACGATGTTGGGGCGTGAGCGGAAGACGGCCTAACGGTGTGCGGGACCGTAGCCCAGCTTCATGGAGACGGTTGCGAATGGTCCTCGCCGATACCCCAGGAGCAACAGTGTCCCTAATTTGCTGGGAAGTGGCGGTGCGGTCCCCTACGGCACTGCGTAGGATCCTACGGTCTTGGCGTGCATCCGTGCGTCGCTGCAGTCCGGTCCCAGGTCGACGGGCACTTGCACCTTCCGCCGACCACTGGCGACAACATCGATGTACTGTGGAGACCTCACGCCCCACGTGTTGAGCAATTCGGCGGAACGTCCACCCGGCCTCCCGCATGCCCACTATACGCCCTCGCTCAAAGTCCGTCAACTGCACATACGGTTCACGTCCACGCTGTCGCGGCATGCTACCAGTGTTAAAGACTGCGATGGAGCTCCGTATGCCACGGCAAACTGGCTGACACTGACGGCGGCGGTGCACAAATGCTGCGCAGCTAGCGCCATTCGACGGCCAACACCGCGGTTCCTGGTGTGTCCGCTGTGCCGTGCGTGTGATCATTGCTTGTACAGCCCTCTCGCAGTGTCCGGAGCAAGTATGGTGGGTCTGACACACCGGTGTCAATGTGTTCTTTTTTCCATTTCCAGGAGTGTATATTCTCCTTCACCATTTACGAGAGTCTACCAACACTGGGGTAACTTTCGTTTGCGGGACTGCAGAAATCACGTGGTTTTAACGTGAAGAACTCGTCGAGCCGTTTTCGAAGCGCATTTTAATCCGGAAAGGAAGTTCCTTGAAGGATATTCTGTAGAGAGTGGAAAACGTGGAAACGGTTGGCCGTTACTGTGGAGTAGCATCACATCCTTCCTGGTCGTTGTTCTTGGATTGCGTATGCAAGGCGCCTCAGTTGTTAACAACAAATATCAGCAATGATGGTTACGCCTCAGGGAAGCAATTCGTAGTACTCCACATCTTCACTGTTCCACTGGATGCGTAACATTATCTTTTGTGGATGCACGCAGGTCTTTCTACAGGAAATCGCTACTTTGTTTGGGCTCAATCATGGATTTCTTTTCCATCATATGATAGCATGAAGAAACAGTTCAAGCCACCAGTAACGGTACATGACAGGTATGGTCGGGTTTGTTCAGAAGCCTATTGAGTACCAGTGAATGGAAATGCGCATATGACCACCCACTGATTTTTGTGATTTTTGGCTTCGAGAATGTGATGCGCATACAACCGATTTTTGAGCCTCCCCATTGCATGCAAATGTCAGACGATGGTGGAATGAACACAGTTCACCTCATTTGCCATTTCTCGAGTACACTGACGTGCATCATTGTGGGTTAATGCTTTTAAACGAGGAAGGTCTTCCTGGACGTGGTGAGTCACTAATGTAAAAACTATCCACCTTAAAACGAGAAAACGATTTTCCTTCCGTGCTCTGTCATACTGCATTATCCCCATACACGGTGCAAATTTCTATGGGTAACTCCGCTGCTGTCACCCCTGTATTAAACTCAAACAGAAGAATATGTCGGAAATGTTCCGATTTCTCCATTAGGCATTCTACTTTTTAGGGTCCACAGCTCGACTCACCATATCCAAATGACAAAATGGCATATGTAAACTTCGATAGCAACAGAGCACTACAAAATAAAATTTATAATCGACAAATATACCTATAGCAACCGGACTACCTACATGGAAATCAAAAACTCTACGAGCTTTTTGAGCCTACTAGTTTGCGGCAGTTAAGCAAGGGTTAACAGCCTGTTACAGGAGAGGTCGGTGTGGAGAGGTGAATCAAACCTGTCTTCGGAATGAACATCACGACGACGACAACAACAACAACAATATCAACAACAACAAGCACGACCACAAGAACACTATATCATTTCGCTCACTGAGTTGATCAGTATGGCAACGGCCTTGCCGCAGTGGATACACCGGTTTCCGTGAGGTCACCGAAGTTAAGCGCTGTCGGGCGTGATCGGCACTTGGATGGGTGACCATCCAGGCCGCCATGCGCTGTTGCCGTTTTTCGTGGTGCACTCAGCCTCGTGATGCCATTTCAGGAGCTACTCGACCGAATAGTAGCGGCTTCCGTCAAGAATACCATCTTACGATCGGGAGAGTGGTGTGCTGACCCCACACCCCTCCTAGCCGCATCCTCCACTGAGGATGACACGGCGGTCGGATGGTCCCGGTAGGCCACTCGTGGCCTGAAGACGGAGTGCTTTTTTTTATCAGTATGGGAATGTGTGAGAGCAAATGAAATACCGACCACCTTGGGACCGATTGTAAGACGATACCTTGGTGACAGCATACCTGACGCTCTGCTGAGTAGACGCTGTCACGTTAGAGTGAGCGACTAGAGGCGATGTGGTTGGGCTCCGCCAGCACCGGGCGCCAGATACGGCAGGCTGGCGATAGCGGCGAACAAACGGACCGGCACTAGGCGTGGGCGGCGGTTGGCGGCGGCGTTGGGCGGCGCGGCGCGGACAATGCGGTGGACCACAATGTGGCGGGCGGGGCGGCGCCAGATAAGCGTGGCCGGCGTAGCGCGGTTTACTGGCGCTCGCTGCGCCACTCCCCAGCTCTAGGCCGCTTCTGTCTCCCAGAACGTGACGGGTACAGGGGAGCACGGATGAAAAATTTTGACGAAAGACGTCTACACTGAGGTGACAAAAGGCATGGGTACCTCCTAATACCATGGCGGACCTCCTTTCGCCCGGTGTTGTGCAGCAACTCGACGTAGCATGGACTCTACAAGTCGTTGGAAGTCCCCTACAGATATATTTAGCCATGCCGCCTCTATAGCCGTCCCTAATTGCGAAAATCTTGCCAGTGCTGAATTTTGTGCACGAACTGAAATCTCGATTACGTCCCATAAACGTTCGATAGAACTCGTGTAGGACGATCTGCGTGGCCAGATCGTTCGCTCCGATTGCCCAGAACGTTTTTGGCTTTTCTTTTTTTTTAATGGCTCTGAGCACTATGGGACTTAACATCTGAGGTCATCAGTCCCCTAGACCTTAGAACTACTTAAACCTAACTAACCTAAGGACATCACACACATCCATGCCCGAGGCAGGATTCGAACCTGCGACCGTAGCGGTCGCGTGGTTCCAGACTGAAGCACCTAGAACGGCTCGGCCACACCGGCCGGCCCAGAACGTTTTTCAAAGCAATCGCGGACAATTGTGGCCCGGTGACATGGCGCATTGTCATCCATAAAAATTCCATTGTTATTTGAGAACATTGAAACGCCCGCTAAATCACGCAGAGCTAACAGGTAATTAAGATTGTGGAAAACGGCCAAGGGAGTTGCAATCGGATTCAGTTCACAATTGTAATTTATTATCATTTAGTTCACAAATACACTTTTTAGGGAGGTATTACGTCAAACTGGCCGACTTGGAGCAGGAGAGGCACCACTGAACATTTTAATTTCCACTGTCTATACTTTTACAAATAAATTCATACAACTTTGTCAGCATGACCAGGAAGGATTCCGAATTTACACTCTTAGCAGTGGAAGTTAGAAACCATACGAAATAATTTTTTTTTTTTCATGTGAAATTTCTTCATTTCTTTCACTTACTATGAAAGCATTTGTTGCTTAGGTATACTTTTCTTCATAAGTAAGAGAGATTCTTCGATGAATTTTGCACAGCATACAAACCATACTTACAGGTGTATCAAACTCTAGAATTTTCCAAATCTATTAAAAACAGTAGTAAAAATTGAGATAATTAACTATAAAATTTGTGTTTTTTCTAAACCCAAAGTTTAAAATATAACAATTCATTGGTTTTTCATAAATTAAATAAATTCTAGAGTTTCATACACCTGTGAGTATGGTATGTATGCTGCGCAAAATTCATCGAAGAATCTCTCTAACTTATGCAGAAAAGTGTACCTATAGCAACAAATGCAGCCATTAGTAAGAGAAAAAAACGATGAAATTTCGCACGCAAAAAAATTTATTTTACTATGTTTTCGAATTTCCACTGCAATTGGTGTGAATCCTGAATCCTTCCTGGTGATGCTGACAAAGTTTGGTGACTTTATATGTAAAAGTATAGACACTGCAAATTAAAATGTCCTGTGATGTCTCTCCTGCTCGTAGCGATCGGACGGCTCCACGCACGCTCCGACACTGCGCAGGGACCGGCAGCGGACCCAAGCGACTGCACAGCGCGGAGATATCCTCCCTGGTTCACACCAACCGACCGACTGGCCTCAGAATGCCGACAACATCTAAAATCGTCGTCAGTGGAAATAACGTCAACTACACACACAACCTGACAAACACCTGCGCGAAGACCTGAACGATACCCAACAGTAACTAAGCACGCACGAAGACAAATCGGGAGTCGATGCACATGAAGATCGACGAGCCAAAACGAGTAGGACGACCGACCGACGATCCACCAAGACTGCGGCCCAGCGCAAGTGATGCGTGGCGGCAATGGTCGGGCGAGCCAAGTCGACGGAGACCTCACTGCTGGTGCAACCCGCCTGCACTAGTGCCGCATTGCAACTCCCCGCCTGGTAGGTCCGGACTGCGTTCCAACTGACTGCCAGCCCGTACTCGCGACCCGAATTCGCTATCCGACGTGGTTACGACAGACAACAACTGGGAGGTAATACCACTAGAGCAAAGATACTACGACAGGGGATATATCGATACGCGCTGCTAACGCCGCTCACGGTCAGGCAAAGCAGCAACTAAGTAACAGTAACTTAAACTGACGAAGTGAGGTGGAAGTACATGATGGCGGGAACACGAGCCACGAACGGCTCAAACATAACTCCATAAATGGGTGCAGAGGGTCTACTCCAGTCAACGATTTGATCAGTTGGACCGGAGGACCCAGTCCATTCCATGAAAACATAGTCCCCACCATCATTGAGCTACAGCCAACTTTCACAGCGCTTTGTTGATAATTTGGATCCATGGCCTTGTGGGGCGAACCCTACCATCAGCTCTTACCGACTGAAATTGGGACTCATCTGAGCAGGCCACGGTTTTCCAGTCGTCTAGGATCCAACCGATATGACCACGAGCCCAGGAGAGGCGCTACAGGCGACATCGTGCTGTCAGCAAAGCACTCTCAGTCGGTCGCCTGCTGCCATAGCCCGTTAACGCTAAATTTCGCAGCACTGTCCTAACGGACACGCTTGTTTTACGTCCCACATTGATTTCTGAGGTTATTGAATGCAGTGTAGCTTGTCTGTTATCATTGACAACTCTACGCAAACGTTGCGGCTCTCGGTCCATTGTCCGAGGTGAGAGGTAACGCCTGCAATTTGGTACTTTCAACACATTCTTGACACCGGGAATCTCGGAATACTGAATTCCCTTACAGTTTCCGAAATGGAATGCTTTACGCGTCGAGTTCGTACTACCATTCTGCAATCAAAGTCTGTTAATTCCCTTCATATGGCCATAATCATGTTGTCACGTGAATCACCTGTGTACTAACGACAGCTCCATCAAGGCGCTGCCCTCTCAGATGGCAGCTCCGCCAAGGCACTGCACTTTTATACCTTGTGTACGCGATACTATCGGTAAATGTACATATGCATACCGCTACCCCATTACTTTTGTCACCTCCCGGCAGATAACACAGTCGCACAAAATTTCTGAAATAACGTCACTTCTGACAGCAACTGTAGCCATACGGAAGTGAATGACTTCAGACGTTCCATCCGACAACCGAATTCCCTGAATCGCAGCATCAAATTGATCATGGAAGTTGGAAATGATGGCGAGCTTCTCTTTTTTGACGTTCTAGTCCAGCGAAAATCTGATAGCGCTATGGAGTGGGGACATAGTTTACAGGGAAGCTACCCACATTATCTCCACGCCTCCAGCTGCCACTATCCTTCCCAGAGTGAGGATGCGCTATCTGCACTGGTCCACAGGGCCCGTCTAATAGCAGAAGAAGAAAACATACCAAAGGAGCTCAGCCACCTTAAGGACATATCAGGAGCATCGTTTCAAATCGTATTAAGATCACAGATCATAATTTTACATGAAGCAAGACGAACATTTCGCTTCTTTATCAAATCAAATATGTCAAAATTATCGACGGCAGGACCTAGGTATTCAGATCATGTTCCAGAAATAGTAATGATTGAATGAATTATTGAATTAATTATCAAATTTCACTTAATACGTTTTGAACCAATTCACTGAACAAAACGCGTTTCTGATCCAGTCATGTTTTCATTTAATGTCGTTTAAAACGTTAATTTCAGTTTTTTATTTTTATGTAACTGAGTATGTGATCTAATTCCCCTTCTTTGGTATGCTGTAAACTTTGGTTTTTGCTGTCACCAGGTAGAATATTTAGATGCTTCGACATTTAAATCTGCCTTCTTTGTGGTTACAAGACGGCTTAAAATTACTGAAATATGGATCTCGGTTGAAGTATCTAAAACGAACTGCATCTCCTCACGTCATAACTACAGATTATAAAGCCCAATCAAAGTACAAAATCGTACATTTACGCAATTTTTCCCAGACGAATAACCACCAGTACACAGACACTACAATTTTCACTGAAAATGATCATTCGTAATGTGTTACTACTGTTATTACTTACTAAGCTACCTTTTCACCCCGTCATTTAATTTTCACAGCTCAGATTCTCATTCTACTTCTTTTCGATCGCTCCGCTACGGATAACTGGTCCTACATGGTGATCTAAATTGCATTATGATGCAGTCAACACCTACTCCTAGCGGCAAGTGGAGAATAGTGGGAGCAGCCAACATAAGAGTGGGATAATTACGCTAGCATTTGTTGCTGTAGGTACACTTTTCTTCATAAGAAAACAACATACTTATAGGTGAAACTCTAGGATTTACTTAATTTATGAAAAATGAATGACCTGTTATATTTTAAATTTCATGTTTAGAAAAAACTCAAATTTTATCACAGGTTTTAATAAGTTAGGAAAATTCTAGTTTTATTAATTTATTTGTAAAAGTATAGACAGTGAAAATTAAACTGTCCTGTGGTGCCTTTCCTGATCCAAGTCGGACCATTTGATATCCTAGCCCCCCTTAAGTGAGTTTGAGCGTGGTGTTACAATCGGCGCGCGAGCGATGGGACACCGCGTCTCCAAGGTAGCGATAAAGTGGGGAATGTCTCGTACGATCATTCCACTAGTGTATTCTAAATATCAGGAATCCAGCAAAACAACAAATCTCTGACATCACTGTGGTCGGAAAAACTTCCGGCCAGAATGGGATCAACGACGACTGAAGAGAATGGTTCAACGTGACATAATTGTAACCCTTAGGCAGTTTGCTGCAAATCTCAATTCTGGGCCATCAACAAGGGTCAGCGTGCGAACCATTCAACGAAACATCATCGATATGGGCTTTCGGAGCCGAAGGCCCACTCATGTACCCTCGATGACTGCACGATACAAAGCTTTACGTCTCGCCTGGGCCCGTCAACACCGATATGTTGCCTGGTCGGACGAGTCTCGTTTCATATTGTATCGAGCGGATGGACGTGTACGGGTATGGAGACAACCTCATGAATCCATGGATCCTGCATGTCAGTAGGGGACTGTTCAAGCTGGCGAAGGCTCTGTAATGGTCTGTGGCGTGTGCAACTGGAGTGATATGGGACCCCTGATACATCTAAACACGATTGTCACAGACAACACGTACGTAAGCATTCTGTCTGATCGCCTGCATCCATTCATATCCATTGTGCAATCAGACGGACTTGGGCAGTTCCAACAGGACAATGCGACACCCCACACTTCCAGAAATGCTACAGAGTGACTCCAGAAACACTCTTCTGAGTTCAAACACTTCCCCTGGCCACGAATCTCCCGAGACATGAACATTATGAAGCATATCTGGGATACCTTGCAACGTGCTCTTCAGAAAAGATCTCTATCCCCTCCTACTCCTATGGATTTATGGACAGCCCTGCAGGATTCATGGTGTCAATTCCCTGCAGCACTACTTCAGACATTAGTCGAGTCCATGCGACGTCATGCTGTGGCACGTCTGAATGCTAGCGGGGGCCCTACACGATATTAGGCAGGTACACCAGTTTCTTTGGCTCTTCAGTGTAGAATACGATGAAGAGGACAAGACAATGACGTTTCTCCCGTACACAGAAAGAGTATGAAACAAAACTGACAAAATTTTCAATCAGCGTAGCATTAAATTCCGCCTCAATTAGGTATTTTCCGTCTCCAAAAACATGTGTGTTAGCTACGGTGAAAGATTGTCCTGGTTTCAGAAAACCGGATGTCTACCGCGTATTCCGTGCAAATAAGGTAAGGCTTACATCAGGCAAAGGGTCAAACCAAAGAACAAGGAGCACGAGAGACACATCGAACTAAATCTGCGGTTGCAGAACATAGCATGGCTATAGGGAACTGAATGAAATGTGAGAAAACCGAAGTTCTAAGCAGACGTCGTTTTCGGATAGTACGTTGAAATACGACCGGTCGTCGGCCTGATCCATAGTAGCTTCACTCTCATTGAATTGTGAAACGCAGCGCTCAGCCAACTGCAGTTTCAGCGCTGACCGAGAGCAATTTCCGTTACTGACGGAAAAGGGATGAAGATTAGGATTTAACATCCCGTGGACATTGTAGACGGACCACAAGCTCGGAGTACGAAAAAATATAGAAGGAAATCGGTCTTGCCCTTATCAAATGAGCCATCCCGACATTTGCCAGGAGTGATTTGGGAAAATCACAGAAACCTAAATCTGAATAGCCGGACGGGGATTTCAACTGTCCTCCTCTCGAATGTTAGTATAGCGTGGTAGCCACTGCGTCACCTCTATCGATTCGTCCGTCGGAGTAGCATAGGCACTGAGGAACCTCACACTCAGCGCTCAATGAGAAGTTATTAGAGAAGGGGTGGAGACCGATAAGAGTATAAAGGGGGCGCGATGTAGCAAAGACCGCCATTCTACAGGTATCATCTGGAGATGACGGCAAAGTACGCAGTTGAGATATCGCGTCCGCAAACGACTGAGCCACGTTGGCCCGTCCAAAGCAATACAGTCAGTTGGTTCGCTGAGTTAGAGTAATAGCCCCCTTGAGGTATTACGCCGTCTTCCAATTGTAGTCGACGTGAATGAGGACAAACCATCAAGCTTTCCACACAGCAGTATATGACGGGTAACCATTAAATCGCGTTGAAATGTGATGTCTGATTTGTCGGACATGTCGGACAGAACAGACAACAAATTTCAGTATTTACAGGATTTCTCTCCCCCCGCCCCCCACCCCTCACCAGAAAAGGAAAAAAGATGCACCGACAAGGCTTAGTAAGTTGTGAGGGATGGCAAACTGATCGGTTTTTAATAAGGAACCCGTATGCAGAAATGCATGGCTTGGGCGCTGAAGAGCGAAAATGTCTGAGAACGAACGGCTGTGAACGTTTGTTAAGATTTGTTTTTTTCTTGATGCAGTAATTTACCAACAGCCGTATGTATTGTAGAAAGTTATTTTATTTTATGAACTTCTATGTGCTACCAGTTTCGGCATTACATTGATGCCATCTTCAGGCCCCACTCGTCATAGTCGTAAAATCGCTGTACACGAGAAGATGGCATCAATGTAATGCCGAAACTGGTAGCACATAGAAGTTCATAAAATAAAATAAATTTCTACAATACATACGGCTGTTGGTAAATTATTGTATCAAGAAGTTCATGCCAGCCGTTGTCCCACGATCCATAATGCATCAACGAAGATTTGTTAAGATTTGTTTTGGTTTCTGAATATAGAAAGTATGCAACTCATTTTGTACTGCGGATGAGCGACTTGATCCTAATAACGTTCTTGCGCATGCGCTACGTTCCTCCATACAACCACTAGGCGCATCCTTCTCCAGACTTTGTGTGGTCTGCCAGTGCTGTAACACTGTTGACAGCGGTACAAGTCGCAGGTTCGAATCCTGCCTCGGGCATGGATGTGTGATGTCCTTAGGTTAGTTCGGTTTAAGTAGTTCTAAGTTCTAGGGGACTGGTGACCTCAGAAGTTAAGTCCCATAGTGCTCAGAACCATTTGAACCATTTTTAAGCAGTACATGTACACAACTGCGGTAATAACCGACATGGTGCTTGTGTTCGGCAAAGTGGATTACAATGAGAGAGCCGCTGCAACATCGTGTGCGTAACGTTTTCCAAACAGACATATCCCACATCACGTTCGCTGCCATCGAGTGGAGACTCAGAAAGGCCGGAAAGTTCCACGTTAGTAGGTATTTTATGGCTAAAGTGTGTCCACTGTACAGTAAAGTAGTAGCTCTTTGTGCTTGATACTTGCTTATACATCCCCAGTCTACTGTTTGTAGACTGATGCGGGTCGTCCATGCTTGGCTCGAACACGACAGACAGAGGAGCGCGTACTGACAATGTTCGAAGAGGACCCAGGTGGCACAAGCGCTGCACACGAGTAAAAGTGCGTGTGGTGTGTTTATCATGAACACCGGCTCCATCCATACCATCTGCAGAAAGTCAAGTCATCATGGGAGGACTATCCACGACTGGTATAGTTTGCGCATTGGTATTTACATCAGTGCATACTCCAGCCATAATTCCCAAGCTTGATGCTCTTCAGGGATTCAGGGACGAATGCACGTTTACTAGAGGCAGCATGTTAAACATGCATAGCATGCATGTTTGGGGGACGAGAAACCCCGTGCGCAGCTGATTCAAAACCACCAACACAGGGTCGGTACTAACATCTGGCCCGAGATAATTGATGACCCCATCATTGGGCCGTATCTACTGCCAAAGCGACAGTACCGCTGTACCTCACGGTTATTAGAGGTGTTTTGTCCATCCTATTGGATGTACTGCCAACAAATGTTCAGATTTACATGTGGCTGCAACAAGATGCAGCTCCAGCGCACTTTGATGTGGATGTGCAGAGTCTCCTCAACGTCGCGTATCTTAGTCAGTGGATTGGTAGAGATGGACCAGCTCCATGGCCAGCACAGTCGGCAGATTTGACACCTCTTGAGTATCTTCTGTGGGATCGTACGAAGAGTGTGATGTATGGGCCACCTGTAGCATCAACGGGGGACCTTATTGCTCAGGTCCATGAAGCGACTGAAATACCTCAAAGAAAACCGGACATGTTGGCTCATGTCTGTAAGGCTCAGTACCACAGATTTAGGCTCTGCAGTGACGTAGGATGCACGCAGTTCGAAGGCAGTTTGTGATGCAGACAGCACGATGTGCTACGCATGTTGGGTCTATTGACGTAATGTGGAATTATTTTTACAATTTTGAACATGGCCGTTTTCAGCAACCGCATACTGGTTTCAACATTGGATTAAAGAACCAACCGGTTGCACATTAACGGTAGCTACACTGACCTAGGTTTCCAGACCTACTAGATGTGACTTCATCAGAACAAATGTTGCTAAATCCTATAAAATAATACATAGATACATAGGAAATGAAGTATGACCAAAAACACATTAATCAAGTTGATAATTTTCATGACGCGCAAAGGATACTTACGTAAAATTACGTTGCTACAATGCAGTAGTCAGAATTTGGAGCAGCTGTGCTCGTGTCAGAAGTAGAGTATAACATTGTACGCTTTTCCATGCGTGCCCAGCTGGAATCATCATCAGAGTGATGGGCCCAGTGGCATTACATTGCTGCCACGAAAACAATGCGAGTTGCGTCATCCATCAGGTGCAGACAGTAACATGCGCCCATTTAAAACACTGTAACAGAAATACCTGAAAAAAACGACAGTCAATTTTAAAAACAAAATATAAAGAGAACTTAATATCTTTTTGAAAATACGCTCTAGTCAAGCAGATTAAGTATAAAAGAGCCATCTGTAAGGCTTTACAGAAACTACTATTACGTAAAGCACAGAATGACATAGAAAAGCCGACCGGGATGGCCGAGCTGATCTAGGCGCTACAGTCTGGAACCGCACGACCGCTACAGTCCCAGGTTCGAATCCTGCCTCGGGCATGGATGTGTGCGATGTCCTTAGGTTAGTTAGGTTTAAGTAGTTCTAGGTTGTAGGGGACTGATGACCTCAGCAGTTAAGTCCCATAGAGCTCAGAGCCATTTGAACCATTTTTTGACATAGAAAAAATTTTACAAACAGCTGTAAAATCCAGAAAACTTTTGCATGAAGGTAACTTCAGTAGCACATACCAATGAGATTAGAAGAAAATGTTTCGAAATCAGAAGCAGGGAAAAAATTCCGTGAATAGTGGACGGAAACCAACGAAGGAATTTTTGTTATGTAGTTGTAACTGTTCATTGAGGATGAGGCCATCGTTTTTAGAAACATGCTTGAAAATCTCTAGCTCTTCGAGTACGTCGAGCGTATGACCTTACTTTTCTCTACGTAAAACGGAAGTTTCTTCATCGCGCTTCGGTTTGCGTCCGGAAATTAGCAGGTGATCAGCCGAAGTGGAATTATGTGCATTAGTTCCTCCTTTTCCCAACAAAAGTTCCTTGTACCTGACGCTAAAATTGCTGTTCGCGCGTACGGCAGGTAGGAAACCCCACAGAGGTTCACACAGTCCTTGGTTCACGAGGTTCTCGTGCGCTGTGCACAGCACGGGGCTGTCGCCAGCAAAGTAATTGCTGCAGGCCGGGTGGGGCCAGGCTGCCGGCGCAAGCAGTGCTAATGCGGCCGCAATCCGCGCGGCGCCCCTGCGCTGCCCCGCCCCGACACTTCCGTGCCCCACTCTCGGGCCGCCGGCTCTTTGTGCTAAGTGCTCCGCCGAAGAACGCCGCTTTGGCCACAATGGCGCCGCTGCTTTAGAACGCCCTCGTGAATAATTAAATTTTCCCGCTGACCAACAGCGCACCGCCAAGTCCGTCTCCACCGTTGAAACCTACTCTGTCGAAACTTCTCCTGGGGCTCTCTAGACTTCTTCTGAAGAAGAGACTAAAGAGTTAACTCAGAGATAAAACCGTTTATCGGATAAAAGAAGATTTACCGAGGAAGGTGGTGCTGACGTTTAAACGCTGGAGTAGCCAGCCCGAAATTCCAGTCTGAAATTCCTCATTTAACTTTTCTGTATATGTCTCCCGAACCACAACAGGTGTATGCTGCGATTGCCGCTTCTCTAGAATTACAGTCGATTTTTTCACCATACTTGATCTGCTGAAGCAGCGCTTGGTCTCTTTTTGCGTTGTGCTCTGTCCCTAGCGACTTTGTCGTCGACGGGACATTAAACCTTAAACTTCGTTTCTTATCGCCGCTTGCCGGTCAGAGAAAGCTCCGCCTTGTTTCTGCAACTGCCAGCGCAAGAAACAAACAAATAGGTTTCTTTTGCTATGAATTAAAATTAAATTTTCTTACAAGGGATGTAAAAGTTTACCAAACTCTCGTTTTTTGCCCGCGGGTTTGCTCAAAAAATGGTTCAAATGGCTCTGAGCACTATGGGACTTAACTTCTGAGGCCATCAGTCCCCAAGAACTTAGATTACTTAAACCTAACTAACCTAAGGACATCACACACATCCATGCCCGCGGCAGGATTCGAACCTGCGACCGTAGCGGTCGCGCGGTTCCAGACTGAAACGCCTAGAACCGTTCGGCCACACCGGCCAGTGTGGCTTTGCTCACGTACGCTTTTACATCACCCCTTTTCCGCCCCATCCTGTGTCATAGGGGGCTACGGGTCTCTTACTGTCACAGCACTTTTTTCCAGACAGTGAATGTGACTGTTGGTAGTGAATGCTTCAGGCATTACGGTGATACATGTTATGTTCTTTGAGGACCGCTCCCACCCCAAGAGGTGCAAAATCATAAAGACTTTCACTAGTAAGTCTATGGCCTCTGAAAACTATGAATTCGATAATCATATCAGTCGTTATCTAATATTTTTACGTGACACCGCTTGTCACGGCACGGTATTTTTATTTAAGTAATTATACAAGCAGTATAAATACTGCGTCGTGGTTATACTAAATTTAATCGACACTGTTCCAGAAGATACTGAGGTTTCTTTGACACCCGCTTTTGTCGTCCAACCCGATCCCTAGGAGGGGAACTGGAACATACATACATACGTACGTTCAGTTATTCTTTTATAGACATATGAGTTACATTTCTCAGGCATCGCACATTCAGTACTAGGACGTACAAACTACTTAATTCTTGAAATCTCAGTCAACTGAAAAATGAGACGTGGTATCATTGTGCAGTTTATTACTTGTATACAAACTTAGCGTGTCTCGTTGCGTTAGAAATTACTATCATCAGAAGCTCAACCTCTATGAACAACGACTGCTCTCTTCTGTTAACAATTCTTGTACTGCGAACTTTGAATAACGGTTTTTAAATCGTACTTTCAGGAGCGCACTTTATATTATAAATTGGAATTCTATTTGTTACGACAGACATAATAATGTTTTTATACTATTGTTAAGAAAGTGGAGAAAGGTGGTTTCCTGCATACACTTTTCATATGGTGAAGGATATTTGCCGTGATAGATACCACATGGAGGAGGGCAGCGGTAAGAACTGGGCCACAGTAGAATAACGTTGTAATCAGTAACTGCTTTTATTTTTCAGCGATCTCCACAAGGCAAAATTGGCACAGTCTTTTAAAAAGAAATATTCCAATTAATTGAATACGGTTGAAACAAAGCACTCTGAACCAACTATCAATTGAAATTAAACAAAAAATTATTTTGCAGATTTCGACCATTAAGTTTACAGCTTGAATTAAAAAGCAGTTTTGAAACCAATAAAAGCATGAAGGAACACATTTCAGTCTCAGCTCTAAAAACATGGTTACTAGCAAAATTGTTGGACAGTCAGGTTTCAGACGAAAAAGCAGTTCCTAATCAGCTCGTCTGTAGCAAGGAGACTCAATCGGCACACCAGATAAGCTCGGATACGCACAAGTGATGCGTGTGCCTTACAAGATACGATTACCACTAGCGCCAGTGTGACACTTGACTACAACATAGTGAAGAAAAGATACGCATGTGCCGTACGCCTGCGTACGTGAGAAATATAAATATTCGATGGGCATTAAAATATGAAATGCGTGTCTAGAATAATTTCTATTAACCTGTGCATGACAGCACATTGGACTCAATGATTCGAAGGCACCAATATCATCCCCTTATGTAATATCAATACCCAGTTTGCTCGTACCTTACGGTAGTAACCAGCCAGAATAAAAACTGAAACTTCCTGGCAGATTAAAACTGTGTGCCGGACCGAGACTCGAACTCGGGACCTTTGCCTTTCGCGGGCAAGTGCTCTACCACTTTTTTTTTACAATTATCTAAACAGCAGATCTCTGTCTGAATTTTTTTTTTACTTAAATGTCAGACATCTATACAAATACATAAATAAGATTTACATACAAGTTAAATGAAAGTGAAAATAAAAAAAATAAAAATTCGTATTCCAAGCGGATTTTTTTATCTTTTTTTTGGGAGCAGGAAGGCAGGGTAAACAAACAATCTTTATTCGTACAGTTGTACTATCTTAGGGATAAGAAAAGGATCGAGACAGCAAAAACAAAGCAAAAACAATTTGGAAACCAGAAAATCAACGTAAAGGCCGCCCTTTTTTTTGTGTAACATGAATAAAGTAAATGACAATCCTAGTCACGGGCGGGAGTGAAAATGAAGTTATCATCTGCATCACAATCCCTGCAGCACACGGTGTCGCATCATAAATCTGGCAGACAGCCATATAATCTTGACCATTTCTGCCTTTGTGGGCGGCATATATTTATGTATTTCTCCTGCGTCGACCATGTAGGGGCCAGTTTTCTTCTCAGTGTGCTGTATGCCAATATAACTGAACCGCGCAGCATTGTCTCTAGTCGTTCTGCTGCAGGAGTCTTCTCAGTTCTGGGACACCCCAGCTGTCGGGCGGATTGTGAAAAACACTTCCTAAAAAATTGGAAAAGTAAGTCCTGTATTTCGTATGACTCCGTATGAGCTCGTGTTGTTCTTGTAAATACATCCAATAATCCATCACAGACTTAATATCGTACGAATACAAATATTTCGTCGCATGTCCCGCGATCCAATTGACCGCAAACGTCTTTTGTTTGGGAAAAAAGGTCTTGTGCGGTAGTAAAAGTACATCCGATGTGATTTCTGTGTAGTTAGTGCGCCGAAGGAAGGCCAATATTCGACGCGTCAGCATCCAGACGTCCCTCGCTGCGCCACACACTAAACCATGTTCTTCCGTTGCTAACAGGCCACAGTTGGTGCAAAGAGGAGAATCGACCATATGAATTGTATGTAATCGACTCCTGGTCACAAGTTTACGGTTTATAAGAATGTACCACATCGATCTCGCTGCTGTTGACAGTAATGGAGTATGCACTGCACACCAAATGTGGTTCCACGTTCTCGACGGGTATTTGAATTCCATTACGTTGCGGGCATGGTGATCCATCAAGCACCTATAGATCTCCCGAGTCGTGGGTATTCTCGTCGAAGGTACTTTCAGACGAACATAACTGTAATCAACAAGAAATGAGGCAATGTGTGCAAGAGAAGGCGAAATATTGCCCACCGCAATAGGGGGTTCGTACGAAGGCGGAACAAGTATTTCTATCAGAGCTGACGTTATGGTGTGCTTTCGTTGTTGCCAATTTCGTATCATCGCTCGCATGTAAAGCGTCAGAGCTTTGTTTCGCACGTTTGTGAGGTTGAGGCCACCGTTCCGGAATTGTAGCGTTAACGTGTCATATGTGATCTTAAACAACATCCCAGTACTAACACGGTAACCAAAGGCAGCCATGAGGCGGTCTGCAATACCCTTCGGTATTGGTAGGATCTGCGCTAAATGGGGCAGTCGTGACGCTATGTGAACGTTAGTGTATGCCACACGCTGGATCATGTCAAAGGCTCTCAGTGAGTTGTTCCGTATCGCCAGACGAACATTTTGCAGAAGCCGCCGAGAACTCGCCGCCGCTGACCGCCGTAGTGAACGGGTAAATGTGATCCCCAGACATCTCAGCGATTCCACCGTCTGAAACGGTCCCGGTATGTCTTCCAGACCCCGTCCAATGTGCATAATTTTGGATTTCGTCATGTTAATGACACTGCCTGCTGCCGTCCCGTAAGAGTCTAGATATTCAACAGCCTGATGCACTTCATGACCTGATCTGACAAGAAGGATCAGGTCGTCCGCATATGCGCGACAAACCGAAAGAGTTCTCATTAAGCGCTATCCCAGTAAGTGAGCGCCTCATAACACACATCAGCGGCTCAAGCGCTATCGCAAACAGCATCATGGAGAGTGGGCACCCTTGTCGGACGGAGCTGTTAATAGGAACCGAGCCCGCTTCCCGACCGTTTACAATCACCTTCGATGTAGCCCCTCGTATTAGCCTCATAATGATGGAGATGAAAACAGGTGGAATCTCCATTCGGCTCATGACTGACGCCAAGAAGTCATGGTTTATCCTGTCGAACGCACGATCGAAGTCCACAGATATCATCTCTGCTCGCATTTTACAAGTTTCCGCAAGGGCGATAACGTCACGGTATTCACTTAACGCCGAGGAGATGTTGCTTCGGACCCCTAGGCAAGCCTGATCAGGGGATATTGTCCTGGATATCGCCAACGTGAGACGAGACGCTAGTAGCCGTGCAAAAATTTTATAATCGGTGTTTAGCATAGTGAGAGGCCGATATTGATTAACACTGCGACTCCCCGCCATCTTCGGGATGGGAAGAAGAAAGCCCGTCACAAAATCCGACGGTAGGCGCATGTTCGGACTCATCGCCTCATTGTACATCGACACCAACTGTGGCATCATCATGTCCACGAATTCTCGATAAAACTCTAGCGTAATCCCATCTGGCCCCGGTGAATTATGGGCCGCTCCTTTTGTGAGTGTCACCTTTATATCGTCTTCTGTGAGTGGCTCCATAAGCGCTGCCTTATCCGTCTCTGTCAGTGTCGTTTGCAGATGTTGCATTATCTCTTCCCCTAACTGACGGTCCGTCGGTGTACCGGCATAGAGATGGCGGAAATGCTCTAAAAATTCATTTGCAATGTCCTGTTGTGTTGTCAGTTGACGGCCATCTAAACCGTAGAGCACTGTTACCAATGCCCGGCGGTAACGCTTATGTTCCCGCGACACATGGTGCATCGAGGTACGTTCCCCAGTGATGGTGTCAAGACATCTTGCCCGTATTGGGATGCCACCCAGTCGTCGTCGCGTGAGCGATAGGATTTGTGCCTTGACACGATGAACTTCCGCATGATATTCTGCAGACGGCACCTGGAAGGACAGCTCACGAAGCATGGTGTAATAATAATCAAGAGTGTCTCTCTGCCATCTCGCCTTATCCCGACCATACTGTATGAGAGCTCTTCTTATTGCCGGCTTAGTGCACTCGAGCCACCATTGAAGCACGGAGGTATACGTTGGTAGACGGCGTTGACATGTGGCCCATACCTCCTCGACTCTTTGACGACATTCGGGGTCCGCCAAAAGGGACGAATTGAGCTTCCATGTCCCGCGGCTTCTCCACACACTTTGCCTAGGGAGTGACATGGTACAAATGTAAGCCAGATGATCAGTAAATGCCGCAGGCCATCGTTCCGCGTCGACCACCTTATCCTGTAGGCCAACCGAAACATATATTCGATCAAGTCTGCTCGCCGAGTGACTAGTAAAAAAAATATATCCCTCACGGTTCCTATGAATCATGTCCCAGGTGTCGCTTAACTCCAGATCCCGGCATAACTCACGCAATTCACGACAGATATTGTAATGTGGAGTCAAGTCTTTTTGGGCTAAAACACAATCGAAGTCACCACCTATAATGAAATGATCGAATCTGCCGGTAAATAAGGGCACAATCTCTTCCGAATAATATCTCGCACGCGCCCGTCTGTTGTCTGTGCCGGAAGGGGCATAAACATTGAGAATGCGAATTCCATTAACAGTTATCGCCAGTCCTCGTGCCGAAGGTAGATAAGCCAGGTCTCGGACCGGAATCCCGTCCCGGACCAATATCGCCGTTCCACTGCCGTTGTTCGAGTGCGGCGAGGTGTACGAGATGTATCCATGTACTTCCTGGAACTCAGGAATGTAAATTTCCTGCACCATCAGTATATCCACATCCGACGCGTATATCATGTCCCTAAACAACTGCTGTTTCACGGGCTATCTAATGGTATTTACATTCACTGTCCCTATTCTGTATGCCTGGGGTCGAGTAGCTGTCATCTCCACATGATGTTAAAATGACAAAGTTTCACTGTGTCGATAGTCCCTTTGCACATCCGCCGAGGGTCGCCCGAGGAACGTGTCCCTGCGGCATTAGGTTTCTTGAGATGCGGACGGATGCAAGGCCCCAGCAATAGAATGGTCCGCATCGGTGATGTCGTCGTCCTGTTCATACCAGCTGATACTATTGGTGTGCTCCAAATTTTCCTGTGCGGCATTGATGTGTGACATCTGTTGTTCTTTCGCAGCTGTAGACTCCACCGCCGAAGGGGTAGCAGGACCCTGCGCGGATGGGTCGTCTGAACGATATGACATCATTTCACTGTCCGAATTCATATGATCTGCGACATCCGAAGCTTGTGGTTCCATGTCAGACAGGTCCATAGTGTTAGACTCGTCTGGGCTCCCTAGAAGAGAAGGGAGCGTCTCCGCAGAGTTTAGTCGGCGCTTCTTGCGGCGCTTTGGCGAGCGTTGTTTGCGGGCCCTAACCTCGGCCTCTGGTGTTGGCGCATCTTGCATCTCCTGCGTTCCCACCGCCGCCACAATGCCCTGGGGCCGTTCCACTTCAGCTTCCATGCCTATTGTGATGCTCTCATCCTCTTTCTGCGCCACCTGTAGTGTCTGAGATTGGAGGTTGGTCGGAGCCATTCCTTCTTCAGTGGCGTCCGAAAGCGCCTCCATCAACTGCGGCGTCGTTTCGATGGTGCGCTCCGACCTCGGCGTCACCTCCCCGCGAAGTGCCGTCACGTAAGTCATCGGCAGCGACGTTGGTGTAGTCGGATTCTGGAACTCTCCGCTGGGGAGTTGCACGAGTCTGCATACACGCTGATCGAAGATGTCCTTCACCACCACACCCGGAGCATGTCCGGGGCTGTCCATCATAGATGACAATAGCTCTACAGCCGCCGATGTTTATGTACGATGGCACATGTTTCGTAAGGGCAATTCGCACCTGTCGGACACCATTGAGCACTGGATACGTGCTAAAACTTGCCCAGCGTTCGGCCGTATGACTAATAACTCTGCCATATGGCTGGAGTGATTCAGTGACCAATGATTCGGGTACCTCGAAAGGCAGCTCGAAGATTCGAATCGTACGCACGCCCAGGCCCGAATGAGCGACTAAAACTTCGCCAATATGACCATCGGAGTGTCGGAACTGGAATCCTCGTTTGGCGGCTTCAATGATCCTATCACATGCTGCGTCGTCAATCATCTTTACGTAAAGAGTGCTGCTCACGATTGATAAATGAATTCCAATAATCAGCCGGCCGCGGTGGTCTCGCGGTTAAGGCGCTCAGTCCGGAACCGCGCGACTGCTACGGTCGCAGGTTCGAATCCTGCCTCGGGCATGGATGTGTGTGATGTCCTTAGGTTAGTTAGGTTTAATTAGTTCTAAGTTCTAGGCGACTGATGACCTCAGAAGTTAAGTCGCATAGTGCTCAGAGCCATTTGAACCATTTTTTTCCAATAATCTCCGTGTAATTAAGATGCACTTCGTCCCTCAAGAAACGTTCGATTTCGAAAGCCTTCGGTCTTGCATACTCGTTACAGAACGTGAACTGTATCGTGGTTTTTCGGAAATTGTGTGCCATTGCGTTCGATTCAAACAGTAACACACGCGAGTGACGACGGTGTAAACACCGCTTCTTCCGCGACCGTTCGCAGCCGAGACGTAAACAAGTCCGAGCTGCTCCGCGGCGAAAGGCGGACTGCCCACTGAGCTACACAAGCACGACTCACGCCCCGTCCCCACAGCTTTACTTCCGCCAGTACCTCGTCTCCTACCTTTCAAACTTTACAGAAGCTTTCCTGCGAACCAGGAGAGCTTCTGTAAAGTTTGGAAGGTAGGAGACGAGCTACTGGCGGAAGTAAAGCTGTGAGGACGGGGCATGAATCGTGCTTGGGTAGCTCAGTTAGGCGGCACGGTAACTCAGCGTGTTCGGTCAGACAGCCGGTTGGCCTCTGTAATAAAAAACTGAGTGGAACGATCAACCACCGAACTTGAACAGGATGACTTGCGACGTCCGCAACGACCAAACACAACGATCAATAACGAACAAAATGCAAAAAAAAAGTTAGTAGAGCACTTGGCTGCGAAAGGCAAGGTCCCGAGTTCGAGTCTCGGTCCGGCACACAGTTTTAATCTGCCAGGAAGTTTCATATCAGAGCACACTCTGCTGCAGAGTGAATATCTCATTCTGGAAAGAATAAAAACTGATTTCACCACAAGAAAAGCCAATTCGAAGAATGTTCCACAGAAATACTTGTCCTTGGACTACCTTAAGAGACATGACTTAATATTGGTCTAACAACGATTAACATTCTACTTGATAATGGCATAAAAGCCGAAATCTGGATAGTATAAAAGAGAAATACAGTAATACACAGTCAAATGGCGGTTTTCTCTTTTAAAAAAAATAAAGAAACCTAATATCGTCGTCAAAGCTCGGCTAGGGACAGTACAATCAAGACGGGTCTTCCACAGACCAAAAAACTGGTAAGGCTTCATTTATTAATCTGAGCCAGTGCGTCAACACAGTCCAGCTGTACTCCTGAGATGGCCGTAAATGGAGACTGAATAAATCTCGGCAACTTGTAGCAAAGTTCAAACTTTGCTTGGCAGAAGTCTTCAATGCAAGCAACGCAGCACGCTGCCGGACAACTTTTCTCGTTAACACCGTTCATCACGGTGTATCACATCCATACAAACAGTCATTACATCCCATTTACTGTACTGCATGACGTAACTGTACTCTTCCATACAAATTGGTGTGTCAAAGAGAGCTGTAGCCCAAGACACGGCGAACAAGGTCTCTCCCTCTTCAGCCGGCCGGGGTGGCCGAGCGGTTAAAGGCGCTACAGTCTGGAGCCGCACGACCGCTGCGGTCGCAGGTTCGAATCCTGCCTCGGGCATGGATGTGTGTGGTGTCCTTAGGTTAGTTAGGTTTAAGTAGTTCTAACTTCTAGGGGACTTATGACCACAGCAGTTGAGTCCCATAGTGCTCAGAGCCATTTTTGAATCTCCCTCTTCCTCTCCGCTCTGTGGACTTACATCCTCATTTTTCCTCTGCCTGGCCTCCTATTGGCTTAAGTCAGTAATTAGCAAAATATTCATCATTTCATGTTTACCTCAGTAACCATCTCCGACGGTACCATAGTGAACGTTCATTCTCGCGCTATCAAGTACACCCTACTGGTCCGCTTCGAATAACTACCCGTCAAGATAACGACTATATTTTGTACTGTATACAAAGTGAACCATACTAATCCACAATGGGGAATAACTTGGGATAGAGGTGAAATACAGCAAAAAGCTTTAGATAAAACTTTTAGATAGCAAAGAGGGTCACGCATTGCTACTAACGGTCATGACCTTCAACGTAATTTTCAAGGTGATTTCGTGGTAAAGTGATTTCTTAAATGGGAAAAGGTAATATTAGATTCAAGATTTGAAAAGAGCGGCAAATTTTACTTGTAAAATGATACCTTATTCAAGGTCATGGCAATGTTCAATGAAGGTCAAACAAGAATATACACTCCTGGAAATGGAAAAAAGAACACATTGACACCGGTGTGTCAGACCCACCATACTTGCTCCGGACACTGCGAGAGGGCTGTACAAGCAATGATCACACGCACGGCACAGCGGACACACCAGGAACCGTGGTGTTGGCCGTCGAATGGCGCTAGCTGCGCAGCATTTGTGCACCGCCGCCGTCAGTGTCAGCCAGTTTGCCGTGGCATACGGAGCTCCATCGCAGTCTTTAACACTGGTAGTATGCCGCGACAGCGTGGACGTGAACCGTATGTGCAGTTGACGGACTTTGAGCGAGGGCGTATAGTGGGCATGCGGGAGGCCGGGTGGACGTACCGCCGAATTGCTCAACACGTGGGGCGTGAGGTCTCCACAGTACATCCATGTTGTCGCCAGTGGTCGGCGGAAGGTGCACGTGCCCGTCGACCTGGGACCGGACCGCAGCGACGCACGGATGCACGCCAAGACCGTAGGATCCTACGCAGTGCCGTAGGGGACCGCACCGCAACTTCCCAGCAAATTAGGGACACTGTTGCTCCTGGGGTATCGGCGAGGACCATTCGCAACCGTCTCCATGAAGCTGGGCTACGGTCCCGCACACCGTTAGGCCGTCTTCCGCTCACGCCCCAACATCGTGCAGCCCGCCTCCAGTGGTGTCGCGACAGGCGTGAATGGAGGGACGAATGGAGACGTGTCGTCTTCAGCGATGAGAGTCGCTTCTGCCTTGGTGCCAATGATGGTCGTATGCGTGTTTGGCGCCGTGCAGGTGAGCGCCACAATCAGGACTGCATACGACCGAGGCACACAGGGCCAACACCCGGCATCATGGTGTGGGGAGCGATCTCGTACACTGGCCGTACACCACTGGTGATCGTCGAGGGGACACTGAATAGTGCACGGTACATCCAAACCGTCATCGAACCCATCGTTCTACCATTCCCAGACCGGCAAGGGAACTTGCTGTTCCAACAGGACAATGCACGTCCGCATGTGTCCCGTGCCACCCAACGTGCTCTAGAAGGTGTAAGTCAACTACCCTGGCCAGCAAGCCAGCAAGATCTCCGGATCTGTGCCCCATTGAGCATGTCTGGGACTGGATGAAGCGTCGTCTCACGCGGTCTGCACGTCCAGCACGAACGCTGGTCCAACTGAGGCGCCAGGTGGAAATGGCATGGCAAGCCGTTCCACAGGACTACATCCAGCATCTCTACGATCGTCTCCATGGGAGAATAGCAGCCTGCATTGCTGCGAAAGGTGAATATACACTGTACTAGTGCCGACATTGTGCATGCTCTGTTGCCTGTGTCTATGTGCCTGTGGTTCTGTCAGTGTGATCATGTGATGTATCTGACCCCAGGAATGTGTCAATAAAGTTTCCCCTTCCTGGGACAATGAATTCACGGTGTTCTTATTTCGATTTCCAGGAGTGTATGTTTTTAGTTCTAGTAGGGATTGATTCGGAATACAGGAGACATATAACAAAAAACAAATTTGAAAATATATAAGGGGTCACGTACCTTAATAATCGTGATCTTAAAGGTAGTTATCGAAGTTCATTCGAAGGTTGAGTTTTGTTTCATGGAAACGCCTATTTTCGGTATGGGATTTTGAAAGAGCGAAGAGAGATTTGAAGTTTCAGTTTTAACTAATGTATTTATGAGCAAAAATAAATTTTGACATCTGCAAGGCAGAAGAAACAAATAAAACGTAGTTCATTGATTTAAAAGTCGCTGAGTGAGTCCCCTCGCCTCGAGGTTCTTGATTTAGAGAGTGCCAGTGTCTTTCACTTTGTTCCTGCAAATTAACCATTGAACATGTGCTCAAAGTGACTGCCATATTCTTCAACGACTTTTGTTACGGCTGTACTGCTCGTCAAATGCTGGAGCTCGTGGTGAGAGACAGCCGATATGACATATTTATCATGCGAAAAAAAAAAGAAAATCTTCTTCAGAACAGGCCTCGGAAGACCTAACGGTACCAATCGACTGCAGCGTTATCTTCAGCGAGTAGGTGTTAGTGGTTGCGGATGTGCAGGGGCATGTGGTCAGCATACCGCTCTCCAGTCCGTTGTCAGTTGTCGTAACTGGAGCCGCCACTTCTCAATACTCCTCAAGTGGCCTCACAAGAGCTGTGTGCACCCGCTTGCAACAACGTTTGGCAGCCACGGACGGTGTCCCATCCAAGTGCTAGCCGAGCCTGATCACGCCTATCTTGGGTGGTCTATTGAGTACACTTCGTGTGTGATCGATTTGAGCTCATATATTACAGTGAGTGGAGTAGAGCTAAGATAACGGAATTTTACTTAAAATTGAGATCAGAACGATCTCGTTCTCGAGTTTTTTGGTTTCACATCCGATGGACGCTCTGTCAATGCGCCGAGTTTCGTCTATGGAGACTTGCCGTTCGAAATGAAAAACTTATAACCCGGTTTCAAGCAAACTGTTAGGTAAACATTTTTATTTTTGCACATCGTACAGTCTGACATCTTCGCTTGATAAAGGACTGAATTTATTTTCGTTACATCCCGTAGTTACTGTTTGTGATACATAAAATTAAGTAAAGCACTGCGTGAAATTTTAAACATTTTGCAGAGACAAAAACACACTGCGTAAGCCTTGAGTGTGGTTGATTTTGCCTCATACATTGCCGGGAATGAAATGTAGGTAAGATATAAAAATATTATTTAAATTTGAGAGCAGAAAGATATCTCATTTCGATCTCAAATTACAGGATTTTATATCCTAAGGACAGTCGCGCACGACTTGCCCATTCACGTCCTTGCGCATCGCTAGTCATGTGGTCATAACAATCGCAGTATCTCATAAACGATTCAGTGTAACGAAATGAGGCTTTCCGAAAACGATAGCATGCAATGAGGCAGATACGTTGTAAGACAAACACTCGAAACGTTCTTCACCGAGATACGGGCGTAGCTCATTCGCAGCAGTGTGAGGTCAGCGTCTCCGGAAGCATCCAGAAGTTCATAGCCCTGCAGTTAAATTCAAGCGGCGCACTTATACACGTCCAGAACACGTGAGTAACGACGTAGCAGAATGTGTATACTGGCCCACAGCAGCGGAATGGTTAATTACCAGCATCCTGCATTTCCACCCGTTGTGGCAGCTAACGGCAGTTCGCATGCAGCTGGCAGGCGAGCTGACTATACGGTGATGCCGACTCGTGCTGACTCGGTTGCGGCATCAGGGGCACTGGACACGTCTCTGCTGCAACCACCAAATGGCCAGCGACAGCCGCTAATGTTGAGGTAGGTCGCGGCGTCACCCAGACTCGGGCAGATGGTAGGGGAGCAGCAGCGGTGGGCAGCGGGCGGCTCGTGGACTCCGGTTGACATCCTTTCATGTCTCAGACGATGAGGTGGGGGCAGTTACGTCGGCGAGCGGTCCCATAGAGGCAGCGGCAGTATGTGTTCTGCCCAGGGCCTGAGCAGTCAGGTAGCAGTCATCTGTTCAGAGCCTGAAGCTGGCATTTGCAGCTACGTCTTAGGTACAGCGTAAACTCCAGGACTACGACATACACCGACTGGGCACAGCAGCACTGCCCAGCTGATCGACCTCTGTGACGGGCTCTACCCAGGCGCTAAATGCAGAAGGGACTGACTCTATAGAGGATCTATACAAGGACGATGCACTTGAGGACAATACAGGGTGATTCAAAAAGAATATCACAACTCTAAAAATGTGTATTTAATGAAAGAAACATAATATAACCTTCTGTTATACATCATTACAAAGAGTATTTAAAAAGGTTTTTTTTCGCTCAAAAACAAGTTCAGAGATGTTCAATATGGCCCCCTCCAGACACTCGAGCAATATCAACCCGATACTCCAACTCGTCCCACACTCTCTGTAGCATATCAGGCGTAACAGTTTGGATAGCTACTGTTATTTCTCGTTTCAAATCATCAATGGTGGCTGGGAGAGGTGGCCGAAACACCATATCCTTAACATACCCCCATAATAAAAAATCGCAGGGGGTAAGATCAGGGCTTCTTGGAGGCCAGTGATGACGTGTCCTGTCACGGGCTGCCTGGCGGCCGATCCATCGCCTCGGGTAGTTGACGTTCAGGTAGTTACGGACAGATAAGTGCCAATGTGGTGGCGCTCCATCCTGCTGAAATATGAATTGTTGTGCTTCTTGTTCGAGCTGAGGGAACAGCCAATTCTCTAACATCTCCAGATACTGTAGTCCAGTTACAGTAGCACCTTCGAAGAAAAAGGGACCAAAAACTTTATTGGCTGAAATGGCGAACAAATGTACAACTAAATGAAACTTTATAGCTCCCTTAATTCGCCGACAGATAGTGCTTAGCTCTGCCTTTTGTCGTTGCAGAGTTTTAAATTCCTAAAGTTGTGGTATTCTTTTTGAATCACCCTGTATTATGCAAATAGAAGAGGATGTAGATGAAGATGAAATGGGATATATGATACTGCGTGAAGAGTTTGACAGAGCATTGAAAGATCTAAGTCGAAACAAGGCCCCGGGAGTAGACAACATTCCCTTAGAACTACTGAAGGCCTTGGGAGAGCCAGTCCTGACAAAACTCTACCACCCGGTGAACAAGATGTATGAGACAGGTGAAATACCCACAGACTTCAAGAAGAATATAATAATTCCAATCCCAAAGAAAGCAGGTGTTGACAGATGTCAAAATTACCGAACTATCAGTTTAATAAGTCACAGCTGCAAAATACTAACGCGAATTCTTTACAGACGAATGGAAAAACTGGTAGAAGCCGACCTCGGGGAAGATCAGTTTGGATTCCGTAGAAATGTTGGAACACGTGAGGCAATACTAACCTTACGACTTATCTTAGAAGAAATATTAAGAAAAGGCAAACCTACGTTTCTAGCATTTGTAGACTTACAGTAAGCTTTTGACAACGTTAACTGGAACACTCTCTTTCAAATTCTGAAGGTGGCAGGGGTAAAATACAGGGAGCGAAGGCTATTTACAATTTGTACAGAAACCAGATGGCAGTTATAAGAGTCGAGGAACCTTAAAGGGAAGCAGTGGTTGGGAAGGGAGTGAGACAGGGTTGTAGCCTCTCCCCGATGTTATTCAATCTGTATATTGAACAAGCAGTAAAGGAAACAAAAGAAAAATTCGGAGTAGGTATTAAAATACATGGAGAAGAAATAAAAACTTTGGGGTTCGCCGATGACATTGTCATTCTGTCAGAGACAGCAAAAGACATGGAAGAGCAGTTGAACGGGATGGACAGTGTCTTGAAAGGAGGATATAAGATGAACATCAACAAAAGCAAAACGAGGATAATGGAATGTAGTCGAATTAACTCGGGTGATGCTGAGGGAATTAGATTAAGCGTCTCATTTCCTAAAGTAGTAAACGAATTTTGCTATTTGGGGAGCAAAATAACTGATGATGATCGAAGTAGAGAGGATATAAAATGTAGACTGGCAATGGCAAGGAAAGCGTTTCTGAAGAAGAGAAAGATATAAGCGTCAGGAAGTCGTTTCAGAAAGTATTTGTATGGAGTGTAGCCTTGTATGGAAGTGAAACATAGACGATAAATAGTTTGGACAAGAAGAGAATAGGAGCTTTCGAAATTTGGTGCTACAGAAAAATGCTGAAGATTAGATGGGTAGATCACATAACGAATGAGGAGGTATTGAATAGAATTGGGGAGAAGAGGAGTTTGTGGCACAACTTGACTAGAAGAAGGGATCAGTTGTTAGGACATGTTCTGAGGCATCAAGGGATCACCAATTTAGTATTGGAGGGCAGCGTGGAGGGTAAAAATCGTAGAGGGAGACCAAGAGATGAATACACTAAGCAGATTCAGAAGGATGTAGGTTGCAGTAGGTACTGGGAGATGAAGAAGCTTGCACTGGATAGAGTAGCATGGAGAGCTGCATCAAACCAGTCTCAGCACTGAAGACCACAACAACAACAATACAATCTACTGCAGAGCGTCTGTTAATTTGGATTTCTTGAGGGACTCGAGCCTGTGACCCTTAGCAAAAGTCTGAGTTTCGATTTCAGGCGCAAAACACAGTTTTAATCTGCCTGAAAGTTTCAGATTAGCGCATATTCTGCTGCAGAGTGAAGCTTCATTCTGGAGACGTAGTTAGTTCGTACTGAAACAAGCGATATTTGGCACGGGTCGGTTGTCGTCAGGACCCAATCGTGCACGGTTTACTTATAAATACACTCCTGGAAATGGAAAAAAGAACACATTGACACCGGTGTATCAGACCCACCATACTTGCTCCGGACACTGCGAGAGGGCTGTACAAGCAATGATCACACGCACGGCACAGCGGACACACCAGGAACCGCGGTGTTGGCCGTCGAATGGCGCTAGCTGCGCAGCATTTGTGCAGCGCCGCCGTCAGTGTCAGCCAGTTTGCCGTGGCATACGGAGCTCCATCGCAGTCTTTAACACTGGTAGCATGCCGCGACAGCGCGGACGTGAACCGTATGTGCAGTTGACGGACTTTGAGCGAGGGCGTATAGTGGGCATGCGGGAGGCCGGGTGGACGTACCGCCGAATTGCTCAACACGTGGGGCGTGAGGTCTCCACAGTACATCCATGTTGTCGCCAGTGGTCGGCGGAAGGTGCACGTGCCCGTCGACCTGGGACCGGACCGCAGCGACGCACGGATGCACGCCAAGACCGTAGGATCCTACGCAGTGCCGTAGGGGACCGCACCGCCACTTCCCAGCAAATTAGGGACACTGTTGCTCCTGGGGTATCGGCGAGGACCATTCGCAACCGTCTCCATGAAGCTGGGCTACGGTCCCGCACACCGTTAGGCCGTCTTCCGCTCACGCCCCAACATCGTGCAGCCCGCCTCCAGTGGTGTCGCGACAGGCATGAATGGAGGGACGAATGGGGACGTGTCGTCTTCAGCGATGAGAGTCGCTTCTGCCTTGGTGCCAATGATGGTCGTATGCGTGTTTGGCGCCGTGCAGGTGAGCGCCACAATCAGGACTGCATACGACCGAGGCACACAGGGCCAACACCCGGCATCATGGTGTGGGGAGCGATCTCGTACACTGGCCGTACACCACTGGTGATCGTCGAGGGGACACTGAATAGTGCACGGTACATCCAAACCGTCATCGAACCCATCGTTCTACCATTCCTAGACCGGCAAGGGAACTTGCTGTTCCAACAGGACAATGCACGTCCGCATGTATCCCGTGCCACCCAACGTGCTCTAGAAGGTGTAAGTCAACTACCCTGGCCAGCAAGATCTCCGGATCTTTCCCCCATTGAGCATGTTTGGGACTGGATGAAGCGTCGTCTCACGCGGTCTGCACGTCCAGCACGAACGCTGGTCCAACTGAGGCGCCAGGTGGAAATGGCATGGCAAGCCGTTCCACAGGACTACATCCAGCATCTCTACGATCGTCTCCATGGGAGAATAGCAGCCTGCATTGCTGCGAAAGGTGGATATACACTGTACTAGTGCCGACATTGTGCATGCTCTGTTGCCTGTGTCTATGTGCCTGTGGTTCTGTCAGTGTCATCATGTGATGTATCTGACCCCAGGAATGTGTCAATAAAGTTTCCCCTTCCTGGGACAATGAATTCACGGTGTTCTTATTTCAATTTCCAGGAGTGTAGTTGGATTGTTGACCCTACTTCAGTTAATCAGTTATGTCTTTTACAGCCTCTGAGAATGTCTCCGGCGTCAGAGGATGAAACGTTAGTCACTGAAATATGTCTAATGACCACAGAACTGAGATCAACCAGTAATACTAACAGTCCCATTCATTACAAACGCGCAGTATTTTCTCTTCTGAAATCAGACCTAAATTTAATATTTCTCGTTGAAATGGTAGCCGTATTTTCTGGGATTGAAATTTTATCTCGTGGTAAAATTCCTACAGTTTCTGAAATATTTCTATCATGGAACGTATATCGAAATGTTTTGCGGTAAGTTACAAGGCTGAGCAAGCAATACGCACTGTCCGACAAGGTAATTGTTTATCTCCGCAGTTCACTTCCCAACAAACAAAAAACACACATACACACAAAGAGAGAGAGAGAGAGAGAGAGAGAGAGATTCGTGGTAGCCCCACAAGTTGTCAGCAGCGGAACACGTTCTGCCCCGCATGTAAATACAGTCCACATAATCGAGCACAGCACGGCCACACCGCCGATTGCGATATTAATTCTGCTCGTAAAGTCGCCCTGCCGAACAAAGTCCTTTGTTCATTACCCGTGGTGTGTGCACCGCACGCAAAAGCGGCGCGAAATCCGCCGATACAGTTTGCGGGATCAGCGCGTAATGACAAAAAGTAACCCCTCGCTCCGCAGACCGGCTTAGTTATTACAGATGCGGATGTGGCAACACCCGCGTTGTGGGTTTTAAGCTGCGTTGTTCAGTCAGGATCGATAAGAGATTTTTTTTTTTCAAAAAGGCGGTATGTACCCAAATCTATGGAATAGCCTGAAGCTAAGCTTGGCCTTAGACGTAGACTACCGCGAAATGACGGTCTGCAATGTTGAGGTTTAGACGGACCCACACTTGGGCATCGACTGTACTAACTGGGATACATCGAATGGTTACGCATAGCATGTTAATCTTCTTCTGCTTTTGCTACCCGAAAGTTGTCTTTACTGAATGGTATTACGTTTTCTATGTTGTTTATGACACGAATTGTCATCTTTCGGCCTCTGTGTAGGTCGGATGCAATAACATGAGCGATCTAGAGGGACTGATTTAAACAGCTACTTATCGAAGGAAAAGGTGCTTAGAAGAAGAAAGTGGCCAATTGTCTCAGTTGTCTACGACCTGTGCCAGACAAAGGTTAAATATGTCATATCAACCAGAAGTTTGGTTCGAACATCAGTGGTATGCCATTTCTTCCCCCAACATTGAAAACGATGTACACAGACAGTTATAGGGGGAACTATAGCTTAAATTCGATTCCGAATCACGGCAAAATTCGGCAATATTGAAGTGTCAGACATAATGAGAAAAGTAATGAAGAATACACCATAATCCACCCAAAACTTTTTCCAATTAAAGAGTTTCCGCACAGTAAAGCATTACTCAACATAGACACTACAAAAATTGTTAAACTCTCTGCTTTACCGGTCCCATGCGTGGCGAAATGATCAGGTCTGCAAAGATTAAAAACAAAATACGTTTCTAGCAACAACCTGCCACCTTTATCCAAAAATATAAATACGGGAAAATCTAGAAAGTTTCTCCAAATAATTAGGAGGAAACAATTTAGGAGACTAGTCAGAGAAAGATTGGTTATGAAATGTGTTGCTACAAAATGGAAACAACTTCAGATATAACACATACGTATGACAAAAAATGCATCTGAAAATACATAAAATTAGGATACTAAAAACAGTCATCACACTAAAGTCTCTTTATCGGAGTGAAACATTTTAAACAGAGCGAGAGAGAGGCAGTGAAGAAATTGAAAAGAGAGAACGTTCACTTATCGGCATTATTTTAGGTCTAGATTGTATTGAAGAAGAAACATACAAACAGCAAATAAAGGTATTGAAAAATATATCAACATTTATTTGGATGTGAAGAAATGTAGAATGAAATTCTATGGGTGTATTAAAAGAACGGAATCTACTAGATTAACTGGAAAGGCTGCAGAACTCTACGAAAGTCCCAGTAAAGTTCAAATTGAAGTAATAAAACTAATCAGAGCTGGAAAACAAAAGTAGAGAGAAAGACTTGACAGAAAGAAACGGACATAGAAATATTTAGGCAGAAAATTCACCACTGACCTGGCAGAAAAATCGAAGGAGACCAGAATAACTTGGTATGGATTGCAAGAAACGAGCTCAATTTGTGAAAACAGAAGTAGTATGGGCGCAATTGGCACAAAGAAAAGCTGGACCAATACTCTGAAAATGGCCTTAGTTGTACATCGCGTGTTCCAGTATGGCTCAAATATTAGTAATATAAAAGTGTAAACTCTATTATGGTTGGAGGACCATACAATAACAACTCTACACCGCGTCATCCTTTTCCGCATGGCGCCTCTTGCATGCGGTATGCACGGTGTGAGATCAGCACGCTGTTATCAACTCTGCATACCGTGGAGCGGCTACTTGTTACACAAGCAGCTTCTCGACTGACCAGACCAGGTTACCTGTACCCTGCTCCATTCTCTCCACTAAGAAGAAATCCCTGGCAGTACTGGAACACAGCTCGTGTTCTCCCCATAGTAGATAGATACGCCAACCGTTCGTTTACAGAGGATAGTCTATAAAAGAAAATACGGAAGCTGCCGAAGTCCTTCAAGTTGTAATATTATGCAAGCATTGAGAATAAACCCAACAAAATTTAACCGTGAAAACGTATTGATGTCTACACTCAATCTAAAGTGACTACAATCACACCTCCAACAGTATTACACATCACTATGCAGCCGCTCAATTTAGAAATCAGCTTCTAAAATGTATGCTACTAATTGCAAAATAATGTTGTTGTGGTCTTCTGTCCGAAGGCTGGTTCTGGGATGCCAAACGCTTTTGGTTTGTTCTCTCTCATTTGCTTTCTGTAATTGCGCTCTTAGGTGACGACGATTGCAAGATGACTGGGTTTTTAAAGCGAACAAATTAGTTCAAGCTTCGCCGTGACTGTTATTGACATTAAATGAAACAACGAGTTTACTGTTATCTATCTCCACGACGGGTTTCAAAGATTTAAGCCTCCATCATCAGGTGGGTCTAAATTTCTTAGTATGACGTGTGTTTGTGTGTGTATGTGTGTGTGTTTTTGTGTGTGTGTTTTGTGTTACGATTTTTGGATAAACTTGTGACTGACACTCTCTAGTGCAGGCACAAAACACTATTTCAGAACATGGTTTTTGGTCTCTTTTGACAAAAACTAAACATATATCTAACGGCAAAAATGAATAAAATGAGTAAAATAGAGTACCTCTAGTGGCCACAGGTTCCTTTCACTGTCCTAACACTCCAAATATACAAGCACCAAACAAAACATGTGAATCCATCTTCAATGACAAAAATCAAAATATTCGCAGTAGTATCATTTTTGTTCTCAGCAACTGCCTACGTTCTTAAATTTGTAATGCACACACACACACACACACACACACACACACACACACACACACACACACACACATACGCACCTTAATATTTACCATAAATATTTAGTTGTGTTACCATGACATCCCCCAAATGTACAAGGGATTGACCTCATTTACAAATACATCATCACACCAACAGCTTGTACCTCCTGGCAGCTAGAAACTATGTATACATCAACTACTGACATAAATTGTACATACATCTGCATATTTTAAAGCATTAACTACTTTATTTCTCCAACCTTAGGTGGTTATTACATGTAATAGATATAATCTTAAGAACCCCCTACTTTCGAAAGTTTGCTCTCATCCAATCACTCCTTCCACCCTCTCTCTCTCTCTCTCTCTCTCTCTCTCTCTCTCTCTCTCTCTCTCTCTCTCTCTCCCTCCCTTTCTCTTTCTCTTCTTCTTAATCTCTCCCTGCCTCCAGCCTTTTATACCTATCTGTCTATCCCAACCAAAATTGTTATTTGTGCATAATTTTACGATTGTAGCCAACGTAATTATTGCACTTAACGTTTAAAACATGTCACGTGATTATATAAACAAGTATGAAGTTTAAGCTACATTAATTGACAAAATCGGATCTATATGCCGCCTGAAATATTTATTCCAACGTATGAATTCAACACCTAAAAACAAAGAACTCCAAAATCCTTTAAAATTTATTCTGTAATAATGTTGTTACGATGTATATTCCTTGTACTTTGTGATAATGTTTCTCTTCTGCTATATGATCCTTGCACCTAATAATTTCCAGACGCCATATTTGTGTACAAAATATGACAGTGTACAGGTGATGAGTTACGACGGTGAAAGGAACCTGTGACAACTACAGGTACTCTATTTTACTTACTTTATTCATTTTTAGCGTTAGATATACGTTTAATTTTTTGTCAAAATAAACCCAAAATCATGTTCTGAAATAGCGTTTTGTTTCTGCACTAGACAGTGCTACAGGTTCCTCCAAAAAATCGTAAAACACACACACACACACACACACACACACACATATAAACAAATGTAAATCCACCTGATGACGGAGGTTCAAACTTTTGAAACGCGTCGTGGAGATAAATAAACAGTGACTGGTAAAAGTTAACTTGATGTTTCATTTAAGATGATTGGGTATTAAAGGCTATAATTAACCTTTGATCGAATTAAATCAGGTGGTGGGTCTTACTCCGTTTGCTAAATTTTCCAAGGTCTCTGTAGTGGTCATTCTGTTTGGGAGAGGCACGTGCGACTGGGGAGTGATGTGTGTCCACAACGACAGGGTTCCAGGCAGGTCAGGCTCTGGTGATGGTAGTGGTGGTCGGGAACACTTTCTTTCAAAGGAGCCCTCGGCTTTCTCCCGGCAGGAGGGAAGGCTACGACTACTGCGTGGAAGCTGCCAGTGCGATGCATTAGCCCCTGGGCCAGGGTCGTGGGACATTGTCTCATCGCGTTCTTAGAAACGCGAGCTGTGGCCGAGCGGCTCTAGGCGCTTTAGTCCGGAACCGAGATGCTGTTACGGTCGCAGGTTCGAATCCTGCCTCGGGCATGGATGTGTGTGACGTCCTTATGTTAGTTAGGTTTAAGTAGTTCTAAGTTCTAGGGGACTGATGACCTCAGATGTTAAGTCCCATAGTGCTTAGAGCCGTTTGAACCACTTAGAAACGCGACTCAGTACCACTGGGGTGGCCGCTAATCTGGAGCCTCAGGTAGGCACAGCACTTTGCTATGTCGGGTACTCTTCCCACGCCGAGGTCTTCCCACGAGCGCTGATTGTCAGACAGTTGGTGACGCTTGCTGACGTAACAAGGACGCACTGGTTTTTGGTGGCAAGCCTCTCAACTCGAGTAGGATATCTCATGGTGTTTCGGAGGGGTTGTATGCGGTGATCCTTACTCTTGTGACTGGCGGTACGATCCGCAACTGGCGACAATTGGCAGCCATGTGGCTTGGTGGCGTCAGTGCATCGTAATTTTTTCGGAGTTTGTGAGAGAAAGGAATTTCTCGTAGAACTGTATTCCGGACTGCCGGAGAGAGAAGACGTGAAGTAGAGACCGGGTATCGGTCGAGTGTAAGAGTATCCACTGTGTCGGTAGCCTGGACAGAGTTTTCGTGAGCGCTGATTGGACGGCTGTTCAGAGTAACTCGCCATCGATATCGCGACTCATCGAAACATCGTCAGGATCGCAGCTCATCAGGCTGGCCAGCAGTCCTAATTTTAGCCTGCAGTGAAGCCCATCGCTGATAGCTGACTCCACACGGTTCGAGCGCGGTGTCTGGTAAAGTATTTCACAGCTGCGGCAAAGTAAGAACTCAGCAAATATTTTGGCGCCCCCAGCACTGTGCCTACCTGCTCAGTGCTCACATCATATCTCATTTGCATGTCGAATTCTACAGATAACTTCTGTTAGTCGATCACTGTACCACAAGTCAGGGAATTAGCAAATTTTAGGATAATCATCCCACTCACAGAACATGAAAGGGAACTCCAATCATTTGACAGGCCCCCACATCAACTTTGTCACTTAATTACTCAGGGAAACTTGTTTACATGTCATGTATTTGATTATCTATATATTTTCATAATGTTTGAAGACAGGATTCAAGTGTGCTTTAAATGAAGAATTCTCATGGTGATACTAAATACCACTATAATTCCATTAATTATAGAATCACATTAAAATACCTCGCATTTAGAAGACCCTGCACTAATCAGATTTTGGGGGAGATTATTCAATGTATTGCAAATTATGTAAAGGGCTCAACCCATGAACTGTCATTAAAGATAGTGCCAAATAGATTCTTTTGCATTCAGAGACTCTTGCACAGAATAGAGCGAGTGAGTCTTCCTGGGGATGGTGTATATCTTCATGGCATAGAGTTACAGGTTTTACTGAAATCAGGAGACTAGTTACACCTCGCCACCAGACATCACTTCATGCCTTCATGCACCTCTCCACATTTGTTCATCCTGACTAATCCTCCTTATCCCCATAAAACTACTGCAACACTTGTACTGCTTACTGTACTCAAATCTTCCCTACATAGGTCTCCTTCCAAAACCAAACTCACGATTCCGTGATGTAACATGTAATAGTGCACTGTCTAGCACAGTACACATATTGACGACGTAATTTACCGGGTGATCAAAAAGTCAGTGTAAATTTGAAAACTGAATAAATCACGGAATAATGTATATAGAGAGGGACAAATTGACACACATGCTAGGAATGACATAGGGTTTTATTAGAACCAATAAAAGACAAAAGTTGAAAAAATGTCCGACAGATGGCGCTTCATCTGATCAGAATAGCAATAATTAGCATAACAAAGTAAGACAAAGCAAAGATGATCTTCTTTACAGGAAATGATCAATATGTCCACCATCATTCCTCAACAATAGCTGTAGTCGAGGAATATGTTGTGAACAGCACTGTAAAGCATGTCCGGAGTTATGGTGACGCATTGGCGCCGGATGTTGTCTTTCAGCATCCGGAGAGATGTCGCTCGATCACGATACACTTGCGACTTTAGGTAACCCCAAAGCCAATAACCGCAAGGACTGAGGTCTGGGGACCTGGGAGGCCAAGCATGACGAAAGTGGCGGCTGAGCACACGATCGTCACCAAACGACGCACGCAAGAGATCTTTCACGCGTCTAGCAATATGGGGTGGAGCGCCATCCTGCATAAACATCGTACGTTCCAGTCGGTGTTTATCAGTCAGGCTGGGGATGATGCGATTGTGTAACGTATCAGCGTACCTCTCACCCGTCACGGTAGCAGTTTTGGTGTCCAGCGCCATCTGTCGGACATTTTGTGAACTTTTTTTTTGTTTTTTTTGTTTTTTTGTTTTTGTTTTTTTTTTGTTCTAGTAAAACCCCATGTCATTCCAAGCATGGATGTCAATTTTTACCTCTCTATCTACGTTATTCCGTGGTTTGTTAAGTTTTCAAATTTATACTGACTTTTTGATCACCCGGCATAATGCGATGTGACAACAATGACGGATACATGGTTTTACTGTCTGATGCCACTGATTTTATAGGAGCATAAATGATGCTGCAAATTCTTTCACGAACCTGATGACGGCGTGCCAACCGAAAGCGGTTGTTAAACGAAGAATTTTATCAGCAGCTCGAGCCCGTAATTATGACGTTTTCCAAATGCGTGATGAAATTAACAAGCAAGTCGTCGAAGAACCAGGAAACCGGAAGACTTACATAGGGTGCAGCAATTTACAACATACGACGTGTGTAGTTCATAGTGTGTTTATGAGAAAGATGTAATATTTCGGAAATTTTCCCTGTTACCGTGGTTTAACTACCCATACCGTAAAAGCTGTGTGCGCCCTTAATGTCGTAAAAGTTTTACTGGAGCTTCCTTGCCGGGCTTTCGACACCGTGAATGGCTGCAACTTTAATGGTGTCTGCCGGCTGCACGTCACTCCGCCGGCAGCCCGAACCATCGGCGACGTGGCGTGCGGGCCATCAGCATCTGCGTCGGCCTGCCATAACGGCCGGCGATCAATACGGCCCCCCTCTGGCCCGCCGGCGCGCATCCATCACGTAATGGGCATAATTAAGTCACATTATCAGCAAATATACTACGAGCTGCCCTCCGCGAATTACGGAGATAGCCATCGTCAGCCTCGGCCCGGCCCACTGGGACACTGATGCGACGTGAATTACCTGTGATTCTGGGGCACGCTGTGACGTCCCTGTCAAAGCGGCGCGCGTCAGATTGTTACACGGCTCTCGCGGGGATGCGCTGGAGTGCTGACAGGTAGGACAAGATGGCGATAATGTGTGCAGTTTATCACTGTCCGCGACTGCAACACCACCCAACAATCACATCTGGGGAGTATGTTTGACACTGAAATGGTGCAGTCTCCAAAAGGAAAAAATACCGTCCGCCATGCTTCTAAATGTTGGAACACGTGAGGCAAAACTGATCCTACGACTTATCTTAGAAGCTAGATTAAGGCAAGGCAAACCTACGTTTCTAGCATTTGTAGACTTAGAGAAAGCTTTTGACAATGTTGACTGGAATACTCTCTTTCAAATTCTGAAGGTGGCAGGGGTAAAATACAGGGAGCGAAAGGCTATTTACGATTTGTACAGAAACCAGGTGGCAGTTATAAGAGTAGAGGGACCTTAAAGGGAAGCAGTGGTTGGGAAGGGAGTGAGACAGGGTTTTAACCTCTCCCCGATGTTACTCAATCTGTATATTGGGCAAGCAGTAAAGGAAACAAAAGAAAAATTCGGAGTAGGTATTAAAATCCATGGAGAAGAAATAAAAACTTTAAGGTTCGCCGATGACATTGTAATTCTGTCAGAGACAGCAAAGGACTTGGAAGAGCAGTTGAACGGAATGGACGGTGTCATGAAAGGAGGGTATAAGATGAACATCAACAAAAGCAAAACGAGGATAATGGAATGTAGTCGAAGTAAATCGGGTGATGCTGAGGGAATTCGATTACGAAATGAGATGCTTAAAGTAGTAAAGGAGTTTTGCTATTTGGGGAGCAAAATAACTGATGATGGTCGAAGTAGAGAGGATATAAAATGTAGACAGGCAATGGCAAGGAAAGCGTTTCTGAAGAAGAGAAATTTGTTAACATCGAATATTGACTTAAGCGTCAGGAAGCTGTTTTTGAAAGTATTTGTATGGAGTATAGCCATGTATGGAAGTGAAACATGGACGATAAATAGTTTAGACAAGAAAAAAATAGAAGATTTCGAAATTTGGTGCTACAGAAGAATGCTGAAGATTAGATGGGTAGATCACGTAACTAATGACGAGGTATTGAATAGAATTGGGGAGAAGAGAAGTTTTTGGCACAACTTGACTAGAAGAAGAGATCGGTTGATAGGACATGTTCTGAGGCATCAAGGGATCACAAATTTAGTATTGGAGGGCAGCGTGGAGGGTAAAAATCGTAGACGGAGACCAAGTGATGAATACACTAAGCAGATTCAGAAGGATGTAGGCTGCAGTAGGTACTGGGAGATGACGAAGCTTGCACAGAATGGAGTAGCATGGAGAGCTGCATCAAACCAGTCTCAGGACTGAAGACCACAGCAACAACAACGCTTCTAAATGGTTGTCCATACCTTGTAATCCACAACTGTGGTCCTTTCAAGCTAAATCCTTCCACCAGGATCGTCTCAAGCCTGTAAACACAAAGTAGAAAGCTATATTTCATCAATTACAGATAGAAGATATTCATCTGATTCTGGAAAATTATTAATGGAGTTTTGAACCGGGTTCCTAGGAGGAAGTTATTGTATGTTCTACGAGATTATGGAATGGGAGGCAAACTTTTGCTAGCAATTTAAGCTCTTTACATAGATAGTCAGGCAGCAGTTAGAGTTGACGGTAAATTGAGTTCATGGTTCAGAGTAGTTTCAGGGATAAGACAAGGCTGCAACCTGTCTCCACTGTTGTTCATATTATTTATGGTTCATATGTTGAAAACAATAGACTGGTTGGGTGAGATTAAGATATGTGAACACAAAATAAGCAGTCTCGCATATACGGATGACTTAGTTGTGATGGCAGATTCGATTGAAAGTTTGGAAGTAATATTTCAGAGCTAGATCAGAAATGTAAGGACTATGGTATGAAGATTAGTATCTCCAAAACGAAAGTAATGTCAGTGGGAAAGAGATATAAACGGATTGAGTGCCAAATAGGAGGAACAAAGTTAGAACAGGTGGACGGTTTCAAGTACTTAGGATGCATATTCTCACAGGATGGCAACATAGTGAAAGAACTGGAAGCGAGGTGTAGCAAAGCTAATGCAGTGAGCGCTCAGCTACGATCTACTCTCATCTGCAAGAAGGAAGTCAGTACCAAGACTAAGTTATCTGTGCTGCGTTCAATCTTTTGACCAACTTTGTTGTATGAGAGGGAAAGCTGGGTGGATTCATGTTACCTTATCAATAAGGTTGAGATTACGGATATGAAAGTAGCTAGGATGATTGCAAATACTAGTAGATGGGAACAATGGCAGGAGGGTGTCCACAATGAGGAAATCAAAGAAAAACTGGGAATGAACTCTATAGATGTAGCAGTCAGGGCGAACAGGCTTAGATGGTGGGGTCATGTTACACGCATGGGAGAAGCAAGTTACCCAAGAGACTCATGGGTTCAGCAGTAGAGAGTAGGAGGAGTCGGGGTAGACCAAGGAGAAGGTACCTGGATTCGGCTAAGAATGATTTTGAAGTAATAGGCTTAACATCAGAAGAGGCACCAATGTTAGCACTGAATAGGGGATGATGGAGGAATTTTATAAGGGGGACTATGCTCCAGACTGAACGCTGAAAGACATAATCAGTCTTAAATGATGATTATGATGATGATGATGATTAATGGAGTTCCATAAACTTGTGCGTAAGGTACGTTTACTTACTCGTCTCCATTTCATGTGTTCCGGGCTTGAAACACCCCACAAGAAAACGTAACAATAAAGTTCTGTATCCTTTTATTAACAAATTCATTTTCCTCAACAATACATAAATGATCTTCTTAAGCCGATACTGAAGCTCAACACAGACAAAGTCAAAAATATTAATAACCTAGAATAAAATCTTAGACTAAACGAAATTTCACTGAAAGCTTAATCACACAATCGTTCTATTACTGGAACATCCAAAGAAATTCTCTGTGATATAATACAACCCTCCCACGTGACCACACTCGGAAATCTGCTGCTCCCATAGGAAGGCATACGACTGAACAGAGCCGGCCGCTGTGGCCGAGCGGTTCTAGGCTCTTCAGTCTGGAACTGCGCTGCTGCTACGGTCGCAGGTTCGAATCCTGCCTCGGGCATGGGTGTGTGTGATGTCCTTAGGTTAGTTAGGTTTAAGTTTGATTGTCTGCATATTGTCATAATATTTGAAGACAGGGTTCTTTTGTGTTTTAGATCAATAAATCTCATTGTGATAATAAATCCCACTATCATTCCGTTAATTACAGAAGCACATTAGAATACCTTGCAATTGGAAGATCCTGCACTAATCACATTCTAAGGTCATCGTCCAGGGGACTGATGACCTCAGATGTTAAGTCTCATAGTGCTTGGAGCCAGACTGAACAGATTGAAACATAAGGTTCTGACAACATCAGTATAATTTGAAAGACCCTTCAGTCTCGCCGGAGGAGTCTGCCAGCAACGAATGAAACTAACAATTCCCGCCAGCACGTGGCCGAAATTAGCGCTGGAGGCGAAGCCGGCGTGCGACGTTTGTTATTTTCATACACACTGACGGAAAAGAAATCGCAACATCGAGAAGGAGTTGTGCGACATAGACGAAAGGTGGTAGACGTATTTCTACGTCTGAAAGATATCTCCTCTTCAAATTTCGCGCCAGTCGCGTAACAGTACTGTAGTAGAGCCACTGTGAGGATGCAAATCAAGTTTGTTCAACTACGCGCCGTGATCGTTAGTTACCTCTGATATTGGACGTGGTGAGTTGCTATTAGTCAAGAATGCCTTTAAGGCGACAAAAACACCATTATCAACACCTCACTGAGTTTAAATGGGGTCATGTAAAAGGGCTACAAGAAGCTGGATGTTCGTTCTGCGATAGTTCAGAAAGATTTGACAGACCCAGCTCGCGCTATTCGTCCACGAGACTCAGAGGGCCATAGACACGGGTTCACAGGTAGATGCCATGTTTCTTGACTTCCGCAAGGCGTTCGATACAGTTCCCCCACAGTCGTTTAATGAACAAAGTAAGAGCATATGGACTATCAGACCAATTGTGTGATTGGATTGAAGAGTTCCTAGATAACAGAACGCAGCATGTCATTCTCAATGGAGAGAAGTCTTCCAAAGTAAGAGTGATTTAGGGTGTGCCGCAGGGGAGTGTCGTAGGCCCGTTGCTATTCACAATATGCATAAATGACGTTGTGGATGACATCCGAAGTTCACTGAGGTTTTTTGCGGATGATGCTGTGGTATATCGAAAGGTTGTAACAATGGAAAATTGTAATGAAATTCAGGAGGATATGCAGCGAATTGACGCATGGTGCAGGGAATGGCAGTTGAATCTTAATGTAGACAAGTGTAATGTGCTGCGAATACATAGAAAGAAAGATCCCTTATCATTTAGCTACAATATAGCAGGTCAGCAACTGGAAGCAGTTAATTCCATAAATTATCTGGGAGTACGCATTAGGAGTTATTTAAAATGGAATGATCATATAAAGTTGATCGTTGATAAAGCAGATGCCAGACTGAGATTCATTGTAAGAATCCTAAGGAAATGCAATCCAAAAACAAAGGAAGTAGGTTACAGTACGCTTGTTCGCCCACTGCTTGAATACTGCTCAGCAGTGTGGGATCCGTACCAGATAGGGTTGATAGAAGAGATAGAGAAGGTCCAACGGAGAGCAGCGCGCTTCGTTACAGGATCATTTAGTAATAGCGAAAGCGTTACGGAGATGATAGATAAACTCCAGTGGAAGACTCTGCAGGAGAGACACTCAGTAGCTCGGTACGGGCTTTTGTTGAAGTTTCGAAAACATACCTTCACCGATGAGTCAAGCAGTATATTGCTCCCTCCTACGTATATCTCACGAAGAGACCATGAGGATAAAATCAGAGAGATTAGAGCCCGCACAGAAGCATACCGACAATCCTTCTTTCCATGAACAATACGAGACTGGAATAGAAGGGAGAACCGATAGAGGTACTCAAGGTACCATCCGCCACACACCGTCAGGTGGCTTGCGGAGTATGGATGTAGATGTAGATGTAGAATGAGGTCACTGTAGTGATGGCTTGCGGCAATGGTAACGAGAATATACGGTCGCAAGAAGACCGTGCTCCGGGCGGCCACGTTACAACACCAAGAGGGAAGTTCATCGTGTTCGGCATATGGCTCTATCGTATCGTACTGCATGTGCAGTAGCAGTTTGAGAATCAGTTGGCGCCAAATTGACACAACGAACTGTTCCAAATCGGTTACTTTAACGACAGCTCCAGGCCAGACGCCCTGTAGCGTGCGTTCCACTGACCCTAAACCAAAGCCATTTGCGACTTTAGTGATGTCAAGCGAAAGCCAACTGCAGGGCGGGGTGGAAAAGTGTTACGTTTTCTGATGGAAGCTGGTTCTGCATCGGTGCCGGTAGTGGCCGTGTGTTGGTCAGGAGGAGGACAGTTGAGGTACTGCACCCAACCTGTCTGCGTGCTAGACACATTGGACCTACAGCAATAGTTATGGGCTGGGTTGCGATTTCGTATGACAGCAGTAGCACTCTTGTGGTTACTCCAAGCACCACTCTTGTGGTTATTCCAAGCACCCTGACTGCAAAGTTGTACTTCAGTCTCGTGGTTCGACATCTTGTGCTGCCATTCATGAGCGGTATTCAAGGGGATGTTTTCCAACAGGATAACGCTAGCCCATATGCCGCTGTGGTAGCCCATCACACTCTACAGGATGTCGACATGTTGCCTTCTCCTGTTAGATCACTAGATCTGTCTCCAGTCGAGCAGTCATGAGACATCATCAGACGAAAGCTCTAGCGTCATCCACAAACAGCATTAACTGTCCGTCCCTGTATTGACAGACCAAGTGCAACAGGTATGGATTTCCATCCCACAAACTGACATACGGCACCTGTACAACAGAATGCATGCACGTTTGCATGCTTGCATTCAACATTCTGGGGGCTACACCGGATATTAGTAAAGCAGCATTTCAAATTTGCAGTGGCTTATCTCGCTTTTGTGGCCTTGCAATGTTAATCACCTATGTTACCTAGACTGATGTGTTCCCGAAATTTCAGCCGGCCGCGGTGGTCTAGCGGTTCTAGGCGCTCAGTCCGGAGCCGCGCGACTGCTACGGTCGCAGGTTCGAATCCTGCCTCGGGCATGGATGTGTGTGACGTCCTTAGGTTAGTTAGGTTTAAGTAGTTCTAAGTTCTAGGGGACTGATGACCATAGATGTTAAGTTCCATAGTGCTCAGAGCCATTTTGAACCGAAATTTCATTACTCTACATTAATTAATATTTGGAGCTGCGATTTTTCCCCCGTCGCTGTGTGTTAATGGTCTTCATTTAATACAGATCGTGAAAAATTAGTCCTTTTTGCATATGGCACTGATCGTATCAGGTACACAGCAACAGAGATAACTATACATAACATAACGAGTTGATAAGGAATATTTACTAATGTCTCTAGTGAACTTCTAAGAAAACGCAGAATATTCAGTGCTGCATATCGAAGGGAACAACATCAGTGATAAATAGGCGAGAAAGAGTTAATAAGGAAGACATAGTTTTCAAAAATTTTGGTTACAGCTATTGACGAGAATTTTAAGTGAATTAATTTTTTTAAATATTCTTAATCCAATCAATACAACCACATTTTCACTTCATGTTAATGCAAGTCTTTGAGCGATACAAATGGGAATTGTCATTCACTGATGTGATAGGGAATTGCATTCTGGAGTAACTCATCTCTAATAAAGATAGTCTCCTTTGCATAAACCCCCTGTGGTCTGGGGGTTAGAACAGGCCCAAGGTATTCCTGCCTGTCGTAAGAGGCGGCCAAAAGCAGTCTCACACGTTTCTGCCTTTATGTTATGGTCCCCTGTTGGGTTTGACCTCATTTTTCAAAGTTTTCCCAAAGAGCGAGCCAATTGGGCAAGGGTGCCTTATCATGGTGTATCGTGTCCATCATGCGCTCAGACCTCTTGCATCCTTCGTCAACGTGGATCTGCACTTCCACTCATTCTCCAAATGCTAGGTGAGGTCACCCTCCTGAGTGCGTTTTTTTCCATCAGCAGTATCGTTTTCTACATTGACGATAATAATGGACTTGTTTGCTTGGATACACTTGATATCCAGCATGGTAGCCAGTCCATTGTGGTCGGGCTGCCATGTACCCTGTTGGTTGTAGCCCCTTGTCCACACAGGGATCATTCTGCTGATGCCTGCGCCGTTAACTCCTCACGTATGCCGAGGAGTAGATCCTGTCACCCTGGGGTATCGGGACACTCTGCAATGGCCATCCTACCAGGTGGCATTTGCTGCAGATGGGTGACGCACGTGGGGAGGGCCCCTGGTCAGAGTGGGTGGCTTCAGGGCAGATAACACGTGATGAAGCATAGTACATCATGTCTTGCTGGTGGACAAACATCAGCAGTCTCTAAGTGTTGACGGGCTCAATTCAATGCACAGAAGTACGGCCCCAAATCGTTCCCCTCCCTGCCACACCATGGAAGGAACATGAGGCTAAGGATTGCCACAGTTCTTCTTCACCCCGGTACCTCTTATGTTCTACAGCTGATGGGGAATATTTCATGACGATGAAGCCTCAGTTTTTTGTTGAGCATTTAGAGGACAAGATTGTAGAGGTAGTGGGCTTGTCCAAAATTAGATCTGGGTCAGTCTTGATCAAAACGGCATCCTCTACCCAGTCATGGGCGTCACTCGCTTGTGACAAGCTGGGAGATGTTTCTGTAACCATCACGCCCCATAAGAGTTTAAATGTGGCCCAGGGTATCATATTTCACAGGGACCTTCTTTTGTAGTCCGACGATGAGCTGCGCGCCATTTAGAGAGGTGAACATTTCTTTCAGCGTGTCCACCAGGGTCTGAGGGATAATCAGGTTGCCACCGGTGCCTTCATCTTGGCCTTCGAGGGTGATAAATTACTCGAGAACGTCAAGGTGATGGTCTACCGCTGTGATGTAAAGCCCTATATCACTCCCCCATTGTGGTGCTTTAAATGATGGACGTTCAGCCATATGTCTTCCCACTGTACTTCCAGCGTCACACGTCGAGATTGCGGACACTCATCACTTCCCAATACTCCATATGACCCGCCTCTCATCTGTGTCAACTGCCGAGAGCACCATTTGCCTTGCTTGCCTGACTGCAGGATTCTCCAGAAAGAAAGGAAAAACATGGAGTACTAGACACTGAACCAACTGACCTACACTGAAGCTAAGAGGAAATTTGAATGCCTAGATCCTGTACGTATGACAACATCTTACGCCGCCGCTATAACAGTTCTAGCCCCATGGACTCCACCAACCACAGTCACCTCTCAGAGCCAGAAGACTACACCTGCCCTCTTGATGGTGGGGGGCACTTCCCTCTCTGTTGCTCCTGCACCACCTACTTTGGGAGCAACACTCCCCCCCCCCCCCCCCCCAACCATCAGGGATATCAGTCCCCACTTCTGTGCTGGAGAAGTGTAAGTCTTCTTTGGTTCCTCTCGCTAGGAAGGGGTCCCTTGGGTCACTCCCTTCCCAGGTTTCTGCTAGTGGATGACACCTGCCAGTGGCTGAAGAGCCCAAAAGCAGCTGGTCATAGGGCTTCACACTCATCCTCAGTCCCATAGACTGAATCAGTGAAGTCCTTGCAGCCAGGGAAATCCAAGGAGCAGCGATAGATGTCCAAAAAGAAGATCCCCAAGACCAAGGGAATTGTGGTGGCACCCACACCATCGCTACCTAAAAGCTCTGTGCCTGCAGATGAGGTGGAGATTCTGGCGTCTGCTAAGGACTTAGATCTCGTCAGACCCTCAGACACAATGGATATAGACTGCTCAGGCAATAAGTCGGTGGTAGCAGGTGACCCTGAAGCGTAAACTGCCTCATTAAATATTCCACGCCTTCCCAGTCTCGCGATGATTCCAGTGGAATTGCGCCGGTTTCTTTCCATCGCCTGGCTTAGCTATGGCAACTGTTAAGCTTTGCACCATCTTCCGTTCTGCTGCATACAGTTGGCTCTCAGAGCTGTTGGACTCCACCTGGCTCCTTAATGGTGTGGGGGGGGAGGGGGGCACTTCCGTCCCTGTTGCTCCTGCACAGTGTACTTCAGGAGCAACACCCACCAACCATCAGGGACGTTAGTCCCCACTTCTCAGATGAAGAAGCGTAAGTCTTCTTCGGCTCCTCTCACCAGTAAGGGATCCCTTGGGTTACTCCCTTCCCAGGTTCCTACCAGTGGCAAAGATGACACCTCTACTGGCTGAAGCAACCACAGGTAGCTGGTCATAGGGCTTCACGGTCCCCCTCAGTCCCTGAGACTGAATCTGTGAAGCCCTCCCAGCCAGACAAACCAAAGGAGCAGCGAGAGAAACCTAAAAAGAAAAGGACCCCAAGAACCAAGACATTGTGGTGGCACCCACACCACCACTACCTACAAGCTCTGTGTCTGAGGATGAAATGGAGATTCTGGTGTCTGCTAAGGACCTAGATATCGCTGAGCCGTCAGACACAATGGATGTCAATCGTACTGGTATTCATCTGGTGGCAGCAGGTGACCCTAAGGCGTAGACTGCCTCATTGAGTCTTTCATGCCTTCCCAGCCTCACAATCACGTAATCCTTTGTGACAGTTTTTTCCACCACCTGGCTCAGCTATGGCAACTGTTAAGCTTTACACCTGCTTTCTGCAACGCCCTCCTGGAAACCTATTAATGAGGATCCCTGTCCTCCACGGCTATAAGGGATATTACAGGAACCTTAGCGACTATAATAGCGTGTCAGGTGGAGTTTGCATCTATGTCCTGAACTCAGTCTTCAAACCCCTCATGAAGCTGTGGCTGTCAGAATATGGATGACGCAGGAAATAACTGTCTGCAATGTATACCTTCCTCCAGATGGTGCAGTACCCTTGAATGTATTAGCTGCACTGATTGATCAACCCCGTAAACCTTTCCTACTTTTGGGATATTTTAATGCCTGTAACCCACTTGTGGGGTGGCACAGTGCTTACTAGTCGAGGCTGAGATGTCGAAACTTTACTGTCTCAGTTCGACCTCTGCCTCTTAAATACTGGGGCTGCCACACATATCAGTGTGGCTCATGGTAGTTACTTGGCCATTGATTTATCAATCTGCAGCCCACTTCTCCCACCTATCCACTGGAGAACACATGAAGACCTGTGTGGTAGTGACCATTTCCCCATCTTCCTGTCACTGCCACGGCGTCAGCTACACGGACGCCTGCCCAGATGGGCTTTAAACAAGGCTGACTGGGAAACTTTCACCCCTTCCATCACCGGTGAATCTCTCCCACACGGGAACATCGATGTGATGGTTGAGCAGGTGACTACAACAATCGTTTCTGCGGCAGAAAACGCGATCCCTCTCTCTCTCTCTCTCTCTAGGATGCCTCTGGCGAAAGGCAGTCCCTTGGTGGTCGCCAGAAGTCGCTGAAGCAATAAAGGAGATTCGGCGAGCTCTACAGCGGCATAAGCGCCACCCTTCCCTGGAGCACCTTATAGCCTTTAAACGGCTCCGTGCCCGCGTTCGCCAACTTATCAAACGACGCAAGCAGGAGTGTTGGGAGAGATACATCTCGACCATTGGGTGCCATACGTCACCTTCCCAAGTCTGGGCAAGGATCAAACGTGTTTGGGGTACCAGACCCCAACAGGTGTTCCCGATGTTAACATAAATGGCGTGTTATCTTCCGACGCAATCGCGATTGCAAAGCACTTTGCAGTGTACTATGCTCGAGCCTCTGCATCGGATAACTACCCCCCAGCCTTTCACACTCTCAAAGGGCGGCTCGAACAGAAAGTCCTCTCATTCACTACGCGCCACAGTGAATCTTATAATGCCCCATTGCAGAATGGGAGCTCCTCAGTGCCCTTGCACATTGCCCTGACGAGGCTCCTGGGTCAGATGATCAAACATCTCTCGTCTGACTATAAGCGACATCTCCTCGTCATCTTCAACAGGATCTGGTGCGATGGCGTCTTTGCATCGCAATGGCGGGAGAGCACCATCATTCCGGTGGTCAAACCCAGTAAAAATCTGCGTAATGTGGATAGCTATCGGCCCATCAGCCTCACCAACGTTCTTTGTAAGCTGCTGGAACGTATGGTGGTCGGCGATTGGGTTGGGTCAAGGAGTCACGTTTCCTACTGGCTCCATATCAGGGCGGCTTCCGGCAGAGTCACTCTACCACTGATACTCTTGCGTCCCAAGAATCTGCCATCCGAACAGCCTTTTCCAACACGCCAACACTTAGTTGCCGTCTTTCTTGATTTATGAAAGGCGTATGACACGACCTGGCGACATCCATATCCTTGCCACATTATACGAGTGGGGTCTCCAAGGCCCGCTCCCGATTTTTGTCTAAAATTTCCGATCGCTTCGTACTTTCCGTGTCCACGTTGGTGCCTCCCATAGTTCCCCCTATGGAGAAAAGGGTCCCGCAGGATTCTGTATTGAGTGTATATTTTTAGTGGCCATTAATGTTCTAGCAGCAGGGCCGTCCATCTCACCTTCTCTGTATGCAGACGACTTCTGCATTTAGTACTACTCCACCGGACTGGTGTTGCTGAGCGGCGCTACGGGGAGACATGCACAAGGCGCAGCCATGGGCTCTAGCCCACGGTTTCCAGTTTTCGGCCGCAAAGTCGTGTGTTATGCACATCTGTCGGCGTCGTACCGTTCATCCAGAACCAGAACTTGACCTTAATGACGATCCACTCTCTGTAGTGGAGACATATCGATGCTTAGGATTTGTTTTCGACGGCCGATTGACTTGGCTTCCTCACCTTCGTAAGCTTACGCGGAAGTGCTGGCAGCACCTCAAAGCCCTCCGCAGCATGAGCAACACAATCTGGAATGCAGATCGCTCTACGCTGCTGCAGCTCTACAGAGCCCTTGTTCAATCCCGCCTTGACTATGGAAGTCTGGTTTATGGTTCGGCGGCGTCCTCAGCGTTGCGTTTACTCGACTCAGTGCCACTGTGGCGTTCGATTAGCAACAGGGGCTTTTAGGACGAGTCTGGTGAGCAGCGTCCTGGTGGAGCCAGGAGTCCCTCCATTGCAGTTTAGGCGTGCACAACCGCTGGCCAGTTACTTTGCACTCATTCGTAGTTCTCCTGCGCATCCGAATTACCGTCTCCTTTTCCCGCCCACGGCGGTTCACCAGGTCAGGGCTTCTAATTGCAGTTCGTGTCCGATCCCTTCTTTTCAAACTGGAGTCCTTACCTTCACCACCTTGAGGTCCATTCACGTACACTTCCATGTTGTACACCCAGGCCGCGGCTTCAGCTGGACGTTTCACATGGTCCAAAGGACTCAGTTAACCCGCGGCTCTCCGCTGCCTCTTCCTCTCGATCCTTGACATGTACCGAGGCCATGAAGTGGTTTACATAGACGGCTCGATGGCTGATGATCACGTCGGCTTCGCGTATGTCTACGGGCGACATGTTGTTGTTGTTGTGGTCTTCAGTCCTGAGACTGGTTTGATGCAGCTCTCCATGCTACTCTATCCTGTGCAAGCTTTTTCATCTCCCAGTACCTACTGCAACCTACATCCTTCTGAATCTGCTTAGTGTATTCATCTCTTGGTCTCCCTCTACGATTTTTACCCTCCACGCTGCCCTCCAATACTAAATTGGTGATCCCTTGATGCCTCAGAACATATCCTACCAGCCGACCCCTTCTTCTGGTCAAGTTGTGCCACAAACTTCTTTTCTCCCCAATCCTATTTAATACTTCCTCATTAGTTATGTGATCTACCCATCTAATCTTCAGCATTCTTCTGTAGCACCACATTTCGAAAGCTTCTATTCTCTTCTTATCCAAACTATTTATCGTCCATGTTTCACTTCCATACATGGCTACACTCCATACGAATACTTTCAGAAATGACTTCCTGACACTTAAATCAATACTGGATGTTAACAAATTTCTCTTCTTCAGAAACGATTTCCTTGCCATTGTCAGCCTACATTTTATATCCTCTCTACTTCGACCATCATCAGTTATTTTGCTCCCCAAATAGCAAAACTCCTTTACTACTTTAAGTGCCTCATTTCCTAATCTAATTCCCTCAGCATCACCCGACTTAATTAGACTACATTCCATTATCCTTGTTTTGCTTTTGTTGATGTTCACCTTATACCTTCCTTTCAAGACACTGTCCATTCCGTTCAACTGCTCTTCCAAGTCCTTTGCTGTCTCTGACATAATTACAATGTGATCGGCGATACTCAAAGTTTTTATTTCTTCTCCATGAATTTTAATACCTACTCCGAATTTTTCTTTTGTTTCCTTTACTGCTTGCTCAATATACAGATTGAACAACATCGGGGAGAGGCTACAACCCTGTCTTACTCCCTTCCCAACCGCTGCTTCCCTTTCATGTCCCTCGACTCTTATAACTGCCATCTGGTTTCTGTACAAATTGTAAATAGCCTTTCGCTCCCTGTATTTTACCCCTGCCACCTTTAGAATTTGACAGAGAGTATTCCAGTCCACATTGTCAAAAGCTTTCTCTAAGTCTACAAATGCTAGAAACGTAGGTTTGCCTTTCCTTAATCTTTCTTTTAAGATAAGTCGTAGGGTCAGTATTGCCTCACGTGTTCCAGTGTTTCTACGGAATCCAAACTGATCTTCCCCGAGGTTGGCTTCTACTAGTTTTTCCATTCGTCTGTAAAGAATTCGTGTTAGTATTTTGCAGCTGTGACTTATTAAACTGATAGTTCGGTAATTTTCACATCTGTCAACACCTGCTTTCTTTGGGATTGGAATTATTATATTCTTCTTGAAATCTGAGGGTATTTTGCCTGTTTCATACATCTTGCTCACCAGATGGTAGAGTTTTGTCAGGACTGGCTCTCCCAAGGCCGTCAGTAGTTCCAATGGAATGTTGTCTACTCCCAGGGCCTTGTTTCGACTCAGGTCTTTCAGTGTTCTGTCAAACTCTTCACGCAGTATCTTATCTCCCATTTCATCTTCATCTACATCCTCTTCCATTTCCATAATATTGTCCTCAAGTACATCGCCCTTGTATAGACCCTCTATATACTCCTTCCACCTTTCTGCTTTCCCTTCTTTGCTTAGAACTGGGTTTCCATCTGAGCTCTTGATATTCATACAAGTCGTTCTCTTATCTCCAAAGGTCTCTTTAATTTTCCTGTAGGCAGTATCTATCTTACCCCTAGTGAGATAGGCCTCTACATCCTTACATTTGTCCTCTAGCTATCCCTGCTTAGCCATTTTGCACTTCCTGTCGATCTCATTTTTGAGACGTTTGTATTCCTTTTTGCCTGCTTCATTTACTGCATTTTTATATTTTCTCCTTTCATCAATTAAATTAAATATTTCTTCTGTTACCCAAGGATTTTACTAGCCCTCGTCTTTTTACCTACTTGATCCTCTGCTGCCTTCGCTACTTCATCCCTCAAAGCTACCCATTCTTCTTCTACTGTATTTCTTTCCCCCATTCCTGTCAATTGTTCCCTTATGCTCTCCCTGAAACTCTGTACAACCTCTGGTTCTTTTAGTTTATCCAGGTCCCATCTCCTTAAATTCCCACCTTTTTGCAGTTTCTTCAGTTTTAATCTACAGGTCATAACCAATAGATTGTGGTCAGAGTCCACATCTGCCCCTGGAAATGTCTTACAATTTAAAACCTGGTTCCTAAATCTCTGTCTTACCATTATATAATCTATCTGATACCTTTTAGTATCTCCAGGGTTCTTCCATGTATACAACCTTCTTTCATGATTCTTAAACCGAGTGTTAGCTATGATTATGTTGTGCTCTGTGCAAAATTCTACCAGGCGGCTTCCTCTTTCATTTCTTAGCCCCAATCCATATTCACCTACTATGTTTACTTCTCTCCCTTTTCCTACACTCGTATTCCAGTCACCCATGACTATTAAATTTTCGTCTCCCTTCACAATCTGAATAATTTCTTTTATTTCATCATACATTTCTTCAATTTCTTCGTCATCTGCAGAGCCAGTTGGCATATAAACTTGTACTACTGTAGTCGGTGTGGGGTTCGTATCTATCTTGGCCACAATAATGCGTTCACTATGCTGTTTGTAGTAGCTTACCCGCATTCCTATTTTCCTATTCATTATTAAACCTACTCCTGCATTACCCCTATTTGATTTTGTGTTTATAACCCTGTAGTCACCTGACCAGAAATCTTGTTCCTCCTGCCACCGAACTTTCCTAATTCCAACTATATCTAACTTCAACCTATCCATTTTCCTTTTTAAATTTTCTAACCTACCTGCCCGATTAAGGGATCTGACATTCCACGCTCCGATCCGTAGAACGCCAGTTTTCTTTCTCCTGATAACGACATCCTCTTGAGTAGTCCCCGCCCGGAGATCCGAATGGGGGACTATTTTACCTCCGGAATATTTTACCCAAGAGGACGCCATCATCATTTAATCATACAGTAAAGCTGCATGCCCTCAGGGAAAAGTACGGCCGTAGTTTCCCCTTGCTTTCAGCCGTTCGCAGTACCAGCACAGCAAGGCCGTTTTGGTTATTGTTACAAGGCCAGATCAGTCAATCATCCAGATTGTTGCCCTTGCAACTATTGAAAAGGCTGCTGCCCCTCTTCAGGAACCACACGTTTGTCTGGCCTCTCAACAGATACCCCTCCGTTGTGGTTGCACCTACGGTACGGCTATCTGTATCGCTGAGGCACGCAAGCCTCCCCACCAACGGCAAGGTCCATGGTTCATGTGCACGGACGACATATTGAACAGCATTCCTTGCCCGATGGCTGCCGTGTTTTCACTTCCGCGCTGCTGGCTTTATCTCATGCTCTTTAGCACATCGGTTCATGACCTGGGGAGTCGTTTCTTCTGTGTACTGACTCTTTGAGCAGCCTACAAATATCGACCAGTGTTACCCTCGTCATCCTTTGGTAGAAAGACCATCCAGGAGTCAATCTATGCCCTGGAACGGTCCAGTCACTCAGTGGTATTTGGCAGGACCACAGGTCACGTCGGAATCCAAGGCAACGAACTTGCCGACAGGCTGGCCAAACAGGCTACGCGGAAACCGCTTATGGAGATCGGCCTCATCGGCTAATTTAGTTTTACATTTTATACGTGACGGTAGGTTTTGTCATTTTATATATGCTTTCGCGCATGTCCTTTGTCCCTTTGTGTACTCCACTCTAATTCTTTTAGGCTGGTTGTTTTAAAGTGTCGCAGAGTGACTGGCTTTTCCCTTTTATTCTCGTGGTCGGCCAGCCGTGGTCAACTGCTCTTTTTTTTATCCCTTCTACCTGTTTCTTGCTTCTCTCTGTAGTTTCCTTTTCCTGTTTTGTCCATAGTAGTGTTGGTTGTCCTTCTGTCATTCTTCTAGTTCTTCCATTCTCCTGTTATTGTGCTGTACATTTCCTTTCCTTTCTTCTTTCCCTTTCGTAATTATTTTACCGGAAACAAGGGACCAATGACGTCCCAGTTTGGTCCCTTCTCCCCTCCCTTAAAGGAACCAACCAACCAACTTTGCATAAATTCGTCTTCGCCCCCGATTATCTTGTCGACAAATGTCATGTATTTTGATTACAGCATCACAGCTTAATAAATTCGTTGTAAATATTCCGTAGGAGTTCAGATGGAATAGTGACATACACACAATGCTAGAAGAAGAATACAGCCTTGTTACACTTGATTAAAATTGCCTTAATCTAATAAAAGGGTGAACGAAGGTGCTACTACGTCCTTGATCAGTTACCCAAACATAACAAATGCGTCACAAAAACCAAAGCTACTTTTGAAACTTCACTTCCTTCTGTGCAACTCCTGTTCCATTGAAGAAATTTAATTTTGAAATTTGTAGCTTATTTAGTGAGAAAAGTTACAGATGTTATTAAACGAAATACTTCTGTATTATGTGCACTAGTTTGTAAACGTTCAGCATGAATCCTTATTTATGTACTAATTAAGTTCAAATTTATTACCTGTGCGTTATCATTGCAGTGTACCGAACATAGTGATCTATGGAACATCTAATTCCTAAGACTCTAGCCCTTTTTCCTTGATAATAATCCAGTTAATAGTTCCAGTAAATTAATTTCAGTTACGATTGTTGCTGTTTCCAGTGGTTTCCGTATTAATTCCCAATAAATATTCCCCATGTTATACAAAACTTCGGTCCATGGACGAACAACGACGCTATTAGACTACTATGTAATATTTTGCAGCAGGCAAAACTTTCATAGGGCGCTGAAAACTATAAAGGGGTGTTTAACATGTGTTTAAGTAATGCAAAATTACAAGCAATGCTTTCACTCTAACACAATTTGAATGTGTGTGTATTCTCTTACAGAGAGGTATCTCGAAGTTCTCTGAAGTTCAGCATTACCTTATGTTGGCTGGAATGGCAGTTCATCGTGAGGTCCACTGAAGGCAGAACGTGCTGAGTTAATTATGCTTACATCAAACATGAATGCAGGCAGCGCATACGTACACACATGAGAACTGAACATGAAAATTGTCAAATGTTATAAACGATTTAGGATGAAATAATTAAGTAGAGATTTGAAGTTAACTTCTGTTATTATTCAGTAAATAAGAATGAAAATTCACTCACAAAGCTACACATGTCCTCCACGTCGGATTACAAAAACAGACAAAACTAACACTATATACTCTGATTCCAGTGACTTTATTAAATTGGTATGAAAATTACATAAACCATGGTCTGTACCCAAGGATGACACCAATATTGTTTCTTGAACAATGAACAAAGCGTCAGCTGGAACGACAGATCTAATAGTCGTCACAAAGAAACACGTCTGCAGGGCTGAAAAGTCGTGTAAAACAATATCCCGCCAGAGCACCCTAGCAAGTAAGGCTGTCGCCATAAATTCCAGAAGCGTACAGCTTAGAAGCGGCTCTCTCAGTAAAACACAAGACAGAAGCGTGTGAACTTAACATACAGAATCATGTTAGCTGCTAGTGCCGACCATGCAAAGAAGCAGCGTACAGTTACGCCCAGGATCAGTAGGAGAGGGTACCTTTGTGTGTTCATCCGCACGGCCAAGCAAACTTTAAATGCACAGTTACCAGATTGGTCATCAGGACTCAGTTATCCAAGTACACCGTGCAGAAATGCTTTTACTATGCAGCCAACGACGTGAATTCCCTAACAGACGAGAATAGTACATGGAAACTTTTTGCAACATGCTAGTCACTTACAACTCGTGTAGTAATATTAAATACGAAAAGCGTTTCTAACAGATGGTTTCTAATTTCTCATTATGATGTCTCATTAGCCTGTCTGTCAGGCAAATACCTGTTCGCTATCCACCTAAAAATTTAACGGCAAATATTTGTGCTGCTATTCATATTCATATTCATTTTTTGCATCTCGTTTTGTAACGTACACCGTCCGTCCAAAAAATTCAGACTGATTTTATTCCCGGAGTATAAGACACGTCAGCTCAGTAACTACGGTGGCAACTTGACTTTTAAGTGTAAACCACAGAAGCATCTTCGACCAGTCAGCTGTGCACAGGCTGTATAGGTAGTGGACGTGCAACTGCGGTGTGTCGAAACTCTCAATGGCGCAACATCTCTAAATCGAGTGTTGAAGACGTTGTCTACAATGTTTTGAAGAAGATAAAATTGTGTGTAAAGTCTGTCTTGATGACTTGAACTCGTGCACAAAAACAACGACCGTAAACGCCTACTGCAACTTACCTGACATGCAAATAGCGGTCAGTTCTTTTCTGGAAAAAAATCATCACAGGTGACGAAACTTGGTATTATCTCTAAAGTAGGAGGAGACCACGCAAACACTATCTTATCTTCTCTCTCTCTCTCTCTCTCACTTGCAATGTCGGGAATATACTGTATACCATGCACATGCGGAAAAGTTTATGTCGGAATGACTGGACGATCCATTAACACCAGGATCAAAGAGCATAAGCGACATTGCAGGTTGAGGCAGGTGGAGAAATCGGCCGTGGCAGAGCACGCACTGAATGAGACCGACCACGTAATAAAATTCGCCGACACGGGAGTTCTGGCTGTAGAGAAGCACTATCACACGCGCTTGTTTAGAGAAGCTGTAGAAATACAAAAACACGCGAACAGTTTCAACAAGAAAGAGGAAAGCCTTAAGGTAAACGGATCCTGGCTTCCCGTACTGCTGCGAACGACCGTCGCAGGTAGCAAGAGGAGAACCGCACCGGAAATGACCGCGGAGAAGCCCTCGAACGTTGGCGCGCCAGGTACGTATAGTCTGCGGCCGCGAGCTCGGCTCCCGTTCACCACCGGCAATGGAGGGTGAAGCTTTGACAATGCCAGCCACTCGTGCTGGCGAAACGTCAGAAAAATCATTAGATGAACGTCGGCCGAAGAACCCGAGACAGAAGCCAATAGGCAGTTTGTCAACAAGTGGCCACGAAAGCCTTAACAATTTTGTACTGCAGACCCTATTTATTTGTGCTGAGGAATTTGTTTACGGACGGTCAGAATCCAAGCACGGAACGCCATACAACGTGAAACACCTAAATTTCCACTCCTTTCGCTGCGTGAAAGTTTCAAAATATCAGTACGAGATAGGCGGCAAATGATAGTAGGCAAAGGGGTACGTAATTTCGTTGCAAAGATATTAATATTTAACGTATCTGTCAACCGAGCTAATGAATTTGTTCAATCCGTTTCAGTGGCTCAGAGAACTCCCTTACAGTTCATAGCTAATGTCGTCGTTCGCTAGTAGGATCTCTGCGAGTGCGTGGTACTGATTTGCGTAAAATTATTAAAATTTGACAACTATAAGAACATCACTGCAAAAATATTTATAGTTTTCGCACGACTACCAGAAACAAGGTGAACGGAGAAAACTGGTTTTTCTGTTTGAATACTAAATTGTTAACCGTTTAATAGGATCCACGTCGAAAAGTATTATTTCGTTGCTATTACGACTCGGTAACAGAATTATTGTAATAATTACGATAATGTCATCTATCTCTACATCTTGTTACATTTCAAGCGAAATGATGGTAACCAGTGCCTATATACAAGCAATAGATACGCAGGGTGAACCTGTGGTGCGGCTATACCAGCAGAAATTTTGTCATAAGTAACCTTAAAAATTAGCTTTTTAGATCGTTTGAGAATAAAAGGACTATAACGTAGAATTTATGGTTTATTTTCTAATTGTATAGAATTTTACCATACAATTCGTGATCTAATGAATTGATGATATTAAAAAAATTGAAAAGAATTGAAACTTTAATGTGTCAACAAGCCATATTAACACCGCTACGAAGAAACAGATTCTAAGAGTGCAAATGCAAAAGGCTCTACATCTCACATTTGTGCATAACTGATTTCTATTCAAAAATTGATAAGTTATTCTGATACCACAAAATTACGCCGCTCACCGCATCGCCGCAAAAAAGAAGGCAAATTAGAAAATAAATATTTTGTTAAAAACGTTGTAATTACCAATCCATGCGAACTGGTTCTAAGTGCTAATAAGAAAGTTTTTACAAGTTTATTCTTGAAAAGAAGAAACAGCAACCATTGACTGTTAATAACGCTTTCTATTCACCCATACATCGCCATTTCCGGTTTCATACCGACACTTCATCTGCAGACGACTGTTCATATTTATATTTCTGTTGTTTTCTCACGACTAAAATGGTTCAAATGGCTCTGAGCACTATGGGACTCAACTGCTGAGGTCATTAGTCCCCTAGAACTTAGAACTAGTTAAACCTAACGAACCTAAGGACATCACAAACATCCATGCCCGAGGCAGGATTCGAACCTGCGACCGTAGCGGTCTTGCGGTTCCAGACTGCAGCGCCTTTAACCGCACGACCACTTCGGCCGGCTCTCTCACGATTATCCAGGAACAAAGCGAACAGAGGAAGCTCGCAGATGTGATATAAACATGAACAGATGTCTTATGATGAACGTAATGATTCGACACCGTAAACGGAGTTACTTGTGCAAATAAATACCGTTAGGGTAGATGGGGATAAATCCCCACGTAGGGCAAAAATCCGCACCGAGTTTCTGAATTGACTGCTACAGATTCAGGCGTTGACAACCAGATGATAGGTTTGTCTTACTGCAATTTATTAATCCACGAACGTTCGTCCCAACAGGTCGCTCCAGAGGTGAAAAATGTTGTACAATTTTTTACTACTTATGTGTAATTTCTCTGATGTTTTGCTTTAACACTGTGTAATGCAGGGTTTTACAAGAAGAATCAGCGAATTATGCGTTGACACTACTACACTCAAGCTCCACTTTTGTGTGGGAATAACGATTCCAGTTGATTCCGAAAATAAACAGTGGCATATTTGTCATAGCAAAGTGGGGAAATCCCTGCGGTGCTATGGGATAACTCCCCGCAGATCCAATTATAAGATGGCAAGAACTATGCCCCTTACGTGAAGTCATTAAAGATCACCTAACTCACGTTGAGCGAACAGTAGGGCTCAACAAAAAATGAGTGACAAGGCACAATGCATCTTGTAGAGGGTATAGTATGGACGTATTGGAATAATTAATGTCGGATGATGGTTTTAAAGTAATCCACACGACATGAAAACTTTGTGGAAACGAGTCGATTTACTGGACGCTTAGGCTGGCTCAAGCTCTGAGAAAGCGGTAACACGGCGTGGCCTCCAGCCGCCTTAAGATGAGTGACTGCATGGGTGGTTGACACCGACCCCATGCTGGTGTACAGGGAAAGAGACAGAGAACTTGTACGCCTGTTGATAAATATCCGTCGTCCCGTTTTCAGGGAAACATGCGAGAAAGCCGCGCAAAGCTACGGTGGAGCGGTCAACAGAGGTCAAAATATGCGTGTTCGTGACTATAGCAACTTCACGCTGAATTCACGGTCTGCAGAGTCTGAAGCAAATCAAGTGAAGAGCGACAGAAGGAAATACGCCGGCCTCCGATGGGAACATGGGACCGAGGAATTTGAAGTACTCTCCTGTGAGTCAGAATTCCGGAAAACTTGGTGTTTGTGCAGACGCTAACCTTGATGGGTGGCCTGGGAGCAGCTAAATAGCAGAAGTTGAGAGGAAGGGAAATTTTGTGGGAATTTGTTCACTTCCCAGAGCAGGCATTGGTCGGCGCTGGGAAGCGACGCATAATTAACACGACTTGCGCTGCAATTGGCGTAAGTGATTTTGCTGGAGGGGAAACCGAGGGGAAGAGCGGACTGTGAGAAGTCTTCGTAGAGGTCTTCCGTTCCCAGCTTGCCTAGAGTGCGGACGTGGCGTTCTTTACTCAGCTTGCCTGAGAAGGAGTGAGCATCTCTGCAGTTTAGGACTTAGCAAATGGAACGATTGAGCTTGGAGATAGAAAGTTTTGGTTCAGCTATGTACTGTGCAAGATAGCTAGAAGTGAATAGACGAACGCAGCGTTGCAGCACCACAAGGTCGGCCGACGTCCACACAACGACGCCTCTCCGCCACGCTGTATCCGGTGATATTGCGCCCGCTCCAGCCACTGATTAATTTGTTGGATCACGTCTGCAAAGTTTCCACGAGGGTTTCATGGGCCGTGCATTGTAGAATTCTTCTCACACTTCGCATTACGCCTGGGTCAGTCGATAGGAATTACTTTTGAGTTATCGCGCTTTAGTCCACGCAAACGCAATTTATTACCACTGCCTGATAGGAGAGTCTTGTAATGTGATGATTGAAGGTCGGGAGTTAAAATAAATTTGTGCTAATCGACTGCATCTGTTTTCATTCAAGTAGTTGAAATCACAAGTCAGTTTCTTAATTAATTTTATGTTCAACATTTGCATCTGGTGTTCAATAGCTCAATATACCATCAATGTGCACCCCTTTTTAATTAAAAGTGATCAATTCTGAATAAATTAATGTCAACGCTGCCACCGCAGTTCAATCAGGAGTCACAGGGCCATATTACTTTCTTGCGTTATCCGATATTGGAGCAGTTTTGCAGTCTCTGTTGATCTGTTAGTCAATTAGTTGGGGTGAACAAACGCCAAAACCAGCTAAGTGACGGGTGGGGTGTTACACAATGGTGTGATGACGATTCTTCAACTATAACCCCCTCAGAAGATGACATTCGACATACACTGCGTGAGACTATCTCACCTAAAGATATAACTTCGCAGTCTAAAATAAAGTTTTAAAGGAAGGTTTCTGGCAAAACATTGAAATCTGCGACTTTAACGAAACGCCCAATAAAGAACGAATGGAATAAAAATGCGCGAGAAAAGAAAAGCTTGCCCCTGAGAATCAACTACGTGCCAAGTGAAGAGAAGAACGTGCTATAAAAACAAAACAACTTAAACTTTTTTCATTACGTCAGTGCCAAAAAAAGGAAGACAACAGGTCAAACAGCCAACCGATTATTCTTCAGAGTTGTCAGACTTTTCACATCGTCCTGGTGGCTCACAGATACGGACTTACTATATGACAAACAACTCTCCAAAGAAGGAGGAGAAGAAGAGGTAGGAAGTCAAGGAGGGCTCAGAGGGTCTAACTAAGTACACTATTTACTAGGTATCTAGACAACTTTGCCTCAGTACCTGAACTCTTTCAGGTTAACTTACTAACTCTCCTTTCGTAGAGGAGAAAGTGTTACATATGTACAAGTATTTTTAGACAGTATGTTCAAATTCGCTAGATATTTCAGTTCAATACTGTGCTAAATAGTATGGCTACAGTGCAATGTTACAAATGTTTGTTTCAAGCGTTTTTACTGTGTAGTCATCCACTTTTATCCATGTTTATCTCAAATAGGACAGAGATGCACACTACAATGCTTTACCCAATTTTGTGGAATAAAACGTAGCAATTTTTGTTTTAGCTACATTGTAAATTTCTCAGTAATTAATAATCACACAGAGCTGGAATTCGGCTGTGTTGTATGTAAAAACCCTATGACTTCAATTTAAAATCGTGGGGCCGCGCGGGATTAGCCGAGCGGTCTAGGGCGCTGCAGTCATGGACTGTGCGGTTGGTCCCGACGGAGGTTCGAGTCCTCCCTCGGGCATGGGGGTGCGTGTTTGTCCTTAGGATAATTTAGGTTAAGCAGTGTGTAAGGTTAGGGACTGATGACCTTAGCAGTTAAGTCCCATAAGATTTCACACACACACACACACACACACACACACACACACACACACACACACACACAAACTCGTGGGAAAATTTACTCATCCCTGGCTCCAATATTAGAAGAACTGAAAATTGTGAGGCTTTACCCCCACCTATCACGTTAATAGTGGTTGGCTGCTGTTTACGACTTTGCAAAAATCAAATGTGTGTGAGTTCCTAAGGGACCAAATTGCTTAGGTCATCGGTCCCTACCGAGCGAGGTGGCGCAGTGGTTACCACACTGGGCTCGCATTCGGGAGGACGACGGTTCAATCCCGTCTCCAGCCATCCTGATTTAGGTTTTCCGTGATTTCCCTAAATCGTTTCAGGCAAATGCCGCGATGGTTCCTTTGAAAGGGCACGGCCGATTTCCTTCCCAATCCTTCCCTAACCCGAGCTTGAGCTCCGTCTCTAATGACCTCGTTGTCGACGGGACGTTAAACACTAACCACCACTTCCACCCATCGGTCCCTAGACTTACACACTACTTAAACTAACTTATACTGACAACAAGACACACATCCATGCCCGAGGGAGGACTTGAACCTCCGGCGGGAAGGGCCGCGCAATCCATGACATGGCGCCTCAAACCTCGCGGCTTTGCAACAATCAGCTAGTATTTTCTACACAGTCACAGTCTGGAAAATGTCAATTTCCGACAACGTAACAGGAAGAAAGTCTGTTATCGCAAGGGCCATTAAAAGTGAGCCTCTGAATTTTGACTATGGTAATATAAGTACAGATATAAAGCATTAGGTCTCTAACTGATAGAATTGTAGTCAGTAACATCCACTTCTCACATCTTTTACGTTTTGCAACTCCAGAGGGAACCAGGACATAAGGACCATACGCCATCTACCAACGCATATTTTTCAGACTTTCTCCCTGGTTAGACACCTACACTATGTGATCAAATGTATTCGGACAGCTGGCTGAAAATGACTTAAAAGTTCGCGGCGCCCTCCATCGCTAATGCTGGAATTCAATATATTTTCGTACACCCTTAGCCCTTAGGACAGTTTCCACTCTCGCAGGCATACGTTCAATCAGGTGGTGGATGGATTCTTGGCGAATGGCAGCTCATTCTTCACGGAGTGCTGCACTGAGGAGAGGTATCGATGTCGGTCGATGATTCCTAGAACGAAGTCGGTGTTCCAAAACATCCCAAAGGTGTTCTATAGGACTCAGGTCAGGACTCCATGCAGCCAGTCCATTACAGGGATATTATTGTCGTGTAATCACTCCACCACAGGGCGTACATTATGAACAGGTTCTCGATCGTGTTGAAGGATGCAATCGCCATACCCGAATTGCTCTTCAACAGTGGGAAGCAAGAAGGTGCTTAAAACATCAGTGTAAGCCTGTGCTGTGATAGTGCCACGTAAAACAACAAGGAGTGCAAGTCCCCTCCCCGAAAAACACGACCACACCATAATACCACCGCCTCCGCATTTTACTGCTGACACTACACACGCTGGCAGTGGACTTTCACCGAGCATTCACCATACCCACACTCTGCCATCGGATCGCCACATGGTGTACCGTGATAGTTCACTCCACACAACGTTTGTCCACAGTTCAATCGTCCAATGTTTACGCTCCTTACACCAAGCGAGGCGTGATGTGTGGCTTATGAGCGGCCTCTCGACCATGAAATCCAAGTTTTCTCACCTTCCGCCTGTCATAGTACTTGCAGTGGATCCTGATGCAGTTGGGAATTCCTTTGTAATGGTGTAGATATATGCCTGCCTATTACACATTGCGACCCTCCTCAAATGTCGGCGGTCTCTGTCAGTCAATAGACGAGGTCGTACTGTACGCTTTTGTGCTGTACGTGTCCCTTCACGTTTCCACTTCATTATCACATCGGAAACAGTGGACCTAAGGATGTTTAGGAGTGTGTAAATATCGCGTACAGACGTGTGGCACAATCACCTGACACACCTGTGACACCCAGTCACCTGACCACTTTCGAAGTCCGTGATTCTGCGTAGCGCCCCATTCTGTTCTCTCAAGATTTCTAATGACTAGTGAGGTCGCTGACATGGATTACCGGGCAGCAGGTGGCAGCACAATGCACCTAAATGAAAAACGTATGTTTTTGGGGTGTCCGTATGCTTTTGATCACATGGTGTAGATGAATTCTCGTGACGTGATACGGAATACCGACAACATAGTAGCAAAGAAAATGCGTTTTGTGAAAAAATAGCACTAGAACTTTTTCCAATTCCACTCTTCATTCCTATTACTAAGAATACAAAAGAATCAATACTAGCGTTCATACAAATCACAGAATTTGATTTGTAATAGTTACGTATTGTAACTATAAACCAACATATTAACATATTCATTAGATAAATGTAAGATAATATAAGAAATGTAGTAATCAACAAAAACTTTCAAATACTTTTTTTTTCAAACAGTCTTCGTGCAAATGAATATTACTGTCTAATTGCTTTGCGTCTACACTGCATACAAATGAAGCTAGCTAGAAAGTAACTTCAAACCACCAACATTCCGTTAAACATCTTTTAAAAATCCAGACGTTGTAGCCACCAAAACAACATTTTACCAGCTGGCACGATTACCGATCGATACTTCACGATGCATGTAGCCTGACGATAAAAAAAAACAAAATTTTTTTTAAAATAGAAAAATGTAGAAAACCGACCAATATTTATGATATGTGAGAATACAGGGTCGTCGCGAACTGATGTGCTCAGAGAACTTATCGTGTTACCATTGCCAGGCCGCCCGGAGTGGCCGTGCAGTTCTAGGCGCTGCAGTCTGGAGCCGAGCGACCGCTACGGTCGCAGGTTCGAATTCTGCCTCGGGCAAGGATGTGTGTGATGTCCTTAGGTTAGTTAGGTTTAATTAGTTCTAAGTTCTAGGCGACTGATGACCTCAGCAGTTGAGTCGTACAGTGCTCAGAGCCATTTCAACCATTTTGAACCATTTCCAGTGTCTCGGGTGTCTCTTTAAAACCTCGCAACGGTAGGTAAACTTGTGTCTTTTCAGTTGCGTGCTGCTGCTGGTAATGGTTCGTGTGATGAATAGCAGGACGTGAATACGATGATTAATTAGTAGATGACCAACTACAGTGCTCGTTCTTAATTCCCTCTGCTTCATAAATGAAGTTAGGTAGTATTTTGTGCTATTAGACCCGAACTTAATCAATCCACGGAAATTGCAAGAAATTCGGAACTGAGACATGCAGGTATGTGCTCGAGACTACGAACGTAGCCGTCGTCCTAGCCTACACTTCAATCTGTTGCCATAGCATTTTTTTCTTTTTTTTAAATTCCGGCTGATTTGATGAGATCCGCCACGAATTCGTCTCCTGTGCATCTAGGGCAGTCCTTTTTATCTCGAGGTAACAAATGCACCTTACGTCCTCAATTATTTTCTGGATGTATTTCAATCTCTATCTGTGTGTACACTTAGTATATTTGCTTCTAAAAGTCCCATGTCGAATATTGATATTCATGACATGCCCTACACATTATTTAAGTAATGACAAATTTAATGTCATTTAACCCTCATCCGTGAAGATGGTCCATGACTGAAACCGGTTGATATTTCGGTTTAAAATAAAAGGAGCTTATGGTCAAACATGCATTTTATACATTCGTCTATTATCTTTACTCTTTACAGCTCCCTCTAGAACAATGGAAGTTATTCCCTGATGTCTTAACACATGTCCTATCATACTCCCCCTTCTTCTTGCCAGTCTTTTCCATACATTACTTTTCTCGCCAATTTTTCTGAGGACTGATTCCTTACGCTATCAGTCCACTTAATTTTCAACATCCTTCTGTAACACCACATCTCTTCTGTTCTGGTTTTCCCACAGTGCATGACTCACTGTCATACAACGCTGTTCTCCAAACATACATTCAAAGAAATTTCATCCTCAAATATTTGACGCTAGTACTATTCTCTTGGCCAGAAATGCTCTTTTTTGTCAGTGCTAGTCTGTTTTTGATATCCTCCTTGCTCCGACAGTCATGGGTTAGTTTACTGCCTAGACAGCAGAATTTCTCTACTTATCTCTCATGTCAAGTTTGTCGCTATTCTCATTTCTGCTGCATCCCGTTACTTTCGTCTTTCTTACTCTGGATCCATGTTCTGTACTCATTGGACTGTTAATTCCATTCAACAGGTCCTGTGATACTTCTTCCCTTTCACTGAGGATAGAAATGTCATCAACATTGATATCCTTCCACCTTTAATTATAAGTCCACTCTTGAACCTTTCCTTTTCTTGCGTCATTCTTCGTCGACGTAGATATTGATCAGCTGTAGCGAAAGACTACATCCCTGTCTCACACCATCGATCTGTTGCGACAGTCGTATTTTGATGCTGACATTCTTTGGCACTGCAATCTCAGAACCAAATTATTGTTCCTCGGGTTATGCTACAGGTAAGTCACCACAACCAAGGTTTCACTGTGTGGAGGCATTCTAGCCGATAATCACCACTTTAAACGTCGTGGCTGTACAGCCATTTAAACTGTGTTATTAGGACCCAACCTAGCCATAGCTTCGGAAATCGCGACGTATTCGAGAAAGATACATGACTTTGAATATCAACAATAGAAATGAGAAGGTATGATCGCGATTACTCTCAAAATAGAAAACAAAAGTAATCAATTCATACCGCCCGCTGAAAGAAATTATCGGATTGAGCGACTCACATTGTCTTCCGTGTACTATTACCTCAGTGGCTACGACCGACGATAACGAATTGCCAACAGTAAGCTCGCAACGGGAAAGCCGCGGACACAGTCAGTAAAACTTAAGCCCAAAAGTTCCATTGTCACGCTTAATGTACAGCGCATGTTGAACTGACCTGGGATTCACGCAGTTAGAAGTCGCATCCACACCGGAAAGGACTGTATAGCGGCGGCAGGAACGTGGGAGTAATCAGTTGCCCGAGCGCCCCTGTATGCCCGCGCGGGTGTACGCATTCACTGCTGCGAAGAGCCGGGTGGAAAGCGTGGGTTACGCTAAAGGGTGAAGTTTCCGCTGCACGGTTCCGTTTCGCGCCCACATCCGACACAGAGCGGCCTGCACGCCCCATTGGCCTGTTATCGCGCACGTGGAACAGCGCCGCTGCACGTGGCCCGTGACAAACGTCAGCGCACTGTGGGCAGCCGGCACACAACAGGCAGTGTGACCCGACAGTGGGTGCGCTCGTTAAGAGAGCCCGTGCGAAAACTGGCACAATAAAGGGGAAAGAGAGCGAGGGAGAGAGCACAGAGAGAGGTGAGAAACTGCATAGCAGAAAGAGGGATGGACAATGGGGATTATACCGAGAATGACACCGCAGTGCGCATACCTGCAACCTCGCTATGAATGTCTATGAAGTCACAGGTACGACAGCGTAAAACAGGGACATCATTGGTTTCTATCTAGCGTAGAGAAATTACGCATTTTTTCTTTGAAGATTAGACCTCCGAGCGCTGCTAAGTGCAAAATATTTCTAGCTTATTAACGTATTCGTTGGTTGCTAATTAACGACTGGACATGATAATTAATAAATACTTAATCATAATATTTTTGATAGAATCAACTTTTTTAATTCTAGGTCGTATGAAACTAATACAAAATTTGATATAGACTTCAGAATAGCCTTCTTGTTAAATGAAGAAACATATATACTGGGTGATCAAAGAGTCAGTATAAACTTGAAAACTGAATATATCACGGAATAATGTAGATAGAGAGGTACAAATTGACACACATGCTAGGAATGACATGGGGTTTTATTAGAACCAAAAATACAAACGTTCAAAAAATGTCCGACAGATGGCGCTTCATCTGATCAGAATAGCAATAATTAGCATAACAAAGTAAGACAAAGCAAAGATGATGTTCTTTACAGGAAATGCTCAATATGTCCACCCTCATTCCTCAAAAATAGCTGTAGTCGAGGAACTGTGTTGTGAATAGCACTGTAAAGCATGTCCGGAGTTATGGTGAGGCATTGGCGTCGGATGTTGTCTTTCAGCATCCCTAGAGATGTCGGTCGATCACGATACATTTGCGACTTCAGGTAACCCCAAAGCCTATAATCGCACGGGCTGAGGTCTGGGGACCTGGGAGGCCAAGCATGACGGAAGTGGCGGCTGAGCACACGATCGTCACCAAACGACGCGCGCAAGAGATCTTTAACGCGTCTAGCAATATGAGGTGGTTTTTTTTTGTTGCTGTTCTAATAAAACCCATGTCATTCCAAGCATGGGTGTCAGTTTTTACCTCTCTATCTACATTATTCCGTGGTTTATTAAGTTTTCAAATTTATACTGATTTTTTGATCACCCGGTATATCAATAATACTGTCGAATCTCTAGAAAATAGAGAGATGTTTCCTTTTCTGTTCAACATTTCGCATGTTTCTTACTGTATTTGCACTTATTGTAACTATTCGCATATTCATTCGGCTAGCAGTTACAAATAAAAATTGTGATTCAATGTTAATTATGTAATGGTTTCCATTTCTTAATAAGTATGTACTTTAGCAACAAGTAAAAAATTACTACAAGCGTGACTCGAACTAGCGATTTTATTATTACAATCCAATTATGCTACACATTCAGCTACGTGCGAGGAGTGATTTTTTTTAGCAAACACCGTTTGGAAATAAAAATAAAAAGTAGATTTGTCTCAGGAATTTTATTTTTACTTGAAAGCCTGCACTTTAATCCACTTTTCTACATAATTACCACCAGCATTAAGGCACTTATCGTATGGTACAACCTGTTTTGACTACCACGCTCTTAGAAATAATATAACTATAACAAATTCATAGTGCACGCATCATGACACTTGAGGAAACTCATCACGTGACACTGAAATTGTAAAGCGTCTGTTTTCTCCCACTCTTTCATCGCCCCCATTTCCTTCCATACCACCGCTCGTAAGCGTCGCGAAGTGTGCTTTACGCAACTGTTAAGGAACGTTTAAATTATAGAAATTTATGCTCAGGAGGCAGATTTCTACGAGGATGGTATTCAAAGCTTGTTGTATGATACGATAATTGCCTTAATATTGGTGAGAATTATGTAGAAAAGTAAATGGAAGTACAGGCTTTCAAGCAAAAATAAAATTTGCCAAGACAAGTCCACATGCTTTGTTTTTATTTCAGAACGGTAGTTATTTAAAAAACACGTCATGTATATTACTAAACGGTTAGTCCACTTCATGGTTCATGGTTTATAGTGCGCAGTCCCAGTTGCACGTTGCCATTTTATGGCTTTGGGATCCAAAAACTTGATTTTCAATATTTCATACAATTATTGACCGAATTTTAAATCTTAAAATTCTTTCCTAATCTACTCCTTAAGAGTTGAAATATTATGAGAAAGGCTTAACACAATAATAAGAGTACTACAGTTAGAAACTGCCTATATGCTGTGAGGCAGCATGACGTAAAGCGCACAGATTACCAATATTCATCCAGCTTTTGAAAATGAGAGCACTTAGTGACATCCAACGAAGTTCACAGATAAATTCATACTTTTATGAAATTTTTCACTACTGACACCCCCACAAAATGATGAAAGGGAAAAAGTTCAATCTTTGCACTGTTAAAATTACAGTATCAGGAATGAGGTTTTGATTTATTACTTTTCTGCTGCTAACTCTATTCGCAATATATTTTGCGGATGGTATCCACACATAACGCTAAATGTTCCTGCAAAATCCATGTTCATGAGATATGAAATCACAGACATTGTGATGTGTGAAAAAATAGCTTTTTCTGTAAACAAGGCGTAAATTACTCTGAATATACTCATCCATATTTGATAATGAGAGAACCCAGCGACTGGCAACAAATATGGAACATAATTTCAGCCGCGCGGGTTTAGCCGAGCGGTCTAGGGCGCTGCAGTCATGGACTGTGCGGCTGGCCCCGGCGGAGGTTAAAGTCCTCCCTCGGGCATGGGTGTGTGTATTTGTGCTTAGGACAATTTAGGTTAAGTAGTGTGTAATCTTAGGGACTGATGGCCTTAGCTGTTAAGTCCCATAAGATTTCACACACATTTGAACATTTTTGAACATAATTTCAGACGTTTTCCACACTTTCATTAATTGTATTCGCAATTGCGAATAGCGGCAACGATCGCCTGTAGAATGGAATGACGACAATAAAAATTTGTGTCGGATCGGGATTCGAACCCCAATTTCCAGCGTGTCACGAGCAGTCTATTTATCATATCGCTATACATGCATGACACACTGTCAGACCCAAACTTCCATACTTTTGTATATCCATCCTTTTAGCAGGAGGTCTGGGACGACGGTCGCTTCCTATCGTGACAAAAAATAAAAATACCTACAGCCGTCCTTATGATTTTATTTTATTTTGTCGCTACCAGTTTCAACGCTTCATTGCGTCATCTTCAGGCTGGTTTGATGCGGTACGGGTTGACATGATCCCCATGCATAACCCATCAGTTGCCAGCATCACTGGATACGCAGATAATGTATTAGCACTCCAACCATCAACCGCATCGAAGCAACCTGAAGATGACGCAATGAAGCTTTGAAACTGGTGGCGACAAAATAAAGTAAAATCATAAGGACGGCTGTAGGTGTTTTTATTTTTTGTCACAAACTTCCATATGTTGTCAACCATGTGTCTACACCCCGTACCTGTACATCCATTATGTATATTCCCGTGCAGGTGAGACGTTTCACGAGAAAGTCACTTGCTCGGTGTCGGCGGATAAATATGAAGCGAGATTTGTTCAAAAAATTCCGAAACTTTGTCGACAAAATTTTCTTACGCTTATCTCTCAGTAACTGAGTATGGTCTTCTTCGAAATACTCTTCTCCACAATTGATACACTACTCTCAATGCCATTCCCACTTCCGGAATCAGTCTTGGTACGCCTCTTGCTGGATCACGCGGAGCGTCGTCTGCGAATTTCTTTTTCTCGTCTCTCGTTGCAAATCTTCGTCCTTTCAACGGGTTTTTCGACTCTGGGAATAAAAAATCCGCAGGGGCCAGGCCTGGAGAGTGCAGAGGATGAGGCAACACGGAGATTTCGTTTTTTGCGCAATAGTCACGCATCAACAAGGATGAATGTGCGGGTGTGTTATCTTGATGCAGGGGCCATGAATTGTCTCGCCACATTACAGGCCGTTTCCTACTCCAGTCTCCCGCAAGTGTCGCAGCACGTCCCGATAGTAGCAACGATTAACAGTTTGTCCCTGTGGCACGAATTCATGATCAACTAATCCTTCAGAGTCAAAGAAAACTATCAGCATGACTTTGACAGTTCACCTGACCTGACGAGCTTTCTTTTGTCTTGGAGAACCTTCACGTTCCGTTGTGAAGATTGAACCTTGGTCTCAACATCATAACGATAGACCCACGTCTCATCAGCAGCCATGATTCTCTTAAGGAACATCTCGTTGTCATTTGCGCGATCACATAATGCGAAGCGAAGTGTTTTTCTGGTCTTGATTAATGAGCCGTGGGACGAGTTTGGCGGCAACACCATCGTGTTCCAAGATGCTATGTCAGGATATCATGACGTGATCCAACTGAAATTTTACATTCTTTTGTAATCTCTCGGACAGTCAGTCTTCGATTGGCACGCACAGTTTCATTGACGTTCCTGACATAAGCGTCGTCGGTAGACGCTGGAGGGCGTCCTGAACGAGGGTCATCTTTAACTTGCATCCGATCATTTTTGAACCGTGTGAGCCATTCTCAGCATCGATTACGGCTTAAACACTCGTCACCGCAGGCATCCTGCATCATTTGGTGTGTCTCTGCAAAGGTTTACTTGAGTTTCATACCAAATTTAATGCAGACGCGTTGCTCGTCTGCCATCTCGAAATTCGCACACTATGCGACGCAATGCTCTATTCAGTATATCACTAAACAATAACTAACAGATATACAACAATGAAACTTCCAGCAGTTACACATTAAACACAGGCGCTTGCAGGGATGTCAACCGCATTTCGCTCCAACGCCAATGGCGCGAAATTACGAATGTCCCGGATTTTTTTGAACAGCCCTCGTATTATAGTCCCCGTGTTATTGCGAATTACGATCCAGTGTACCTGTGAACATGCTTGCATCTCCAAAGGAACGGGCAATGCTGCGGCTATGGCAGTTATGAAGCACGTTAAATGTATTCTCAGTTGCAAATATGGACAATCATGAGCTGTGAAATGGAATGAAGACAATGAAACTATGTACCCGACCGCAACTCGAACCCGGATTTCCCGCTTAGCGCGAACGGTCGCCTTACAATTTGGCTAACCGTGTACGACTCACGGTCAGAAGTAAGGTCCATAAGTCGTCAACCATGTGTCTACAAATATATTAAACGTATTTTATAATCGATGTACTCACCGCAGTGCCGCTTCATTTGGACACGCTTGGATGTCCAAAGGTGCAATGCAACGTAATTTCGAATAACAAAGGCACTGAAATATAATACAAGCATCAAAAAAAGTTTTTCATCACTCCGGTTCCCAGAACTCCTGAAGACAGACGTTGACTGCGGATATTGCACAAAGACACAATCACTTTGACTGTTGAAATATGTTACTAAACGCGCCCAAGGATGTAAACAACCATGCGTGTGCAGCGCCTATTAGACGGAGGGGGTCCGACAGCCGATCAGTTCCAGTCATTCTACTAGGAAGGAGGTACACGGCTTGTATATTCTGTAGTTCAGCCGTACCTAGACGGTCGATACCGCGGTTCAACCGCGTCCGCATTGTTAATTTGTGCCAGGAAGGGCTCTCAACAAGGGAAGTGTCCAGGCGTCTCGAAATGAAACAAAGCGATGTTGTTCGGACATGGAGGAGAGACAGAGAGACAGGAACTGTCGATGACATGCCTCGCTCAGGCCGCCCAAGGGCTACTACTGCAGTGGATGACCGCTAGCTATGGAGTATAACTCGGAGGAACCCTGACAGCAACGCCACCACGTTGAATAATGCTTTTCGTGCAGCCGCAGGACGTCGTGTCAGGACTCAAACTGTGCGCAATAGGCTGTATGATGCGCAACTTCACTCCCGACGTCCATGGCAAGGTCCATCTTTGCGACCACGACACCATGCATCGCGGTACAAATGGGCCCAACAACATGCCGAATGGACCGCTCACTATTGGCATCACATCTCTTCACTGCTGAGTGTCGCATGTGCCTTCAACCAGACAATAGTCGGAGACGGATTTGGAGGCAACCGTGTCAGGCTAAACGCCACAGACACACTTTCCAGCGAGTGCAACAAGGTGGAGGTGAGCGCAGCAAGGTGGAGGTTCCCTACTGTTTTGGAGTGGCATTATGTGGGGCCGACGTACGCCGCTGATGGTCATGGAAGGCGCTGTAACGGCTGTACGATACTTGAATGCCATCCTCCAACCAATTGCGCAACCATCGCGAGGCATTCGTCTTCATGGACGATAATTCGCGCCCCCATCGTGCACATGACTTCCTTCAGGATAACGACATCGCTCGACTAGAGAGGCCAGCATTTTCTCCAGACATGAACCCTATCGAACATGACTGGGATGGATTGAAAAGGGCTGTTTATGGACGACGTGACCCATCAACCAGGTATCTACACTGAATCGCCGTGGAGGAGTGGAACAATCTGGATCAAAAGTGCCTTGATGAACTTGTGGATAGTGTGCGACGACTAATGCAGAGATGCATCAATGCAAGAAGACGTGCTACTTGGTATTGGAGGTACTGGTGTGTACAGCAGTCTGGACCACCACCCCTGAAGGTCTCGCTGTGTGGTGGTGCAACATGCAATGTGTGGTTTTTATAAGCACTTCTCGCTTGCGCGCTTAACATTAAATGTGTAACTTATTATCTAATTTGCAGAATTATCAGAGGAATGAAGCTGTTTCAGACGTACCATTTCCATTCTTTCCAGGATTAGGATTGAGTGGTACCCTCGTATGTTAATAACCCAAAAATGTTTTCTGCTTAACAGAGCTCGAGCGGCTCCTAATAGTCAAATTTTCGGGTTCATTTACATCCACATCTACATTGCTACTCTGAAAATAACACTTAAGTGCCTGGCAGAGGATTCATCAAACCACTTTCACATTAATTCACTATTAGTCCACTCTCGAACGTCGCTCAAATATGAGCAAACCCCTACGTCTTTCCGTGCGAGCTCTGATTTCCCTTATATTATTAACTGATCGTTTCTCCTTACGTAGGACGGTGTCAAAAAAATATTTTCGCATTTGGAGGAGAAATTTGGTGATTGAAATTTCGTGAGAATTTCATGCCGCAACGAGAACTCCTAGGCATTTAGCTGAATTTACGGTCTTTAGATTTGACTACTTTATCGTGTAACCGAAATTTAATGGCTTCCTTTTAGCACTCACATGGATGACTTCACACTTTCCATTATTTAGGGTCGATTTCCAACTTTCGCAAAGCAGAGATATCTTTTCTAAATTGTTTTACAATTCGTTTTGATCTTCTGATGACTTTACTAGACGATAAAGAACAGCATCATCTGCACTTAAGACGGCTGCTAAGATTGTCTCCTAAGCCGTTTACATAGATAAGGCCCAGCAGAACGCCTGTAACACCACCTTGAGGAACGCAAGGGATCACATCTGTTTTATTCTGTGATTTTTCGTCAGTTACTATGAACTGTGACCTTCTCTGTTAGGGAATCACGAATCTCGTCGCATAACTGAGACGACATTACATAAGCACACAATTTTACTTCAAGCCGCTTATGCTGTACAGTGTCAAAAGCCTTCTCGAAATCTAGAAATACAGAATCAATTTTAAATATCTTGTCGATAGGACTCAACACTCTGTGTGAGTAAAGACGTAGTTGTGTTTCACAAGAACGATGTTTTCTAAATCCGTTTTAACTGTGTTTCAGTAGACCGTTCTCTTCGAGGTAACTCATATTGTTCGAACACAATATACGTTCCAAAATCCTGCTCTACATCGACGTTAATGATATGGGCCTGTATTTTAGTGGATTACTCCATTGCCTTTCTTGAATACTGACGATGTGACCTGTGCTACATTCCAGTCTTTGGGTACAGATCTTTCGTCGAGCAGACGGTTGTATATGATTCTATGGAGCTACTACATCAGCATGCTCTGAAAGGAACCAAATCGTTATATAGTTTTTCTTGTCGTAAGTTGTACGAAATCATAATTTACAAGAAAGAAACAGTCAGTCAACAATAGAAATTGAATGGAGTAGTATTGAATGTATGCCTTCTAGATCAATGAGTACATTCCAGCGGCACAGTAACACACATCTTAGAGGGAAAATCGAACGTGCCTTATCAAAGGAATTCTGCTTGCTTCGTGTGGAGTGATACAGGGAAACCCAATATCAGTTTGAAAAGCGACTGCAATAGTTGAATATGAACGAGCCAATGTCACCGTTTCTAGGGCTCCGTACCTGAAAACGGAACCTTTATAGGATGACTTTGTCGGCCGTCTGTTAAGATCCCATTTTCTCAGGATCTGATAGAGATAAGAAGTTGAAATTTGTGTCTAATAGGAAAGTCTTCACTTCTAATAGTAGTAATGCATTTTATAGATTGTGAACATATCTGACATTCATTGAGATGTTGGCACAGTTACAATTCTAGTACATAATGATACAGCTTGTCATGGTGTTTACATTGCTTCTGTTTTCCATCCACAGTCCGTATTTTTTTCTGATTCCATACATTGTCAAGTCAGTCGCATCGCTGCAGATGGATTGATAACTACTATGGTCAGAGACACTTCTATAGATTTTCATAGCTGTTCAACGAGTAAACGAAAACAACATTGGATCGAATGTTATACCTCCACTAGCTTCTAGGTCTTGTACTTCCGCTAACGAATATTTCCCTGTACAACAGTGTTTCACTACCTCCAGGACACGCCAGTAGCAGTTTAAGGAACCAAATAAAACAATTTAAAACCATCTAAATTATAACGAAGAACAACGGCAAGAGATTAATCGAAGCCAAATAATTGATGTTTCGGACAGGAATCAGAGATCTAACTTCCGAAATGAAGGCTTCAGATTAGTACTGATGTTTTCAGTACCATAAAAAATAGAAAATTACAGGCAAAAATGTCGCAGCCATGTCCTTCGAAATGGCGAAGAGTAGCTACCAAATGAGGCTACTGGGTACCAACCGACAGGCAGAGCACATCTTCGGGGACCAAGATAAAGTGGGCTGAGGGACCAGAACAACTCTCCTGGCTTAAAACGTGAAGCACATGATGATAATATTATTTCTCTTTTATGACGTTTGTTTATGACATGATTAACTAATTAAAGACTTCCGTCGTAAAAGTTGACGACTGAGCTCAGCAAGAAGGGCTTAAGGCACCCTAGTAAATAAATCGAAGATTCTCACTGGTAACAAACATTTTATCCACAATATTTCTCCCCACCTAATACTAAAGATTGTGACTGCTAGAGCTGAAATCAGGAAAAAAGTATTATCAAGCGGTTACCCGATATCTGAAACCCACGCTCCGTAGCGCATACTTTGTCGTTTTTATGAATTCTGTTATCTTGTATTGCAACGTCTTTCAGTTCGGTAAACTACAACCCGAAACACCACAAATTCCTGTGACTTCCCAGAGCGTCAGGACGGCACTCTTTATTGGAAGCTTGTTTAGCGGATAGCGAGCGTCGCAGATTCTCAAATTCGGTGCTCCGGCCCGCCAGTACATTAAAGCCTCGATGGGCCCTTTATTTCACGAATACGGCCACGCCAGCGCGGCACGAAACAACAAACATTTCCGATACGCGCTCGTTCCCCAGCGGCGAAATGACTCATCCTTTTCCACACGCGCGTCATTGAAACGCAACGAGCGCCTCAGTATAAATATCGAGAATGTGTCGCCCGCGAGCTGGCTATAGCCTGCCCTGCTCTCTCTGAGAGATATCTCATCCCTGAGCTTACCGGTGAACCAGTCACTCTACCACGCTGTTGCCAACTACAAACGGATAAAGCAACAATTTTGTAAACAGTCTCTGCACTATTAGCGTTATTTGTATCGCTTACAATAACCCAGTTAAATGGTAAAACTTCCAAAAGAGGAATAGTTGGATGAAGTACTACACTGTGTCGAGAAGCTTCAGTACCCCTACGTCAAAAAATTATATTGTATATTGCATACTGGAGTACTTACATACAGGTTGATTCTAATTAATGTTCAACCCCCCTCCCCCAGAAGCAACGTAAGTAACGTTGAGACAACTAATTCAGTGTAAGATACATGGGTCGCAAATGTCGAGAGCTACCAAAAAAGTGGACGACAAATGAACTTGTGACATCACCAAATGACATAGCTCGTCTCACGTGCAGCTATTGGGTTTGTCGATCCTACCCTGCCGATAGGGACCTGTACTACACATGGCGCCGCTACGTTACTCTGTTTTCGAACACCTTTTGTGATGCGATCTGTTGTAAACGTAGAAGTTAAAAATTATTGTAGTCGCTGCAACCGAGAAAAACTGTTCTTATTTTGAATTTCTTTCCGTTTGTCCCTTCTTTTTTTTGTTTACAGACTTTATTAGTAAAGGACACGTAGGTCATTTGCTGGTAGCGATGCAATTCGGAAACCTATACTTAATTACTTGTGACACAATATGGCAGGTTTCTGTTGAGTTGTGTTTCGTCAGTACCCAGAGGAGACCGCGAGACCGATAAATAAAATAATGAATATTACCTCAAGGCCCCGGGAGTAGACAACATTCCATTAGAACTACTGATGGCCTTGGGAGAGCCAGTCCTGACAAAACCCTACGATCTGGTGAGCAAAATGTATCAGACAGGCAAACACCCTCTGACTTCAAGAAGAATATAGTAGTTCCAATCCCAAAGAAAGCAGGTATAGACAGTTGTGAACATTACCGAACTATCACTTTAATAAGTCACGGCTGCAAAATACTAACACGAATTGTCTACAGACGAATGGAAAAACTGGTAAAAGCCGACCTCGGGGAAGATCAGTATGGATACCGTAGAAATGTTGGAACACGTCAGGCAATTCTGACCTTACGACTTATATTTGTTCTTGTTGTTGTTATGGTCTTCAGTCCTGAGACTGGTTTGATGCAGCTCTCCAAGCTTCTCTATCCTGTGCAAGCTTCTTCATCTCCCAGTAACCACTGCAGCATACATCCTTCTGAATCTGCTTAGTGTATTCATCTCTTGGTCTCCCTCTACGATTTTTACCCCTCACGCTGCCCTCCAATACTAAATTGATGATCCCTTGTTTTCTCAGAACATGTCCTACCAACCGATCCCTTCGGCTAGTCAAGTTGTGCCACAAGCTCCTCTTCCCCCCAATTCTATCCAATATCTCCCCATTAGTTATGTGATCTACCCATCTAATCTTCAGCATTCTTCTGTACCACCACATTTCGAAAGCTTCTATTCTCTTCTTGTCTAAGCTATTTATCGTCCACGTTTCACTTCCATACATGGCTACACTCCATACAAATACTTTCAGAAATGACTTCCTGACATTCAAATCTAGACTCGATGTTAACAAATTTTTCTTCTTCAGAAACGATTTCCTTGCCATTGCCAGTCTACATTTTATATCCTCTCTACTTCGACCGTCATCAGTTATTTTGCTCCCCAAATAGCAAAACTCCTTTACTACATTAAGTATCTCATTTCCTAATCTAATTCCCTCAGCATCACCCAACTTAATTCGACTGCATTCCATTATCCTGGTTCTGTCAGAGACAGCAAAGGACTTGGAAGAGCATTTGAACGGAATGGACAGTGTCTTGAAAGGAGGATATAAGATGACCATCAACAAAAGTAAAACGAGGATAATGGAATGTAGTTGAATTAAGTCGGGTGATGCTGAGGGAATTAGTTTAGGAAATGAGACACTTAATGTAGTAAAGGAGTTTTGCTATTTGGGGAGCAAAATAACTGATGACGGTCGAAGTAGAGAGGATATGAAAAGTAGACTGGCAATGGCAAGGAAAGCGTTTCTGAAGAAGAGAAATTTGTTAAAATCGAGTATAGATTTAATTGTCAGGAAGTCATTTCTGAAAGTATTTGTATGGAGTGTAGCCATGTATGGAAGTGAAACATGGACGGTAAATAGTTTAGACAAGAAGAGAATAGAGGCTTTCGCAATGAGGTGCTACAGAAGAATGCTGAAGATTGCATGGGTAGATAACATGAGAAGGTACTGAATAGAATTGTGGAGAAGATCAATTTGTAGCTCAACTTGACTAGAAAAAGGTATCGGTTGGTAGACATGTTCTGAGGCATCAACGGATCACAAATTTTGTGTTGGAGGGCAGCGTGGAGGATAAAAATCATAGAGGGAGAGCAAGAGATGAATACACTAAACAGATTGAGAAGGATGTAGATTGGGGAGATGAAGAGGCTTGCACAGGATAGAGTAGCATGGAGAGCTGCATCAAACCAGTCTCTTGACTGACGCCCACAACAACAACCACCTCAATGTAAGCACGTAACTGTCTAATGCAATGAAAAAGTATTACCTGCCAGACAAAAGACTTGAAATATGAGCTCCATGCGATAAAGGCAGGCACGTAGGACCGAAGCCACACCGATGGGAATTTCTGAGTTGGATTGGGATGATCATGTGAGAAAGACCGATCTCCACAGCTATACATGCGGCGAGATACGTGAACTGGTCACTGTTTACTCAATAAACTGTCTGACAGACAGCAGCAATCACTTTTGGGGTATTTGCCTACTTTCGCGGCTCCATGTGTCTTATATTAAATCAGTTGACTCAGTGTCATCTACCTCACTTCTGGGATTTTTAATCGTTAGTAGGAATCACCCTGTACATAAAAACTGTGTATCAAAACGATCGCCGGCCGGTGCCGCTGTGCGGTTCTAGGCGCTTCAGTGTGGAACCGCGTGACCGCTACGGTCGCAGGTTCGAATGCTCCCTCGGGCATGGATGTGTGTGATGTCCTTAGGTTAGTTAGGTTTACATAGGTCTGAGTTCTAGGGGACTGATGACCTCAGAAGTTATGTCCCATAGTGCTTAGAGCCATTTTAACCATTTTTTTCAAACGGATTTGTATTTTCACCATCGTGCCTTGGAGCATCTAAGAAGTTTTCAGTTAGTTACATATTCCACAGGTCATTCGAACAATAGTTTTATGGAAAAAATGTGGGGCGAGTCAATTTATATAAGTTTACATGATTAGTTTCTGTGGATAGCTACAGACTGACCACTTTCAGGTTCCTAAATGGCACAGTGGCCTAAATTTAACATTCATCATCATCATAATTTAAGACTGATTATGCCTTTCAGGGGGGAGCACCCGTGGTCTAGGGGTAGCGTCTTTGATTCATAATCAAATCGTCTTCGGCCCGGGTTCGATCCCCGCCACTGCCTAAATTTTGATAAATAATCAGCATTGGCGGCCGAAGACTTCCAGCATAAGAAGTCGGCCTCATTCTGCCAACGACCTTGTCATATAGGGCGGAGGAGCGGATAGAGGTTCAGGGCACTCTCTTGTCCTAGGGGTGGGAAATTGCCCCTAAAGGCGGAAGAATCAGCAATGATCAACGACATGAGGATGTAGAAGGCAATGGAAACCACTGCATTAAGACACGTAACGTGTATCCACAGGACATGTGGCCTGTAATTAAAGAAGTGTCATGATCATCTCTCCATTGGCAAAAGATTCCGGAATAGTCTCCCATTCGGATCTCCGGGAGGGGACTGCCAAGGGGGAGGTTACCATGAGAAAAAGATTGAATAATCAAAGAAACGATAACGTTCTACGAGTCGGGGCGTGGAATGTCAGAAGCTTGAACGTGGTAGGGAAACTAGAAAATCTGAAAAGGGAAATGCAAAGGCTCAATCTAGATATAGTAGGGGTCAGTGAAGTGAAGTGGAAGGAAGACAAGGATTTCTGGTCAGATGAGTATCGGGTAATATCAACAGCAGCAGAAAATGGTATAACAGGTGTAGGATTCGTTATGAATAGGAAGCTAGGGCAGAGGGTGTGTTACTGTGAACAGTTCAGTGAACGGGTTGCGCTAATCAGAATCGACAGCAGACCAACACCGACAACGATAGTTCAGGTATACATGCCGACGTCGCAAGCTGAAGATGAACAGATAGATAAAGTGTATGAGGATATTGAAAGGGTAATGCAGTATGTAAAGGGGGACGAAAATCTAATAGTCATGGGCGACTGGAATGCAGTTGTAGGGGTAGGAGTAGAAGAAAAGGTTACAGGAGAATATGGGCTTGGGACAAGGAATGAAAGAGGAGAAAGACTAATTGAGTTCTGTAATAAGTTTCAGCTAGTAATAGCGAATACCCTGTTCAAGAATCACAAGAGGAGAAGGTATACTTGGAAAAGGCCGGGAGATACGGGAAGATTTCAATTAGATTACATCATGGTCAGACAGAGATTCCGAAATCAGATACTGGAATGTAAGGTGTACCCAAGAGCAGATATAGACTCAGATCACAATATAGTAGTGATGAAGGGTAGGCTGAAGTTCAAGACATTAGTCAGGAAGAATCAATACGCAAAGAAGTGGGATACGGAAGAACAAAGGAATGACGAGATACGTTTGAAGTTCTCTAACGCTATAGATACAGCAATAAGGAATAGCGCAGTAGGCAGTACAGTTGAAGAGGAAAGGACATCTCTAAAAAGGGCCATCACAGAAATTGGGAAAGAAAACATAGGTAGAAAGAAGGTAGCTGCGAAGAAACCATGGGTAACAGAAGAAATACTTCAGTTGATTGATGAAAGGAGGAAGTACAAACATGTTCCCGGAAAATCAGGACTACAGAAATACAAGTCGCTGAGGAATGAAATAAATAGGAAGTGCAGGAAAGCTAAGACGAAATGGCTGCAGGAAAAACGTGAAGACATCGAAAAAGATATGATTGTCGGAAGGACAGACTCAGCATACAGGAAAGTCAAAACAACCTTTGGTGACATTAAAAGCAACGGTGGTAACATTAAGAGTGCAATGGGAATTCCACTGTTAAATGAAGAGGAGAGAGCAGATAGGTGGAAAGAATACATTGAAAGCCTCTATGAGGGTGAAGATTTGTCTGATGTGATAGAAGAAGAAACAGGAGTCGATTTAGAAGAGATAGGGGATCCAGTATTAGAATCGGAATTTAAAAGACCTTTGGAGGACTTACGGTGAAATAAGGCAGAAGGGATAGATAACATTCCATCAGAATTTCTAAAATAATTGGGGGAAGTGGCAACAAAACGACTATTCGCGTTGGTGTGAAGAATATATGAGTCTGGCGATATACCATCTGACTTTTGGAAAAGCATCATCCACACAATTCCGAAGACGGCAAGAGCTGACAAGTGCGAGAATTATCGCACAATCAGCTTAACAGCTCATGCACCGAAGCTGCTTACAAGAATAATATACAGAAGAATGGAAAAGAAAATTGAGAATGCGCTAGGTGACGATCAGTTTGGCTTTAGGAAAAGTAACGGGACGAGAGAGGCAATTCTGACGTTACGGCTAATAATGGAAACGTCCACCTGTTCTAACTTTGTTCCTCCTATTTGGCACTCAGTCCGTTTATATTTCTTTCCCACTGACATTACTTTCGTTTTGGAGATGCTAATCTTCATACCATAGTCCTTACATTCCTGATCTAGCTCTGAAATATTACTTTGCAAACTTTCAATCGAACCTTCCATCACAACTAAGTCATCCGCATATGCAAGACTGCTTATTTTGTGTTCACATATCTTAATCTCACCCAGCCAGTCTATTGTTTTCAACATATGATCCATAAATAATATGAACAACAGTGGAGACAGGTTGCAGCCTTGTCTTACCCCTGAAACTACTTTGAACCATGAACTCAATTTACCGTCAACTCTAACTGCTGCCTGACTATCCATGTAAAGACCTTTAATTGCTTGCAAAAGTTTGCCTCCTATTCCATAATCTCGTAGAATAGACAATAACTTCCTCCTAGGAACCCGGTCATATGCCTTTTCTAGATCTATAAAGCATAGATACAATTCCCTGTTCCACTCATAATATTTCTCCATTATTTTCCGTAAGCTAAAGATCTGGTCCTGACAACCTCTAAGAGGCCTAAACCCACACTGATTTTCATCCAATTGGTCCTCAACTAATACTCGCACTTTCCTTTCAACAATACCTGAGAAGATTTTACCCACAACGCTGATTACAGAGATACCTCTGTAGTTGTTACAATCTTTTCTGTTTCCATGTTTAAAGATTGGTGTGATTACTGCTTTTGTCCAGTCTGATGGAACCTGTCCTGACTCCCGGGCCATTTCAATTATCCTGTGTAGCCATTTAAGACCTGACATTCCACTGTATTTGATGAGTTCCGACTTAATTTCATCCACCCCAGCTGCTTTATTGCACTGCAATCTATTGACCAATTTCTCCACTTCCTCAAATTGTGATCCTATTTCCATCATCATTCGTATCCCATTCTACCTCGAAATCTGAAACATTACTGATCGTATTTTCACCTACATTGAGCAACTCTTCAAAATATTTCCTCCATCTGCCCAAGGCATTCACAGGATTCACCAGCAGTTTTCCTGACCTGTCCAAAATACTTGTCATTTCCTTCTTACCTCCCTTTCGAAGACTGCTAATTACACTCCAGAATGGTTTTCCAGCAGCTTGAGCCATAGTCTCCATCCTGTTTCCAAAGTCTTCCCAAGATTTCTTCTTGGATGCTGCAATTATCTGTTTGGCTTTGTTTCTTTCTTCAACATAACTTTCTCTGTCTACCTGAGTTCTAGTATGTAGCCATTTTTGATACGCCTTCTTTTTCCTTTTACAGGCTGCCTTGACTGTGTCATTCCACCAAGCTGTTTGCTTCATCCTACTTTTACACACTACTGTTCCAAGACATTTTTTAGCCACCTCTAGTACTGCGTTCCTGTACCTTGTCCATTCCTTTTCCAATGACTGTAATTGACTACATTCAACTAACTGGTACCTTTCTGAGATCGCTGTTATGTACTTGTGCCTGATTTCCTTATCCTGAAGTTTCTCCACTCTTATCCTCCTACGTCTGGACCTGACCTCCTGCACTTTCGGCCTCACAATCCCAATTTCACTGCAGATTAAATAATGATCAGTGTCATCAAAGAATCCCCTGAATACACGTGTGTCCCTCACAGCCTTCCTGAATTTCTGATCTGTTATTATATAGTCAATGACAGATCTGGTTCCCCTGCCTTCCCAAGTATACCGGTGAATGTTCTTATGTTTAAAAAAGGAGTTTGTGGTTACTAAGCCCATACACAGAAATCCAAGAGTTGTTTCCCGTTCCTGTTGGCCTCCATATCCTCTCCAAATTTACACATAACCTTTTCATACCCTTCTGTTCGATTTCCAATCCTGGCATTAAAATCCCCCATGAGCAGAACATTATCCTTGTCCTTTACAACTACATCACTGAGTGCCTCATAAAAACTATCCATCTTATCTTGATCTGTCCCTTCACAATGCGAATATTCTGACACAATCCTAATTTTCTTGCTAGACACTGTCAAATCTATCCACATCAGTCGTTCGTTTACATACCTTATTGCAACTACGCTGGTTTCCATTTCTTTCCTGATGTAAAGCCCCTCACCCCATTGTGCTATTCCTGCTTTGTCTCCTGACAGGTAGACCTTGCATTCTCCTCCTCTTCTTTCTCACCCCTTACCCGAATGTCACTAACAGCTAAAACATCCAGCCCCATCTTACTTGCAGCCTCTGCCAGTTCTACCTTCTTCCCAGAGTAGCCCCCATTGATATTAATAGCTCCCTATCTCATTACCATTTGTTTGCCAAGTCGTATCTTAGGAGTCCCTGGTTTGTCAGTCAGAGGTGGGACTCAGTCACCTCCAAAGGTCCGAGGCATTTTGCTCTGATTGTTGCCAGCATCATATTTAAAGTACCAGGGGAGCAGGTTGCTAGTCTTACTTGCCCCGAGTCCCATTGGGTTTTACCCCTAACGGTTGAGGGACTAACCGGTGGATTTGGTAGTCTTTGCCGTATGAGCACAAAGGTGACCACGACTCAGAATATGTCCGAGATGCCCAGCCTTCTTCCAAAGTGACTGGTATCCCGACTGTCGGGACCACTTACTTGGCCACTCATACGTTGCCCGAGGTTCATGAACTAGGACATGACTACAGGAACCCACACCATGAACCACAAAAAATTAACATTAATTAAATTTAACATTAATGAACAAATTATTATTCAGTCCTACTCACGCACCGACAGTTAAAACTTTGCTTCTTTACGGGCTAGCAGTTGTTAAATAAAAATTCGTCTATGGAATAGAAGGAGCTATCCAGAACAAACGATTTTAGGTTAAATTTTAAACTTGCTTTACTGCTATCTGTCAGACAGTTTATTGAGTAAACAGTCAGACATTTTTGTTGATTCATACTGAACTTTTTTCTGAGTCACAAACAGAGTTAACAATGAGTAGTAAAGAGTATCTTCTTTCTGCTAGTGTTGTAGGTATGGAAATAGCTATCTTTCACAAATTGTGAGGGATTATTTGTAGCGAATTTCAGTCTCGAATATACAGGGTACAATGAGTATAAGTGTAGCTATTTTTATTGCTGGCTTAGAACGTAGCTATTAATAGTAGTATTTTTTTAGATTAGTTGGTACTTCCAAGTATATGTGGCAACAGTAAGCCATCTTCCCCTGGGCAGCATGTCAGATGTTAAAGTGTAGACACGTGGGTGCAAAACGATTAGCATATACTGACAGGTGTAGTCAACTTCGCGATGCAGTCATGACTGCGCAGAAAATATCAGATGACAAATTACGTGGTGAGTTTGTGGCAAGACTGTTAGACACAGAGAAAAACAACCAACACGCTAATGTGTGTAGATATTAAGGTGCCACATGTAAAAATATCTGCACTTGTACCCATTACACCCTGACGATACAAGTAAAGCACCCACAAGACATGGTTCCTACACAAACGCACTATCGGTACCCATGTAAATCATTAGAGTCGCAGTTCTCTGTGACAGCCAGAGTGACGACCAAACTGCATTAGTTTTGTTCGAGTTTAGTATTGTTACCAAGCTTGGTAGGGTATTTAAGAGGGCATTTACAGAATGAGATTTTGCTGATCACTGTGAAGGGCATCCTACAGAGTTTGTAAGGGGTATCTCCATTTGGCCAGCTGGGTGAATCGTGCGATATCCAGATTTTTGGGGCATTTGGATGTGACCCTGGCTCGACGTTGGACTGCATGAGAATGTGGGAGCAGGCATACTCGTCGCCAAGGTTCTGGTCGACCACGTCTGACCAACACGAGCGAGGAGGAGCATTTCATGCACTAATCGTGTCGCTACCTCTTCACATTTGCGCCTACCTACAGCAAGTATTATTCTCCTTGCAACATTTTGTGTCATCGCACACCACTGCTCAGAGACTAGCAGCAGCCTGAGTAGGCAGTACCGTCCCATGCATAGGATGCTGTTATCGCCATAACACAAACGGTAACATATGGAACGGTGTCATGACCAAGAAGAAAGGACTGCTGATGAATTGTATCACACTGTGGTAGACGATGAACCATGGTTCTGCACTACTCCAATGCTCCAGATGACCACCATTAGTGAAATGTAGAGAGGTCCCAATCATCCAACTTTTGGAGAGACACAGAGATTTTACTCCTGGTGTCATGGTGTGGGTACCCATCAGCTATGACTTCAAGTCAATGGTGGCAGTGGTTAATCACTGATGATGCGTCGCGGACTTCACACATTCTCATTTGATCCCTCATACGACAGCATCGTGGTGTCGTTTTTGAACAGGACAGTGATCGACCAGACATAGCACATGTCTCTGCTAGCATTCTGCGTGATGTTGAGGTACTCTCACAGCCAGAAAGATCCCCATCTCTCTCTCCGACGCGTGTTGGATCGTATCCGACATCAATTCCGTCCTAGTGTCAGTATATCAAGGAACATCTACAACAGTTGAAGACCATGTTGCTTCAAGAGAGGATACAATGGCTTTGACACACTTCCCAACTGAGACAGAGCATGCATGAAGGACAGAGGGGTACAATGTCATGGTGATGAGAAGGCTCGTAGTACCAAGTTCTCGGTCTGTTTCTTTCGATTTTGTAATCACTGAAACATCAATATGTGCTCTCTAAAACGGTTAAGTTTCATTTCGTTTCCTCCAAATCTACTGGATGCTTCACTTCTATCAGTGTATTTTGAAGACGCAGTTAAATTCCTATCTCGTTAAAGATGACTTCTGGAAAATACCAATAATATTCTTACTGCTCTCTTTTGTGTAATAAATACTTTCTTTGTGAGTAATGAGTTTCACAGAAGATTATTGCATGAGATGTTTTGGGGAAACATGCAAAATACTAGGAGGTTGACTCATTTGCTTCCGAGAGACGCAATTATACGAAGAGTAAAAGTAGCAGCTCAGTAATACGTTCCTTACAGTTCGAGTTTTAATCAATATGAAAAACGAAAATTTGAACATTCTTCCCTGTTTATCGACTACTGTTCATGTGCTAAATCAATTATTTTTATGATTCTTTTTTGTTGTACGGAACAGATTATAGTATGTTTTCGCAAAATTAAGGTAGATTCCAAATTCAGAGAACCACCTAATAATCATTAAAAATGTCTACTGTTGTTTCTTCTCCAATGGAAGTTCTTATTTTCGAAAGACTTCCTCAACAAATTTGCACATTTCTTCATTACACTAGCACCGACGTAGTGCCACAGGCGGCTTGATTATTCGCCGTGTATTGAGTTGTGTAGCGCGATACGGAAATGTTGCTGTCCATCGTCCAATCCTCTCCCACGTAAATAGCGAGGTGTGCTGGATCTCCCTCCTGCTGTAACCACGTATGACCACTCATTCCATCGTCTTCGAACTGAGGTATTAGCCACTTTTGTAACATCTCTATATTTATCTATCTGATATTTATAAACATCATTTTTGTAACTGACATAATTTTCGCCGTTGGCTGCAATACGTATTACAGTCCCACCATAGCAGTTTCGACTTTTAAGACATTTGCAAGTGGATAAGGTTTTGAAGAAGAAGCAGGTGTCAACATCAGAAAAACAAATGTGTGGAGTAGTACTCCATGTAACACATATTTTCAGTCACATCCTATCCGCAAGTGTTTTCCCTGTGACCTGGAAACAGAGACTAGTTAAGCCACTACCAACAAAGGACGTTGCCACAACACCCTCTGATTGCCGACCTATCTGCATTTTTCCTGCACTGTCCAAGGCATCAGAATACATATATTCCACTACCAGCTAACAAACTACACAGAACCTACTTGACGAATACCAGTCAGGTTTCTGTAAACATCTCAGCACAGCAGCTGCCTTAATGAAGGTAACACATGACCTGAAGCGAAGTCCCTATCAGTCGCACGACCGTGACTCTGGATTAAACTCTCGCATTATATCAGAGAACTGAATTAAATCTTCAGCTTCAGAAGACAGTTAATGGCATATCCACTAACACAACAATAATGATTACCATCATGACTGTACCCAGTCATTACCATTGTACATCCATCTTTCCAGCAAGATCGTCCTCATATCCCGGTATTCTTAGCTGGTGCAGTCACCTTAAATTTCCTTTCCTACTAGGGGCAGCAGTAGTACAAGAAGTGCTACTTTTAACTTTACTTCTCAAACTATCACTATAGACACTCAAATAATTTTACCACCATTTGTCATATTAAAATTGTTATTTCTTAGGTAACTGCGATACAAAAAAGGTACTGTATGTGTGAAACTTTGGTCCACTGTAAGAGAGGCCTGGTGGCGCTAATCAGATCAGGTTAAATAAATAAATAAATAAAATTGTAGTATGTGCATAGGTCCCACACCTGTTCCTAAACTACTGGATTGATTTCAGCCAAGATTGTTACATATATCAATCACTATCTGGAAAGAAGCTCAGTGGGTTCGAGTCATTTACTTCCCGTAGGGCTGCAGTGAAAATGGAGTGACGTAGAAGCACAACTCAGCTACGACTCAACATCAAAACACAGCAGAAAGTGATAAACTTCTCACGGTTGGGGTTCACAGTCATGTAGAAAATTTTAAAGGATATTATATTCGCCGCCGACTGCAAACATAATTTATTTCACAACTGCAATTTCGGCCTTAGTTCAGAAGTAAACGGTATGTTGGAACATTGATTTTAGCGATTTATGTGAAGGATGTTAACATTGTTAAAATTCCGCATAATTTACATCATTCCACGATCTACAGAGCTTCGCACTCGTCTAATGTTACTGTATTTCTACCGTGAAAAGGTTTATTTCTGACCATGACAGAGCGGTCTAAGGCGCTGCAGTCATGGACAGGGCGGCTGGTCAGTCTGGAACCGCGCGACCGCAGCGGACGCAGGTTCGAATCCTGCCTCGGGCATGGATGTGTGTGGTGTCCTTAGGTTAGTTAGGTTTAAGTAGTTCTAAGTTCTAGGGGACTGATGACCTCAGCAGCTAAGTCCCATAGTGCTCAGAGCCATTTGAACCATTTTTGCAGGGCGGCTGGTCCTGGCGGAGGTTCGAGTCCTCCCTCGGGCATGGGTGTGTGTGTATCTGTCCTTAGGATAATTTATGTTAAGTAGTGTGTAAGCTTAGGTTCAAATGGTTCAAATGGCTCTGAGCACTATGGGACTTAACATCTGAGGTCATCAGTCCCCTAGAACTTAGAACAACTTAAACCTAACTAACCTAAGGACATCACACACATCCATGCCCGAGGCAGGATTCGAACCTGCGACAGTAGCGGTCGCGCGGTTCCAGACTGTAGCGCCTAGAACCGCTCGGCTTGTAAGCTTTGGGACTGATGACCTCAGCAGTTAAGTCCCATAAGATTTCACACACATTTGAACATTTTTTTTTTTTTTTTAACCGTGACATGCATGTATGTCGGACATATACTGAAGCAAAATCTTTAGCAGTACCACTTGTAATAGTCCAAAGGCCTAAATTGTAACTGAAATTTCTCAGTCAACTGTAAATATGACGTCCTTTAAAAAACAGCTCAATGTCTCTCTTCAACTTTACATTTCTGAGTCCGAACAAGAAGTGACCAAGAATAATGGCGAACCGCTTTCAAATGAGAAGGACCACATATCACACACCAGCGAACGAATTGTATTGCTCGAGAGCAAACCGCCTCGCCAACGACATAAGATTGTCAAAGTGACCAAGCAGAGACGTTCCTAAATAGCTTGTATTGATACATCGAAACAGGCCATAGTAATATCTCATGGATTATAACAAATACAAAAACCTGCAATTCACAGAAAGGCAAAATATACCGTGAGGAAATGAAAGTGATGAGGAACAGGCACCTTTCAAAGGACAACAAACAAAAACCAGCAGTAATATTAAGAGTTGGGTGTTTAATAAAGTCTTTACTTGGTAATCGCTATAAAAGCCTCGCCAGCGTGTTTAATAAGTTCTTGTTTCAGCCAGTGTCAGTTTTTTCTCTCCCTTACTGGTAACGTCACGGTCATCGACTGCCGTGCTAGTATCACTTCACAAAATTGGACAATAAAATGTTAATGATATGCGCAATTCCATTCCATGGATAATGATAAGTACATAGCGGAATTTAACGTGGTATATTAAGGCTTGAGGTTCATTTTAAACAGACGTTTCATTTCCTCTATCGTGAAAATGTGGGTTCATTATGACAAAGGGTGGCAATTTATTTGATAAAGACATAGAATTGCCATCGGTATTCACAAACAAGGACATTAACTTTTTACAATGTATTCATACGACTCACAAGGTACAACTACCAAATTTAAAATCCTCTCACATAAAATTAACAATTCAGAGGATCTCGTGATACAAGCAAAGGAAAGAAACGATGCACTCGACTCTGTGGCCAACAGGGCTAGTCTCGTGTTCGAGATGGAGTTGGGTGGAAGTGGTAGGATAAAGTGCGTTTCTCACACATAATGGTGCACATAGCAGAATAGTGAACTCTACAAGATAAAACGTGTACTTAAAATGTTGGTTTGAAACGATAAGTATTCTGAAAGTCAACAGAAAGTTTCGTCAACTTTGAAGCAATATAAAGTGTTGAAGTATACACGGGTTATAAGCCGAGTCAAGGCGTCGGTCTGCTGTTACGTTTCGACAAGTTTCCTATTCGTCATCTTCAGGCGAAGCTTCGGATTCATGTCCAGTTCGTATCTTTATAGACGCTGGACCAGACGCTCCTCTGCCTCGTCTGCAACGGTTGTATCGACCACACCCCTCCGGAAAGCGGAAGAAGACAAAATGTCTGGCGCTACTTCCGTATTCTGGATGTGGCAAGCAGTATATGGGGAAAATGTAGTGTATTTCTCAGCGCCGCTCTGAACATGTGTTAAGCGTTCGTCTCGGCCATACCGACAAATCTGCAGTAACAGAGCACAGCCTCAATGAAGGCCATGTGTTTGATTTTGAACAGACAGAGATGTTGTGCTGGACGAACGGGTTCTGGGCCTCTATCATCAAAGAGGCAGTGGAGATACTGCTCCATGATAATCTTGTCAATGCGGACAGCGGTTTCCAACTGAGCTTTGCATGGTATATAGCGCTAGCAAAAATACGCCAAGGGCGCTCTGATGTGACAGTGACGAAGGCGCGGATGGAACAGACAGGCAGAACCAGGCCGCAACGCTAGTACCCTCTAAAACGCCGGGAATCTTCCCCCCCACCCCTAACATTTCTCCTTTCGCCTTTCCTCCCAATCACCGTCCGCAACACCCCTTCCGGAGGCGAGCGATAGGCCCAGTCGTTGTAGACGAGGCAGAGGAGCCCGAGGTCCAGCGTCTATAAATGTACGAACTGGACATGAATCCAACATTTCGACTGAAGATAACTAGTAGAAAATTTGTCGAAACATTGCCGCAGAACGATGGCTTGACTCGACTGATAACTCGAGAATCCTTCATCATCGAAATTCACCGAGGAAGCCTGCAGTCCCATATAGGGATATAAAATGTTAAAAATTATGGCAAACTTGATAGTTACATCCACACAGTATTTGATTAGCAACATATTCACAATGTCTATGAATGAATCTTAATATTTAATATTTCTTGTGTGTATATTACGATAAATTACTCGACATTTGCTAAATAATTACATCAAAGAAAGTCAGAAAAGCAACTACATTTTGATAAGTTAAATCTAAGAAGAGGATCTGACGAATGATTGAAACATTGCTAAACAGTGCAACAAATCATCATAAACTGCAGTATAAGCGTAATACTCTTCACACACATAAAGTAAATCGTACTATGGAGAAACACCACTCAACAAATATTATAAAAGGATAGATAGTTAAAAATAAAAGTTTGGATCGGTGAACAAGGACTCAGTATCGACAACGAATAGTAGGTAATCATTTTTGGCAAAAGAAAGTTGTTTAAGCGTCCAAAGTTGCAAGAGAAAAACACAAATTCCTAAAGACACCGCTGTTGACAGCACTTTCAATTCCACTTGTCACGTCGCATAGGTAAGCGATAGGATAACGTAGGTGTTCATTGGGCATCGTGAGGGGATGGGACAATGTTTTTAAACAAACTTCGAGAACAGCTATGGGTGTAGAAGGTGCACTGGTAGTTCTTGGCGTGAATGTAAGTTTCTCTCCTTCGTTCCTCATCGCTTGAGTGACGAGTGCTCTATATGAGGGGCAGGAAGGCTGTCCATTTGGATCGTGGATGCAAGGAACGCTCTGTCAGTCTACTCCGTTGCTCATTTTGTGGTAATAGTAGGCTGTCATCTCAATACGCATTTGGTAAGCATGTGACATCTTATGAAATGCTTATGGCAACGTGGCAAATAGTTCATGCTTATCTTGTTGTCGTGAGAATATCTGCCCAACTGCATGTCCCTTCTCCTCGCAATGATAACAGAACGAGTGTACCTTTCCGTTTTTTATGTTGTGCTACAGAAGGATGCTGAAAATTAGGTGGTCTGGTAAGGTAAAGAATGAGGAGGTTCTCCACAGAAGCGGTGAGGAGGGAAACATGTGGCTGAGACTGACAATAGGAAGGGACAGCATTGTAGGACATGACTTAAAACCTCGTGGATTTTTCCTTGAGAGAGGTGTAGAAGATATAAAGTGGAGGGGAAGAATCTGCATATGTGTGTCAATTCCTAAGGGACCAAACTGCTGAGGTCATCGGTCCCTACATTACACACTACTTAAACTAACTTAATCTAACTTATGCTAAGAACAAAAAAACACACAAACACACACACACACACACACACACACACACACACACATGCCCGAGGGAGGACTCGAACCTTCGGCGGGAGGGGCCACGCAATTACTGACAGGGCACCTCTAACCATGCGGCCACTCTGCACGGCCGGAAGGGAAGATATTGAAATGTATCCAGGAAATAATTCGGGACTTTCGATGAGAGTGCTACTCTTTAGGCGGGCCGCAAGATGAGATGCAGACCCGTGAGGTGACGCAGGGGGGCTCACGCCAAATTCCTCACGGCAGCGTGAGTCACGACGACAATCATCGCAAGTTGGATCGCGGTTTGCTGAGGAACTTTGGCTCTGCCAGAGATGGCGACTACTTCTGCTATGTTAATAGATGTAAGTTCAGAATCGGCTTCCGATTCTGAGTTTGAGTTCGAAACGGTGTATTACATCGCTTTGATTAAAACAAAAAGCAGAAAAAAGTGCGCACATGAAAAGAAGGCTAAGTCATGGGGAATTCGCTTTAACTAAGGAATTTGATGATTAAAAATTCACGAACTATTTTAGATTAAACTGTGATCAATTCCAAGAAGTGCATGGTCTCATCAAGAATGGAATGTACTCGGACGACAGTTCCCATTCTATATTGATGTCAAAGACGTGGTTAAATCCATCTATTCCGTTGTCACTGGTAGATATGGAGGGCTACACGCTAGTAAGGAATGATATTGTAAGGAACCGAGGCATTTTTTTTGATAAACATTTAACCAGGACAGAGCACATCATGAAAATTTGCTACAGAGTTTTAACAATGTCAATGTAGAATGTTAACAGCGAATTAAAATTCAACTTACCATTTCGTATGTCCGTTTCCTTGGCAACTTCCTCCCATTTCTCAGCTTTCACCTTCGTTTCCAAGTAATCTTCGTGGCTTGTATCATACAGAACTTTGCGAACACGTACGGCTTCAATTAGCTTTTCCTCCATTTCGAACTTCCAACAGCCAGAACCACCGTGAGCCACGCAGTAAACTGCGTACCGGAGACTGCGGTCCGCAGGGTCACCAAGCGCAGGAACTGCGGCACGTCACGCTGCGCTCTAACGTGCGCAGGACCATTCAGTTGTGTGGTTCGCAAAAACTCACCGTGAGTCGCCCTGCGTCACCTCACGGACCTGAATTTCATCTTGCGGCCAGCCTAAGACGAAAAGGTTCGCACACGAGAGGAAATCAAAATGGCATCGTCATGGCGTTGCAGTTTTAATAGCAGCGGTGTCAAAATATAAATGAAGGGTCAAATTTAAGACACGTTTTGGAACTGTATGTGATAATTAAACATGGAGGCAACAGCCTTTACACCTCGATACGGCGAGTGGTTTGGTGCGTGCTTTCGGCGTGTAAGGAGGCTGGTTGTGTCTCCAGCCGCCACCGAGCGGCCCCACACGCCGCTCCTTATTTCGGGCGGCCCGCTGTTTGCCGACGCCGACCACGCAGCCGTCGACTGTCCGCTTCGTCACGGCGGGCGGCCGACCGCTGCCGGCCAAGATAAATTTGCCGCCGAAATTACGGCCCGCCGCAGCAGGGCGCGCAGCCGACAATGGCGGCGCTCGCTCAGAGGTAACGGTCACGTGACAAAGCGCAGGCACACGTGCGCCGGTAGGTGCGGTCGTTTCCACTGAGGAGCGGAATTAACTGCGTCGTTTCCGGGGCGCCCGCACAGGGTTCCACGTGCCGTCGCGTCCGGGCGCTGTGCCGACAACGATGAGCTGCCGCAACGCGTCGTTTAAAAGCGATGTTAATTCCTTGCTGCTAAACCTCACTGAACTGCGCAGGAAACAAGAATACTTCCGCGATGTCTATGAATAAAGTTAAATAAGCGTGGAAATTTATAACCTACTGTTTAGACCTCATATAATTACGTTTACATCTACGTCCATGTCCGACCCCGGTAGCTGAGTAGTCAGCGCGAAAGCATGCCAATTCTCGGGGCCCGAGTTCGATTCCCGGCTGGGTCGGAGATTTTCTCCTCTCAGGGACTGGGTGTTGTGTTGTCCTAATCATCATCATTTCATCCCCATCCACATCTACATACATACTCCGCAATCCAGCATAAGGTGCGTGGCGGAGGGTACATCGTACCACAACTAGCGTCTTCTCTCCCTGTTCCACTACCAAACAGAACGATGGAAAAATGACTGCCTATATGCCTCTGTACAAGCCCTAATATCTCTTATCTTATCTTTGTGGTCTTTCCGCGAAATGTAAGTTGGCGGCAGTAAAATTGTACTGCAGACAGCCTCAAATGCTGCTTCTCTAACTTTCCTCAGTAGCGATTCACGAAAAGAACGCCTCCCTTCCTGCAGAGACTCCCACCCGAGTTCCTGAAGCATTTCCGTAACACTCACATGATGATCAAACCCACCAGTAACAAATCTAGCAGCCCGCCTCTGAATTGCTTCTAAGTCCTCCCTCAATCCGACCTGATAGGGATCCCAAACGCTCGAGCAGTATTCAAGAATAGGTCGTATTAGTGTTTTATAAGCGGTCTCCTTCACAGATGAACCGCGTCTTCCCAAAATTCTACCAATGAACCGAAGACGACTATCCGCCTTCCCCACAACTGCCATTACATGCTTGTCCCACTTAATATCGCTCTGCAATGTTACGCCCAAATATTAAATCGACGTGACTGTGTCAAGAACTACACTACTAATGGAGTATCCAAACATTACGGTATTCTTTTTCCTATTCATCTGCATTCATTTACATTTATCTATATTTAGAGTTAGCTGCCATCGACGCGCAAGTCGCCGAAGTGGCGTCAAATCGAAAGACTTGCACTCGGCGAACTGTCTACCCGACTGGAGGCCATAGTCACACGACATTTACATTTATCTACATTCATACTCTGAAAGCACCAGTCTGGTGTCTGACGGAGACATCAACTTCGTTACTTTCTGTGCGAATGTTATTTCCCTCCCTTGCCTGTTGGGAAGAGCGGATGGCAAGGTTCGAGTGTGGCGCAGGCACCTTGAACCCATGGACTCAGGCTGGCGTAAAGACACTGTGCAAGCTGGTAGTGGTTCCATAATGGTGTGGGCAGTGTTTAAATTGAATGGACTGCACCCTCTGGTCCATCTGAAGCGATCATTGGCTGGAAATTGTTACTCGGAAATTATTTGCAGCCATTCATGGACGTCATGTTCTCAAACAACGATACAGTTTTTATGGATGACAATGTGGCCTACGCAGATGACATAGATATAGTAGCAAGAACCCAAAAAGCAATGGAAGAGACATTTACAGCTCTTGAACAGGCTAGTAGGAACATGGGGTTAATTATTAATTAACAAGAAACAAAAGATATGGCAGCTGGAAAAACACGTAGAGAAAATATGCCAAATGCAATAACAACGGGCAGTTATACGTTTGAGAGAGTTAGACATTTCAAGAACCTGGGCTCGACAGTTACGCATCTAAATGATACCTCCTATGAAATTAAGCAGAGATTAATACTAGCCAATAGAGCCTATTTTGCCCTAACAAGACTTCTATCCTCAAGGCTCATGACCCGTACCATGAAATTAACTATTAATAAATCACGTACACGACCAGTACTTACATATGCCTCTGAAGCCTGGTCAGTAACAACTAAAGATATTGAAGCACTGGATGCATTTGAAAGAAAGGCACTTAGACGAATTATCTGCCCAATCTGTGAAAGAGGAGATGGAGGAGGAGATACAACCATGAGTTGTGTACCATATACAAAGACCAACCCATCAGAAGGATAGTGAAATCATCCAGACTGAGGTGGGCGGGACATGTGGCTCGCATGAATGATACAGAAGTACCAAAAAGAATATTACAAGGAAAGGCAGGAGGGCAGAGAGAACATGGTCGACTAAGAGCCAGACGGGAGGATTGAGTAATCGAAGATCTTAGGAAGATGGGCTATAGAAAGCATTGGCAAAGGACCGAGAGAGATGGAAGGAAATTGTAGAAGAGGCCAAGGCTGATCATGAGCTGTAGAGCCAAGAAAAAAGAAGAATGTGCCATATCACCGGATCGCTACGGTTCACGGTTGATTTGAAGAATATTTTGGACAATTCGAGCGCCCGACCTGAATCCCATCGAACATCTATGTGACATAATCGAGAAGTCAGTTCGAGCACAAAATCCTGCACCGGCAACACTTTCGCATTTATGAACGGCTATAGAGACAGCATGGCTCAGTACTTCTGCAGGGGACTTCCAACGACTTGTTGAGTCTATGCCACGTCTAGTTGCTGCACTACGTTTGGCAAAAGGAGGTTCGACACGATATTTTGAGGTATCTCGTTGCTTTCGCCACCTTAGTTGTATTATGAAAGCCCAACTACTATCTGCTCACTTTGTAAAGAGCCGCGAATGGCCCCAGTCGGTACCAAGTTGCTTATTTTAAACCTCTTAGTCGGTACCGACAGTTGTTATGGCGTAGCCAACCTATCGTAATTACCAGATGACAGTGTGTCGTATCGATAACAACAGCAGACTTATTTTGACATATGGGCTTCGAGATCACAGAAATGTTAAATGCATTTCAATTTGTATAAATCTGTTATGCCCACTGAAGTTACTCTTCGCTTCAAAATACATAGCAGTTACTGTACAAATGAAATTCGTTTTTACAGGCATTTAAAAGCCATTTGCTAGTACCAAAAATACTTACCTTTTTACCTTAAATGATTCGTTTCGGTCACATAAACAGTGTCAAGTATAGCATTTTTCTCTGCTTCCATTTGCATCTGGAAATTCATCTGCTTGCACATTTATTGGTAGTTGCAAATACACATTTCAAATACCATCAATAATTGTAAAGCAACTACGAACACAGCTACCAAATCAAATTATATTTCATATTTTACTTTACACATTTCGTTTCACTCGTTTGAACCAAGGGTAGTATTTTTGTCTGATACCGTTTACATCTACCGGAAATATGTAAACAGACAATAACTTTAACTGATTTCTGAACTAGACTTAAAAATGACACAGATGCATGACACATGACGCTACTTTTCATCGTCGTCACAGATTCTCTGTAAGCAACGCTCGATTCTACCAGTCGTTCAGTTCCTCGACGTCAGAAATCCGCTGCTTTGCCACGAAGCCATTCGAAAACGGTTGTGTGAATATCATCGTCGTCTGAAAATTTCTTTACCCCCATATGTTCTTTCAGCACGCCGAAAAGATGGAAATAGGAAGGTGCAGATTTGGGCTTCCCGCTTAGCATTACACACATCTGATTGGCCATTGTGAGATTGCTGGCATCATTTCACTAAGGCAACACGCTCAACCATCGCTAAGGACAGCACACACCACCATGGCCGAGGGAGGACTCTAACTACCGAATGGGGTGAGCCGCGCGAACCGTGACAAGGCGCCGCTAGAACGCGCGTCTACTCCGCACGGCCCAGGTAAATGCCGGGATCGTTCCATTTACGGAGCACGGCCGATTTCTTTCTCCATCCTTGACGCCATACGAGCTTCGGGCCCGTCTCTAATGACTTCGATGAAGTTGGGACGTTAAAGCCAACCTACCTCCCTCCCTTCCTTTCCCAGATTTTAACCCAGTCGGGAATCTGTTGGAGCACCTCGATGGGACTGTTCGCGCTATAGAGCCCCAACAGAGAAATGAAGCACAGATGACCACGGCACTGGAGTCGACACGGCTCCACATTCCCGTTGAAACCTTCCAGAACCTCTCTGACACTCTTCTCGCACGTTTTGCAGCAGTCGGGGCTGCAAAATGTGGCCATTCAGACTTTTGACAGGTCGTTACATTATTGTGAAAGAACGGTGTACAAGGCAATGGGCTGCTTCCTTTTCAGGAGAACCTTCCCAGCATTTACTTTAACCAATTTAGATAATTCAGTCTATAAAAGATATTTCCTTTAGTCTATAGTGGCGCTTTTATTTTACCTAATGACTATCAATGTCAGTACGAAATAACATCATGAGCCCATCCTACAATCGAAAACATCAATGTGCCTTGTTACGCTGATGTGAGAAGTTTTTCATAAGAATAAACTGAAGACCAGCACAACACGGGCTAACAACCTAGAAGATTTTATCTTCATTTCATTTCAACCCTGATGTATAGCATTATTATGGGCCATTTATTATTTGGTTATTATGTATACCAAACGAAATGGACATCCAACAGAATACTATGGCTTCATTTCGAGTTTACAGTATTTTCACAGTTAACTTTCATTTTATACTAGTCTATAGTTTTGAACAGAAAACCGCAATGAAATGATATTTAGTGTCACAGCTCTATATGTGTGACAAGTACATAGAAAGATTGCTTTTGGATTTGGTACAGTGATAAAATCATTTAACACGCGAGTATTTTCGATTGTCCATAGGAGACTATAACATTGAGTGGACACCATTGGTAGACAAAAAATTCAAATTCACAGTTTCAACACACTCAGACGGCATAGGTCATCAGTTCGCTTATTTCACTCTCTATCCACTTCGCGGAAATTACTTCCAGTTTTTCTAATTACTAATTACAGGGTGTTTCAAAAATGACCGGTATATTTGAAACGGCAATAAAAACTAAACGAGCAGCGATAGAAGTACACCGTTTGTTGCAATATGCTTGGGACAACAGTACATTTTCAGGCAGACAAACTTTCGAAATTACAGTAGTTACAATTTTCAACAACAGATGGCGCTGCGGTCTGGGAAACTCTATAGTACGATATTTTCCACATATCCACCATGCGTAGCAATAATATGGCCTAGTCTCTGAATGAAATTATTCGAAACCTTTGACAACGTGTCTGGCGCAATGGCTTCACATGCAGATGAGATGTACTGCTTCAGCTGTTCAATTGTTTCTGGATTCTGGCGGTACACCTGGTCTTTCAAGTGTCCCCACAGAAAGAAGTCACAGGGGTTCATGTCTGGCGAATAGGGAGGCCAATCCACGCCGCCTCCTGTATGTTTCGGATAGCCCAAAGCAATCACACGATCATCGAAATATTCATTCAGGAAATTAAAGACGTCGGCCGTGCGATGCGCCCGGGCACAATCTTGCATAAACCACGAGGTGTTCGCAGTGTCGTCTAAGGCAGTTTGTACCGCCACAAATTCACGAAGAATGTCCAGATAGCGTGATGCAGTAATCGTTTCGGATCTGAAAAATGGGCCAATGATTCCTTTGGAAGAAATGGCGGCCCAGACCAGTACTTTTGGAGGATGCAGGGACGATGGGACTGCAACATGGGGCTTTTCGGTTCCCCATATCCGCCAGTTCTGTTTATTGACGAAGCCGTCCAGGTAAAAATAAGCTTCGTCAGTAAACCAAATGCTGCCCACGTGCATATCGCCGTCATCAATCCTGTGCACTATATCGTTAGCGAATGTCTCTCGTGCAGCAATGGTAGCGGCGCTGAGGGGTTGCCGCGTTTGAATTTTGTATGGATAGAGGTGTATACTCTGGCGCATGAGACGATACGTGGACGTTGGCGTCATTTGGACCGCAGCTGCAACACGGCGAACGGAAACCCGAGGCCGCTGTTGGATCACCTGCTGCACTAGCTGCGCTTTGCCCTCTGTGGTTGCCGCACGCAGTCGCTCTACCTTTCCAGCACGTTCATCCGTCATGTTCCCACTCCGTTGAAATTTTTCAAACAGATCCTTTATTGTATCGCTTTTCGGTCCTTTGGTTACATTAAACCTCCGTTGAAAACTTCGTCTTGTTGCAACAACACTGTGTTTTAGGCGGTGGAATTCCAACACCAGAAAAATCCTCTGTTCTAAGGAATAATCCATGTTGTCTACAGCACACTTGCACGTTGTGAACAGCACACGCTTACAGCAGAAAGACGACGTACAGAATGGCGCACCGACAGACTGCGTTGTCTTCTACACTCCTGGAAATGGAAAAAAGAACACATTGACACCGGTGCGTCAGACCCACCATACTTGCTCCGGACACTGCGAGAGGGCTGTACAAGCAATGATCACACGCACGGCACAGCGGACACACCAGGAACCGCGGTGTTGGCCGTCGAATGGCGCTAGCTGCGCAGCATTTGTGCACCGCCGCCGTCAGTGTCAGCCAGTTTGCCGTGGCATACGGAGCTCCATCGCAGTCTTTAACACTGGTAGCATGCCGCGACAGCGTGGACGTGAACCGAATGTGCAGTTGACGGACTTTGAGCGAGGGCGTATAGTGGGCATGCGGGAGGCCGGGTGGACGTACCGCCGAATTACTCAACACGTGGGGCGTGAGGTCTCCAGAGTACATCGATGTTGTCGCCAGTGGTCGGCGGAAGGTGCACGTGCCCGTCGACCTGGGACCGGACCGCAGCGACGCACGGATGCACGCCAAGACCGTAGGATCCTACGCAGTGCCGTAGGGGACCGCACCGCCACTTCCCAGCAAATTAGGGACACTGTTGCTCCTGGGGTATCGCCGAGGACCATTCGCAACCGTCTCCATGAAGCTGGGCTTCGGTCCCGCACACCGTTAGGCCGTCTTCCGCTCACGCCCCAACATCGTGCAGCCCGCCTCCAGTGGTGTCGCGACAGGCGTGAATGGAGGGACGAATGGAGACGTGTCGTCTTCAGCGATGAGAGTCGCTTCTGCCTTGGTGCCAATGATGGTCGTATGCGTGTTTGGCGCCGTGCAGGTGAGCGCCACAATCAGGACTGCATACGACCGAGGCACACAGGGCCAACACCCGGCATCATGGTGTGGGGAGCGATCTCCTACACTGGCCGTACACCACTGGTGATCGTCGAGGGGACACCGAATAGTGCACGGTACATCCAAACCGTCATCGAACCCATCGTTCTACCATTCCTAGACCGGCAAGGGAACTTGCTGTTCCAACAGGACAATGCACGTCCGCATGTATCCCGTGCCACCCAACGTGCTCTAGAAGGTGTAAGTCAACTACCCTGGCCAGCAAGATCTCCGGATCTGTCCCCCATTGAGCATGTTTGGGACTGGATGAAGCGTCGTCTCACGCGGTCTGCACGTCCAGCACGAACGCTGGTCCAACTGAGGCGCCAGGTGGAAATGGCATGGCAAGCCGTTCCACAGGACTACATCCAGCATCTCTACGATCGTCTCCATGGGAGAATAGCAGCCTGCATTGCTGCGAAAGGTGGATATACACTGTACTAGTGCCGACATTGTGCATGCTCTGTTGCCTGTGTCTATGTGCCTGTGGTTCTGTCAGTGTGATCATGTGATGTATCTGACGCCAGGAATGTGTCAATAAAGTTTCCCCTTCCTGGGACAATGAATTCACGGTGTTCTTATTTCAATTTCCAGGAGTGTATATCTTTCACATCACTTGCAGCGCCATCTGTTGTTGAAAATTGTAACTACTGTAATTTCGAAAGTTCGTCCGCCTGAAAATATACTGTTGTCCCAAGCATATTGCAACAAACGGTGTATTTCTATCGCTGCTCGTTTAGTTTTTATTGCCGTTTCAAATATACCGGTCATTTTTGAAACACCCTGTATGTATCCTGGGAATAGTGCGGATGGGAACCCGTTATTTCGTCCGTTTCAGAGGTTCTCCCCACCCACAAAAATCGCACTTACGGTGCGGCATGTCATTGTAATAAAGGGACTGTGATATTTAATGAAAACCTTAAAAAAGAAGAAAAACTAACACATGTTAAATATTAAGCAGCGGCTGGCGCAAACAACGTTAAAAATAGGTAGTACAGCAGTTATGCAATGTACAGTCCTCGACAGTGAAACTGCAGTTGTATGAAGAACTTTACAGGGAAACAAAATACTCATACCAACCTAAGCGAACTGTGATACAACTGGACAAAAGCCTCACATGTCGTGGCCTCATATTGAAGTGCGACAGTCAGACATTTTATTATAAAGATAAAGTTTATTTTTCTAGAGCGCGAGTTTATAAAATGATATGAATGGATTCGATTGTGATAGCGATTATCTTCACACCTAAGATAGAGACAGAAAATATTGTTTTTAAAACGTTATATGTACTTGCAATACGTACAATATAAAAAGAAAACGAAGCGACAAATAACATATCATAAAACATCGTTATAGAGAGTAACACTCCGTATGTTGTACAGTTAAGTACTGAGTAATTAAAATTACTGTGTGCTTCGTGATGCTGCTATCTAAAATTAACAGGGTGGAATTTGCTAGGAGACACCACTCTACGCATAATTACTCAATAAAATATATCATATTAAAACAAAGTCAACCAATACACAAAAGAATGTTGACAAGTTATTTTATGGTAGTAAAGAAATTTAGCAAGTGAAAATTCAAGCAAAAGAGGGGAGAGTATATAAAAAGATAAAACGATAATTCTAATGAGCAGGCTGGTAACTGACAACGGATGGCGATTCTTAGTAAATTACCAAGTAATTTAACAAATAGAAAGCAAAGTACAAGAAAGGAATGTTGTGTAGTCAGAAAGTGAATTTCACATCAGTAAATTATGAAATAGTTTAGTAAATGAAAAGTATAGTACAGCAGCGCAAAGATGGAACGTGAGCCACCGATGAGTTCACTGCAGCCACCAAAGGGTCGCCTTCTTCCGGTGCGCTGTGTCTTGTTGTCGCCCTTAGTCACCGCTCTAAAGTGGACGAGTGTAGGAGGGCGCATGCGTAAGCCGTCTTCACACGAGGCAGGTGATCACTCATCTGCAGAAATAACCTTTATGACGGTTGAACCTCTGCTGGTGTGTCTTGACATTCCAACTCACTCCATAGGTGATCCACTAAGTTCAGTTCGGGACTCTGAGCGGGCCAGTTCATTTCAGGGATCTTACTGTCCACAAACCATTGCTTTACAGATACTGCTTCATGAGATGATGCAGTCATCGTCTTCGAACGGTTCCTCTACTGTATGCTCTACACAAAGCTGTAAAATTTCTTCACATTTTACCACATTTAAAGTTTTCTTTTTTAAAGCGCAATAAGGGTACCATACCCTAACTACGATAAAACACTTCCATACCGTTACAGCCGGCCGAGGTGGCCGAGCGGTTCTAGGCGCTGCAGTATGGAACCGCGCGACTGCTACGGTCGCAGGTTCGAATCCTGCCTCGGGCATGGATGTTTGTGATGTCCTTAGGTTAATTAGGTTTAAGTAGTTCTGAGTACTAGTCCCATAGAGCTCAGAGCCATTTGAACCATACCGTTACACAACTACTCCATACTTCAGTGTAGGCCCTACACAGGATGGCTGACAACGTTGCCTGCCACTAGCCAAACCCAAACCCTGTCATCGAATTGCCACAGGGTATGTCGTGATTCATCACTCGTTTCGAGTCATCAACTGTCCAGTACCATCGCTCTCTACACAACCTCAAGTTTTGCATAGCAATGACTGTAGCAAAGTGTGGCTTATGCGGGTCTTCCCGACCATTGTGCCCCATTTTTTTAACTTCCTACGCACATTAGGATAGCTGGACTACTGGTAGCACTTTTGAACTCACGAGTGATTCATTCGGATTATTTCATTAAATTTTTTTACCTCTTCCCTCCGTAGTGCTCGTCGCTCCCTGTCCTTCATTACATGAGATGTGCCTTGTCTTGGTTTATTTGTGATTTTTCATCTTCACAATCACCAACAGTCGATTTCTGCAGCTTTAGAATGGTTAAAATGTCCCTAATGGGTTTGTTACTCATGTAACATCCGGTGGCTAGTCAAAGTTCGAAGCCCCTCAGCTCGCCTGACCGATCCGTTCTACTGTTACTGCTGCCCTACTGGCACCACAATACTCTCTGCTTCCTTTTATTCTGGCGAATCCGCCTCTCGTGACATCTAGTGGTCAATCCCGAAGTACGCGTGGGTGTTCAATTACTTTAGATCCGATACAGGGTGACAATTATCGAGCTGTATGAAATCAAATCGTTATAACGGTTTGCGTCAGGACGTTCAAACTGCACGGTTGGCCGCGGGGCATGATGGGAATTATTCGCATGCACGCGGGCCTTGTTGTTGTTGGCCGCTTTAATCTGGATGGGGTCGTCAATAAGCAATATCCAGCGGGGGTTGAAATCTGAAGAGTCTCTCAGTGCTATTGTTCAATAGAGAGTTGTCATTAAAGTGCCAGAATGCCAAAGTCAGTTCACATCTATTGCAACTGCAGTCTGTAAAAATATTGGGGTACTATTGGTGGGTCTTTTGAGTAACGATCTTTCCATCTACCTTTCCTTGTTTGCACCATTAGGAAATTAGGTTAGGGAATTTGTTCGTGTCTCCTCGTGTAACAGGCGACCACTTGAGTGCTTTAGGAGACGTTTTACGTTTCACTGAGATTTGGTCATGACAGGTGCACAACACCTTGCAAAACAAATGAAATAAGTTGTCATCAAACATCCATCTGATCATAGAGGCTACAGACCCACACGGTGTTGGGAATGTAATGACCCCAGGATGACCTTCAAATGGTTGCACTTGAAGACATTGCCAACTTCCGCTTCTTTACAGATCCACAGATGTCTCTGTCCCTGGAATCATGCTCAGAACCATAGATTCCTTCTTTCACATAGCCATCCGAATCTTCATTCTCGTTAGGAACATTTGAATATGCATCCGCAAAAACCTCCAAAACTGTTTCAGAGTCGTTCGTTTCTTTCCGTTTTCCGAATAGGCCCATTTCTGAACCAGGAGTAACTTCAAGATGGAAATGATAACTATTCTAAATACGTGAACACACTCACGATGTGAAATAAGCAAAAGGTTTGTGAAGGCAATCACTTTTCCACTTTACCGACGGGTGTAAACACGTGTTCAAAAAAAATGGTTCAAATGGCTCTGAGCACTATGGGACTTAACATCTATGGTCATCAGTCCCCTAGAACTTAGAACTACTGAAACCCAACTAACCTAAAGATATCACACAACACCCAGTCATCACGAGGCAGAGAAAACCCCTTACCCCGCCGGGAATCGAACCCGGGAATTCGGGCGTGGGAAGCGAGAACGCTACCGCACGACCACGAGCTGCGGACTAAACACGTATGTGTCTACAGGCAGCGTGTAGTAAACACGAGTTCTCTCGCGACCCGTCTGCAAACGAAAGCGCGTGAAACGCGAGAAACGCGAGTAAACTAGGGACTCCGTCTGTAATGTGTTAAGAGGTCATTGAGCCACTCACAAACTTACGTGGGAACCTAACCCGTAGGCTCGGAGCTTCGTTAATAGCGTGCAGTGAGACACCGTGTCAAACGCTCTTCGGATACCCAGGAATACAGCATCTAGCTATTGCCCTTTAGCCATGGTTCGCCGTACGTTGTGTGAGAAAAGCGTTAAGCTGAGCTTCGCACGATATATGCTTTCTAAATCCCTGCTGATTTGCGTACAGCGATCTTCACCATAAGGAAGGCAGCTGAATTCGGGATTGGCAAGCATCACATTTTCGTCGGTTTTAAATCAGCATATGAAAGCATAATAAAAAAAAGAGCACCTGCACCATGGCTTGACAGAGCTAGGAGCTCCTGGAAAATTGTTAAGACTCGTGAGAGTGACTGAATGATGTACGGAGCAGTGTACTAAAGGATGGAGTGCCGTCTGAGCCACAACATATACGAGATTGTGTGACGTAAGCAGATGCACTGACGTGGATCCTTTTCAATGTTGCCTTGGAGAGCACGATCTTTTGTAAATCAGTTCAGATACTTGTAAATGCAGTAACACAGATAAAGTAGCAAGGACTTACAAGACAATGGAGGAAACGTTCATCGCACTTGTATAGGCCAGTAGGAGTATGAGACCTAATATTAACGATCAGAAAATAAAATATATGGATGTTGGGGAAGCATACAAGGAGAACATGGCATCGTCATATAACATTTTTAAGAGAGTTGATGAGTTTAAATATATGGTATGGACGGTCACCAACTCAAATGACACCTTTTACAAAATTGATAAATAGCAACCAATAAAGCCTACTTTACATTAAAAAAACCTACACTGCTCAACAGAATTAAGGGTCACTTTTTCGAAATCCTGTAATTCTCAGCAATTGCGACGCATGTTTGAAATCTCACTCAAACAAGCGTACAGGCCTCCTCTCTAATGGTGCAAATGCGCGTAGCCCTGTGATGTTATCATCTGGCTCGACGACGGATCAAACAGCAAGGTATGTTGACACATGCGAAAAAAATACACACAGCTCAGTTCACGTGAAGTGTAAGGCGGGTTAATGATGTTACATTGGCACCAAACGTCGCCACAATTCTGGACAAGTCACATGATGGAAAGGTCGTCACAGCACATCTCAACGAATTTTTTGATGCATCTGCGATGGAGGTTAAAACCGCAACGCACAGCGTTGAAATCACGCGATTTTCTAATGAATAGCTGAGGAAAACATTCCAGACACACCGCGGCTCAGAATGGACGCACAAAGGCCTCAGGGGTTGGCATAAAGGGTGTCAGTGAAACTACCTCTTCCCCTGGGGCTTAGATTCCTACACCTTTCACGGTCGAAAATGACAGTTCGCAATGCGATGAGCAACAGAAAAACGTTCTTGATAACCTTGGACGCTGCTGACACTCACTTAGGGTTCTCCTCTTCTCTAGGGACATCATGGGGCTACATCGTCATTAAATGTGATCTGACACGTTTGGAGGGCAACGCGACGGCAATTTTTGCAGTGTACAAGTTGGAACCACTAGGGACTTTCACCACAAGTCGACGAAATTTGAACGTGATCTGTGGCAGTAAGGGGTATTGTAAGTGGGCTGTTTAAGTTTTTATATTGGTAACGCCACGTAGCGCTCTGATGAAAATCACTGGCTGTGCTGTGTGCAGTCAGTGGCTGGTTGGCATTGTTGTATTGCTCGCCATTGTAGTGTTGGGCAGCGGCAGCTGGATGTGAACAGCGCGTAGCGTTGGGCAGTTGGAGGTGAGCCGCCAGCAGTGGTGGATGTGGGGAGAGAGATGGCGGAGTTTTGAAATTTGGAAGAGTGGATGTCATGAACTGCTATATATATTATGACTATTAAGGTAAATACATTGTTTGTTCCCTATTAAAATCTTTCATTTGCTAACTATGCCTATCAGTAGTTAGTGCCTTCCGTAGTTTGAATCTTTTATTTAGCTGGCAGTAGTGGCGCTCGCTGTATTGCAGTAGTTCGAGTAACCAAGATTTTTGTGAGGTAAGTGATTTGTGAAAGGTATAGGTTAATGTTAGTCAGGGCCATTCTTTTGTAGGGATTATTGAAAGTCAGACTGCGTTGCGCTAAAAAAATATTGTGTGTCGGTTTAAGCACAGTCATGTATAATTGTTCAAAGGGGACGTATCAGTATTTATGCATAGCAATCGTTTTTCGCGCCCTTCTCCGGTGTGATCACGGTGCAGGAGGGGGGGAGGGGGGAGGGGGGCAGGGATTAACATGTACGCGAACGCGAGTAAAACAGGACAAAGGTAAAGGTCCCTCGAAGGGCCTCCAATTCGGCGACACCCTGGGTGCCCTCTGAAACTTGGACAAATATTCTATCTTGTTTTGCTCTACTAGCTCCTGAAGGTAGGCAGACACCGTCTACTTGGGATGCCTGACGTTCACGTGCTAGAGCAGCCGCGAGGTACACTAGTAACGTGCTCAGTTTAGGTGCGTGGGTGGCGCCCAGAGTGTTGCCGAGTTGGAGGGCTCTCTGGAGGGACCCCTTGCCCCGTTTTATTATAAAAAAAATGGTTCAAATGGCTCTAAGCATTATGTGACTTAACATCTGAGGTCATCAGTCCCCTAGACTTAGAACTACTTAAACCTAACTAACCTAAGGACATCACACACATCCATGCCCGAGGCAGGATTCGAACCTGCGACCGTAGCAGTCGCGTGGTTCCAGACTGTAGCGCCTAGAACCGCTCGGCCACTTCGGGCGGCCCGTTTTATTCACTTACATCTGAATGTTGCACCCACCCCCACCCTCCCTCGCACCCTCCCAGCCGCTATGGGCAATCACCTGCATGAGGGTGCGAAAAAGGAGCGACGAAAATGGACAAGTACCCTTCCCTGCCACAGATCATATTCAAATTTCGCAGAATTGATTTGAACGTCCGTAGTGGTTTCATTCTGTACACAGTAAACATTGTGGTCGCTTTGCTGTCCGAAGGGTTCAGATCACGTTTAATATGGATACCGCCTCACGATATCCGTAGGAAAGAGATGAAACGTCCGAGTTGTCAGCAGCGTCAAAGGTTGTCAAGAACGTCTTTCTGCTTCTCATCGCACTGCGAACTGTCTTTTTCGACCACGAAATGTGTGGGAACCTACGCCTCAGGGAGAAGGATGTTCTCATTGATGCCCTTTATGCCAACCACTGAGACCGTTTCATATGGACTTCGAGCGGCGGTGTGTGTGGAATGTTTTCCTCAGCTATTCATTACAAAACCGCGTGATTTCAACGCTGTGCTTTGCGGTTTTAACCTCCGTCACTGAGGCGTCAAGAATGCGTCTGAGGGATGCTGTGCCGGCCTTCCAATCGTGTGACACGTCCACAGTGGCGTTGAACAGAATTGTGGTGACGTTTGCTGCAAATGTGACTTCATTAACCCGCCTCACTCATCGCATGAACTGAGTCGTGGGATTTCACCTTTTTTTTCCGCCTGTATCTACACCTCGCTGTTTGAAGCGACGTCGAGCCCGATGGTGACGTCACAGGGCGTCACGTATTTGCTCCTTTAGAGATGAAGATTTTACCCACCTTTGAGCCAAATTTCAAACATGAGTCGCAGTGGGTGAGCGTTATGGAATTTCGAAAAAGTGATCCTTTAAATCTGTTGCACATTTTAGTTTCCTAAAGGCTTTTAACTCGGATCACTAAATTAGCGATTTATAACTTACAAGACCAGTGCTTTCAAGTGCCTCAGAAACTTCATCAATAACATAAAAAGATATTGGATTGCTAGTTGCCTAGGTGCTTCGAAGAATCATTGGCCCAGCCTGTTAGAAAAGAAGATATAGGAGGAGTTACTATAACGTGCCCTGTAATGTACAGTATATATCACCTAGCTATTAGACAAATAGTGAATTTACCATATTGATATAGGTAGCGCACTTGGCTCGGGTGAGTGATATAGAGATAAGCAAAATAATATTATACGGAAATCCAGGGTTCAAGGGGACTGGATAGGCCGCGAAACAGATGGACAGATGAAGTCACGGAGGACTTACAGAAAATGGGCTGTAAGGGATGCAAAGCTCGAGTATTGGATCTTGATAACTGGCGGAGAACCACTGAAGAGGCAAAGGTTGCCAATGAGCTGTAGTGCCACAGAAGAATAAGAAACTAATAAGTCAAGTGATTGAGCTTTCGAAAAGAGTGACAGGTATTTTATTCTTAAAGTTAACGTTGCTTAAAATAACTAAAGCACAGTCCTTTACAAAACCATTTGCAAACATCGACAGGTAATTTACCAATCCACACTCAAAATAATTCACACCTGTAATAAATATACCTTTCATAAATTAATGATCAACAGATAGAAATTATGATACGAGGGCTGGAATTCAAATAGTGGCAACTATTTATTCACAACCGATAAAAAAGAGTTTCATGTTTGCACCTGTTACTGTCCTTCTAAGTAGTCACCAAGTGGTGTAGAACCCGTTGCCAGCGATGTGAAAGGGGTAGTATACCGTTAGCAGAGACTGTTCTGTTGGCAGTGTGAATGGAGCGTTCTACTGCCAGTGGAATCTCTGGAACAGTTCTGAAGCGAATGCCACGAAGTGGTTCCTTCATCTTCGGAATCAAATGAAAATCACAAGGACTTAAGTCCGGGGAGTATGGTGTATGGCACAGTACTTCCCAGTCCCATCGACCGAACAGAGCAGCCACAGCTTGCGCTGTATGGGCCCGCGCATTGCCGTGCAAAATGATGGGTGGGTTGCGCAGAAAGTGTCGCAGCTTCTTTCACAAAGCTGGTCGCAGGTGGTGCTCCAAAAAGGAACAGTAATACTGTGCATTGACGGTCTGCCGTGGAGGAACGTAATGCGTTAGGATAACACCATCACAGTCGTACACGAGAATCACCATAACTTTAGACCGCTCTATTCGCCCCATCAACAGAACAGGCTCTGCTAAAGGTACACTGCGCCTTCCACATCGCTGGCAACAGGTTCTACACAACGCTGGTGACTACTTCGAAGAACAGTAACAGTTGCAAACATGTAACTGTGAAACGTCCCCTTTGAAGAATTATACACGACTGTCCTTAAACTGATACACAATTATTTTTTTTTAGCGCAACGCAATCTGACTTTCAAAAATCCCTACAAAAGAATGGCCCTGACTAACATTAAACTATAACTTTCACAAATCACTTACCTCACAAAAATCTTCGCTGCTCAAGCTACTGCAATACAGGAGCGCCACTACTGCCAGCTAAATGAAAGATTCAAACTACTGAAGGCACTAACTACTGATAGGGATAGTTAGCAAATGAAAGATATTAATAGAGAACAAACAATGTATTTACGTTGATATCATCATGTATAAATATAGCAGTTCATGACAAATGACAAATCTCCGCCATCTCTCTCCCCACATCCACCACTGCTGGCGGCTCACATCCAACTGCGCAACGCTACGCGCTGTTCACATCCAGCTGGCCAACACTACAATGGCGAGTATTACAACAATGCAAAGCAGACACAGACTGCACAGAGCACAGCCAGTGATTTTCAGAGCGCTACGTGGCGTTACCAATATAAGAACCTAAACAGCCTACTTACATCAGCCAGCGATTTTCAGAGCGCTACGTGGCGTTACCAATATAAGAACCTAAACAGCCTACTTACAACTGTTTTGTAACGGTTGTGAATAAATAATTGCCACTATTTAAGTTCCAACCCTCGTATATAACTGCCTAGCCCTCCACAACTCAACTTTACTCGCTACCGGTAAGACTTGAACCCTAATCATTGCCAGCGCGGATCACTACTGTAGGGCATTGTTCGAACAACACATTGCTCGAGATGATTCGGGCTGTTTAAAACTTTTCTAGTGTTTTAAGTGCCATCTTCAGATTATTTGGATCTTCAACTTGGAATCCTTCCTCAGGCGCCACATTCGCTAAATAAAGACTATCACCAGATTATGGTGCGACCAGAAAACGACAGTCACGCTTCGTAACCGCATGCACCGAGAAATACCGTCTTATGACGTCATCTGGTTGCTACAGCGAGTAGGATGCTTTGATTGACGGCTGGAAAAGTCAGAAATGTTAGAATCTTATTCAGCCTTACATTGTCGAAGACTTTCTCTAGGTACACTAAGACAACTAAAATATCTTGATTATTGTCCTTAGGCACCTTTTTCCTTCCTGAAACCAAAAAATTCTCTGTTCAATATAACTTCAGTTTTTCTGTACACTACTAGCTTGCGCAGCATGCAATGCAGCATCTCTTTTTCTTTCTAAGTTGGTACTAATAGACAAAGCAGACATATTTACATGTACAAAATAACTGAAAGACAATTGTTTTTTGTGTATTAAATGAAATTTTAAGAAGTTTATTCAAGTGGTTTGGGATATACAATACATAGCTTTTCGCCCACGGCTTTCCTGGCGTACGCATTTGTCACATTTATTCATATACTGAACGCATACTCGCACACACGCACACAAACATGGGCATGGGTATGAGTATTGTCCTTAGCGTTAAGTTAGTTTAAGTAGTGTGTTACTCCAGCGACCGATGACCTCAGCAGTTTGGTCCGTTAGGAATTCACCCACTTTTTTTTTTTCCTGAGCAAACTTGTAATTCTGCCAGCAACTGACAGGTTTTTTGCAAAAAGAACTGACGTTTGTCACCGCCTGATTCTCCGTTGTTTCATACCGCGCGACTAGAGAGGACGTTAAATGTACCTGTTGCACTGAGCTGGGTGACACTTTTTAGGCCGCAAAACGCAATGACCATATTACTCGCTCGCTTCAGTGCTTATTCTCACGACGTCTTTGGTGCAATGAGCGACGCAAATAAGTCACAGATTTCGCCATCTACAGTTTCTTTTTCAAATAATGAGACATTTATATCTCAGAATTTGTGGAAATTGCCCCAGCCCTTTCTGACTTTCGATTTCACGTCACAGCTTTTCATCACAAACACTTAGCTCTAGCGACGCTACGGCTGTGTTACTCTCGCAGTAATTTTTTTCCAGATATTTACATCAATTCTGTTAGAAATTGCTTAGACGTTACTGATATATTCTGGTATGTGACTGACTTTACACCTCCTCCTGCGCGCAACTCTAGGGCTGATACACCGTCGTGACTGTCACCAATCGGCCTAGCGAAACCGAAACCTGTGGTTTTGATACTAATATCGGTGTTTATCGAATATTTGTAGGTATCAAATTTTATCACACTCATCACCACGTCTATAGATGGTTGAGCTATTTTACCACATAAAATATTGTACAAATAACTTACAAATATTGAGTCATGTACACTTAAAATTTGGTTGAAGTTCCTCCAAGATGTTAGAGACTAAAGCTTTTATCTCATCCCCTTTCCATCCCTATTTCTAAGGGCGGGGGCAGATGGCTCATACACCCACAGAAACCTTCGCGAGCTTGTGTAAACGACTCAACAAATTATAATCGCTATCGTGTGGATAGTACAGAAAAACATAGAAGACGAACAAGCAAACGAATATTCATTTTTATACACTACTGGCCATTAAAATTGCTACACCACGAATATGACGTGCTACAGACGCGAAATTTAACCGACAGGAAAAAGATGCTTTCATATGCAAATGATTAGCTTTTCAGAGCGCTCACACAATGTTGGCGCCGGTGGCGACACCTACAACGTCCTGACATAATGAAAGTTTCCAACCGATTTCTCATACACAAACAGCAGTTGACCGGCGTTGCCTGGTGAAACGCCGTTGTGATGCCTGGTGTTAGGAGGAGAAATGCGTATCATCACGTTTCCGACTTTGATAAAGGTCTGACTGTAGCCTATCGCGATTGCGGTTTATCGTATCGCGACATTGCTGCTCGTGTTGGTCAAGGTCCAATGACTGTTATCAGAATATGGAATCAGCGGGTTCAGGAGGGTAATACGGAACCCAGTGCTGGATCCCAACGGCCTCGTATCACTAGCAGTCGAGATGACAGGCATCTTATCCTCATGGCTGTAACAGATCGTGCAGCCACGTCTCTATCCCTGAGTCAACAGATGGGGACATTTGCAAGACAACAACCATCTGCACGAACAGTTCGACGAAGTTTGCAGCAGCATGGACTATCAGCTCGGAAACCATGGCCGCGGTTACCATTGACGCTGCATCACAGACAGGAGCGCCTGCGATGGTCTACTCAACGACGAACCTGGGTGCACGAATGGCAAAAGTGATTTTTTCGGGTGAACCCAGGTTCTGTTTACAGCATCATGATGGTCGCATGCGTGTTTGGCGACATCGCGGTGAACTCACGTTGGAGGTGTGTTTTCATCATCGCCATACTGGCGTATCAGCCAGCGTGATGGTATGGGGTCACCTCTTGTTCTCATTGACGGCACTTTGAACAGTCGACGTTACATTTCAGATGTTTCATGACCCGTGGCTGTACCCTTCATTCGATCCCTGCGAAACCCTACATTTCAGCAGGATAATGCATGACCACATGTTGCAGGTCCTGTACGAACCTTTCTGGATACAGAAAATATTCCACTGCTGCCCTGGCCAGCATATTCTCCAGATCTCTCACCAACTGAAAACATCTGGTAAATGATGGCCGAGCAATTGGCTCATCATAAAACGCCAGTCACTACTCTTGATGAACTGTGGTATCGTGTTGAAGCTGCATGGGCAGCTGTACCTGTACACGCCATCCAAGCTCTGTTTGGTTCAATGCCCAGGCGTATCATGGCCGTTATTACGGCCAGAGGTGGTTGTTCTGGGTACTGATTTCCGAGGACCTATGCATCCAAATTGCGTGAAAATGTAATCACATGTCAGTTCTAGTATAATATATTTGTCCAATGAATACCCGTTTATCATCTGGATTTCTTCTTGGTGTAGCAATTTTAATGTCCAGTAGTGTATATTGGATTCTGTTAAGTAGTTTGCAAGCACGACTTGTAAGACTGATCGTACACGTGCATTTGCACATGCTTTCTTAAGCATTTGTCCGCCGAAACTGGCTTCACCGACACCAAGGTCGCCGTGTCGGACCGTTCGGTGCGGCGTTCAGTGCGCCCCGTTTTAGCTGCGGCGCGCTTTCAAGGGCTCGCCCTGTACAGACTCCCTCTCCCCCTCCCTCCCCCCACGACTCAAGTCGCCCTGTGATCCAGGGCGTGGTGCGAGCTACGTGCGGCGCGCTTTGATCAGCGAGGAAGAAGCGCCGCTGAGGACGACACAGGGGGCCGACTCCAGAAAGCTGCACCGTCCGCCCTTATCTTTCATCCTGGAGGACCGCCGCACACTAATGAACGAAAAGTATCTCCCACAAGTTCCCGTAACAACCAGAGAACACCTGGTATCCAGGTCGCTACGTCACTCGCTTGAAATTCTACGTCCGCTCTCCACTCTCTCATGCTCTATTCTCCTGTAAAAATACTCACCCTCTGTTCATGTTGAGACACCATCTGAAGTATCCTCTCCTCATGGCCACGCTTTACTGAAAATAGAAATGCCACGATAACTTTCGGTCAGGTAGGAACGAGAGAAAATGTTCAGTTAAAATGGTATTTTAGTTCTGAATAACCATTGTTTCTAGGCATTTGCTTGGTCTCCGTTGTAAGAGATTATTCATTTTATATGAATAATTGAGTAAAAACTGGCACATCAGTTTATCATAGCAATGGTGATAATTTTATTTAAATAAAACTGTTTTTTTTAAAACGGGCAAAGTTTATTCATAAAATTTGCATTGTTTTGAAATATAGGCTATTATAGAAAATGGCTTAAACCATCTACGCTCTTTTACTAACAATGCCAACAGTTAGAAACGTGCAACAAACACATGGCAAAAGAATCGGTGCAGCGTTGCTGAGATAATGATGTACTTGTTGTTCCTTACTAGCCAGAAGCAGTGAGCCTTTTGTTTTTTGGGAACAAAGTAGTGGTGTATGCTGGACTTGTCATTTGAAGCCCAAAAATATTTATCGTTAGTAGGAATTTCTATGGCTTCTGAAGAGCTGGTATCGTCTCTGAATGATATTGTTTTCAGTTAAAGGAGTCGACGTGCAGATAAACATATTATAGAGCACATATTTATGAACAGATTGGAGAATAAATGGAGTAATCCATCACTGAAATTTTAACTATTGTCAAGCAACTGTTCGTGGTAAATGTTCTATTTTGCTTACTGTCTAACTAGTTCATCTGAAATTTTGATAGAGCATTTTTAGTTTTATCACTAAAAAGAGTCAGCTGTGTCCAATTCCTATTAAATAAATAAATATATATATTTGATTCCTAAACGATTTTTCATTGGAATCAATTTTTAAAAAAAAAGAATGCTGCAAACTTTGCACTAAGGCTTATTATTTGTCTGCCATTTCTAATAAGTAATAAAAGGGAAAGGAATGAATCCAACAGTAACAAATTAAGAATTCTAAAATTCTTTCAATGTCTATAATCAAAACACAAAGTAGCTGATATGCAGCCTTTATCTGGTTTTAGCCTTCGGAAATGGTAAAGACAGAGCTCTCCAATCTGAATTTACACCCTTTAGCGCCGGTTATTCGTAATGTCCAAATATTTCTCTTGATTGCAGCCTGATTAATCAGCAGAGCTTCAAATAACTAGAATCAATCGGAGAATACTGGTGATTTTTTTGTAGTACTACTTTTCGAGAAAAGCAGCGAACATTATACGAGCTAATTTTTCCTTTATTTACGTGTTTTGATATTTTGATTGTAGCATCTTGAAACGTACGAGTATAATTCCAGCATCTGACGAAGGCATAAAAATTTGTTCGATGTCTAGTTTTATTACGGGGAATATCAATAAAAACCGAAACTCGTTTATTTCATAAATTGGTCGTTTTGAGCGATTTTAACAGTCAGGTTAAACTGGAGATGAAAAAACCTGGTATAGCCGAAACTGGTTGTTTCAGCGATAACACCCTAAGATCAGGACCGTGACACGCCACAGCAACAGATTACCTTTTCTACCGCCAGGGGGAATTTATGAACGGTCTTTCTGCACGTCCGAACTGCCATTATTATAGATGTATATTACAATTTAAAACAGGAAGGAGGTTAGAGGAGTGTCATACTCGCACTATAATGCATAGAGAGTGATTTTCCAAAAATGAGAACGATCCCTTAGAGAACAAGAAGCAAAAAAGATCATATGGACATACGACTGGAAAGGAGTTCTAAGGACGATACACTCACTTGAAGGCGCACAAGAAAGATCTTTGCAGTGGCGCTGCTATTAGCACCAGGTAGGTGACTGGCCAGCATGGGGTAAGCCAGACGACAGTGCAGATGTAAAACGTAGTTCTAGACAATGCCTACTGTCCGTACCACTCACAATCTGTGCAGCCCTTTTTACTTAAGGACTTGCCTCCGTGGTGACGGTTTTGTCACACAGGTCACCAAGTTGCTGGGATTTCTGTCATCCAGACTATTCGCACAGGCGACTGCCTTATCATCCCCTGTGAGCTACGGGAATCCCCAGTGGTATAGTGTCATCGAACCACCGGCACGGCTTCAGCCTCAGTGCGTGGGAGGGTGTTAGTAGCGGCCAACTCTCGAGACCAGTCATTCTTCCGCAACGCCTCATTGGTGAACCGCGTCTGCACTTCCTGCAGGTGACGCAGCTTTCCCTGCTGAAACTATTGTCTGTGGCATTACGAAGGTTACTACGATTTCTACGTGATGGTACGCCAACATATTGCTCTCTTGTCTGTGGAGGGTGAAACACTAGTAAACAAAGAACACTCCCACATGGCTTGCATGTTTCCATGAGTGCACCACGAAGGAATTATGCGACTCGGAAGACCTTCACAAATTGAGCAAGTCAGTAAAGCGTTGGTTCACTTCTTGCTTTTTTACAAGCAGACATTAGGTTTGGCACTCATTGACAGAGTTGTTGGATGAACGCCCGAGGGATCTCACGCCAAATACTATCCAACTGGCGCGTCAGATTGTCAAAATCTCGTGTTGGATGGCGGGCCCTGCCCATGATTCTCCAAACATTCTCACTTCGGAAGAAATCCGGCGACCTTGTCGGCCAAGGTATGGTTTAGCAAGCACGAAAACAAGCAGTAAAATAACTCACAGTGTACGAGCGGCCATTATCTTTCTGCAATTTAACCCCAGAATGGTTTCGGGGCTTAGAATACCGTCGACGTACCGCTGTGCTGTAAGGGTACCGTGGATGACAACAAAAGGGGTCCTGCTATGAAATGAAATGAAATCGCACTCAAGAACATTGGTCCTGGTTGTCAGGCCGTGTGGCTGGTGACAGTCATGTTGGGATCCCACCGCTCTCTGGGGCTTCTCCAGACAAATCCTCTTTCATGACAGGGGCTCATCACGGGAGACAATTCTGCTCCAGTCAACGAGATTGCAGGCCGAATGTGGCCGAAACACTGCAAACGGTCTTATTGGTGCACAGAGGCCAATTGTGTCTGCGAAAAGGGTGCCGTGAGCTCGGCCCCCTATATGTGAGCCATATATTAATGTTTCTTGTGGTCCGCGAAGCACCAGTTACAAGTCGGATCGATGATAATGATGAATCCAGGACTCAGTGTCGCTCTGACGATTGCTCGGTCCTAATGTTTATCGTCCCTCTAGGTCGATCGACCGCATCCATCTTGACGCTGTGGTCTCCAGTGGTTCATCGATTCCTATAGACATCGTCGAAGAGTGGTGTCACTTCTTTTCAAACGCTGAGTGATTCGCCGATTACTACAAAGGGCTTTTTTTGAACCCAACTACGCGTCCGCTCTCAAATGTTGACATCTGCGTATATTATTCACGCGTCTGTCTGCGAAGCATAGTTACTGCTCAGTTGAGTACATGAAATGAAATTCGCAAAGACTTTACGCTCTAGTATCGACATGTTCGCTCTTTTATATTCTTGCCAGTTGTGCGGTGAAACTGCGCTGCAGTATCACACATTCTTCCATTCACCGCCAAATTTTACAGTTCTGCATTTTCCGTCGGATACCTGCACGAATAGTAGTGTTTGACCAATTTGCATTGCTCTTACATGGTGTGTCTTTTTTTTTTTTTTTTTTTTTTTTTTTTTGTTAAGACAGAAAGTAATTACAGACATCGGCTGCGAGCGAGCATTGATTGAAATCATGCAGAAAGTTGAAAACTTGTGCCGGACTGCTATTCGAAAATGGGTCTCCTGCTTACTAGCCAGATGCTCTGACACTAACCACCAGGGCACAGTGCTTATTGCAACTGCACAGGCTGCCCTACCATATCTGCTGCCAGAACAAAATTCTGAACTTACCCACACACTACGAATTTAGTGTTCTATCTTCATCACTCGCGGCATTTCACCGATTTCCATAATAGTACGAGCCTTGTTTGCAACCGCCCTGAAGAGATAACTGGGCGTCTCTTCTTAATTATATATATATACATGTGGTATCTGTTCTCTCAGATATGTCCTAAGGAAAACACACCATTATATATACACTACTGGCCATCAAAATTACTACACCAAGAAGAAATGCAGATGATAAATATATTATAATATATAAAAATTGGCGTACTTGTCAATTCCGTGTTTTACAGCCTTTGTTAGTACATATCGATGAAACTAATATCTCATTAGAAGAATTTTGGACTGCTCTATCGAACGGGCACGTAAAATTCCACTTTAAGAATTATTTTATTTGTACTGGGAAAAAAGTTGACGCGTTCTGCCGACAGTGGCTTTGTATGAATGGTGTGACAAGCTGTATTTGTTTGCGATAAGTCCATCTGCACCTTGCAGAAACGAAATTGCTAATATCTTCCGAAACACGAAAAAAATGCGCCTGACGATTCTTAGGAGGGATAAAGTGCAAAAAATATTAATGATCGCAAACTCATTTAAGAAATTAACAGCCTTTATTAAAACAATAACCTTGTAACTCAGCTGCTCATCGTCGAATCAGCAGAATTCTGCAACACTCCTTTAATAGAGAGCCAGACAGGGCATTAATTCGCGTAAAAGCTAGAAACTACTTGCTCGCAGTAACGCTGGGAGGGAGCAGACTTGCGAACATGGCCTCATTACGCAGCTACACGACTCTGCCACTCTCTGGCATGCGGCAAACCCCAACACCAGGCAGGTCTGGCACGAGTGCGAGGTCGGATCCTTCTATTCGACTCGAGATCAAGCTTACAATCTCATGAGTTACCATGTCCAACATGCTACACCAGGGGGGTGTAGAATGAATGTGCGCAACGGAAAATACTGAACGCTAAATGAAGATTTGGCCCTGTCTGACTACCCCCTGAAGCAGATCTTAGGATCTCTTATGATGATATCTCCTCCTTCTTGCTCCTTAACTTATAAATTACAACATAAACATAAATGGATGATTAAGGGAACTAGTAACCATAAAATGATAAGTGCTGTTTCTGCTTATTCATTTATTGTAGTTAACACCCCTTTATATTACAACTGTTTGATATATCAATGTCCAGTGGACATAAAGAGATACAAATGAATTTCCTAACTAATACGATTGATCAGTTTCCCAAATTTACCCCTTTTTATGGCTACGCGATCTAATACACATAACGCGAAATGACTGATTTCACCTACGTACCAAACACTTGAAGCCTACTACTTTCAAAGATGATCTACAGTCGTGAGCAACCTCAGTGGAAATAAAATTTACGTGATCACAGCTGTTTAGCTTTATAGCCCCAGTAAGCCGAAGCAATTAGCAATATCACCATATGTACAGCGTCCGGTTCTCGTACACGTCTGCGATGATGGAAGAACTCGAGCCACAAAATAAAAACTCTTTCAAACACTAGGACGGCAGAAGGCGATTCTCTGACTATTATAATCGATACTGTCTTCTCCTCTCTGTGTTCTACAGAAACTCGAACTCCCAGCCGCAAGGACAGAATTAAGATAACGTCTCTACGTGAGTATAGACAGAAGAAGTGCTCTCAATCACTGAACGCTGCACACTCAATGACGACTCCCTACCCGGATGCGAAAGTCCAGAATCGTATTAGTTGGCAACAGTACAGTACCTAACCGTTTTTACTACAAAATCTCCTGAGAGCAAAGACAGCCAGTCCGTCTGTAACAACAAAAGCTGATACTGAGAGACCATCAAACTCGGACGCTCAAAATAGAAGACCTCTTCTCTCCACCGCTGGCTTCTTAGTAAAGCTCGGCTCCACTCCCTCGTAGCTCAGAAGGCGAATCATATTCTCGAAACTACGGAATATTCTCCCTCTCTACAGATTTTTCCGAACGCCGACCAAACGTATTTTAGTCTTTTGTCGTCCAGCGCGGAAAGTTAGCGAGGAAATACCTAAACTCAGACAATGGTACGCTTCTCAGAGTAAAAATCCTAGGAAATAACCCAGCCTGCGACTTCCGAGGTAACGCTTCCTCGTTCCTCTCTGCTGCGTCCAAGATTTTCAGAGTTTCTGAAGTATTATCCGGTTATCCTTCCGGCTTCACTACAAAACCGGCCGGCCGCCGCTCTATCGTGCTTCCGCGCTCAGGTGCCCAGACCGTCCGTCTTGGCACTTCCTGAGTAAAGAAGGACCAACACATCGGTATGGGCTTTTCCACCCAGGGCCTGAGCTACTCTTGCCGTTTCATTTTCACTGGCGTTCCAGTCTCTACTAGTATAAGCAATCAATCATTCATTACACCGTTTTGATAATAAAGAGACTCTGTCACCTTTCATGCAATAAGGGTTAGCAACTATTTAAAGGTGTTTGTGACAAAGTCAGTCTTCTTTAAATATTCGTAAGTACGATATACAACCTATCAAAATGGTTCAAATGGCTCTGAGCACTATGGTACTTAACATCTATGGTCATCAGTCCCCTAGAACTTAGAACTACTTAAACCTAACTAACCTAAGGACAGCACACAACACCCAGTCATCACGAGGCTACAACCTATCAAATAATACCTAATTGCGGTTGTAAATCATGGCAAAGTATGTAGATGAGTGCTTGTAAGGTGCGAAAATATAGCCACCTTACAAATGTAAATTACTCCATTAAATTTGTAAACAAGAGCCGGCCGCGGTGGCCGAGCGATTCTAGGCGTTTCAGTCCGGAACCGCGCGACTGCTACTGTCGCAGGTTCGAATCCTGCCTCGGGCATGGATGTGTTTGATGTCCTTACGTTAGTTAGGTTTAAGTAGTTCTAAGTTCTAGGGGACTGATGACCTCAGATGTTAAGTCCCATAGTGCTCAGAGCCATTTGAACCATTTGTAAACAAGATGACTATATGTAACAAGTTAAAACTACATGAGGGATGGGAATTCAGACCTGGATTTGCACCATCAATTAAGTCTCCGAGCATGCCTTATGAACAGATTCAAATCTATGATCTGTCGTGGGTTCATTCCCTTTCCTTTCAACTGTGCTGGCTCAACATTGTTTGTGAGGACTGTTTTGCTATAAGCAGGCTATTCGCTGCAACCAATGTGCTTGACAGCACTCAGGTATCATAACTGATAATGCACTGCATGTAAAAAGACTTGATCTGGGATCTATTCTCGGTCTGACACACAGTGATTCTCAATCACTTTCAAATCAGCAAATACACCTTTATGAAGTTATAAAGCTTTCGACTTATTTGAGTCTCCCCTCCAGCGTTTCCTATCTCATACTAATATTTTCGTCTATACATAGTGTTGCAACCCTACATCCTATAAAATCTATTTTACATTTTATACTCCTTCTCTGCTTTACTATTTTTTCGCCCCTACTTGCCCTTCCAGCAACACATTAGCTATTCCTGGACGCCGTAGTAGACGTGCGACTTATCTGTCATTTATTCTGGTAAGGATATACGAGAGACCGTTTTCTTCGTGTATTCTCTTTAGCACTTCTTCATTTCAAACCTTATCTGTTCAGTAACTTCTTGCATTTATCGATATCTCCAAGTTTCACATGCTTCTACGAGTCCCCCTATTGTTCCGACAACCAAGGCTTTCACGACCAATTGTCTCTGGGTCGTGGTTTGTCCTCCAGCTGTATGCCGGATTTCCAACTTGGGTTCCGGCAGAACCACTCTGCCCCACAACAGGTCATGAGAATGGTTGAAGCAGCCACAGAGGGCTTCAACCACAGAGGCTACTGCGGGATAGTGCTGCTAGATGTAGCCAAAGCCTTTGATTCAGTATGGCATAGAGGGCTACTCTACAAGTTGTACACACAAGGGTTTCCCGGGAGCATAGTTCAGCTGATCAAGAGCTATCTCACGAATAGGACTTTCTCCGTCAAAGTAGAAACTGCCACCTCCACCAGAAGGCGTATTCGTGCTGGGGTGCCACAGGGATCGGTCCTGGGGCCCGTATTGTACAGTTTGTACACTGAGGACACTCCAACGGCCCCCCTGGTGCACACTGCGCAGTACGCTGACGATACAGCATTCTACACAAGAAACGCGAACAAGGACCTTGTCATCCGTAGGCTACAAAAGGTTTTAGATGACACAGAAACTTGGGCCCGTCGCTGGCGTATCACCATCAATTGTGAGAAGACGCAGGCAATGCTGATTACCCGTAGGCTCGGAAGGCGCGAACCTCCTCAACGTCCCCCCCCTCCACCTTCACCTAAATGGAACCCAACTCCCCTGGCGCAGAACCGCCAAGTACCTTGGCGTAACCTTGGACTCTCGACTGACGTGGAAACCCCACATAGACGAGGTCCACAGGAAGGTCTGCGCCAGAATGTCCATCCTATACACTATCCTGAACACAACCAGCTCCCTTCCCTGCCCAGTAGCAGTAAATGTATACCAGTCCCTGATCCGGCCAGTAATGGAATATGCGTGCCCTATCTGGGGATACGCGGCAAAGCAGCACCTGGACAAACTCCAGAGGCTGCAGAACCGCGCCCTCAGAAGGGCACTGCATCTGCCTCTTGGATTCCCCACAGACGATCTGCACGCCGCAGCTGAAATCCCACTCCTGAGAGAGCGTTTCCAGGATCTGGCAAGGGCCTTCTATGAGGGTTCTTCCAGATCCGCACTCATCCACTCCCTAGGTCGGTATGACATGTCCCGCGATAAACACAAGCGCCCCATGACGATCTTCGACGATTAAGTCGATGAGAAAATCCCAATAACCAATTCCTAATCCTGATCCTCCCCACATAACACCAATCATCTCACCTATCCCAGGCAAGTACCAGACACATTCACACCAATCATCACATATCACAGACACCAAAAAACTAGAGGAAAATCACACACACACGTACACAGGGAAGTAAAAGCCTAAAGGCTACAAACTCCCCCTCACACTTCCCCAAAGAGGGGAAAGTAATAGATGAGAGCAGCAGGTCGTGGGCCATGAAACTTATCCGTTCATAACGTCTCGGCCAGAGGTGCGCTGGACATCTTCACAGGTGCTCCAGGTTCCCCTAAACCTTGCCAATTGATGGTTTTTTAAATGTTTATTTCACACCCTTCGTCCCATACGGGAGGGCCTCTCAACGGTAGAGTTAGCTGCTCTTCAACATACTGAAAAAAAAAAAAGAAATGAGATGAAAAACTAACATAAAGGAGGGCATTTTAAATTAATTTTAAAAAATTGCAGGGTGAAAGTAATGGGAGTATTTATATGTATAAGAAACGTGGTTTCTTCATAGTTGATTTAAACAGTAATAATAGAAAGGTAAAATGAAAACCAGCAACGATACACTTAAAACATTTCAAACACAATTTAAAAAACACTGAACTAGTACTAAAACTGGAAGGACTTTTCCTGGACTGGTAGTTCATTGTTGAAGGGGAAAAGTTTTTTCATGAGGAGGGTAGGAGGGGGGGGGGGCGCAGTAAGGACGGAGAACAGTATAGTGGTATCGCTGGGTAATAGTGGCGAAGGAGAGGATTAGATGTGGCTGAAATTCGAAGGGGAGAAGTGTGGTAGGGAAAGAAAGGGGGAAAGTGGAAGCAGGAGGTAGGGAAACATAGTGAGGGGAGGAAGAGGAAGCTTTGATGAGATGGAATGAGTGGGATGGATTTACAGTTGGTTGGATGGGTAAATGTCAGGACTGAATTCATGGTCTTGGAGGGGGAAGTGGAGTGTGTGGTTGTAGGAGTGATCCGACATGTCGACAGAGGCACGGCAGCGCAAATGGATTGGAAAGTAGAGGGAATTATTGGAGTCAAGTTTGCGGATTCTATAGCTCGTTCGGAGGTGTTCCGAGTGAGTGAGAAGAGGCGGGAGTTTGATGAGTTGGTAAAGCACCCTTGTGGAGGAGATAAACACATGCTGAAAGTCAGGTGGAGTGCATCGTGTTCCAGGAACAGAAGGGACTTACAGAATGTAAGTGGAATGGACATCCAATTACATAGCAAAGGATGGGTCGGATCAAGGTTATGGAGGTATAGAGGACAGTGGACTGATGCAATCAACAGATTGTCCAGTTAGTAATTTTAGTTTATTTTGAGCTTTATGTTGGATGTTTAGTAGGTGAGGCTTCGACGTTACTTGTTGGTCGATGGTTAGTTCCAGATATTTTAACGTATTAGTTAAATGGATATGACGGTCACAAAAGGAATGATAGAAGTCATGGAGACAGAAGATGCAGGCGCTGCATTCTAAAATTATTGCTTAAGTTTTGGAAGGGATGATGTTGAGGTGGCTTTGGAGGGATAGTTGGGCTTTCTGGAGTGTCGAGGGAAGTGGTGTCATTTGCATATTGAAGGAGAAATGGACGGGCCGGACGTCGGAGAACGGCATAAATAATCCGGAAAAGGAGTGGTCCACGTTGGAGATAATCTTTGTCAGAGATAAAACTTAATTATCGTTTGTAGTCTGGCAAAAATAAAACTTATCTATCCATCCTGTAGATCTGTTGTCCATATATCACTAAGTTTTGTGGCTTCTTTTCTGTTAAAAATATTCTCATTTTTTAATATTTTAGTGGCTTCCCATTTAGAATAGAATAATAGTTTGTCATTGTAGATACAATTTTTGTTTCGGAAAACATCAGGACTTTCTGACCATACCCCTTCCGGACAGTATTTATTTTGATCTCCAACCTCCCACCCGTCACTCGGGAAGATTCAGGGGAACCAAGAGCACCTCTGTAGATGTCCATTGCAGCTTAGGACGAAAGGTTACGAATGGAAATTTTTCTTAGATCATGGCCACACAACCCGTAAAACTAACCAGCAGCTTTCACTGTTGTGTCGTTGACAATTTTGACTCTTCATCAATTTCGATTTTGATTTGTTCATCGTCACTTTAAATTCATTAGAACGTATGATGTCCTTTCTACAGGTCTTGAAATATCCCCTGTAATCGCTCAAAAGAGTGATTGAGGGAACGTGTACCTCTTGAACGTTTATTCATCTTCTTTAACTTTCTTTATTGTTTCTTTGACGTACACGTTGATAAAAATGGTAAAAAGCTACAACTCTAACTTACTATATTCTTCACATGTAATTTCCTTTCTCGACCTTCCACTTCTATTACTTCCACTTGTATTTTGTAAATGTTGCAAGTTATCAGTCTGTGTCAGAGCTTCAATCCCACTTTTCTACGCATTATTTGAATATTATTCCACCTCACACTGTAGGTTTAAAAATACTAGAAAGGTATCATTCTTACTTTTATTCGATTTGTCTTACCAAGGGCAATTTAAGAACTGCTTCTCTGGCACCAAAAACCAAACTGATCTTCTTCCATTATGTCTTCAACTTCTGTTCCTATACTCCTGTATACCACTCTGGTCATCAGTTCACAATCATTAAGATTAATTTTCAATTTAGACGCAAACATCCCCATTTACACTGATCAGCCAGAACATTATGGTGACCTACATAGTAGCTGATAAGTCCAACTTTGGCACGGATAACAGCGGCATAAGGCCTTGGTAGGTAGCTAGAGGGAATTGGCGCCATATCTGCACACACACACACACACACACACACACACACACACACACACACTCACACTCACATACACATACACACACACCTAATTCCGGTAAATTCCGGGAAGGGGGCGATGAGCTCTGACGCCATATTCAGATGTGTTCAATGGGTTTCAGATCTGTCGAGTAGAGAAACCAGTGCATAAATTGAAACTCGCCCCTGTGTTCCTCGAACCACTCCGTCACACCCCTGTCCTTGTGACATGACGCATTAACTTGTTGAAAAATGCCACTGCCGTCGGGAAGCATGATCGTCATGAAGTGGTGTACGTGCTTGGAACCAATGTACGATACTCTTTGGCTGTCATGATGCCTTACAAGCGCTCCAGTGGACCCATGGATGTCCACGAGATTGTTCCCGAGAGCATAATGGAGCCGCCGCCAGCTTGTCTCCGTCCCGCAGTACAAGTATGAAAGACCAGTTGCCCTGAAAGACGACGGATTCGTGCATTCCCATTGGCATTATGAAGATATCGGGATTCATCAGACCATGCAACGCTCTGCCACAGTGCCACGTCCAGTGCCGATGGTCACGTGCCTATTGCAGTCGTAGTTGCTGATGTCGTGGTGTCAACATTGGCATATACACTGGTCGTCGCCTGTGGAGGCCCATCGTTAGGAGCGTTCGGTGCACTTTGTGTTCAGACACACTTTTACTCTACCCAGCGTTAAAGTCTGATGTTAGTTCCGCCAGGGTTCGCCGCCTGTCCAGGTTTACCAGTCTGCACAGCATACGTTGTCCGACATCAATACGTCTACGGCGCTGCGGTCATGGACTGTGCGGCTGGTCCCAGCGGAGGTTCGAGTCCTCCCTCGGGCATGAGTGTGTGTGTTCGTCATTAGGATAATTTAGGTTAAGTAGTGTGTAAGCTTAGGGACTGGTGACCTTAGCAGTTAAGTCCCATAAGATTTCAGACCCATTTGAACATATGAACCGACATCAATACATCTGTACGTGGTTTCATCTTGGTTTCGCTACGTGTTGATGACACTCACCACGACACTCCTCGAACCCTCGACAAGTCGTGCAGTTTAAGAACTGCTCGTGCTGAGCCTCCGAGCCATCGCAATCTGCCCTCGGTCAAACTCAGATAGATAGCGGGCCTTCCCTGTTCTACACACGGACAGCACGCTTACTGATAGTACATGCACAGTGTGTGTTTCTGACTAGCAGTCATTCCACGCCAAATGACACTGCTTTATATCGATAGTAGGTCGGTGGTCGTAATGTTCTGGCTAATCATTATACACACCCAGATCGTTTGGAGTTAATTCTCTGTGAAGGTAAAGTCGGCCGGTTTGGCCGTGCGGTTCTAGGCGCTTCAGTCTGGAACCGCGTGAGCGCTACGGTCGCAGGTTCGAATCCTGCCTCGGGCATGGATGTGTGTGATGTCCTTAGGTTAGTTAGGTTTAATTAGTTCTAAGTTCTAGGCGACTGATGACCTCAGCAGTTAAGTCGCATAGTGCTCAGAGCCATTTGAACCATTTTTTAAGGTAATTTGGCAAGATTGATTAGCGATATGGGTGTGATTTAGAAATAGGTGTGCAGAGCATATCGTATAATTTCAGAAGGGCGCTCATGAGCTGATGATGGGTCACATAAGCAGATATGTGCAACTGCCAACGTAAGATATCCTCGGTGCAGCAAAGCGGCTTAAAGCAATAAGGCAAGGCCTTCGGTTCTGATTGCATACCAGGTTGACAACAAATTGACAACACAATTTATTACGTACACGATGCATTTCGGACCCTGTGGGTCGATCATCAGGTGTTATTTGTCTTAATAGATGCTTTATGCTTACTGAAAGCGTTTTCTAATTCATATCTCCACTGTGTTGAATACATTCACGTTTGCAGCTGCGAAATATGGAGAAAATTAAAATTAAAAAAAAAAAAAAACAGTCTTTCACTCTCACGAAGTAATGAGTGTTATTGACAGATGACGTCTGATTCATTCCGTAATTTAAGATTTCATGAAGGCTTTTGACATCGCTTCCCACAAGCAGCTTCTAATCAGGTTGCGTATCTGGGGATTATTGTCTTAGTTTTGTCGTCTGAACGGTGACAGTTTGTAGTAACTGACGGAAAATCATCGAGTAAAACAGAAGTAATGTTTTGTGTTTCCAATGAAGCATTACAGGCCATTTGCTGTTCCTCATCTATATAAATGACTAAGGAGACAATTTGATTGCGAGTAGCAGTCTTAGATTGTTTGAAGGTGATTCTGTCACTTATCGTCTTACAAAGTCATCAAATGCTCAAACAAATTGCAGAATGATTTAAACAAGACATCTTTATCGCGCGAAAAGTGACAGTTGGCTCTAAATAATGAAAAGTGTGAAGTTATCCAACTGAGTAATGAAAGGAACCCTCTAAATTTCGGTTACTTCATAAATCACGTACATCTAAATGCTGTAAATTCAACTAAACATTTAGAGATTACAACTACGAATAATTTAAGTTGGAAAGATTACATAGATAATGTTGTGGGTAATGCAAACCAAAGGTTTCTTGGGACAACACTGAGATAACGTAACAGGTCTACTAAAAAAACTGCCGACACTACGCTTGTACGTCCACTTCTGGAGTATTCCTGTGCGGCGTGGTCCCCGCATCAGACAGGATCGACGCAGAACATGGAAAAAGTTCAAAGAACGGGAGCTCGTTTTGTATTATCCCGAATGAGGGGGGAATTTGAGTTGCAGTCATTAAAACAAAGGTGTTTTCAGTTGCGGTATAATCTTCTCATGGGCGCCCAGCCACATAGGGAGGAATGATCAGAAAGATTTAAGTGTTCGTTCTTCCCGCGCGCATTTTGCGAGTGGAACGGTAGAGAAATAGTTTGAAGGTGGTTCGATGATCCCTCTGTCAGGCACGTAATTGTGAATTGCAGAGTAATCATGTACAGTATACATAGATGTAGATATTTCAGCCAGAAGAACAAAATTTACTCGATAATGTGAGGTGTCCTGTACCTGTCCGGATACCTGTGCATGCTAAAGCACCGTTCCCGGCATGGGAATTTGTGCCGGCCACGGAGAGAATTTGCCCAGCGGATTAACGATGAGGGTCGATGTGCAGGCTCGTTTGTTTGTGGTTTTTAGGCGGTTTTCCGCATCTGACTAGCTGAATACTGGGCTGTAGCCAAATCCCACCTCAATTACACGATTCGCAAACATGTCGAAATCATTCGCTCACTTCCCTATGAGTACCCTACCCGCAGACAGTTGGGGTGCACATGTTCCGTCCCGCGGGAGGGGGAGATGGGGAAGGGGTGGGGTGAGTAACTGAGTGGCAAAAGAAAAGTCGTCTGGCCACCCCTTAAAAACTAACTTTGCCAAATCTGTAAACTAACGGTGCCAACCCCACATCAGTGCGAGGGAAAATCATAAGTGAAAGAAGAAGTTGTGAGATGTCCTTTGGTTAAAGCAGTGGGCCATATTCTGGTATCGAGCAAGGTATCGCTGAAGTTAATATACTTTCGAGGTAGTGGAGACAAGGACTAGATGATGACGTTAATGGTTAACTGTTTTTTAAAATATTTATTTCTTGATTTTTTCCCATGTAATAATATAAAGTCATTTTATTGTTTCTTCAAATGTAAGCTCACAGCATCGAAGTCATTTCTGAATGATAAAAACCATTTTAAATGTCCACCATAGGATCCTGAATTTTTTATACAAAATGAAATTTATTGCAGCGTGTATCACTTTACATTACGGACCAGTTTCGGTTTACGCCCATTTTCAAATGCTTGTAATAACAATGTCAAGAAATAAACATGTGCAACTCTTTTTACATAGTTACACTACTAACAGCTGCGTCGGTGGACAGTGTGTCGTATTTAAAAACTATTTAGTACCTCGTGGGAAGAGAGCAATAGGAAATAGATAAAATCATATACTACAGACGATATGCAGATAACACATTGATCCATTTTAACGGTAGTACTGAAGAGATAAATTGCATGCACGAGCAGCGAAACATGCACGTGAAATTGATGTTCACCATGGAGTAGGAATTGGTAAACAGAATCGAGTTTCCAGTCTTTTAGGGAACGAATCTGATTATACCTTCCAGCAAGTGCTATAGTGGCTCTTTGGACACCGAGGAGGTGCACCTAGCGCCACCTGGTTCTTGGTATCTGAGACAGTCAGCGGCTGGACGAGAACGACGGAGGTGCAACTTCGGAGCACCACTGGCGAACTGCAGGGGCAGCATTCAGATCTTGTTTCTAACTCACGTGTATTTGTAACTATTATTTGTTTTGCTGAAACACGTACCAAAATATGCGACGTAGGATCTCCGACAACAACAGGTTTATAATTGATAATACCATGAAACATAAATTACGTATTCTTCCTACAATTCATAAAGAAATCAGTTCTCAAGTATCTGACTGCGAGTTTCAAAATGTTCTCGATTAATTCCTAATAACTGTCCCGCAAAGCTCCTGTACGCAACGGACAACTTACCTCGTCTTGCCGCTGCAACTGCGTGATCAGCAACATGTTACAAATATTTCAAAAGCAATACAGCGATCCATGCAGAACGCAGTGTATGGTCAAAATAATTGCACTAACTACTACCACTTTTTTATGTAGAAATTGAATGATCAGAAGGGGTTTTGTCTAGAAGCCTTAAACGGTGTAAAAGAATGAAAGAAATCAATAAAGACTTTAATTCACTATATTCACAAAATAGATTATTTCAACAGTGACAAAATTTACACAGATCTGCATTATTCCACAATGTTTATACTCAATAAACACGTCTCTGGCTACAGCAAAGATACGAATATTACTCTCAATGTATGCATACACAAATCTTGCAAAATCCCTCGAGTGCACCAGCAAGTAACAACTACGTGCAACTAAAAGGGAAATAACCAAAAATCATCAATTAGAACCAAAGTCTCCTCGGGCGCTACTAGTACGACCACGGTAGGTTGCGACCTCTCACGTCGCGCGGGTTCTCCCCAGAGGTCGCTGCGTCCGACCAGTTCCAACTACTCTCAACAACTGCTCGCTCGCTACTACTCGCGATAATAATATCTCATACTCAGAGTTTGTGTATGCACATCACAGCAAAATCATTGGTCTACTTTGCAAAGAAGTATTAGCGTCCACCTTTCATCCTTCCTATAAGGCTGTATGTGGAAGTTATGGTAATATGCTAGTGTTATTATCAGATATGATTGCCAGTGGAATGTTATATTGTGCCTGATCGGCCTTTGGACGGAACTGTTCTTCAAGGCGTTGTCTTTCTTAGTCGTGACTCCTAGAATAAGACATTGTATCTGTACAATTTAGTGTTTTTTTTTTGTTAGTATAAGTTCATGGATTTTCCGGCTTTACTAAAACTGAAGATTCTTCCTCGTCCTCCTTGCTTGTGAATTACTATTATGCTTAGTGGTTTTGGTATTCGTTACTTGTGTTGCTGCTGTGTTCCTTACAGGTAATGTTGAAAGAGAGTAATATTTTAACAAAAGCATTATTTATATAAGGTGTTTTGAAATATTCAGTGTTCTGTCGGCATCTACATACATACTATTTTATTAAAGTTACTACACTGAATTGTTTTTAAATGTTTAGTCTACTTTGCCACCAGGATTTCGACAAAGATGGTTGATACATGTGTGTAAAAAGATTCATGTACGCTTGTAATTTAAGCACCTGAGGAGTTGGTTTCGAAGCTTTACTTGGTGAAAACTGGCGTTAATTGCTACTCATTTGTGAAGCACCTTTAATGCTTTTGAAAATGACGATGTTTTGTCTTGTCACTAAGTTTACCTAATTATATTCTGGCTATTTAACTGTGGCACTTAGGCCGATTGTTATTTAGTTCTTGCAGCGAAATGTAATTTTCTGCTTGTATTTATTAATAAATTTGATTTGTTGTGTGTCAACGTTTAAAACCAATACATTCCACTTTCCATGCCAAGACTCCCTACTGTTTCGATTGTATTAATTTGAAGACGGTAAAGAGCAAGTAAAAACATAAATCGGGTAAACCTACAACGAAAGAGCTGAAAAACAGCAGAAGCTTTGTCACCCTGCTGTACATAAAAGACCTTTTTTCCAGTGCATGTTGAAACATATTATGAGCACTCCGTTAAAAAAAGATGAACCAGATGAATTAAGAATTTTAGAAGCAATAGCGACAAACAGTGGATACAACTTACCAGAAGAAGCAGAAGACGGAACAGTCAGTAACAAATGACTAAATCGTACTGACTGGAGGGGAACAAAATACTCTGTTATGCCATACATCCGAAAGATTTTAGGTAAAGGGGCGCACATTTTTCGTAAGACGTACGTTCATATTAGTTCCCGTACCAATAACATCCTAAGTATCACCAGCCGCCATGAAACACACAATGGGCAGTCCGACATTTATGAAATAAATGATGGATGACTCACTTTTGCATTTCAGCACCAAGCGCCCATTTCCATGCACCACTAAGTGTACAGTAGCTGAAAGTTCTTGCACATTCTATTCTCATTAGCTTCTACGATGACGCCGGAGGAAGCCACCGAAAGCTTGACACTGAACACAAATCTATTATGGCACACATTTATTCAAGTACGTCGCCTCAGAGAGGTACGTTATCATATATTGATACACCCTCAGATCCATTGCAACGTAATGGATCGGCAGAGTTACGGAGTGTCGACCCAGTTGGAGCGTGGGGGAGTAGGTGTAGGCTTGACAGAGTGGCCATTACTACATTCTGAGCATATCGTGCGGGTTCTCAAGTAGGGAGGTGGCCCGCAAGAGCTAACTATCAGTGTTACACATGTAACTGCTCCGTTAAGTCTTGTCACTACTACTCAAGACAGGAGAGCACAGTTTTGTCAGGAATTGAGTAAATCAGAAACTGTCGGAGCAAACAAAATCATAGTCCTCTAATAACGCTATGTGATCAGCTGATGATGCTTCCCACTCACGTATTGTGGACTTATTGGGATTTCCTAAGAGGTCATGAGGGTAATTGACCTCTACCATAGAACAGCAATCTAGTGTGCCATTAAAGTCGATGGACTTGATAGTCGTCGTCTTGAAGCGAACTCTACACATGCTATTAAGAGTCAACCACTGTGAGCGTATTTACCACAGAGAGCGACGTGGCGCAGTTGTACGGCAGTGGACACGTATTTTGGAGGTTCGCATCGGTATTCAGCAATCCACGTTTGGGTTTTCCGTGATCACCGTAAACAGTTGAAGGCGAATAGTTTCTTAAAAAGGTCGCAGCCAGTTTCTTTTCCCATTCTTTCCCAAACTTACCTTGTGCTCCGTTTCGGATGACGTCAATGGGACGATAAACTGTATTATTCCTCTCTGCCATATTTAACGAGACACTTTAGTTATACTCACGTCTCATATGAAAGTAGCGTAAAAAGTTCTGCAGCTGTCACATAGATAGCGTTGATATCAGTTTTCTCCTTACGCTGAAACATTTCACATAACAATATATAAATTTAATAAGTCAAGTCTCATTTGCGGAATTATTTTATTTATCTGGGAATGTCTTCCTGTGCATTTTTTTTTCAAATGGACAAACTGAAATACCATGCAATCGTAAAATACTAGGGGGTACCAAAAGAAACCCAACTTATTTTTTAACTTTTTATTCATATTTTAATCACAAACCTTCAGTCCCCTCGAAAGTACTCTCCACTTGCACTAATACATTTGCCTAATCTTCCATTAGATTTTTTCAAAACATTGTTCAAATTCATCTTTTACAGTGCTTGATAGCGCCTCCGTCGTTTCTTTGTCTTCGCACCAGAAACATCAGCAAAGCGCTCTCCTTTCATGTCTCTTTTCATCCTGGGATGGGTCGGGGGGGGGGGGGGGGGGGGGGAAAGGAGGGGGAGGGAGGGGGGCAGGAATAGGGGTTGGGTCATACCATTTTTTGTCAAAATTTGTCCTACAGACAGGTCTATGTGAGCAGCGGTATTGTCATGATGAAAACATCAGTCACCCGAATGCCACAAATCAGGCCGCTTCCGCCGCACACTGTTGCGCAATTCTTTCAAAACTTCCAAATAGAAAGCCTGGTTAACTGCCTGATCCTGTGGACCAGGGAGAATGGAACACACTTGTCACAGAGTATAAATCAAATCAGCATTGTGTTTATGTTTGATTTCACCTGACGAGCCACCCTGGGGCGACGTGAATTTACAGTCCTCCGCTGGCTTAATTGTTGCTTTGATTCAGGATCGTAAGCAAAGCACCAAGCAAAGTCAGCAGTGATAACTCCTGAAAAATGTTTGGATCATTTAGGGACTCTTCTTTCAATGTACAGCAAGCTTCAATGCAATCTTATTTTTGTTCAGCAGTCAGCAGTCGTCCAACGAATTCAGCAGCCACCCTCTCCTCTTTCTTAATATTCCGTCGTCGATCTTCGTTGATGATTGCATGAATGTTTTCATGGATTTTCATGTGATCGGGCTTTAAAAGGACTACCAGAACGAGGTTTGCCATCAATCGACGTTTCACCATTTCTGAAGCGGGAAGGACATTGAAGCGCTTGCGTTTTACCCATAGAATCGTCCTTGTACGCCGTTTTTAACATTTCAAGAGTTCTGTTCCACTTTTTCTGAGAAAAGAGCAGAATTTCACCGCCGCTCGCTGTTTACGAAAAGTCAGCCATTGCAAAAAGGACAGTCACACAAAACAGTTGTCACTACAAAACGTTTCCGAAACTAGTCCCGACCTTCCTCAGCGACGACTCTCGGCTTACTGACTCTGGAATGTTCGCTCTATGTGCTCCTAGTAGCAAAATGCGGTACTAAAATAGTTCTGCCCACCAAAAAATTACCACAGTTTATCTTGGGTGTCTCCTCGTAATTCATTTTGAACTAAATTGATCCAAAATTAAGGAACTTTCATAATGAATAGAGTCTTACGTTTTTAAGATTTTAAGATTTAGCCGCGCGGGATTAGCCGAGCGGTCTAGGGCGTTGCAGTCAAGGACTGTGCGGCTGGTCCCGACGGAGGTACGGGTCCTCCCTCGGGTATGGATGTGTGTGTTTGTCCTTTCGATAATTTAGGTTAAGTAGTGTGTAAGCTTAGGGACTGATGACCTTAGCAGTTGAGTCCCATAAGATTTCACACACATTTGAACATTTTTAAGATTTAAGAGATATGGGACTGAATTCAAATGTTGCCTTTCTTAACTTCCTGAGACATCAAAGTGCAGGATGCCACAAAACTGCAACCACGGATGAAAAGAATGAGTTCAGTTTGGTTTTTGAAGTTATTTTGTGCTTTTTTGAACGTCATGTGTGTATCCAGATAAATAATGTTATTGAAATTCTTCCTGTAAGTATATTGGACATTATAAAGTGAAATCGACACAGATGTAGAGGTAAACAATGACGTAACGCAAGCCAGTGATAATAGAGCCATTACTGTTAACAATATATAACACAATTCACCTAGTGGATAACGTCAGAGCCCGCATCTCGTGGTCGTGCGGTAGCGTTCTCGCTTCCCACGCCCGGGTTCCCGGGTTCGATTCCCGGCGGGGTCAGGGATTTTCTCTGCCTCGTGATGGCTGGGTGTTGTGTGCTGTCCTTAGGTTAGTTAGGTTTAAGTAGTTCTAAGTTCTAGGGGACTGATGACCATAGCTGTTAAGTCCCATAGTGCTCAGAGCCATTTGAACCATTTTTGATAACGTCAGAAGCTGTATGAGGCTTTATGCAGACGATGCTATTGTCCAAAAGGAGGTTGCAACGCCAACAGGCTGAAGCGAATTGCAGACGATCCGCAGAGAATCGATGACTGTTGCACAGACCACCCAGACCACTCCCCGAGAAGATCGACACCTCGTCCGAATGGCTTTGCAGGACAGATCTGCGTCCTCCTCGGTTCTGGCGCAACAGTTGAACAGGGTAACGCATCATACGCTGTCAGGGGTGACAGTCCACCGCCATTTATTACGGCATGGACCACGTGCACGTCTTCCGCTTCTCCGCCTACCTTTGACAAATGTGCAGAATCGTGCTAGGCGGCATTAGTGTATGGGATGACGTCACTAGGGACAGGAATGGCATCAGATAGCGTTTTCTGTCGAATCCAGGTTCTGTTTGTTTGAAAATGTTGGCCACATTTTGATTCGCTGCAGACAGGAGTAACGGCATCACAGTGATAATATTCACACAAGACATACAACGGCATCGATGCCTTATGGTGCTATTGGGTACAACCACAAATCACAGCTGGTTCGTGTCCAGGCTACTGTGATCATTCTGACCTACGTGAATGACATCCTGCGAACCGTAGCCATACCCTTTCTCCACAAGGCCTCAGACGCCATTTTTCAGCAAAACAATGCACGACTACATGTTGCTGCACGAACACGTGTCGTCATGGTGTACAGGATGTCAGCCTTTCGCCCTGGCCCCCCTGATCATCAGATTTGTCGCGAATCGAAAATATGTGGGATATTGTGAAACGTAGGGTACAGCGCTGTGTCCCAATGCAAAATACCACAGACGAACTTTGGAACCAGGTGAATGCAACATGGATGGCTGTACCACAGGACGCCATTCGTGCCTTATACGCATCGATGCCCTCAGGCATGGAACAAGTTATCACGAGCCATGCGGACCCTTTGTCTTTTGAGCAACAAGACACATCCACAACCGAAGTGACTGAAGTTTAAACATTTCTGCAGAACATGCCCTGTGAATATGAACGTCCTATCTCTAGTCGTTCAAGCTGTTCTGTTGTTTCCTGAACATGAGTGCATTTCTGCTGCTGGCCATTTGTTTTTGAATAAAAGTTCTGCTGAAAGCAGAATGCTCTTCATAACTTGTGCTCAGATGAAATACTGCTTTTCGTAATATATAAGAACACAGAGTAATATCTTAGAAAGCCCGCCCGGTGGGCCGTGCGGTCTAACGCACGGCTTTCCGGGCGGGAAGCAGCGCCTGGTCACCGGCACGAATCCGCCCGGCGGATTTGTGTCGAGGTCCGGTGAACCGGACAGTCTGTGGATGGTTTTTAGGCGGTTTTCCATTTGCCCCGGCGAATGCGGGCTGGTTCCCTTTATTCCGCCTCAGTTACACTATGTCGGCGATTGCTGCGCAAACAAGTTCTGCACGTACGCGTACACTACCATTACTCTACCACGCAAAAATAGGGGTTACACTCGTCTGGTGTGAGACGTTCCCTTGGGGGTCCACCGGGGGCTGAACTGCACAATAACCCTGGGTTCGGTGTGGGGCGGCGGAGGGGTGAAGTGGACTGCAGTAGTCGTCATGGGGTTGTGGACCACTGCGGCTGCGGCGGGGACGGAGCCTCGCAGTCGTTTCTAGGTCCCCGATTAACATAAAATACATACAATACAATGTATTTTAAACATAGCTGCACAACAGCAACGGTTCCACGTAATAAAATTATAAACAGCCGACCAGTTGCAATGGATAAAGAATTCTTTACTTAGGTTTCGACAAATATAAATTTGTCTACTTCAGAAGGTGGCAATTTTACACTAGTAAGGACTAATGTACCATCGCCGTTTTTACAAATGTCGGCATAGATCCATTTGTCAAAATTGAAATATAGCCCTAGAATTAGGGTGTCTCACGTAAATATAAATTAGTACAGTTGTGAGCTCTGCAAAATCCATGTACTAATTTATATTTACGTGACAAACCCTAATTCTAGGGCTATATTTGAATTTTGACTAATGGATCTATGCCGGCATTTGTAAAAATGACAAATTTATATTTGTCGAAACCTAGGTAAAGAATTCTTGATCCATTGCAACTGGTCGGCTGTTTATAGTTTTATTACAATACAATGTCTTGGAAAATGAGCGATTTTGATGAATGACTGTGAAGTGACAAAAAATAGGAAGCACTTTATAAGAACTGCAGATTATTATTCCTTAACTCAGTGAGTAGCGGTAACAATAAAATTACACTTGTCCTTTGAAGGACCACATGGACTGCAAAAACACTATTCTCAAGGACGAACAATACCGATGTTGTTCAGTGCACATGGAACAAGATCTCTCTCTTTGAACAACGGGTATTAAGCCTGGGTACGAATGTGTTGCAAATAAAACATTACGAGAAACTGAGGTTGCATAGCAGCGGTCCGATGATAATTCTTGTTTGTTACATGATGTAAATGACCATCGAAACGTAACATCGAGTTAGTACAGGCAGCTTCTTCAAGGTACAAGCGGCCACAACGACACCGGAAAGAAGCCGGCCCCAGATGGGATCAAGAACCAGCGTGACGAAAAGCATAAAACTGTGTTTTTGTCTGACCGTTAACGGGGGCATGCTGTCTACGAACTCTGCCGCGCTGACACTTGATTTGTCAGTCAGTTATTCTTCCAAACATATTACTTGTAGGTGTAACTTCACTTTGGTAGCCAAACCCTCTAGTATGCCTACCATTCGCGAACCCCGCATGGAATGTCTTTGCACTGCTTTAAATACTGTATTACTCGCTTAAAAATAAAATATTTCAGAGACTTCTTTTAATGAATGGCTTTCAAATGTTATGGAGATGCTCTACAAGCTCCAGTGGCAGCCACTTCAAGAACGGTGTTGTGTATCACGGAAAAAGTTGCATTTTAAATTGCAAGAGTGTACGTTCGCAGTAAAGTTAGGCAACATATGGCTTCCTCCCATATATCTCTCACAAAAAATCAAGACGAAAAAAATCAGAGAAATTAGAGCTCATATGAAAGTTTATCGACAGTCTCTTCCCACACATCACGCCAGAGGTACCCTCCACCACCCGTAGTAAAATGGACAGCGGAATACAAAAATAGGTTCATACCTTTTGATTTTAAAGCACTAAAAAGTTATTTTCATTTATTTATCCCTTATGCCTGATAATAATTTGTAGTAATTGAAATAAATGTTTTTCATAGCAGCTTATGATGGCACAATAATACTTTGACAAGTAACAGCGAACTATGGAACACGACCTGCCGAAGTGGTTTGAGTTTTATTACACTATTGGCCATTAAAATTGCTACATCAAGAAGAAATGCAGATGATAAACGGGTCTTCATTGGACACACATATTATACTAGAACTGACATGTGATTATATTTTCACGCAATTTGGATGCATAGATCCTGCTAAATCAGTACCCAGAACAACCACCTCTGACCGTAGTAACGGCCTTGATACGCCTGGGCATTGAATCAAACAGAGCTTGGATGGCGTGTACAGGTACAGCTGCCCCTGCAGCTTCAACACGATACCACAGTTCATCAAGAGTAGTGACTGGCGTATTGTGAGGGGCCAGTTGCTCGGCCACCATTGACTGGACGTTTCCAGTTGGTGAGAGATCTGGAGAATGTGCTGGCCAAGGCAGCAGTCTAACAGTTTCCGTATCCAGAAAGGCCTGTACAGGACCTGCAACATGCGGTCGTGCATTATCCTGCTGAAATGTAGGGTTTCGCAGGGATCGAATGAAGGGTAGAGCCACGGGTCGTAAAACATCTGAAAGGTAACGTCCACTGTTCAAAGTGCCGTCAATGCGAACAAGAGGTGACCGATATGTGTAACCAATGACACCCCATACCACCACGCCGGGTGATCCGCCAGTATGGGGATGACGAATACACGCATCCAATGGGAGTTCACCGTGATGTCGCCAAACACGGATGCGACCATCGTGATGCTGTAAACGGAACCTGGTTTCATCCGAAAAAAATGACGTTTTGCCATTCGTGCACCCAGGTTCGTCGTTGAGTATACCATCGCAGGCGCTCTTGTCTGTGATGCAGCGTTAAGGGTAACCGCAGCCATGGTCTCCTAGCTGATAGTCCATGCTGCTGTAAACTTCGTCGAACTGTTCGTGCAGATGGTTGTTGTTTTGCAAACGTCCGAATCTGTTGACTCAGCGATCGAGACGTGGCTGCACAATCCGTTACAGCCATGGGGATACGATGCCTGTCATCTCGACTGCTAGTGGTACGAGGCCGTTGGGATCCAGCACGGCGTTCCGAATTACGCTCCTGAACCCAGTGATTCCATATTCTGCTAAGAGTAATTGGATCTCGACCAACGCGAGCAGCAATGTCGCGATACGATAAACTGAAATCGCGATAGGCTACAATCCGACCTTTATCAAAGTCGGAAACGTGATGGTACGCATTTCTCCTCCTTACACGAGGCATCACAACAACGTTTGACCAGGTAACGCTGGTCAACTGCTGTTTTTGTATGAGAAATCGGTTGGAAACTTTCCTCATGTCAGCATGTTGTAGGTGTCGCCACCGGCGCCAACCTTGTGTGAATGCTCTGAAAAGCTAATCGTTTGCATATCACAGCATCTTCTTCTAGTCGGTTAAATTTGGCGTCTGTAGCACGTCATATTCGTGGTGTAGCAATTTTAATGGCCAGTAGTGTATTTTCTCTTTCAACGGAGAGTCGAAAGAAGCAGCTAATTTAGCAAAGTGCTTTGAGGTGCGTTGGTCCGATTAGCTGTCCGAAATTTACGGTATTGAATACCGCCCTGATTGTCACCTTTTCGTGTATGTGGTACCATTTCTGTCATCGTATAGCGCTAGTTAGCTGTTTTCGCCTTTGGCATGGTAACGGCGGTCAAAACACCACCAACGGAAAAAAAGGAATTACATGAAGGTCAGAGGTACGATGGAGATAGGAGTGATAACGCAAGTAAAAGAAGTGGGCCCGAGCAGTGTGACCTTCAACCTTTGCAGCTGCTGCCGGCGGCTTCCACTCGGCAAGTGCAGACTGGCAGCTCGGCAGCTCGCCCACGTGCCCCAGCGCCAGGGTGGGACAGCTGCAGTGCGTGAGAAATTGTACCAGTTCAGCTGAAATGGATAAGGATATTGGGAAAAGCAGGACATACGGATCGGTTTCCAGGGCTGGCCTAATTAATCATTAGTCACAATGCACTAATTTCATTCAAGTTCATCATGCCTGAGCTTTACTACGCTTACGAGGGGCGTTTGAAAAGTCTGTGCAAAAATAAAAACTACTTACGTGTTTGGGGTAAACCCTTTTTATTTTTCGACATAGTCTCCTTTTAGACTTATACAGTTAGTCCAACGCTGTTCTAATTTGTTGATCCCTTCCAAATAAGAGGAATTGTCCAAGTCTGCAAAATAGCTATTAGTTGGTGCAGTCACCTTCTCGTTTGAATAAAAGCTTTGTCCCGCAAGCCATTTCTTCAAATTGGGGAACAAACAGCCGAGGGAGCCGATGTGAAATGAGTTGGAATCCTATGTCCATTAATGTCGCGACCACAACTGCTGAGGTGTATGCTGGTGCATTGTCGTGATGGAAAATGACTTTTTTGGGGTCCAATCGCCGGAATTTTTCTTGCAGCCCGATTTTCAAACGGTCCAATAGCAATGAATAATATGCACCTGTAATCGTTTTACCGTTTTCCAGATAGTCGATGAGGATTATCCCTTGCGAATCGCAAAAGACAGTCACCATAGCCTTTCCGGCCGAAGGAATGGTCTTCGCCTTCTTTGGTGCAAATTCTCCCTTGGTAACCCATTGTTTAGATTGTTGTTCGGTCTGAGGAGTATAGTAATGTATCCATGTTTCATCCACAGTGACGAAACGACGCTTAAAGCCCTGCGGATTCTTCCTGAACAGCTGCAAACAAACCTTGCAGCACTTCACAAGATTCCGTTTTTGGTAAAGCGTGAGCAATCGCTGAACCCATTTTTGCGGATAGCTTTCTTATGTCCAAATGTTTATGCAAAATATTATGTACACGTTCATTCCAGATGTCCACAACACTATCAATATCACGCACGTTAACTCTTCTGTCATTCATCACCACATCATGGATTTTATCAATGTATTCTGGAGTCGTAACTTCCACAGGGCGTCCAGGACGTTCAGCATCTCTTGTGCCCATATGGCCATTCCGAAAATTTTGAAAACGCTTATAAACTGTTCTAATCGAAGGTTCAGAGTCACCGTAATGTTTATCAAGCTTCTCTTTAGTCTCCTGAGGCATTTTGCCTTTCATAAAGTAATGTTTAATCACCACACAAAATCCTTTCTCGTCTATTTTTTTGACAATCACTCGACTTCCTTGATTCACACGAATGCCAAACACAAAGAAATTGACTAATATGGCTGAAACTTTGTGTGCGTTCTTTGCGAAGATGCTATTAACCAAACATGACCTCGATACGCGCCGGTGGTGCCGTCTCTCGGACTTCGCACGGACTTTTCAAACGCCCCTCGTACACTATTTCATTTTACTGGATCTTCATTGATTTCATCCACATTTCTTTTACTCACTTCACGTCAGCGTGTCGCACAATTCCTGGACTTCTAAAACTAATGAAATCTTCCTGCCGCGGCACATTACTACACCTGAATATGCTAACTATCTAATCTGTTCCCTAAGAGAATTTGGATAAGGGGGCCTACGTTGGATGAACTGCGGGAGTAAATCCTGACAGTCTGTGCACAGTTGTTCGCTGGTTATTCGAAGAGAGCCCTGCCTTCCTCTTGTGTTACAAACACGTCTCGTTTCCCCGTTGGAATTCCTCTTCGTAGTGCATCCCTTCTGGTATAATATTTATCAATGAAAGTCAGATTGGTCATGGGGATCGCTGCTATTGTCACTACACGAACGTTCACAGTTTTAGATCCAACAATAACGGATCTTCTTCTTAGCGTGGCGATGAAAACCATTTAAATGGAACGTAGTCCCAGCATAGTGCACTGTTGTTGGGCTTGCCTCACGATGCCTGAGGCTGTGGTGTAAACGGGGCAGTGAAGGAAATTGCTCATCAACTGCATAGCACCACACGCACAAGACACATCTTGGTTATCGCAGAGTTCCAGTTGTATATGACAGTTTTACTTTGGCCGATTCCCATGCGATAACGATCAACCGATCTCCATGTTGGCCACGACAAGCTGTTCCCCGTGGGAGCTCCTCTTTCGATAGCTTTGACCGCCCGCGTTAAGTCACTGTTCTACCTTCGGCTTCATTACAGAAGCGTTACATAAGATAAAGCTTTTACTAGTGGGAAGACGAAGTAGGATCATATCCACGAAGTGGATGTCTGTCATCATGTGTTTGCTTTGCTTCTTTCGGATTTGCCTGTTACCACCGGTCTGATGTCGAGTGCTGATATTCTAGCTAGAATTTGCATCTTGTAGAGTGGAGTTGCTGTCAGGCATCCTGTCACCTGACTGCAAATTTGGTGAATAGCAATGTCAGCCTTTTGCAAGAGGCAAGATTGGTACACATATTCTCCCGCCGAGTAGCCCAAGGCTAGAGGTGACGTCCGAATCGTATATGGGCTTCGCCTTTGAGTTTTCTTTAGATGTTGTTTCGCGCTGCGTCCTTCCTTCTAACATTGTCAAATTGATCCTTGAACGTCAGACTCCTGCCAAGAATAACCCTGACGTATTTAGGAGCAGAACTGTGAATGAGAGCTCCCATCCATGAGACTTAACATGTAACTTACAAGTTTGTCGCGGAATTGGACATCACTGACTTCTGCTTTACAAGGATTTGGCTTCAGACTATTCGCTTCGTAATATTCTCCAAGGTCGCCGGCCGCTGTGGCCGAGCAGATCTAGGGTCTTCAGGCCGGAACCGCGCTGCTGCTACGGTCGCGGGATCGAATCCTGCCTCGGGCTTGGATGTGTGTGATGTCCTTAGGTTAGTTAGGTTTAAGTAGTTCTAAGTCTAGGTGACTGATGACGTCACATGTTAAGTCCCATAGTGCTTAGAGATTTTTTCTCCACGGCCCTCAAGAGCAGACGAAAGTTGTATTTCGGCGCCTTCATGTGTCTTATACTGTGTCGAGAGGACGACAAACAAAGATTAACAGACTAGGTCATTTTCGAGACCACCCTTAAGAAAAACGGATGCCGTCTTATTTGTTTGTTTAATCGCTTTTAATACGGAAAACACTTATATCTGGAGACATGATGAAATGCCGTGTGAAACCCAGTAAAAATCCCTGAGTCAATCTCAAGATCACAATATCTTACACAATATCGTGCGTTGCAACTATAGTATTGTTTTTTATCCAGTATTACATCAAACGTTACCCGAAGCATTTTTAACATGTGCTAGCCGGGATAGACTGCTAGACTGCCTAATGACTACACCGAACAGTTTCTCACTTGCCAGCGCAAACGGGTTTCCCTCAAAGGTCGGCCATTTTGGCCGACGTTCTTAATGATAATTTGGTTCATTTGTTTATCAAAAATGGTTCAAATGGCTCTGAGCACTATGGGACTCAACTGCTGAGGTCATTAGTCCCCTAGAACTTAGAACTAGTTAAACCTAACTAACCTAAGGACATCACAAACATCCATGCCCGAGGCAGGATTCGAACCAGCGACCGTAGCGGTCTTGCGGTTCCAGACTGCAGCGCCTTTAACCGCACGGCTCATTTGTTTATCTTTCGAAAGTTTCTGTTAATAAACATTGTTACACATACGAAACATCAGTACATCTAAGGAGCGCACTATTGTCAGTTGCGTATTTTAAAAAGAATGAAATAAAAAAGATATCATGGCATGCAGACTTGCAAGCAACTTAGTTATTTGGTTGAATGAAAACTTGAGAAAGGGCTAAGAGCACATAATATACGGTTCACCACTCTCATGCTTCTTCTTATGGAGAACAGGTAACGTAGTTCAATTAATATGAGCGTAACAGATCAGCGTTTATTTTTCAGAATGGTGTGCTAGGAATTTGATAAAAAGTAAAACACTGAAAATTGTATTGCTGTTTGTTAATGGGAATCTAACACCCCACACTTTACTAATGTATGTTAGAAACCGGAAACATAAATTCTAATAACAAAACGTTCTTGTAAAGAGTCATACCTTACAATATGTACCCATCGCAGACAAACATTATACGAGTAGTAAAGACAAACACCCTCTCAAGACGCGCAAGGGAAGACTGAGGTACAAGAAACTGCAGATGTTTCTCAATTACGCGTCGTTGGTCGGAGATATGAGTTTTTATGGTAGGGGCCAGGAATACGTATAAAAATGTACTGTACATACAGTAGTTACACTATTCAACGTGAGCCGAGACAGCCCACAAGTTCAAATTTAAAGGTATTTCAAACCAGGGCACCGTTCCTAGACTCTTATGTGCCAAAATCCATACAATGTATAACAGCTACGGACTCTGTGTGGTGTCCAAAATAATAGACACCACGCATTCATATAACGTCGATATGCAGCAGCATTCTGGAACACGTGTATGAATATATTAGCAGTTATCTCCAAGAAAACGTTTTATTGACAACACAGATTAAGAAAATATCGTTCTTGTAAAACACAACAACCTTTTTACTCTCACGAAGTAATTAGTGCTATTGACAGGGGACGTCAGATTGCTTCCGTATTTTTAGATTTCCTGAAGGCTTTGGACACCGTACCTCACAAGCGGCTGCTAATCAAATTGCGTGCCCCTGTGGATTATTGTCTCAGTTTTCTCGTCAGAAAATGGACAGTTCGTAATAACTGACGGAACGTCATCGAGTGAAACAGAAGTAATACGTGGTGTTCCCCAACGAAGCGTTACAGGTCCTCTGATGTTCTTGATCCGCAGACAATCTGAGTAAGCACCCTTAGATTGTCTGAAGGGGGTGCTGTCATTTACCCTCTTATAAAGTCATCAAATGATCGAAACAAAGTGCAAAATGATTGTGTGTCAAAATCCATATGGATTTTGTGATAGTGCGAACATGCCAAAATTGATCAAATAACCCATGGCAGGTAAAATCATTTCTGTGGCACTCAGCAAAGGGAAAGAGAGACTTCGGATATATTCTTTCCAGCTGAGTGGCTCAGAACTGTTTCATCACCCAAAAAAAAGATACAAAATCGACCAATTAATTTACCAGTGTACCTCAAAAATACAAGCAAACCATTAAGGTAGCGGTTTAAAAAGAAATGGAAATACTACGAAGGCAGTCATTCCACCTGTGGCGCACCTTATCTACAACCCACGAGGTGCAGCACACAAAGAAAATATCGCAAAATGAATTAACTCAGCAAACTATATCAAAATACCAAGCAATACACTTCTGTAGCATTTTAGAGAGAAAAAGACGCGTTGTGAGCGCACCTACTTGGCCAACAGCACACGTTACCGTTCCAAAATCCGCGTAGCTCATCACACAAAGGAAGTGTCACAAAATTGAAGTATGAAATCACCAATCTGTATCGGAATAACAACCAAAACAACATTCTGCGTAATATGAGAGAAATGAAATCATTTTAAGCAACCGGAGAAGTTACTGAAATATCCACAGAAGTTGCTACCAGTTTCTAAATGCTCCTCAGACAATGTAAGCTTACACGAGCAGCAGGGCTGCGAATATGATGCGTCTAGCGGCCGGAAACGAACAGCCTCCTCCAATAACTGCCGGTGGCCATTCTTTCTACCTGTCCCGTTATGGCTCAGAGAGGCCGGCCGGTGTGGCCGAGCGGTTCTAGGCACTTCAGTCTGGAACCGCCCGACCGCTACGGTCGCAGGTTCGACTCCTGCCTCGGGCATGGATGTGTGTGATGTCCTTAGATTAGTTAGGTTTAATTAGTTCTAAGTTATAGGGGACTGATGACCTGAGATGTTAAGTCCCATAGTGCTCAGAGCGATTTGAACCATGGCTCAGAGAGGTTCCTCTGTTATGCATATTGCCAACCTTGACGCAAAGATCTCTAGCATCGCCTCTGTCCTACGACACACACTACTCAGTTACTTTGAAGCTACTGTTGGGACTACTAAATATATGTAAGAGAGTATCTCAACTATTGTAATGAAGCTGACGAAGAAGAATTGGAAAGTTTGCACTGAAGTCCAAAAAATACTAGTTATTTCTCGGAGTAACACAATCTTTTACGTTTTTATTATGTATGTGTGTGTGTGTGTGTGTGTGTGTGTGTGTGTGTGTGTGTGTGTGTGTTTGTCGCCTAACCTGGATCGAATTATGAAAGCTATCGGCGTTCTAACAGCCGACGTATTCCGACTTGAAGTTACGTATACTGCCACCAGTTAGGTACGAAGGACGTAAGCTTCCTCCCACCAACCACGACGGCGGCTCTTCTGGGATCTGTGAAAGAAAGGTGCGTGTTTGTACCGTTCCTTGCCACTGTTGTAAAAGGTACAGAGGATAAAAACTACGCACTAAACAAGGACGGTACGTCGAACACCGGCTTCTACAGCCCAACAACACTGCAATGGCTGAACAACGTATTTCCACTACCCATTCCATGGATTATGGGAAAATCATGATTCTAGCCACAGCATCGCCCTACTGCGATTCATTAGTCGAAGAAGCTGTGGAAATACATTTATCAGACAACCTGTTCAACCGAATGCAGGCGTTACAACTCGATAATTCACAGAAACTCGTTTCACGCCTGCACTCTCTAAGGAATTATTTTTCTGAGACTACACAGCCTGGTATCTCTATACATGCCATCCATTTTAATAATCAACCACATACTTCGTAAGCACCGTAAATTTACTGTCATTGCTCTTACTTTGTTTTGCTCTCAAAGGTATGAAGTTTTATCTATGACTGATTCTTGCTGTCGACTGTGTTAACTCCGTCGCAGGCACGTTTATTTCACAGGATTGTGTCAACAGATTTACATTCTGCCAGCGACTCGGTGTGAATATGGCTGTAAGGTTATCAGGCGAAATATCGGAAGAAGATGTAATACTGTCCCAGATGCACACCCGAACGGTGTTGAAATATTATATATGCAGCGAAAACTTCAAAAATTATAAGTAAGGACTCATTCGAGAAGCTCATATTTCAAACACATTTTTACTTACTGTAGCAGAGTCAGCAAAAGAAGATCTCTGACAGCTAGCAGCGTTGTTGCCAGCCTTCAAATGCGAAAAGAAAACGGCTGCAGAAGAAATCGACGGTCTTCTATAGAGCTTCTGCAACACTAAGACGTTGCCATAGACACGCATATAAAATCGTGTTATGTCATTCGTTGACGTAGGGGCGAGAAGCAGACAAGACAGTGTAACTGCATATGTCAGAGAGCTTCTTTCACCGACTCTACAGTAGCACAGTATCTCATACTGAGATCAGAGGTGGCTCGTAATTCCACATTCGCAATTATCTCTCAAACGGATCCTTTGCGGACTCTTGTTCACTGGGAAGGTATTTCTCTGATCGTTTACTTTCGCCGACGCCAGTCTCCGCTATTTTTAAGGGCAGTCGAATGAAAAAGAGGCAGATGGAAAATAAGTTAGTGAACTGGAATGAGATTTTCACTCTGCAGCGGAGTGTGCGCTGATATGAAACTTCCTGGCAGATTAAAACTGTGTGCCGGACCGAGACTCGAACTCGGGACCTTTGCCTTTCGCGGGTAAGTGCTCTACCATGTGAGCTACCCAAGCACGACTCACGCCCCGTCCTCACAGGAAGGTAGGAGATGAGGTACTGCCAGAAGCAAAGCTGTGAGGACAGGGCGTGAGTCGTGCTTGGGTAGCTCAGATGGTAGAGCACTTGCCCGCGAAAGGCAAATGTCCTGAGTTCGAGTCTCGGTCCGGCACAAAGTTTCAATCTGCCAGGAAGTTTCATATCAGCGCACACTCCGCTGCAGAGTGAAAATCTCATTCTGGCAACATCCCCCAGGCTGTGGCTAAGCCATGTCTCCGCAATATCCTTTCTTTCAGGAGTGATAGTTCTGCAAGGTTCGCAGGAGAGCTTCTGTAAAGTTTGGAAGGTAGGAGACGAGGTACTGGCAGAAGTAAAGCTGTGAGGACGGGGCGTGAGTCGTGCTTGCGTAGCTCAGATGGTAGAGCACTTGCCCGCGAAAGGCAAAGGTCCCGACTTCGAGTCTCGGTCTGGCACACAGTTTTATCTGCCAGGAAGCTTCAGTTAGTAAACTGTTTCTATTTTAAAAGTAATCGCCATAAATGTTAACACATTCATCCCACTGTTAGACAAGCCGGTCAGTGCCTTCATGGATAAGTGTTTAGGGTAGCCTAGGGAACCACAATTGTATCCAGCAGTGCACCCTCTGCGTCTGAAGCAAATCAACGGCCACGAATGTGTTTCTTCACGGCTCCAGATATATGGAAGCCGCATGGGGAAAGATCGGGACTGTATGGAGGATGTGTAAGGGCTTCCCAGCGAAACTTCTGCAGCGTGATCGGAACAACCTTGGCAATACGCGAGTCGTCGATTTGCTTCGGAAGAAGAGATGCACGCCTCGGTACAGTCATGGTTCCGGAGGTAACCGCAAACACTTTGCCATGAAGGCATTCATCATCTTTTCTCACAGCGAGATAATGTATTAACAGTTGTGGCTATTAGTTTTGAAATAATACACAGTTTAAAGATTTTTTTTTTTCGTCCTTATCGGTTTCATATGGCTGCCCCTTATACTACGGAACAGCTTGTAGAAACTGACGTTTATTGTTCGTGAGATGCAAATTAGTTTCGAAAGTTAAACCACCGGTCCGCAGTCTGCAACTGAACGCCCATCTGTAGGCTAGATAACGAGCTATCATGTTCCACAATCGCTTCTCATTACTCGCAGTTCTGTTTCTCGTTCGCCTCAACCACGTAGTGCTCTTCTGAGTATCAGATTATTAGTAGTCCAAACTTCTTCCAGCTTGTTATCTTTGTTAACATGTTGAAAACTGATGATCCGTACTTGGGCAGTATTCTTATCGCATTTCAGTGCAAAATATCGGTTTGCTTGGATGAATGTAAATACACAGCGCACACTGAATTCCAATTATTGGGCTGAATTAGTGCTCTTCCCTGTTTTATGAGTGCGGTACAGCCTTTACTGTTCACCCACATCCTCGTGATTAACCTTCATTAATCAACATAAGACTTCACCGCTTGACTCATGCCTAAAGTACTAGCATGAGCATTAGAGGCTCCACAGAGCGGAGTCTCTGCTCTTGGATTCCACATGTTGTGGGCAGGGTCGTTTCCCTACATGTGCTATGTAATACCAGTATTCACTTACGACATTGCGATGTGTATTTTTATCGTGGAAGAAGTTAGAAACTGAGCGTTTCCCTGCTAGCAATGAAGAGATGAGTGGTGGGAATCGTCAGGAGAGACAATAAAACAAACGAGTCATGACGCTGTCTCAACTGGAAGAAAATGGCTCTGAGCACTATGGGACTCAACTGCTGAGGTCATTAGTCCCCTAGAACTTAGAACTAGTTAAACCTAACTAACCTAAGGACATCACACACATCCATGCCCGAGGCAGGATTCGAACCTGCGACCGTAGCGGTCTTGTGGTTCCAGACTGCAGCGCCTTTAACCGCACGGCCACTTCGGCCGGCTCAACTGGAAGACGTAATTATTAATGTATAGAATAAAATGTAAATAGCAGGGACACGTAGCCAGGCAAAAAGGTGGATCGAGAAAGTTTATCGATGTAGATAGTAGTACGAGATAACCTAATGGAAGATGGACAGAGTACATTAGAAAACACGCAGAGACCTTACCGCTACGCCAAGAGTTCGGGGATACGTATTGGCTAAGGGATCTTACTTGTACGCACACTGAATAAGATTCTTTACCATAATGCCATGGACATGACCAATGTGACCCATTTATCTTGCCAGTGAAACGATTTGACGAAGTTTTTGCAAAGCGCAATGGGTGCTATCCTACTGCAATAGGACACCTCTCTGACGACGTAGGAAGGTTAACAGAATGGGGTGGATGACCTTTTAGATGATCCTGTAATTTGCAATGATCTTCCGTAAAAAAAGTTTTGGGTACTATAGCTTTCCACAGCATGATTTTCAGAGTTGATCCCTACATCATGTCATTGGCTCTCACAGACAGCGCAGTAAAGATTTTTCAGTGGTTCGCTGAAATCTTGACCGGGCTAAGCTTCTAAATGTCCACTAGTTACCTAGATAAGATATTATACAGACACTAGACGTTTTGAATTGATTTTCCATGTCGAAATTAGCACTAACTAAAAACACGGCTCACTGAAGAAGAGACTGAAACTGAAGAACCAATTGGAACATGAACAGCCAAAGAAAGAGAGAAAACTACACGCGAAGAGGCGACAAAGAACTATAATATTCTGCCTAACAGCCTTTTCCTTCTATGAAGTAGACGCACATTTAAAACTAGTTCAGAACTCTCTTCCACAACCGTCGTACAGCAAGCTTACAGTGTTGTTTGAATTTAACATTTTGGGTGATGAGAAACTGCAATTCTTGGACCGTTTCGCAGTGGGTCCGCTCCGAATGGATGAAGCTACTGTTCTTTCAGCCGTTAGAAGTTCTCTATTGGAAGGTGATCAATAGGTGTTGAGGCCCATCTGAATACCTTGCCAGTTATTGCAACCACCTGAATATCATATTTCTCACTAATACGTACCTGTTTCTTGAATTGTTAATGTGGCATAGTGTTTTGTTGATATTTGTTAACAAAGTGTGTTAGAATCTTAGGTCTTAATAAAAATGGTTCATATGGCTCTGAGCACTATGGGACTCAACTTCTGAGGTCATCAGTCCCCTAGAACTTAGAACTACTTAAACCTAACTAACCTAAGAACATCACACATATCCATGCCTGAGGCAGGATTCGAACCTGCGACTGTAGGTCTTAATATCTGCGGTTTCTTTTACACTTCCAGTGACAAAATGGAGGCTCTGACTGACGTAACAATCGCACAAACCAAAGGCAGTATTGATTCCAAGAATACAGCATAGACTTCACCACCATGATTAGTGCTAGTCTCATCAGCCACAATTCTATTGACTCTTTGAGAAACTTCATGGGTGTTAGCGTGGGATTGATCTGAGATGTACCCTTTACCCTGTGGCTCGTGCAAGATGCAATTTCCACCCCCACACTACTACAGAAGTCAGACAGACGCTCCTAATGTTCTAAAGAGAAATGCCTGAGAACTTTCACCAATAAATATCTTGTGGAGTCGTCCGCTGTAAGGAAATGACATAATAATACTTGGGTACTGGAGTAGTGCTAGTTAGTGTAAGAAAAAAATGAAACTAATTATATATATATATATATATATATATATATATATATATATATATATATATATATATATTATTTTTTTTTTTTTTTTTTTTTTGCAAAAATTATGAGAAATCACAATGGCACTTTTAGTTATGAACTGAACACGTTGTTTCCGGGTTCTTTTCGGAATGTGAAGTTACCTCTTAAGGATAGGATTCGCTAATGATATTTCTATACAAAGTTTAAGATTGTTATTGACTTGGCAGAATGGCTGAGAGCCACACCTACTCAACTTGAATAATTATCTTTTAGAATGTTGCTAGGTACGGTCAAGGCTATCGCGTGTGAAATGCAGTAAAGTGTACTGTTGTGGACGAAATATGGAGCTCGCAAGAGCTGTAGCACACAATACCGTTAGCTGCGATGACTGCTGTCTACGCCGCTCGCTGCTGACAAATAAGATAACTCTCGTTCTATCTGGATTGACCTTCGCCAATCAAACTCTCCCTACACCTTGATGAAGTCAAGGACTCCTATTCGCCCCTAGTCTAACTATTGGCGTGGTACACCGGTTAGATAACCAGTCCACCGCAATGCCACTCAAAATTCACTCGCAGGCGTTTAACTATAACTCTGTCCGTTCACACCGCACAGTAAGTGTGGCGGCCAACACAGTGAACAACGCGTAATCGCAAGGACTCAATATAGAGTCGCACTTCGATTCGCTGTCGACAGAGGTGCTCTCCCAGTGAAGTATTGAGGAGAGACTTGTTCCTCGCTCTTTGAGTACACATACGAGCACACATGCTCTCGTTACGTGTTCTCGCTCCAAGAGTGACAACGGAACGGCCCCTCTCCACACCAGACATGAAGGGGTATATCTTTCGGTCTCTTCCATTACTCCTTCAGCTCCAGGCGTCAGAAATATCGTCTGCCAACCAGCATTGCTCTTCTAAAACGGGAGAATGACGTTTCGTTTCAGGCGACCATTCCAGAAATCTGTAGTATGTGTGCTATGTGTAAAGAATGCGGAATCTGATTTTAAGCCAAACACAGGGTCGTCCTTTCACTCGAGCAAACCCTGTCTGCTCTACGGGCGGTCACCGCCCGATGTAGATGGGTTGGGACCGGCCTCCTGGTGTGCGGTTGCCTCTCTCGAACTAAAAGCTCCTGTGACCGTCGTGTATGTGTGTACGCCAGCCTCGAGTATTTCAACCGCGGAGCGCACTTGCGATTTATTAGTTATTTGCTTATCGTTTACACGAATTCATACAACATTGACTTTATCTTATCGAGTTTGGGTTCGAATGAAGCGTCTTGATGTGCGTAATATAATTGTGAGGGCGGAATATGTAAGCAGTGAAGGTCAGGAGACCCCTACATGGGGTATCATATCCAGTCTCTTGGTGTGTCCATCACTTGCAGATCAGTTTTGAAGGCCACACTGCGTTTGTACCACAAGGCTTTCGTCAGAAGTTTTCACGATGGTGCACTACATGGCGTAGGGTATCCTTTGCATTACGTATGTGCTCACAGTTCACTCATGCTTTGGACTCCAGAGTTTCAATCTACCAGGAAGTTTCAAAAACAGCGCACACTTCGCTGCAGAGCGAAAGATTCATTTTGGAAACAAACCCACGAGCTGTGGCTGAGCCATTCCTCCTAATGGTCTTTCTTCCTGGTGTGCAAGTCCAGTGCGGTATGGAGATGACCTTCTGTGAAATTTTGGAAGTAGGTGTGAGGTACTGGCAGAAGTTTAAGGCTACGAGCCCAGAACATGTGTGGATAGCTCATTCGGTTCCCTCAAAAGTATGGCAGCTGGGTTCAGTTCCCCTGATGGTACACTGCTTAAAACTTCCAGGAAATCAGGAAAACAGAACACATTCATGTGAAAAGATTCGTTCTAGAATTACTGCTCATTGCTGTCCATAGCAACAAAGTAACGAATGGCAACGTGTGCATATTCGAGGACATCAACAAATCGAGAACTCTGTTTCGGTGAACCAGATGAAATCAAATACTACACAACCGAGAACCTCTATAAGTTCAGCCTAACTGCTAGAGGTCCTGTACAGACTTCAAACATGCAGCCAGGTGCCATCGTAATCGTCTCGGCTCGGATGTGTGTCTACCATGCCTCTGTCCATAAAGTGGGAGCTCATGTCATTTACATTTTATGCAAACGAAGCAAAGCCCACATGTGTTTCCGAAGTACGTTTTTCGGATAAAAGTTTACATTTTGCTTAAAAATATAAATTTATTGCCATTTCTTTGCTACACAGACTTTCCCATGCTACTTTCAAGAAAGAAGTCGATAAAACTGAGTGAAAAATTTACAAACGAAAATGTGGGCCGTCGTAGGCATATATTAGTATACATTATTTAATTTGTGCTATTAGCGAATTTCGACCTGCGTCATGATTACTGACATACCATACTTAACCAACGTAATCAGTAGCGGAAGACTATGTACGGTCATATAAACAACTCTATTGAATCAAATGAAACAGTACGGTTCCAGAAACTTTTCAAGTCTCACTCTTCTGTGATGTAAATATGCAGACGGAAGCGACGAATGCAAATTTTATACAATGACCGGGTGTCAGAATCTCGGCCTTACAACTTTTTATTCGTCGCTTCAGTCGGCATTTATAAACTGTCTGAAATTTTTTACAGTACAATAAAATCAATTCATATAATAAATACAAATTTCATAAAATATTTTCAGGTTAAAATACATTATAATTAGTGTCGGTATTATTCGATATGTTTGTTGTATATTAATTATAATAAAGTACACACATTAGACTTTACTTAAAAAACAATCCTTTTATACATCAAAATATGAGGTAATTAGTTATTTAACATATGCCGGAAGTTCCAATAAATTTGAAATTATATTATTCACGAAAGATAAGCAGAATCTTCTTACAAAGGGCATGTACGAGGGTTGCCCCGAAAGTAATGCATCGCATTTTTTCTTCAACAATTCTTTATTGAACATACTGAGAATTACACACACGAAAGAATGGTGTTTTATCTACAAACCCTATTTTTCCACGTAATCTCCACCCAGTTGTATGGCCTTTCTCCAGCGCGAATTAAGAGCGTATATGCCCTGTCGGTACCAATCCTTGTCCTGGTGGCGGAGCCAGTGCTTCACTGTGTGAACTTCCGTCTACATCTACATCTACGTGCATACTCTGAAAATCACATTCAAGTGCCTGGCAGAGGGTTCATCGAACCACCTTCACAAATATCTATTATTCCAATCTCCTATAGCGAGCGGAAAGAATGAACACCTATATCTTTCCGTACGAGCTCTGATTTCCCTTATTTTATCGTGGTGATGGTTCCACCCTATGTAGGTCGGTGTCAACAAAATATTTTCGCATTCGGAGGAGAAAGATGGTGATTGGAATTTCGTGAGAAGATTCCGTCGCAACGAAAAACGCCTTTCATTTAATGATTTCCAGCCCAAATCCTGTATCATTTCTGTGACACTCTCTCCCATATTTCGCGGTAATACAAAACGTGCTGCCTTTCTTTGAACTTTCTCAATGTACTCCGTCAGTCCTACGTGGTAAGGATCCCACACCGCGCAGCAGTATTCTAAAAGAGAACGGACAAGCGTAGTGTAGGCAGTCTCCTTAGTAGGTCAGTTACATTTCCTAAGTGTCCTGCCAATAAAACGCAGCCTTTGGTTAGCCTTCTCCACAACATTTTCTACGTGTTCTTTCCAATTTAACTTGTTCGTAATTGTAATACCTAGGTATTTAGTTGAATTTACGACTTTTAAATTAGACTGATTTATCGAGTAACCGAAGTTTAACGAGTTCCCTTTTGGTACTCATGTGGATGACCTCACACTTTTCGTTATTTAGGGTCACCTGCCATTTTTCGCACCATTCAGATATTTTTTCTAAATCGTTTTGCAGTTTGTTTTGATCTTCTGGTGACTTTATTAGTCGATAAACGACAGCGTCATCTGCAAACAACCGAAGTCGGCTGCTCAGATTGTTCAAATGGTTCAAGTGGCTCTGAGCATTATGCGACTTAACTTCTGAGGTCATCAGTCGCCTAGAACTTAGAACTAATTAAACCTAACTAACGTAAGGACATCACACACAACCATGCCCGAGGCAGGATTCGAACCTGCGACCGTAGCGGTCACGCGGTTCCAGACTGAAGCGCCTTTAACCGCACGGTCACACCGGCCGGCTGCTCAGATTGTCTCCAAAATCGTTTGTATAGATAAGGAACAGCAAAGGGCCTATAACACTACCTTGGGGAACGCCTGAAATCACTTGTGTTTTACTCGATGACTTTCCGTCAATTACTACGAACTGTGACCTTTCTGACAGGAAATCGCAAATCCAGTCATATAACTGAGACAATATTCCATAAGCACGCAATTTTACTACGAGCCGCTTGTGTGGTACAGTGTCAAAAGCCTTCCGGAAATCCAAGAATACGGAATCGATCTGAAATCCCTTGTCAATAGCACTTCATGTGAATAAAGAGCTAGCTAGTTGTGTTTCACAGGAACGATGTTTTCTAAAGCCATGTTGGCTGTGTGCCAATAGACCGTTTCCTTCGAGGCAATTCGTCAGGCGTCTGTCCTCGCTGATGACAACATCAGCTCGCTGCAACATGTCAGGTGTGACAGCCGTGGGCGGTCTCCCAGAAAACTGCAAATCGTGGAGCTCCGCCGACTTCTGATGACCTAACGCTCCGTGCCCAGCGACTAACTGTACTTCTGTCGACAGCACATGCTCCATAGACTCTGCACAAGCGTTTGTGAATATTCTCCACGGTTTCCTTTTCTGCAGTGAGAAATTCAGTAACGGTACGTTGCTTGTAACGTACATCACCTACAGCCAACATTTTGAAAGTGTCCTGCAGCTACGCTATCAGTTGGAAGTGACAGAAACTTGGCGCGCTCGCTCAGCAGACTTCAGATAACACATATGTAGCGTTTCGCATTCGTAGCATTATTTTCAGCTGATAAAATTTATTTTAAGTGTTACTTTCAATGTACTGTACAAAAAATTTAATATCTTTTTTTTCCCTCTTCCATGTTGTTATCGATAGTTGTTCGCTGTTAGCTTATCATTGACAACATTTAATAGCTGTTTGTAGTTATCAGGCTGCAGTACTCTTAGTTACAGTTACTGTTATGTGACATGTTATTGTGCACCAGTATCATTCCTCCCACACGTATTTATGGATTACGACGTGTGGCCATATGCACGCACGAGGAATCCGATATTTATACAGTGTTAAACGTGGTATACGTAAGTTGATCTCACGCATTTAAGTTGAGCTATCAAATAATAATGTGGTTATGTTAATGCACTGTAATGTTTTATATCTACATAGCGACATATGCAGACAGTATTTTATTCCACGTTGGTATTTTTCCGTTTCAGGTGCTTGAGAATGACGCAATATCGAAATTAGCTGATGGCACGAATTAAATAAAGGACATCAATAAATAACCCACAACGGATCTTGTTTTCGTTTGTAAAATATTTAAAGGCTGTAGGCCCACACAGAAACAAAATTTTGATTGAAAATTAATGGAACAGTTATTACCGAACTGATGCTCGGGTGAGTCAACGTAAGTAACAGGGTGAGACAACTAAGACACACCACCACAAATATATCCATAATCTCGTAATCTATACATACATCGAGATGCGATTTTCGCTAAGTGGTAGCAGCTAATTTGGCGAATTCTGACGTGTGCAAATGATTTTTAACCTTTATCGCTGCCAAATATTGACACTGACTTGTTTTACGGAACTGTATGGCTTTTTTTCTGTGGCACAGGAAAGAACTTTCGCCATAAACAGAAACTATATCTATTTTCTCGGCTGTAGTACAAACTGTCAAGGTTTTAAGAGGTTGAAGAGATTGAAGTATAGCTAATTAAGCTTGGTATTTAGCAAAGTTTGACGAAGCTTCATTATCTAACCGTACGTGACTAATATTCACCATACAAGCGCAACGGGCTGATACTTTATATGCAGAAATTACAGTATAATGAATATCTGAGTATAATCAATATCTAAAACAACACAATTAACATATTGTTATTTAAACAAAAATGCATCCACAGATAACGTTTCAAGCGGCATAAGATCTCCACACTCTCTGCTCTGCTGTTCAGTATATCTAACCAAACTCTAAACATTCTCGCAACCGTAGGGAAGTGGCGGACAATTAGTACTTGATCTTGATTGCAGCGCGCTCCATACCGAAAATTAAAACTGAAAAAAAGCGGTGATGTATCATGCTTCGTAACCAGTAATCTTGAAATAGATTGTCTTGATTATCACCACGTAGATAGCGAAACTTTCGCATCACGAGCAAATTATCTTGTACTCTCTAGACTTACCGAGATGTCTATTTTTGATAAAAAACGGAATGGAAGTTTCGAACACAGACGGCGTCTGATTAACAAGTTGGAAGCAAATCTACGATACAGTCTAATATCAGGAAAAAAATACGAGCATAATTCGCACGCAGCAAAATTTATACTCGAATTGCTTTAAGCTAAAAGCACATTTACTCATCACACCTTGCCAATAGTTGCAGGCCGGAGTGGCCGAGCGGTTCTAGGCACTTCAGTCTGGAACCGCGTGACCGCTACGGTCGTAGGTTCGAATCCTGCCTGTGTGTGATGTCCTTAGATTGGTTAGGTTTAAGTTCTAGGGAACTGATGACCTCAGAAGTTAAGTCCCATAATGCTCAGAGCCATTTGAACCATTTTGCCAATAGTTAGCCCAGGGTAAAGCATCCAGGAATAAGGCAACTCTCTAACAAAAACTCAAGAAGTCTATTTTCACTTAGACTGTATACTCAAAAAATCACGTTGATTAAAGAAATTCTACGATTAACAATTTACATATAACGGGTGTGAGTTGACCTTCCTGACACTGCCGCACTCTACATACACTCGCTAAAGAGGACCCCGTTTCCCGCAAAAAAACGAAGTAGAAACCCCGAAATTGACTCAAATAACTGTAACTTCCGACGTCATATGAGAGAGAATTCTTATCTCATAAAAGCTGCGCGGACTCTACTCTCACGTTATAGGACGAAGGACATGAGGCTCACTTGTTACCACGTGGTCCGCAAAATGTCGAATGTGCGAAGAATTTACTCTCCAGGAAGTTTCTAGCACAGCAAAATCCGGGACAGTTTCGAAATACGCGACCGAGAAACAATCACAATAACAACAAGAGAATTCACACAAGGGAACATGACAAGGAATTCGCCATCCCCGAATTGGTCTTCAACAGCGGATAGCAAGAAGGCGCTTAAAACATCATTGCACTCCTATGCTGTGATAGTGCCACGAAAAACGACAAGGGGTGCAAGCCCTCTCCATGAAAAACATGACTACACCATAACACCACCGCTTCCGAATTTTACTGTTGCTACTACACACGCTGGCAGATGACGTTCACCGGGCATTCGCCATACCCACACCGTGCCATCGAATCGCCACATTGTGTATCGTGATTCGTCACTCCACAAAAGGCTTTTTCCATTGTTAAATCGTCCTATGTTTAAGCTCCTGACACCAAGCGAGGCTTCGTTTGGCATTTACCGGCGTAATGTGTGGTTTATGAGCAGCCGCTGGACCATGAAATCCAAGTTTTCTCACCTTCCGCGTAACTGTCATAGGACTTGAAGTGGAGCCGCGCGGGATTAGCCGAGCGGTCTGGGGCGCTGCAGTCATGGACTGTGCGACTGGTCCCGGTGGAGGTTCGAGTCCTCCATCGGGCATGGGTGTGTGTGTTTGTCCTTAGGATAATTTAAGTAAAGTAGTGTGTAAGCTTAGGGACTGATGACCTTAGCAGTTAAGTCCCATAAGATTTCACACACATCTGAACTTTTTTTTTTTAACTTGCAGTGGATGCTGATGCAGTTTGGAATTCCTGTATGATGGTGTGGGTAGATATCTGCCTATTACAAATTACGAAACTCTTCAACTGTCGGCGGTCTCTGTCAGTCAATAGACGAGCGGCCTCTACGCTTTTGTGCTGTACGTGTCCCCTCATGTTTCCACTTGACTATCACATCGGCAACAGTGGACCTAGATGAAAGATGTATGTTTTTTGATCATACAGTGTATCACACGCGGCTTCCACGACCGGCCTCCATGAACTAGTGCCGGTGCATTCGGCTTCAAATGCCGGTTCTCTAAATTTTCTAAATAGTGTTTCCCTCCAAGGATTCCCATTTCAGTTCCCAAAACATATCCGCAACACTTACGTTTTGTTCAAATCTACCGATAACAAATCTAGCAGCCCTCCTCTGAATTGCTTCGATGTCTTCGTTCAGTCCGACCTAGTATGGATCGCAAACACTGTAGCAGTACTCAAGAACAGGGCGCACCAGCGTCCTATATGCCGTTTCCTTTACAGGTGAACCACTCTTTCCTAAACTCTCCCAATAAACGGAAGTCGACCATTTGCCTTCCTTACCGCAGTTTTCTCATCCTCGTCCCACCTCATATCGCTTTGCAACGTTACGTCCAGATATTTAAACGACTTGACTGTGTCAAGCAGGACACTAGTAATACTGTATCGAAAGATTACATTTTTGTTCTTCCTGTTCATCCGCATTAACTTACATTTTTTCATATTTAGTGCTAGTTGGCATTCATTACACCAAACGGAAATTTTGTCTACATCGTCATGTATCTTCCTACAGTCATTCAACTTAGACACCTTTCCGTACACCACGGCATCATCAGCAAACAAGTGCAGACTGCTGCCCACCCTGTCCGCCAGATCATTTATGTATATAGAGAACAATAGCGGCCGGCTATCACACTTCCCTGGGCCACTCCTGACTATACTCTCGTCTCTAATGAATATTCTCCGTCGAGGACAACATAGTGGGTTCTATTATTTAAGAAATCTTCCAGCCACTCAAATATGTGTGAAGAGCCGGCCGCGGTGGTCTCGCGGTTCTAGGCGCGCAATCCGGAACCGTGCGACTGCTACGGTCGCAGGTTCGAATCCTGCCTCGGGCATGGATGTATGTGATGTCCTTAGGTTAGTTAGGTTTAAGTAGTTCTAAGTTCTAGGGGACTGATGACTACAGCAGTTGAGTCCCATAGTGCTCAGAGCCATTTGAACCATTTTGTGTGAAGTTATTCCGTATGCTCGTAACAGCCTGAAACGGGGCACCGTGTCAAAAGCTTTCCGGAAATCCAGAAATATGGAATCTTTCTGTAGTCCTTCGTCCACTGTTCTCAGTATATCACGTGAGAAAAGGGCAAGCTGAATTTCGCACGAGCGATGCTTTCTAAAACCACTCACACAGCAGTGACCTTTCAGTCTGAATTGTTCCACGAGGAAGTTGTCTCAGGAGTAAAAACCACTTACGCAGGGTCTGCAACTGTTTTCCGCTTATACATAAGCGCCTGTGCTGCAATTTCTTCTTCCGATCGAATGCGGCTTGAAAACGGAGAAGATTTTGTTCAGACATGCTGCCACGAAAGACCTCGAGGTTTCGATTCCCTTCTTTTCCGGTTTTCCTACAGTTCATGACTCACTTGCATACAATTCTGTGCTCCAAACGTACATTGTCCGTTTTAACTAACAGCAAATACAGCATCTCGATATATTTATGCGTTCTCCCCTGCCCTCCTCTCCCTCTGTACAACGTATAAATGATGAAATAGCGGTTTTTAACATTAACGCAACGTTCTTTTTTATTTAGCAAATAAATCCATTGCCCGTGGTAACAGGTATCCGTAGACAAACGGAGACGAATACACAACCGACAACTTTCACAAGGGCAACCTACGGAACCTGGTTTTCAGAGTCGCTGACTCTACTCGACCCGCAGTGTGAAATGGATCTCGGATGCTTTTCGGATAGCCAACGTCAATTCTCTAGCTCGCTGTAATCGAAAGGCCTTGGTTCTCAGAGTTCCCAGTCCTATGTGGCATGTGTCTCCTCCCCTCTGTGACTCCGCGCGTAAGCACACCCCTTCCCTAGAGCTGTGCCTCAGCACAACTCTTTACCTCGCGACAACTTTACGACACATCTCGAAAAAAATCTCGGGTGTTGCTGCAGCGCTCGATCGTCCCGCGATATAGCGACTATTGTTGGTACTGTCTGCATGGCATGCCTCAGCATTTTAACGTACTTTCCATTTGAATATTAAAAATAATTGTGAAACACGGACTGAAATAGGGCGCAAGTCACATATAAAACCGGCAGCTAATAAGTAATAAAAGACAACAATCACAATTCAGTTCAGTTGTCACACTTTCTGTCGTCACGCAAAATAGTGACATTTATTGATACTATTTTCATGATGGGGCATGCCAATGTAATTTGGTTTCGCGATCGCATTCACGGTCAGTTTGATGTGATTTGTGTCACTTATTAGATGTTTAATTCTCAATTAATTTTCTTCCTTGTATCCTCTGAATGTAACCATCTTGTTTAGAAAGTGATGGAAAGACAACTTTTTTCGCTGTTGATTCTAATTTATGAACAGCGATCGAAATGCTCATTTGCAACACATGTCGCAAGTCAATAGAGGCTCTGACTACCCAATTAAATACTGTTCCGAGATCAGAAACAAGAAATAGTTTTTGAAGGGCACTATTTAAATGATTTAATGCCGGTAGCAGCTGTCAGTTTTTCTTTGTTGGTTGTATGGTCGTACAAGTAACCTATGAGACAGAAGCACAATACAGTCACAGTATAAGTACTCAGTTAAAAGTCGGATCTTAAAATGTGAAAGGAAAAAAAAGAAAACTTGCTTTACAGACAATTCATCGATGGCGCAATATATCATAGAAGTGTCATACAAGGGTCTGCATCTACACTACTGGCCATTAAAATTGCTACACCAAGAAGAAATGCAGATGGTAAACGGGTATTCATTAGACAAATATCTTATACTAGATCTGACATGTGATTACATTTTCGCGCGGGATTAGTCGAGCGGTCAAGGGCGCTGCAGTCATGGACTGTGCGACTGGACCCGGCGGAGGTTCGAGTTCTCCCTCGGCATGGGTGTGTGTGTTTGTCCTTAGGTTAATTTAGGTTAAGTAGTGTGTAAACTTAGGGACTGATGACCTTAGCAGTTAAGGCCCATAAGATTTCACACACATTTGAACATTTTTTTCATTACATTTTCACGCAATTTGGGTGCTTAGATCATGAGAAACCAGTACCCAGAATAACGGCCTTGATACGCCTGGGCATTGAGTCAAACAGAACTTGGATGGCGTGTACAGGTACAGCTGCATATGCAGCATCAACACGATACCACAGTGCATCAAGAGTAGTGACTGGTGTTTTGTGAAGAGCCAGCTGCTCGGCCACCATTGACCAGACGTTTTCAATTGATGAGAGATCTGGAGAATGTGCTGGCCAAGGCAGCAGTCGAAAAGTTTCTGTATCCAGAAAGGCCCGTACAGGACCTGCAACATGCGGTCGTACATTATCCTGCTGAAATGTAGGGTTTTGCAGGAATCGAATGAAGGGTAGAGCCACGGGTCGTAACACATCTGAAATGTAACTCCCACGGCTCAAAGTGCCGTCAATGTGAACAAGAGGTGACCGAGACGTGTAACCAATGGCACCCCATACTATCACGTCGGGTGATACGCCAGTATGGCGATGACGAATACAGGCTTTAATGTGCGTTCACCGCGATGTCGGCAAACACGGATGCGATCATCCTGCTGCTGTAAACGGAACCTGGATTCATCCGAAAAAATGAAGTTTTGCCATTCGTGCACCCAGGTTCGTCATTGAGTACACCCTCGCAGGCGCTCCTGTTGTGATGCAGCGTCAAGGGTAACCGCAGCCATGGTCTCCGAGCTGATAGTTCATGCTGCTGAAAACGTCGTCGAACTGTTCGTGCAGATGGTTGTTGTCTTGCAAACGTCCCCGTCTGTTGACTCAGGGATCGAGACGTGGCTGCACGATCCGTTACAGCCATGCGGATAAGATGCCTGTCACCTCGACTGCTAGTGATACGAGGCCGTTGGGATCCAGCACGGCGTCCGGTATTACCCTCCAGAACCCACCGACTCCACATTATGCTAACAGTCATTGGATCTCGACCAACACGAGCCGCAATGTCGCTACACGATAAACCGTAATCGCGATAAGCTACAATCCGACCTTTATGAAAGTCGGAAACGTGATGGTACGCATTTCCCCTCCTTACACGAGGCATCACAACAGCGTTTCACCAGGCAACGCCGGTCAACTGCTGTTTGTGTATGAGAAATCGGTTGGAAACTTTCCTCATGTCAGCACGTTATAGGTGTCACCACCGGCGCGAGCCTTGTGTGAATGCTCTGAAAAGCTAATCATTTGCATATCACAGCACTTTCTTCCTGTCGGTTAAATTTCGCGTCTGTAGCACGTCATCTTCGTGGTGTAGCAATTTTAATGGCCAGTAGAGTATGGATATTTAAACATCGTCCACCGTCATAGTGCCCATCAGCGCAGTTTCGCAGTTGTTATAAGCTGAAATTACTAACACTGTTCGTGAAGCGAAAGTCATAGTTTTTAAAGTTACGTACATATCCCAACCCATCCCTCCCGACATGCATGTTACGGGTCCAAAATGTTTCATTTGAGTTCAGCACGGAACTGCAATTGCAAAACACAGATAGACAAAGACGATGTACTCGACGTCCATAGATGAAACACATATGTTTTTCTTCATGTGGACTATAGAGTAGTAAGAAGGTTAAATTGAAATAAATGGCCGATGTATATAATTTGCCAGTCGAGTAGCTAAATCGCAATAAATTATACTCTTACAATCTATATCTACGTATTAAAGACGTTTGTGTGTGCATACTGACAAACTTTTCTCCATGCTCACTCCCTGCCACCCCATCGTGGATTGCGGGTATGTAGCCCTTGTTATCATGCTGTTAACAAGGCAGTTTGGTACGTATGTGTGGCAGTGGGTGAGTGTGGTGAACAGAAATCTGCGATACAAGGAGCAATAAATACTCTCAGGAAAAACTATATACTCTGTAACTTCCGAACTTTTCTGTACATGCGATAATACAATATTATTGTTTCATTCGTCCGACATAAAACGCTGCTAGCCCCATTTTGTCATTCAGGCTTTAATAACGACGTGTAATATTAAAAAGATCAATTTTTATCTCTCAGCGAGTTTTCGTCAGTCACTTCGCTAATGCCTAATGAAATAAAGTAACTTCCATTCATTTCAAGCTTCGCTTAAGTAGCATTACGTTAAGACAGTATTACTAAACTAGTACTGACTCCTTGGTGTTACCCGCGATGAAATACGACTGCGTAACGTAACGTTGATGCCAGTGCGTGTGCAACGGGGTGAGGATTGTATAAACGAGTATCTTCACTAACACGGCAAAGTTCAAAAGTCATAGAGGAAATAGCTTATTTGTAATATAACTAGCAACGGAAAATCCCTATCGCATCCCCCTCAGATTTAGCGGTGAAATGACCCAGTGGATGGTCCGTCAAAAAATGAACACAGATCAAACGTGTAAACTGTGAAAAAAGAAGAAAACCAGAAACTGTAAATGGTCCAAGGTAACGACATGCACCATGAAGCAAATTGCAAAAACATAGTGTTGTGGTTGTGTGGTCATAGTGCTGGACTGCAATGCGGGATATCAGGTATTGGTTCAAACGGTTCAAAGCCGGAAGGAGTGGCCGTGCGGTTCTAGGCGCTACAGTCTGGAGCCGAGCGACCGCTACGGTCGCAGGTTCGAATCCTGCCTCGGGCATGGATGTGTGTGATGTCCTTAGATTAGTTAGGTTTAATTAGTTCTAAGTTCTAGGCGACTGATGACCTCAGAAGTTAAGTCGCATAGTGCTCAGAGCCATTTTTTGAAATGGTTCAAATGGCTCTGAGCACTATGGGACTAACATCTTAGGTCATCAGTCCCCTAGAACTTAGAACTACTTAAACCTAACTAACCTAAGGACATCACACACATCCATGCCCGAGGCTGGATTCGAACCTGCGATCGTAGCAGTCCCGCGGTTCCGGACTGCAGCGCCTAGAACCGCACGGCCACCGCGACCGGCGGATATCAGGGTTTAAATCTCCCTCGTGCCCTAACTGTGTTTTACAAAACTATTAACTTTCCGTCCGTTCATTGAAGTGTCTGTTTTCCTTCTTTAGTCTTGGTAATTGTCTTACTATACATTGGATACAGAACATTTATCATACGCTAAGAATATATTACAGTCGCAAGTAAATGTGATAAATAGTGAAAGCAGGCAAGATTCCGCAAAGACCTCTTACAGAAACAAAAACAACAAATAAATGGGAATGAACTATGTTACAACAAAGGAATTCATGATCCAAAACTTCCAAAACGGGAGGCAACAGCCACAAACGTGGTACCTGTGTAGAGCAAATAGAAGGTACGTACGTCTGGAGGTCCCTTCCTTACGCCTCGCTGTTGCAAACGGACGCTACATTACGACACAGACACAATTTGAACACAGTAAACAGACCCGTCAATGACCGTACAACCAGTTTGTGAGAGAAAAAAATGGGGCATGAGGGAGATGTGAACACAGGTTTTCTACTTCGCATTCTAACACCATGACCACAGAACCACAACGCCGTCGCTGCTTAAAACCGCTCGATGTTGCTTACCGTAAGCGTGAGCCGTTCTTTGTGTGTGTGTGTGTGTGTGTGTGTGTGTGTGTGTGTGTGTGTCAGTTCAGTACACCTTCTTCCTGTTTCCATTCTTGAGCTGTGTAGTCTTGAGCTGTGTTCAGTTTTTGACCAGCTATCCACTGGTGCATCTTACCACTAAATCTGAGGGGCTGCGATGGGCAGTTTCCCTTGTAAGTGTTCCACATCGCGCATTATCAAAGTCTAACAACACTCGCTGGTGCGGAAATTCTTAACGTTTCACAGCTGGAGCAACACTAGCGCTCCATGCGGTGAGAAAGCAGTAGTAAGGAAAATTTTTGTTTTCGATTGTTTTCTGCTTAATTAACGGAATAATTGTTATATTTTTGCGTAGAACGCATTGCTAAGTAACCAAGAGACATGAATTATCGTGAAGTATATGTAAAACAGGGCGTATCACACTAATTCGGTGACATAAGCTCCAGCTCATTCATGAAGAAATACTCTCGAGTATGTCTATATTTACAGCTTATTCTGCTGAAAGCAAGAGAATAAACTACGTTTCATGCATGAGAAACATTTACTACTGTTGTTGTCTGTTGTTATTATCATAGATTGGTTCACATGGCTCTGAGCACTATGAGACTTAACTTCTGAGGTCATCAGTCCTCTAGAACTTAGAACTACTTAAACCTAACTAACCTAAGGACGTCACACACATCCATGCCCGAGACAGGATTCGAACCTGTGAACGTAGAGGTCACGCGATTCCAAAGTGAAGCGCCTAGAACCGCTCGGCCACACAGGCCAGCTGTTATCATAGATACTTTCCGTGACACTTTCTTGTGGAGTCGAGAGATTCTACCTTTCTTACAATTCATTCGTCTTTCTAATTCACGAATGCATTTGTAAACAATTACTTTTGTTTGAAAAGCGAATGTGTTGCAGATTCTGTTCGTTTGTTGCTAAGATTTAGCAACTATTGTGGAATTGGTTTCTCCTGTGTTGGGAAACAGTTGTATTGCTTTTGACGACATTGTTACGTCTGTGTGGTTTTCCCTTGAGAGGCTTATTTGATACGTTAAGTAATGTATGTATTACAGTCTATACGGGTTTCACACGTTTCACATTCACTAATTTGGCTGAAAGTGTAGCTTACAAAACTCTGCTTTGTTGCATAAATATATGACGTCTTTCTGTAAAAGGTCAGGTCTTCTGGTGTTCACTAGCAAATTTTTGTTATTAAAGGAAAACGATGTCATCCAACAAATGTCTGTGGGTTACAAGAGAATCGTAAATATACGCACCGTTTTCTCTCTTCCAGGATCCGTAGGAAACTAAATAATTTTTTACTTATTATCGCTTTTTATGGCACGACATACACTCCCTATCGCAAAAACAATGTTGAAAATCAATATAAACGTTAGTATTCGCACTGATCCGCTATAATATTCAGAAATGTCCCTTGCTGGCTGCTTGGAGCGCTGCTATTGCTCGGTAACACAAATTAGAGTGTCGCCAATGTTTGTTAGACTATGGCATTGTCTTAAGATATCTGTCAACCACAGTTACCCACTTCCAAGCACCACAGTATGGATGGAAGACGTTGAGGACTCTGTCTCCATTACATTGCATCGTGAATGAAACAATAAAACCATTTTCACGTTTACAGAAAAGTTCGTAAGTTATATATTAATTAGCTTTATCTAAGAGAATTTATTGCTCCATATTTCGCCGACTTATGCGCACGGAACTCACCCACTACCGCGCAACGCGACCAAACTACAGGACAGCTGCGTTCGTACTATCATTATTTAGATACACGCTTGTATGCATCTCATATCTAGAATAGTACTCATGCCTTGTATTCTGTCATAATCCAAATTTGTTCAAATAACAACGGAGTTTATACAGTAGTATAACTTCATGCTACTGCCGTGTTTCACAAAATTGTCACATCATGAGCAGAGCTATAGTTTGTCGATGCGGCTAGTTCGTACTTTGTACGGCACGCAAGTCTCCCAATGTGGCGTCAGATGAAATACGACTTGCACTTGGCGACAGAACTTCCCGAATGGCGGCCTCTCGGCCAACGATACCATACACTTATTTCGATTTTGTATCGTTTCCACTCGCGTCGCGCGAGCCTGATGCCTCGTTTGTTCGAGAAGTGTTCGATACTGTGTCGAGCTATGTGACGTTTGAGGGAATCTCGAGCCCGTTCGAATGCGAGTATCGTTTGTCACTTCCCATGCACGCCCCCCCCCCGCCCCCCCCCCCCTCTCTCTCTCTCTCTCTCTCTCTTTCCACCGTGACGCGCAGCGTAGTACTCGCTACTCAGACAGGTGGACAGGTCCCAGCTGACAGAAGGTTCTCACAAGCGGAGGCAGTCGGCTGCCGCCTGCTGCATTATGCAGGCCCCGGCGGAGAACCACCCCCACCCTTCCCACGCTGCCAGGTGAGAGAGAGCCAGCCAATTCCCCTCGATCCAGAATCTGACGCCACGCCAACCCCACTCTCCCACCGCGGCCACCAGTAACGGCTTCATCCACTGCCGTCTCCCCTCGTGCAGCAGCGTCTGCAGTGTGCAAATAGCTAGCTGGCATTAGCCCAAGTTTCGCCTGTTACTTTAAACGGAAACGTCGATACGAGACTGCCTTCTCGCCTCCGTCACTCCTTAACAGCGAGCAGAGACCCTCGTTATCACCTAATTATCTTTACTGTTGTGGCTCTCACCGCACAAAATAGTGGGGCGCTGAAAGTTCGCTAACGAAGACATTTCCTGTCCGTACCCAACTACCAAGTGAGGTGCGGCACACGCGGTTCTCGTTCGAAAGTTGTAAGTTTAAAATATCGATAATGATTTAGGTTTCTAGAGCTTGCGTTAAATCAGTGCAGCAGATTACCGAAGCGATTTCTTTGACTAAGCTACGCTTGACTTCCAGCCTTGTTTCTTTCCGATTTAAAAAGCGTCTCCTGGTATCCTTGCCCCTTCCATCCCCCCCTCCCCGCCCACCTGAGTGAGAGACTCGGAGTGCTGAGTAATGGAACATATCCCATAGACCACTTTTTTTTTTGTCGTCGGCGTTCTGATTGTGTTGATGCGGCCCGCCACGAATTCCTCCCCTGCTCCAACTTCATCTCACAGTAACACTTGTACTCTGTGTCCTCAATTGTTTGTTGGATATATTCCAATCTGTGTTTGGGCTCTGAGCACTATGGGACTTAACATCTGTGGTCATCACTCCCCTAGAACTTAGAACTACTTAAACCTACCTAACGCAAGGACGTCACACACATCCATGCCCGAGGCAGGATTCGAACCTGCGACCGTAGCGGTCAAACTGTTCCAAACTGAAGCGCCTAGAACCGCACGGCCACACCGGCCGGCCAATCTCTGTTTGTTTTTACCCCCTAGTGTTGGTACTAGTATCATAGAACCTATTTCCTGAGGTCGTAAGATATCTGTCCCTTCTTCTTGTCAGTGTTTTCAATACATTCCGACCCTGCAGAAAATCGCCCCGTTCCTTATCTCCACTTTTCACATCTCATACCCTTCGATTCTCTTTCTTTCTGGCTTTCCCACTGTCCACGATTCACCCCCATGCCCTGCAAACGTACGTTCCCAGACATTACTTCCTCAAATTAAGGCCCATGGTTGATACTAGTAGATTTCTCTTGGCCAGGAATGCCCTCTTTGTCTCTGTTAGTCTGCTTTTTTTTCCCCTCCTTGCTTCGTCCCTTAGGTTACTTTGTTTCCACCTGAGCAGAATTCCTTAACTTCGTGTACTTCATGGTCCGCAATTTTGATGTTAATTTTATCGCTAACCTCATTTCTTCTATTCCTCATTGCTTTCATATTTCTCTTTTGTTTATTCCCAGTCCATATTCTGTACATATCGGACTGTTCGTTCCGTTCAATACGTGCTGCAATTCTTTTTCACACTCACTCAAGGTAGTCTTGCCTCCAGTGAAACTCTTCATTAAAATCCTATCACCCTGAATTGTAATCCCACTCTTGGCCCTTTCTTTTATTTCCGCTACTGAGTCTTCGATGTTTAGATTGAACAGAAGGGGCGAAATAAAACATCCCTGCCCTACACCCTTGTAATAATGAGGACTTCGTTCTTGGTCTTCCATACCTACTGTTTCCTCTTGGTGCTTGAACTTGTTGTTATTATCCGTTTTTCCTGCAGTTAACCCGTATTTTTCTCAGAATTTCAAACATCTTTAACCTAAGGAAGTGGAAGATCGTTTTACAAAATAAACTAGCTGGGTAGTGGATGTTCAGTCTGCATTATACACATAAGAATATATAAAGTGTTTCATAATTACTCTTATAGGCGTCCGGGAGTTCTAGATGGAGCATAGTAGATAAAGTTTTAATGAAGAACCTATGTCCAGAAGTCAACCGTCTGGATGTAAAACAAAAGCCGGCCTGTGCGGCCTAGCGGTTCTAGGCACTTCAGTCTGGAACCGCGCGACCGCTCCAGTCGCAGGTTCGGATCCTGCATCGGGCATGGATGTTTGTGATGTCCTTAGGTTAGTTAGGTTTATGTAGTTCTAAGTTCTAGTGGACTGATGACCTCAGATCTTAAGTCCCATAGTGCTCAGAGCCATTTGAACCATTTCTGAAACAAATTTTAAGGTTGGACCATTTTATAATCTCAAGCTTCGCGTCACGCGCAGAAACTGAGGAGAGGGCACCGTCGCCATTGCCTGACATAATTAGTCGTCTGTTACAATCACTGCTTCAGCGTTCTGCTCACTTTCCAGTCCGTCGTTGAGCAGTGAAAGTACATTTGGTGACACAGGCTTCTGAATTGTGTCATACGTTCCAATTATCTCAGTGTCCTTCAGTGCCACTGTGTGTTGTACACAGTCCATCCCTTAGTGCAAGGGGTCCAAGAAAGCTTCTACTTGCTCGCTGTTGAGGGATCCTCTGTGATGTTCATGTGGTCACGACGGTCTGACGAGAAAGGAAGCTGCTGACGTTGCTGCCAAGCTGCAGTTCTCCTACCTCGGTCTGCCAGCTCTTCCATCCCTTCGGATGATCTCCGTGTTGCCGTCTGTAGGCAGGTGGTGTCACTTTGGCATAACTACTGGTCTTCTCTTCACGGGAATAAGTTCTGCGGGATTACACCTCTCCCAGCGGCTTGGTTGATCTCATCTCGGACCTCTCGCCGCAAGCAGATCATTTTAGCTAACCTGCGTATTGGGTATCGTCGTTTTAGCCATCGTCATTTGTTAAGTGGTCATACCCACCACTTTGTGTCCATTGTCGTCAACGTTTCACGGTTCTCCATTTCCTGACCGAATGCCCTTTTTTTAACCGTTTACATTCTTATGTATGTTTGTCGTTTGAGTTATCGGCTGTTCTAGAGAACGAAGCGAGGACTATCGACCATATTTTACTTTTTATCCTTCGTAGCAATATGGCGAAGGACATTAAATCTTTGGTTCGGAACCTCCGCTGTCTCTACAACGTATTTTGTGGATCTTTCTCCACGAGGAAGTCCTGTCTCTTAGCGTACTTTTCTTCCGTCGATTGGGCTTAACTTACGGTCGCTTTTAAATTCTGTTACGTCTTGTTGTCCAAGGTTATTACTTGTTTTTGTGCCATAAAACAAAACAACAAATAAGCAGTGAGGACGATCGAGAGAGTACGAGATGGGGGAATACACGTCTGAAGAGCAGAACGATATATTGATAGTTTTCGGTAAACCTGAATTTGTGTGTCTTTATTCTCTCCTCACAACGAGGTGACAAAAATCAGGGGGTAGCGATATGGATATTTACAGATGGCGGTTGTATCCAGTAGATCTGCACACACATGTAACGGAAACATTTTCCGGATCATCACGGGGCGAGGTGGCGCAGTGGTTAGCACATTGAGCTCTCATTCGGGAGAATGACGGTTCAAATCCGCGTCCGGCCATCCTGATTTAGGTTTTCCCTGATTTCCCTAAATCGCTTCAGGCAAATGCCGGAACGGTTTCTGTGAAAGGGCGCGCCCGAGTTCCTTCCCTAATCCGATAGGACTGATAACCTCGCTATTTGGTCTCCTTCCCCCAAAACAGCCAAACAACCGTGTCACCACAGTCCTCTCACATCGCTCTCGATCGACCGCAACGAAGGCTGCGAGAAACCAGTGAGTTCCTCACTAGTAGTGTTGACTGTGGTGTTTCACGTACACGCCGCACTCTAGACTTCGACGAGGATTTCCATCACCTAGAAAAACACCAGACGACCAAGTACTCCAAACATTACCCATGCCATGAACATGCCCCAAACGAGCGTCTGGCGTCTTCTGCGTGAACAGCAGCTCCATTCTTGCCACAGACGGCACGTGCAAGCTTTGATTGCGGCAGATTTTCCGAACATGGCATCTATATTATTGTGTCCGTATGCCCGAATTTCTACGCCGCGTTCTTTTTATGGATGAATCTCACGTCACCAGGAAGGTTGTTTTGAACTGCCGAAACAACCATATCTCATCAATGATTCGCTATTCGTTTATACAAAAGGGTGCTCCATTGATCCTGACCGGGCCAAATATCTCACGACATAAGCGTCAAACGAAAATACCACAAAGAACGAAACTTGTCTAGCTTGAAGGGGGAAACCAGATGGCACTATGGTTGGACCCCTAGATGGCGCTGCCATAGGTCAAACGGATTCCAACTGCGTTTTTTAAATAGGAACCCCCATTTTTTATTACATATTCGTGTAGTACTTAAAGAAATATGAATGTTTTAGTTGGACTACTGTTTTCACTTTGTGAAAGATGGCGCTGTAATAGTAACAAACATATGGCTCGCAGTTTCACATGAACAGTTGATAACAGGTAGTTTTTTTAAATTAAAATACAGGACGTAGGTACGTTTGAACATTTTATTTCGATTGTTACAATGTGATACATGTACCTTTGTGAACTTATCATTTCTGAGAACGCATGCTGTTACAGCGTGATTACCTGAAAATACCACATTAATGCAATAAATGCTCAAAATGATGTCCGACAACCTCAATGCATTTGGCAATACATGTAACGACATTCCACTCAACAGCGAGTAGTTCGTCTTCCGTAATGTTCCCACTCGCATTGACAATGCGCTGACGCATGTTGCCAGGCGTTGTCGGTGAATCATGATAGCAAATGTCCTTCAAATTTCCCCACAGAAAGAAATCCGGGGACGTGAGATCCGTAGAACGTGCGGGCCATGGTCTGGTGCTTCGACGAACAATCCACCTGTCACGAAATATGCTATTCAATACCGCTTCAACCGCACGCGAGCTATGTGCCTGACATCCATCATGTTGGAAGTACATCGCCATTCTGTCATGCAGTGAAACATCTCGTAGTAACATCGGTAGAACATTACGTTGGAAATGAGCATACATTGCACCATTTAGATTGCCATCGATAAAATGAGGGCCAATTATCCTTCCTCCCATAATGCCGCACCATACATTAATCCGCCAAGGTCGCTGATGTTCGACTTGTCGCAGCCATCGTGGTTTTTCCGTTGCCTAATAGTGCATATTATGCCGGTTTACGTTACCGCTGTTGGTGAATGACGCTTCGTCGCTAAATAGAACGCGTGCAAATAATCTGTCATCGTCCCGTAATTTCTCTTCAGCCCAGTGGCAGAACTGTACAAAGTCGTTGCCATGCAATTCCCGGTGCATAGAAATATGGTACGGGTGCAATCGATGTTGATGTAGCATTCTCAACACCGACGTTTTTGAGATTCCCGATTCTCGCGCAATTTGTCTGCTACTGATGTGCGGACTGGCCGCGACAGCAGCTAAAACACCTACTTGAGCATCATCATTTGTTGCAGGCCGTGGTTGACGTTTCACATGTGGCTGAACACTTCCTGTTTCCTTAAATAAGATAACTATCCGGCAAACGGTCCGGACACTTAGATGATGTCGTCCAGGATACCGAGCAGCATACATAGCACACGACCATTGGGCATTTTGATCACAACAGCCATACATCAACACGATATCGACCTACTCCGCAATTGATAAACGGTCCATTTTAATACGAGTAATGTATCACGAAGAAAATACCGTCCGCACTGGCGGAATGTTACGTGGTACCACGTACTTACACGTTTGTGACTATTCCAGCGCCATCTGTCACAAAGCAAAAAAAGTGATCCAACTAAAACATTCATATTTCTTTACGTACTACACGAATATGTAATAAAAAATAAGGGTTCCTATTAAAAAAAACGCAGTTGATATCCGTTTGACCTATGGCAGAGCCATCTAGCGGGCCAACCATAGCGCCATCTGGTTTCCCCCTTCAAGCTATACGGGTTTCGTTCTTTGTAGTTTTTCCGTTTGGTGCTTATTTCGTGAGATATTTGGCCCGGTCACTATCAATGGACCACCCTGTAGACTGCTATCATTGACGGTCGATCGTCTTAGTGGGCCGGTCGCTTCTCATTATCGCCTAACGGGTCCCAGATACTTGACATTTCTGCAAGAAGTGCTAATGCAGCTGGAAAGCGTCGAGCAGTTCGACACTCATAGCATTTTGGTGGTTTTGCCTTATCAAGTTCGACAGAGTACGTTTCTGTGCACCGAGCGAGGTGGCGCAGTGGTTAGACACTGGACTCGCATTCGGGAGGACGACGGTTCAATCCCGCGTCCGGCCATCCTGATTTAGGTTTTCCGTGATTTCCCTAAATCGCTCCAGGCAAATGCCGGGATGGTTCCTTTCAAAGGGCACGCCCGACTTCCTTCCCCGTCCTTCCCTAATCCGATGAGACCGATGACCTCGCTGTCTGGTCTCCTTCCCCCAAAAACCACCACCACCACCACCGTTTCTGTGACTTCATTTGCTCGTATTTTTTTCCGTGCGAGGGAGGAAGACCATGGGAACCTGAATTTGTGCGTCTTTATTCTCACCTTAGACTGAGGTGGCAAAAATCAGGGTGTAGCGGTATGGACATACACAGATAACGGTTGTATCCCGTTCACAAAGTATAAAAGGGCAGTGTATGGCGGAGCTGACATTTGTGCTCAAATGATTCATGTGAAAATGTTACCGATTTGATCATGTCAGCACGTTGGTAATTAACAGACTTTGAGCACAGAATAGTAACAGGAGCTAACCTCGTGGGACCATCCATTTCGGAAATCGTTAGAGAATCCAGTATTCCGAAATCCATAGTGTCAACAGTGTGCCGAGAATAGCACATTTCAGTCATTACTTCCCATCACAAACAACGCACTGGTCGACGGCCTTCACTTACCGACCGAGAGAAGCGTTGTCAGTGCTAATAGACAAGCAAGGCAGCGTGAAATAACTGCAGAAATCATTGTCGGATGTACGACGTAGTAGGAGAGTGCGGCGAAATTTGGCGTCAATGGGCTATGGCAGCAGACGGCCGACGCGAATGCTTTTGCTAAGAGCACGAAGTCACTAGAAGTGCCTCTCCTGGGTTCGTTACCCTAACTGTTCGACGCTAGACGACTGGAAAATCGTGGCCTGTTCGGATAAATCCAGATTTCAGTTGGTAAGAGCTGTTGGTTTCAAATGTGCCGCAAATCCCATGAAGCCATGGACCCAAGTTGTCGACAGAGCACTGTGCAAGCTGATGGTGGCTCCATAGCGATGTGGGCTGTGTTCATATGGAATGGACGGGTTTCTTTGGTCCAGATGAACCGATCATTGACTGGAAATGGTTGTGTTCCGTTACTTGGAGAGCATTTGCACCCTTTCATGGACTTCATGTTCCCAAACATGTCGCTGGGCCACAACTGCTTGCGATCGGTTTGGAGAACATCCTGATCAAATCGAGTGAATAATTTGGTCTCCCAGATCACCCGACATGAATCCCATCAAACATTTATGGGAGATAATCGAGAGGTCAGTACGTGCACAAAATTCTGCAGCAGCAACAATGTCACAGTGAAAGACGGATGTAGATGCAGCCTGGCTCAATATTTTTGCAGGGGCTCCCAACGCCATGTTGAGTCCATGCCACATCTAGTTGTTACACTACACCGGGTAAAATGGTTTCCGACACGGTATTAGGAGGTATCCTATGACGTTTGTCACATCAGTGTAATTACAACTGATAGTCAGTGCAACATGTACTTTTAGCCGCCTGTCTGAGACATGGATGATCGCGCTATTTTAATGTGTGTGTAATTACAAACGCATACAACGGGGCAAATTCAGCTGGTAGCTCTTGATTTAGATTTTAGTAGCACCCTGGGAAGACAATTGAACGTTATTTTCGAAGCCAGTTCTGGTGGCGTCAGGTTGTCCCGATATCTGTCGTGGCAAACCGTGGCTCATCTCCAAGAGTGGCGAGGAGTGGTTGGCCGTTGCGAATCCGAGAGATGGGACGCGATCTTCAAAATTTCAGCCACTGAACGGAATGGAAAATCTTAGGCCGAAAGAAGTGGTCGTTCACCTCCTGTCCTCTGACTGGAGGAAGCACCTACTTTTACAGATATAAACTTCTTGGTTGGTCAGTGTCTCCCACAGAACTTTCCAAGTAAGACACGGATGAGACCAGTCGCAGCGAGCCGTTGTTGCTCCGTGAACATGTAGGAAATGATTTTGGATGGGGGTTAGTTTCGATTTCAAGTAGGGTTTCTCTACAACGATGAAACTCCATCGTTAGTAGGAGTGCACAGTTCTCACTATTAATTATTTCAATATCGTTCAAAGAGATTTCGGTCTTGCAGCCGGTCGTCGTAAACTTCACTGCACGATATTTCGGCTGGACAACTACCAGCCATTTTCAGGTGAGCCGAACGAGGACTAAAGAAAACGTTCTCCGCTCCGTCTTATATGGTGCGCTGATGGTACTGCGGCGCACGCGTTGAAGTCGCGGAGACGGAAGGACCACCTCGCCCAACAACAGCGACAGCCCTCTGTCTCCTTGGGTGGCTAACCTTTTTATGGAGGATTTTGAGGAATCAGCACTTGAATCTGCGGTTTGTAAACCAAATGTTTTTTTGGAGATACTTTGATGATACTTTCATAGTGTGGCCCCCACGGAGAAGAAAAGTTAATGGAGTTTTTTTCATCATCTTAACTCCATCCATGAGGATATTCGATTTACTAAGGATCTAGAGAAAAAGGGTTGCCTTCCATTCGTGGATGTTTTGGTTAAACGGAAGAGTGACGGCACTGTGGGACATTCTGTTTATCGTAAGCCCACTCACACTGATTTGTACTTACATTCTTCAAGTTGCCATCACCCATCCCAAACCATGAGTGTACTTAAAACCCTTTTGCACAGGGCACATACGGTGTCGGATGCAGAAAAATTGCCTAAGGAACTTGCAAGTTTGAGGACGGTGTTCAGAGACAATGGATGCTCGTCCCGGCAGTAACAACTAAAGCCACGAACCGCGAAGTGAATAAAGAGGAGAACGCGCCAACCTAGTGCCTAGCTTTTCTTCCTTTCGTTGGTAATATCTCATTCAAAATAGCGAGGATTCTTAACAATTTTCATGTGTAAGTGGTTTTTCGTCCACCTTCTAAGATTTCGGATTTGCTGGGATCGGTGAAGGATGACTTGTTACTGCGAAAGGCGGGAATTTACAAAATACCGTGTCAATGTGGTATGGCCTATATAGGACAGACAACGCGTACAGTGGAAGAGCGTTGAACGGAACATCAACGTTGCACTCGCCTACTGCAACCCAGTAAGTCTGCAGTTGCGGAACATTGTGTTTCCAACGGACATTCAACGGAGTATGACAAAACTTCGATTTCGGCCACAGCAACAACTTTTTGGGACTCCATTATCAAAGAATCCGCTGGAATGCTCATCGCGGCAAATCTAATGAACCTGACAGTGGTTACCAACTGAAAAATGCTTGGAATCCAGTCATCTCCAAAATTTGCTTGAAGAAGCCAGAAGACTTCGATAGCTGCAGCCAGCGACAATACCGACGGCAGCTGAGTCTTGCAGTTCCACCAGTGAGGACGCTGTCGCTGGGAGGTGTGGTCCTTCCGCGTCCGCGACTTCAACGCATGCGCACTATATAAGACGGAACGGAGAAAGTCTCGTTCGACTCACCTGAAGACGGCTGGCAGTTGTCCAGCCGAAATATCGTGCAATGAAGTTTACGACGACCGGCTGCAAGCCCGAAATATCTTTTAACAGTTGATGCGCCGGGAAATTTTCAAATTTTATTTCAATATCGTTTTAAGTAAACTCAAATGAGACCGAATTCGGTGTTTGAAGCACTTTGTTTAACATCTGCCCAGTTGATCGTTGCGATTTACATTGCAGCCACTTAGTTCTTTAAACTTCCCATCTTTTCCCTCGTTCTTTAGTTTTCGACCTCCTGTACTCTATGAGGTGGTCTTGGAAAATCACATACGGCCGGGAGTGTGGTGTGCTGACCACACGCCCCTCCAATCCGCATTCAGTGACGCCTCTGGGCTGAGGATGACACGGCACCCGGTCGGTACCGTTGGACCTTCATGGCCTGTTAGGAAGGAGTTTGGTTTTGTACTCTATGAGAGAAAACTACTTAATGTGTTCAGCAAATTTTGATCGGTCTTCCTGTGTTTCATTGATTAAAATTCCGTTGTGGGGTTTTCTTTGTAGGATGAAGACTAGGGCTAAAAATCAATTAAAATTCGTGGATCTTAAGACGAGTTGGTACTAAGGGCCGATTAAATAATGTTAAGCAAGGTGTTTGTACACAGTTAGCTCCCAACTATCCATTGCTTATTATAAGTATTATAAGGTAAACCCAGCTTGGTTGTAAAAGACGAAGCTCTCTTTTAGAGTTGTTGGAAGATTTGTCACGGGCAAATGTAATGCCAAAATGATGACCCACGTGCGATGAATGGTGGATATGTCGAAATGGATAAATCCTTGGCCACCACAATCACGAGATATAATTCTTCTTGACTTTTGTTGTGCCGCCATATGAGGAGTCTTGTGGATGAGACAGCTGTACATGTGGAAGAAGAGCTCCTTGTACGAGTTTTGTAGACAGCAGAAATTATTCAGTACCCACCAATGTTTATGGACAGGTGAAAACGTATGTCCCAGCTACATCTTGGGGTACGAACAGCAGGGTCGCCGCTTAGAGCGTCTTCTATAGAGCACGCGGATCAGAGCTTATTGGAAATTTGTGGTAAGTTCCTAAGGGACCAAACTGCTAAGGTCATCTGTCCCTAGGCTTACACAACACTTAATCTAACTTAATGCTAAGAACCACACACACACCCATGCCCGAGCGAGGACTCCAAGCACCGATGGGGACAGCCGCGCGAACCGTGGTAAGGCGCCCTAAACCGCACAGCTACCCCGCGTGGCTCAGAGCTTATTGTTCCACACTGCACGCACCGCGAAGCGCGATATTTGAAAGTGCTCCGATTTTAACCCAAACGATGCATTCCCGGGAACGAATTCCTAATCATAATTTTATATGTTCATGGCGGTATTCTATAAATTTAATATCAAAACAGATACACATTACAGAGACTTTAGTTGTAAATAAGATATTCTCCTTCACTATTTATAAGTCTGCTAATGCAGGGGCAACTTTCCGTTTTTGTGACTGTGTAAATCACGTGGTTTTGAAGCGAATGACTCATCGAGTCATGTTCGGAATGGCTTTTCATCCGGAAAGAAAGTTCCTCGCAGAAAGCAGGTGAATAAAGTGGGTACGGAATGACTTCCCAACCCAAATCCAGTCCAGTGTTTTTTGTCAATCTAGCAGAATGCGGGCGGGCGTTATCGTGGAGTACAGTTGTTTCCCGCAGTCTTCCCGGTCGCTGTCCTTGGATTGCGTTTGTTAGTCGTCACAGTTGTTGATAATAAATTTCAGTAGTGATGGTTACACCTCAAGGAAACAATTCATAGTACACCACATCGTCGCTGTTCCACCAGATATATAGCACTATCTTTAGTAGCTGCACGCAGGTCTTTGTAGGGAGAGTTGCTGTTTTTTTTTTTTTCTTACGTTAGCATAAAGACACCGTTTCTCGTCACCAGTAACGGTACAGAGTAGGAATGACCGGTGTTATTCGTGAACCTACTGATGACGAGCAAGCAGAGATACACATATGGACACCCGCTAATTTTTGTGATTTTGGCTTAGAGTATGCGGTACACATACACCAGATTTCTGAATCTTCTCCATTGCATGCAAATGTCTTGCGATGGTGGAATGAGCACAGTTCACAATATTTTCCACTCCTCGTGCACACTGATGTGGATCATTAATGCTTTTAGACGATCTTCGTCAAACCGCCAAATGATTTCTTGAACGTGGACGGTGATGTCAGAACGATCCTCTTTAAAACGAGAAAATCATTTTCTTGGGCTGCTCTGTCCAATGGCGTTATTTTTATACACGGCGAAAATGTTTCTGACTGCCTCCGCTCCTATCACCTCTCCACTGAAATCAAACAGAAGAATGTGTCGGAAACGTTCCGATTTCTCCAACTGGCACTCCATTTTATAGCATCTATAGAGCCCCTCACTACCTCGAAATGTCCGCCCCTGGTAGCTCAGTGGTCAGCGCGTCGGGATGTCATACCTAACGGCCCGGGTTCGATTCCCGACTGGGTCGGAGATTTTCTCCGCCCAGGGACTGGGTGTTATGTTGTCTGTGTTGTCCTTATCATCATCATTTCATGCCCATCGACACGCAAGTCACCGAAGTGGCGTCAGCTCGAAAGACTTGCACCACGCGAACGGTCTACTCGACAGGGCCCTAGCCACACGGCATTTACATTTACTATCTCCAAATGACAAAATGGCAATACCTATGCTCCAATAAATACAGTGAATTACAAATAAAAAATGAAAATCAATAAATAAACCCTTAATAGTAGCAATACCAACCAGTGAAAGAAAAAGGCTACGAACTTATACACCAAGCTAATGCTAATATGCTTCACATTATTCCACTATTGGGGTGATCTAGACTGATATGAAAACAGAAGAAACAATCTTCAGAATACTACGATCGCTTCAGCAGAGTATTTATTCAGATTACGGGTTTCAACAGGCTATGTTGCCATCTTCGGATCTACGACGCTATACATGAAAGACTCTCGTCCACGTGTACAATAATTTGTGTAACATAATAAATGTAGGTAATGGGTAGATCACATAAATAATGAGGAGGTATTGAATAGAATTGAGGAGAAGAGGAGTTTGTGGCACAACTTGACAAGAAGAAGGGACCGGTTGGTAGGACATGTTCTGAGGCATCAAGGGATCACAAATTTAGCATTGGAGGGCAGCGTGGAGGGTAAAAATGGTAGAGGGAGACCAACAGATGAATACACAAAGCAGATTCAGAAGGATGTAGGTTGCAGTAGGTACTGGGAGATGAAGAAGCTTGTGCAGGGTAGAGTAGCATGGAGAGCTGCATCAGACCAGTCTCAGGACTGAAGACAACAACAACAACAATAAATGTACATTCCAAGATCATGCATGGCACAGTATAATTGGATGCCAGAAGTAAACCAATAACCTGTGAGTCAGTATGCGACTTCAAGCGAGCATGAGGATGCATATTCGGCGTACTGTGTATGTTACTTTCTGTAATGATTGTTTTACCTTTGACATACTGATATACTGTACCACACATGTTCTTGGAGTATCTTTTTATTACGTGAGACAAACTAATGTACGTTCTTTGAAGTGCATGAGATCCGAAGACGGCAACATACTTTACCGGTACCGGTAATTTGAATAAATGCTCTCCTAAGACTATCGTGGCATTCTGAAGTCTTTTACTTCTATTTTTATTCTTAGTAAATAAGTCCCCACCCTACAACCCCAAGAAAACTGTAAAAGGAATTCTGAAACACCCTGGTATATATTAACTAACAGTACATCCAAGGGGGTTCGCAAAATTTGACTACTTACCGCAGAGAAAACGAACGAATATCGGAGTAAAAAGTTCTATAGCTGGAGTGGACATGCCGATACACAGTACCAGCAGAAATCTGACAATAATAATGCTCTATCCAAATAAAGTTCAAAATAGGTGTAAAGAAGTAACGTCACAGCACCCATTGAAATTACGTGACTGATCAAAGCCGATGGATAGTATCGCAGTTTCCTCTTGCCCGAACTCTATTCTTACATTCTTGGTGAAGCTTTATATGCTTTTCCTTTACGTTTCTTTCTTTTCTCTTTTGATCCATAGGCTGTAAAGGAGACTTTGTGGATAAAATATGGCATACTAACACATACGCGGAAACGGTTCGTTTTCTTGCATGGTGTGCAATACCTTAGTAACCGCCCGGTCGTATCCAGAAGCGTGAATCGAATTTATGGTCTCTCTGCAGGAGCCAGGACACGGTAGTGTCCTTAATCGTTTACGTCCTCGTCATCTCGGACGGTATTCTTCTAACTTTACGACGTCATTTCCTGGCCCTCTAAGAGGAGACCCAAACATCCGAGTAACTAGGTCGTTCCACGAAGATAAGCGGACTATCCCGGCGACAGGAGTGTGAGCGGTACGTTCTCCATCTTCTTGCTACGAAGTTCGCGGCATCGCAACCAACTAGAATGTAAAATTCCCGAGGGAATGAGACATGTACTTGTGAAAAATGGCAACGGTTAAGACAGTTTGTTACGTGTTCAAGAGATAGTCTTCCCACTAAACGTTGTAATGCGCGACATGCCAGCTGCACACATTTGAACATCATACACGCACAAGGCGTTCCAAAAGCTTATCACACGCTTATATACGCTGTAGAGAACAGTTGGTGGATAAAAGTATATGCGGAAACACTTCCTTACAAGGCAAGCGAAGGAAACAAAATCGACCCACATTTTTAACTTTCGCACTAATTTTGACGTTTCTTGGTACTTCAGCATTTTTATTAAAATATTTCTAGCTATTATACCGTGGTCGAAAGAGTTTCTTACAGAAACCCAATAGATTTATCAAGCAGCACAATAATGTGAAAGATTTTAATAAATGTCACTTTCCCGGCGTGGAAGTTAACATTTTACGTAGGCGTACTACATATCTTCATCTCGTATGTAAGAAGGATACAGGAATAGATGTGCAGACAAATGACAGTATCCTTAATACCGGGCTCGTGCAGGATGTTTGACGATATTCAGTCTTCAAATATAATTAGGTTCCTAAATGTCAGAAAATCTTCCGTCTGTTAATCAAAATTTACAAAGCACCACTCGTGCTAAAATACAGCTCACATTTTTGTACACGTCATAATCACAAAACATGGATGGAGGCTGATGGTGGATTAATCCTTATGTTTAAGGACATTTTAGTATGGAATTTAATACATAGATCGTTTGCTTCAACACTTTTTATTTCACAACTTATTTCTTACAATCTTTTCTCTTAAAAATCGAAGTGAAGACGCGGTAACGGCGCAGAGAGTATCATACTTTTTTAAAAGATATATTCGTTAAACAAAAGAACATAAAACAACGAACTGCTTGGGAAAAACGGTTACATTTTTCTTTGTCGCCGCATAGCCCAAAAGACAGTTCCTCTATTCCTGGATATATGGTGAAAATTTCGTACTCTACAAAGTTATAGACCGTTAACAGAGATCCAACCGTACGAAATAGTTTCTGAAGTACGTGGCTAACGGTAAGACTTGCTTGTTAATGGAATGCAGCGGGTTTCCTGGATGGCGAATGTTGATCGGATACAAAGACAGCCCCAGCTCTTCTTCTCCGGGTATAAAAAAGAACTGTCGCAAAGCAACAATCTCAATGTTTTCTGATAACGCTGTTGTGTACCGGAAGTGTTGTCATTTAGTGAGGGTAGGGGTCCACAGGATCACTGGGACGGAATTACTGTTAGCTGAAATAAGTGGCAGCTTGCTTTAAATGTGGATGAATGTAACTTAAGCAGATAGGCAGGAGAAGATAACTGGTTGACCCGGTCAGGTCGATTAAATATTAACGCGCACTTTTGCCAAACAACTTCAAAAGAACGAGTGCATAATGTCAGTTGTAGGGAATGTGAATGCCCTATTACAGTTTGTTAAGAGAATTTTCCGAAAGTGCACTGCGCCTATACGGTGTCGTACTTGTCAGGAACGGATGTAAAGTGTGTTTTTCTTAACTGCACTACTTACGTTATAGTCATTTTTAAATTATGGGTTATACACAACCTGACAAAAAAAATACCCGGAAGGGGAGGACGAAATGAAATAACATTTCACAGGTTGAGAGGCTATGTTACGTTACTGCAGTGATAACAAAATCGAGACAAACTGAAAATGAGCTGGCCATTATGAACCTACTTATCACTACGACGTTGCACCCCTTCTTATCTGGAAGCATGCACTGATTCGGTTGAGATGGGTTTCGTAAAGCCGTTGTATCCTCTCTGAAGCAAACTGGTCCTCTAGTGTTATAGATTTTGCTATTCTCACACATTTAATCAAATATAACAGTCATGATGATAATGTCTGCAAATTTTTGCCGACAAGATAAAGAATGCAACCTATTAGATTGCGTACTCGCGGCAGTTCTGCTCTGCCGTTTTTGGTACGACTTGGAAAAAGAGAAAAATTAATGTGTTCTCGATTGTGTTCAGGAGACGTAAGGTTTGATTACGCGAAGGTGGTTTCGTGACTGACCTTTGACCTGGATTGCCTTCACGCAATCAGAATCTTCGATGAAAATACCTGAGGGACCTATTTGGATAATAAAAAAAATGGAAATGAATGCAAAACAGTGAAATTTTGTAAAAAGTTATCAGATTGGAAATTGAACACATTAATGTCCTCTCGAATACAATCGAGATGCCGCGATGAAGAGAGAACATATAACAAAGCTTACATACATTGAAAAATCATGGTGAGTTTAAAGAAAAGAATAAGCAGAGATTTTCTGTAAAGTGGACTATCAATATATTCTCAAAGAACAAAGGGGTTAAACTGATAGACATTAACAAATGTACAACGAATACAAAACTTACATTTTTATATTTCTCTCATACATGGAGCGGTTCAACAATCGCTGCTTTTGTCTGTCCGAGATTTCTTAAAAATTAAATCTTCTGGCGTGCGCATAAGTACTTTTTAGCGTCACACGGTTTACCGAAGCGTTTTGACTGGTGATTTTCATTGTTTTTTACACTAAACTTGTAGCGGTGCTACACAACAAGTCGGCGACCAAACGTAAAAAGGTAATGAAATCTCTAGAACATTTCTTAACAAATGATGGATCGTTCTTTCAAATTTTTCGCAGCTAATTGCTATCGAACGCTATGGCAATGATTTAAATATCTGCGCCCAATGGGTCATAGTGTTTGTTTGAAATATTTTAACGGTGGACGCGCGTCTTGGTGTAGGCGCACATTATAAATTATTTCCTCTCTCCACATATGCGCTGTGATGCTTAATATGTTTACGAACTACAACCAGATGTCTGTTCCTTTCTTTTATGACAAATATCACATCTGCAAAGTATCTGAAATCCAATAATATTACAGCCCACAACTGTTACAATTCGTCACTGATATTCTACATACTGGCCCATTGATGGAATTGACGCCCAAACTGGTCCCACCCATGCTCTATCGGGGACGTATCTGGGGATCCTGCTGGCCACAGAAGTATCTCAGTATCACGCAGAGAGGCACGTGTCATGTGCGGTTGAGCATTGTCATGTTCAACACGATACTATCACGTGAGAGTTAACAGATGGAGATGCAGTATCGCGATGTACCGTTGTGCCGTTAAGAGTTCCCTCAACCACTACCGGTCGTGACCTGAACTCATACCCAACGGCTCCCCACAACGATGACGATCATCAGGGGTACCGTAGAACAGTCATTCATCGCTGAACACCTTTCATCTGCAGTACATGCTTCCCAGTCTAGGAACCACTACAGACGCAGCAGTTTGCATTGTGGTGTTGACGGCAATCTACGCAGTGGGTAGTAATCTCCAAGTCTGTCTGCTAGTAGTCTCCGACAAATGGTGCGTGATGATATGGTTACATTTCGGATGAGACTCCATTACTTGTTCTCAGATGGCAGGCGCAGATGTGGTGACGATGTGCTTGGTGCAGAATATGGCGATCTTCTATCAAGATCTGAGAATCTTTCTCCAGAAAGTGTTTCTTTTAAGTCGCGAATAATTTCTTTTCGAAAAATCGAGGCTGAAATATTCGAGGATTGCAATACAAAACTCCGTGAAACAGCGAAAGATCAGGCAAGTTTTCTCCTTCCAGTTGTGTTATAAGCGATGAAGATTTTACCGACATACTTATATGATTCTGTAGAGATCACAGAGGAGATTATCCTTTCCCTGAATGTTCAAATTCAATTCATTCATTTGGATTGTGATGTCGAACCAAAAACGGCAATTTAAAATTTTACTTTGTGGGGCTCCACTGCCTCAACGTGTTTTCAGGATGAAACGATTGTTCAGCTAGGTTGTATTCCTTTTATTATCTGTGCAATTGGCCAGTTTTAACCTTCGGTCATTGTCTAACAAGTATCTTAAGCTTCCAACTTCATTTTACATTATAACGTATCGCTGGTACAAAGGTTCAAACAGTCCAGTTTCATTCTCAAAAATTACGACTTTGAGAGGCAGGTGGGATCTGACAGCTGTGTATCAGCTCTATTTTGCAGTGAGAAAAAGCTCTATCTTGTTTCGGAGCTTATAAAACTGAAATAGGCCATTACTGCTGCTGACTCACCTCTCTGGTGTGTAATAAGACAAGTCACAGTATCCAGAATCAGTTTCTTCAAGAAAAGCGTGGAACTGGCGGCGATTGTGTATGTACCCAAATGAAGTTCACAACAGGGAAGCCTAGTTTCAGTACAAAGAAATATCTAAGTCTTTCACTCAGAGTGCATGCTGACATATGATGCAGCTTATGAACAGACCGCCCGGAACTTACGAATCTTACTACTGAGTCCTAATACTGAACACAGTAAATTTAAGTGACATAGCAGCTAAGAGGTCTTGGCAGGTGAAAATATGTCCTAGTACTCTAAACGGAATATTTAACCTTAAATTTTATCATAGTATCTCGTGTCCATTAGGTTTTATCTGACGTCCAGTGCCTGATCCGGCCCGCGGGTCAAAGTTTAGTTATCCCTCATATAGACTATACGAATGCGTGCAGTGGATTTCGGACTATATATGAAAATGCGAAATTACAATAAACATTTCGTGAACAGCCATAATGAACGTTATTTTGCAGTGGTGCCGACACTGCATATTACTCTCTCTGCACCGCAATCTAAAATCAGCACCAGAAATTAGAATTTAAACAGTTCCGTTCAGAGAATTAACACGTCTTGAGGTTTTTTTCTGAAGTTAGCATGCACAAATGTAAGCCAAAGGAAGTGAGGATTTATTCGTGTACAGTTTCACTGCGGAAACGTCGTTGAACATACATTGACTCATATATAATTAGAGCGTTTTATACAATATGCTTGGGAAGATTGCAGAATGACCTTTCTATACTGAAGGTAGAGGAAAGTGGACAAAACCGCCTGTGTCTGTCAGCAAAGTCGAACTCTTGTGGAATTTCATATACTAGTCACTTTGTGCAGTAAGCTCCTCGTTAAAACTTTTCCTTCAGTAAAGGAGATTAAACGAGGAAGATAGAGCGGCTGCAGATACTTTCTCTCTGGAAGACCTGGCTTTTACGAACATAAACAACGGAAGCCACTTCGTTTCGAAGGTATTATTCCCCGCCACAGAGGGAGAATTTTCCATCGGTGTTTGTTTACTTTGGGCTTCGAGGAACGGATGTTCAAGAGAATGTTGCTACATCTCTGTAGTAATAGTCCAATTATGTTTTTTCTTCATTTGTTTCTATAAAAACTGGGCTTTTAGAATTCCTGTATTGCTTAACCCGTTAACTGTGAGCGATGTATTTAGCAGTGCACAGTCGTCGTGCCTGCAATGTCAGACAGTCTGAAAAGCTTGTAAGGATTCTACAGAGTAGGTATTGCTAAGAAATTAATTAGCATTGAAGTCAGCCAATCACGCCTTAGTGCTTTAGAGACTTGGGAAGAAACAGCGTCAATTGTAGAGCTCTAAGCGGTTTTTAGGATTGTTAATGGGTTCTCGATGTGGCTGAGGTGACAAAAAGCGGTAGTTTGTTGGAGTCGTGACTCGCTTTGTATTGTTTCGTTGTGTTTGAAAATGTGTAAGCGAATGCTGTCAGACGAGGAAGTAAAACGTATTCCCAAGGAAAGTGCTAATGAGAGTGACTTTTCCCCTTTCCTCGTCTGAAACTGAGGATACTGTACCTCTTGATTCTCGACCTTTGACATCTGAAGGACTGAAAGACGTTTTGTCTTTGAACACTTTCGTCTTCCAGAAGTAAGACAGTGATAATGAAGGTGTGGATGATGTGACCACAATAGAGAAACGCAAGCCAGTGGACAAATTTCAGAGGTAAAGGAAGGAGCTGAATCCCACTGTTGATGAATTTCAAACAGCACATTATCGCGCTACTCTTACGCTTCCGGAAAATCCTAGTGCGCTGCGAGTTCCTCATTGTTACAAAAGGAATAAGACTCAATTATTGTCGAAGTACGTGCAGCATTTATTACTTGTTCGGCAGCGGTTGAATGTGATATAAAAAGTGAATTAGTACAGGCAAAGAAGACTTTCCTGCCCAAGAGAAGTCTGTCAAACAACTGGGAGTGTACATCTGGAACAAAGCATCGTATTATCGTAAGTTATGGCCTGTTGGAAAACTAGTAAATAAGAAAATCAAAGCATTTGACATGCGTTGTTATAGGAGGATGCTGAAAAGTATAAGAACTGATAAGATAATAAATCAGGAGTCCTCCGCAGGATCGGCAAGGAAAGGAACATAAGGAGAATACTGATAAGAAAGGATATGATGATGGGACCAGTGTTAAGACATCAATGAATAAGTTCCACGATACTCCAAGGAAGGCAGGTACAGTATTGGAGTAGATCCAGTAAATAACTGAAAACGCCGGGTGCAAGTGCTAGTGTGACATGAAGAGGCTATAACAGGAGGGCATTTCGTGCAGGGTCGCATCGAACCACACAGGAGACTGTTGACCCGAAAAAATGTCTTTAATGAGATCCTGTTCAATCTTACTGATGTTTTTTGCTGTTTCTACTTGTTTTCCTCGATGACAGCTACATATTTTTTTGCAAATTGTTTGCAGACCTTAGTGTCGTTTCTCGCCACCTCGTATCCGAGCCTCTTGATAATTGTACAGATCTTTCAAATTTCCTCATTGTATATTTCCCTCCACTTTATATTTTCATTCTGAACATCCCTACCTCTTTCAATCGAGGTTGCCAATAAAGTACATTTTTCGGTCATCGTTCATCACCTAATTTCGTCACATACTCATATAATTTTAAACATCGTTTACCCACTTCTTCGCTAAGGTGCGTTTCAGTTTTAATTCGCTTTTTGACATCTTTATTTGGGGTCTTCTCTCGCCCTCAGACTCTACAACTTCTCAAAAAATCCGTTTGCACGGAATCAAGTCTTCTGTCTTGTTTTCTCATCTGCCAAGACTGCCTTTCATATAAGCTAATTCTTTGTATTGTTGATTCATACAACCTGTTTTGTCATTTTCTGAATTTTATCCGACCAGAGGATGGAACTCAGCTTGTTGGTTGTTGTTTAGCTTGTCCTATGCCTTATTTCTTGTTAGCTTGTATCCTAATCTACGATTATAACTTCCAGATATCTGTACTTTTGACATGCTTCAACAGTATTCCCATCTCTGATAATGTGAAATTTACTTCCTACAGAGATATTTTGTTTCAGAAAAATTATTGTTCGTGAGGCCTCACTGTTTGTTTCTAAGATTTGATTCACCGTGTCCTCTATATCATAGTCATCTGCACCCAATATTATATGATCGTCGGCGACTAGCAACTTAATAGGCAATCCACATCTGTGTCCACGCCCATTCCGCCGAATTTTTGATCCATTCTGTGTGAACTTCGTTCGTATAAGAATTAAATAGATTACTGCAGCACCCTTCTCTAAGGGCTTTGGTTGCTTGTAGTACTCGGGAGATTTCTTTTCCTTTCTTAGTTCTTGTCTCTAAAGCGGTTTTAATGACAGCAACATATAAATTCAAATGGCTCTGAGCACTATGGGACTTAACATATATGGTCATCAGTCCCCTAGAACTTAGAACTATTTAAACCTAACTAACCTAAGGACATCACGCAACACCCAGTCATCACGAGGCAGAGAAAATCCCTGACCCGGCCGGAAATCGAACCCGGGAACCCCGGCGCGGGAAGCGAGATCGCTACCGCACGACCACGAGCTGCGGACGGCAACATATAACATGTCTGTTGTGCTCTCTCCAAGAGATCGATATTGATTCTTTATTGGCACACTGTCATATGCATTTTCTGTAAATCTTTGAAAATCTCCTGAATGTGTCTTCCCCTGGCTCTTCTTTTTTCAGTTTTCTTATGAATAGGAAAATGTCTAGGCAGGAGCGGCCTGCAGTATAGCAACTTCGCTTTCCATCTATTACAATTTCATTCCGCAGACGTCATTTTATAATTTGAATCATTTATGATAGTCTATATCTCAAGGCACGCTTATTAAACGTTGACCGGTTTCGTGATCATCTTCAGATCTTTAACTCTAAGATAATACGGAATATAAAGTAGAGGGATACTAAAAATAACTTAAGGTGTGCTACAAAATGGTTTTGCACATACCAGGAATGCTGAATGACAACAGTCAAGTGCTGGTGAGAGCAACACGGCTATTTCTTAAATACTGGAGGCTCCGCTTGAGGCGACAGCGTGATGTCACCGTTAGCCACTCAGGTATAAGTCGAGAGAATTATGTACAAGAATATGTTCTTCTTAGTAATTACAATGCCAAAATAATTTTATAATAATTAAGAAACAGATTGTTAATACAGCTTTTGTCAAATAAATATTCTAAGGCTCTAAAAAGAGAACGAGGAAACAAATAAGCATCGCATTCGTTGTGTATAGATTTCACTCTAGGAAATTTGGTTTCTAGGGAGATGGTGGATGCCGTTCCAAAGATGTAGCAGCAGGCGATTGCCAAAGAGATGGCTGTGAGTAACGATAGGTGATGTCCAGCAGACAATCTTCCACAGATGTACGAAGTAGTTGGTTACTATGATTTTGGGCGGTTTCCATCGAAACAGCCACAAACATTGGTAAATGAAGTAGAGAACGCTCCACAGATGTAGTCTCAGTAAGTAAACAAGAAGTAAAAGTCATTGTGCGCATCGATCTATAACAATAGCTGTAGATCGTAATATGCTAGCTAAATTCTTTTTATGTACCCTAATATATATCCTGTATTATATCACAGTTGTAGGTCTGAAGATATCATATGATGACCGAAACTGGTCACCTTTTAAGAAACACGCCTCGCGATATAGACTGTTATAATTAATTTCGAATATTGTATTGTGATCACTGATTTTTCCAACAATGTCGTCAAAAATACCAGATTCTTTTATAATTTGGCAATTGTAATGTCACTGTAATTGTTGCAGTCTCTTTTGATCCTTTCTTAAGAAATGATATCTATGGTTTTTCCAATCTTCTGAGGGCCTTCTCTTTTGATCAAAAATCTTGATGTTAGGTTGGATTATTTTTAGTGTGTCTCGTTTTTGCGTTTCTGGTCAACTCAATGGGAAACACTCCTGGACCTGGAGATTTTCCATTTGACGTTTTTTTCTTGATTTTGTAAGTCTTTTCGGGACGCACCAAAAATTATCCCCTCCTTGGTCGTATAGTATTTAATCTGTAAGAAGTTTTTTCGATCATCTGTTAATATATGTTCATGACATTTCACACAATCTTCCATCTTCAAAAACAGTGGTATATTTAGGTTGATCTTTTCTTTCGTATTTCCCAGAGCCTTTTTTATCTTGTTCCTCCTACGTATCCCGATAAATCCTCACATTTATTGTCCCAGAATTCATTATTAGCTTTTATATCCTTTTTTCACACCTCTCTTCTGACTCTAGCATACTGTTTACTGTCATTCTGATTTTTCGTAGCCAAAACCTTTTTCAAATGCCTTCTGTTTATCTAGCACGTGCTTTTCCATGTTTTGACTCCGCCAGTAGTTGTGTTACCTGTATTTGTGGAAGACACCTAATGATTAACAGACGGCCTCATATGATCCATGCGTCAGCAAATGTTATGCTTTTAATTTCCACTGCATTAAGTTTTATTCCTTCTGTATCTCCATTACATTTGTCGTTGCTGTGGTGTAGTCAATAGCCGATCGACGCCACAAAGATGTACCTTGTTATCGGAGCTTCGCTAGCCACACCAATGAGGCTGAAGTAGTAAGACACGCCCACAGAAGTTCTCTGCACCACCGTCTTGTCTTGAAACTAGACCGATATACAGACACGAGAGTAGTTCTACGCCAGGCTACGTTCCAGTCAACGCCTAGTCCACAGTAAATAACGAGAAGGTTACCGCGTCTGGAAACAATAGAGACCATAAGTTAGACTCTACAAGTTACTCTTCAAGTCGTTGCATATGTTTATGAACTTTGTCTTTGAACGGTGCCACGAGAAAGAGTTTCTGTTGAACAGTGCTTCGAGTTGAATTACCACGATTTTATTTCAACACAATTGTTAGACGGGTTCTGTCAATGTATATAAATGTACTTACTATCTGATTCACATTACAGCAAAGAAGGTGTAGCAAAAGATAAGTGTTCATTTGACTGTAAATACGAGGGTGAGTCAAATGAAAACCTTAAATTTGTAATAACAAATCGAAATTTCACGCCGTTATCCTGTGAGTTGGTAAGCGTGCTACAAACAGCGTTCAGAATGGCCTGTAGGTGGCAGCATAGTGCAGATGCATTCATACCGTCGCAGTATCAGTATAAAGATGGCCGCCCCACATGCGTTCTGTTATTTGGTTTTTGCGTAGTGAATGTGTGAAACCTATTGAAATTCATCGACGAATGAAGGTTCAGCGCGGTGATGCGTGTTTGACATAGCCGCAAGTTTACGAATGGAGTGGAAAGTTCGCAAATGGTGTGACTTCAGTGGAAGATGGTCTTCGTCCAGGTCAGGCACAACGAGTTGTGACTCCACAGAAGATTGCAGCAGTTGAAGCCATAGTGAAGGAAAACCGCCGAGTGACACTGAATGACACTGCAGCATGTTTACAGATTAGTCCTGGGTCAGCACACCACATTGTGCATGATGTGCTCCAATTTCACGAAGTGTCTGCAAGATGGGAGCCACGGCAGCTGACTCCTGAAATGAGAGAACGACGTGTTGATGCTTATGAAGAACTTCTTCGGTGCTTTGAACGAGAAGGTGATGGCTTCCTTGCAAGACTCGTTACTGGGGACGAAACCTTGGTTCACTTCCACCAACCGGAAACGAGGAGGAGGAGGAGGAGGAGATTAGTGTTTAACGTCCCGTCGACAACGAGGTCATTAGAGACGGAGCGCAAGCTCGGGTGAGGGAAGGATGGGGAAGGAAATCGGCCGTGCCCTTTCAAAGGAACCATCCCGGCATTTGCCTGAAGCGATTTAGGGAAATCACGGAAAACCTAAATCAGGATGGCCGGAGACGGGATTGAACCGTCGTCCTCCCGAATGCGAGTCCAGTGTGCTAACCACTGCGCCACCTCGCTCGGTACCGGAAACGAAGAGAGCGAGCAAGGAATGGCGCCATTCCTCATCACCAAAACCAAAGAACTTTCGAACAGAACCATCAGCAGGGAAGGTAATGCTGACTCTCTTTTGGGACGAAAAAGGCGTCATTTTGGAACATTACATGCCTAGAGGGACCACTGTCACCAGTGCATCATACACAGATCTCCCAAAAAAATCATCTGCGGTCTGCAATTAAATCAAAGCGACTTAGATTGCTACTAGCACGTGTCCTTTTGCAACATGAAAATGCAAGGCCCCACACTGCCAGTACAACAGTTGCAACAATCACAGACCTGGATTTTGAGTGTCTTGCTCATCCGCCATACTTACCGGACCTTGCCGCAAGTGATTTCCATATGTCTGGACCACTCAACGACGCAATGGGAGGAGAGAAGTTCCGTTCTGATGAATAGGTACGCCACGCAGTGCACGAGTGGTTTCGCGGACTACCAAAAGAATTTTTTTCTAAAGGAATTTACGCACTTTCTAAGCGCTGGAGTACATGCATTGAGCGTGGAGGAAATTATGTTGAAAAGCAATACAGCTTGGTACCACTTCTGCACAAAAAATAGTATAAAAATATTTAAGGTTTTCGTTTGACTTCTTTCTTTCTTTCTTTATAGTCGCCTTGTCCCACGTCACGTAAGGTCGGCGTTGCTCTTCTGCATCCTTCTCCTCCATAATACTCTATCCATTGCCTCTTCCTTCTCCCAACCTTTCTCCCTTAGGTCCCCAGATATCCTTCCACCTCATCTTCGGTCCTCCTCTCCTTCTCGCTCCTTCAATCTTTATATCTTCAACTCTGTTCCCGATATACTCTTCCCCTTTTCTCTGCAAGTGTCCGTACCACCTCCGTCTGCTCTCTTGTATCTTTTTCCCCATGGTTCCCACTTTCACAGCTCCTCTGACAAATTAATTTCTAATCCTTTCCTTCCTTGTTACCCCACACATCCACCTCAGCATCCTCATTTCCGCCACTCCCATCTTTCCTGGGCTACTGTGACTGACCATGTCTCTGCCCCGTATATCATAGCAGGCCTTACCACCAACTTGTACCCTTTCCCTTTCAACCCAATGCTCACCTTCTTGTCAAACAACACTCCACTCATTTTCCTCCAGTTGTTCCAACCGCAATTTATTCGCTGTTGTATCTCACTTTCCAGTCCTCCGTCCCTCTGTATGTACGACCTCAGGTATTTAAATTTGCAGACCTATTTCAGCTCATCATCCTGGATCTTGCAAGACCTCATCTGCACATCCTTCAGTGCTAAATATTCTAACTTTGTCCTGCTAATTTTCATCCCTCTTTCTTCTCTTCCCCCCATGAACCATGGACCTTCCCGTTGGTGGGGAGGCTTGCGTGCCTCAGCGATACAGATAGCCGTACCGTAGGTGCAACCACAACGGAGGCGTATCTGTTGAGAGGCCAGAGAAACGCGTGGTTCCTGAAGAGGGCCAGCAGCCTTTTCAGTAGTTGCAGGGGCAACAGTCTGGATGATTGACTGATCTGGCCTTGTAACACTAACCAAAACGGCCTTGCTGTGCTGGTACTGCGAACGGTTGAAAGCAAGGGGAAACTACAGCCGTCAATTTCCCGAGGGCATCCAGCTTTACTGTATGGTTAATGATGATGGCGTCCTCTTGGGTAAAATATTCCGGAGGTAAAATAGTCCCCCATAAGGATCTCCGGGCGGGGACTACTCGAGAGGACGTCGTTATCAGGAGAAAGAAAACTGGCGTTCTACGGATCGGAGCGTGGAATGTCAGATCCCTTAATCGGGCAAGTAGGTTAGAAAATTTAAAAAGGGAAATGGATAGCTGGGAATTAGTGAAGTTCGGTGGCAGGAGGAACAAGACTTTTGGACGGGCGAATACAAGGTTATAAATACAAAGTCAAATAGGGGTAATGCAGCAGTAGGTTTAATAATGAATAAAAAAATAGGAATGCGGGTAAGCTACTACAAACATCATAGTGAACGTATTATTGTGGCCAAGATAGACTCGAAGCCCAACCTACTACAGTAGTACAAGTTTATATGCCAACTAGCTCTGCAGATGACGAAGAAATTGAACAAATGTATGATAAGATAAAAGAAATTATTCTGATAGTGAAGGGAGACGAAAATTTAATAGTCATGGGTGACTGGAATTCGGTAGTAGGAAAAGGGAGAGAAGGAAACGTAGTAGGTGAATATGGATTGGGGGTAACAAATGAAAGAGGAAGCCGCCTGGTAGAATTTTGCACAGAGCGTAACTTAAACACAGCTAACACTTCGTTCAAGAATCATGAAAGAAGGTTGTATACATGGAAGAACCCTGGAGATACTAGAAGGTTTCAGATAGATTATATAATGGTAAGACAGAGATTTAGGAACCACGTTTTAAATTTTAAGCCATTTCCAGAGGCAGATGCGGACTCTGACCACAATCTATTGATTATGAACTGTAGATTAAAACTGAAGAAACTGCAAAAAGGTGGGAATTTAAGGAGACGGGACCTGGATAAACTGACTAAACCAGAGGTTGTACAGAGTTTCAGGGTGAGCGTAAGGGAACAAATGGCAGGAATGGGGGATAGAAATACAGTAGAAGAAGAATGGGAAGCTCTGAGGGATGAAGTAGTGAAGGCAGTAGAGGATCAAGTAGGTAAAACGACGAGGGCTAGTAGAAACCCTTGGGTAACAGAAGAAATATTGAATTTAATTGATGAAAGGAGAAAATATAAAAATGCAGTAAATGAAGCAGGCAAAAAGGAATACAAACGTCTCAAAAAAGAGATCGACGGGAAGTGCAAAATGGCTAAGCAGGGATAGCTAGAGGATAAATGTAAGGATTTAGAGGCTTATCTCACCAGGGGTAAGATAGATACTGCCTACAGGAAAATTAAAGAGACCTTTGGAGAAAAGAGAACCACTTGTATGAATATCAAGAGCTCAGATGGAAACCCAGTTCTAAACAAAGAAGGGAAAGCAGAAAGGTGGAAGGAGTATATAGAGGGTCTATACAAGGGCGATGTACTTGAGGACAATATTTTGGAAATGGAAGAGGATGTAGATGAAGATGAAATGGGAGATATGATACTGCGAGAAGATTTTGACAGAGCACTGAAAGATCTGAGTCGAAACAAGGCCCTGGGAGTAGACAACATTCCATTAGAACTACTGACGGCCTTGGGAGAGCCAGTCCTGACAAAACTCTACCATCTGGTGAGCAAGATGTATGAGACAGGCGAAATACCCTCAGATTTCAAGACGAATATAATAATTCCAATCCCAAAGAAAGCAGGTGTTGACAGATGTGAAAATTACCGAACTATCAGTTTAATAAGCCACAGCTGCAAAACACTAACGCGAATTCTGTACAGACGAATGGAAAAACTAGTAGAGGCCGACCTTGGGGAAGATCAGTTTGGATTCCGTAGAAATACTGGAACACGTGAGGCAATACTGACCCTACGGCTTATCTTAGAAGCTAGATTAAGGAAAGGCAATCCTATGTTTCTAGCATTTGTAGACTTAGAGAAAGCTTTTGACAATGTTAACTGGAATACTCTCTTTCTAATTCTGAAGGTGGCAGGGATAAAATACAGGGAGCGAAAGGCTATTTACAATTTGTATAGAAACCAAATTGCAGTTATAAGAGTTGAGGGGCATGAAAGGGAAGCAGTGGTTGGGAAGGGAGTGAGACAGGGTTGTAGCCTCTCCCCGATGTTATTCAATCTGTATATTGAGCAAGCAGTGAAGGAAACAAAAGAAAAATTCGGAGTAGGTATTAAAATCCATGGAGAAGAAATAAAAACTGTGAGGTTCGCCAAGGACATTGTAATTCTGTCAGAGACAGCAAAGGACTTGAAAGAGCAGTTGAACGGAATGGATAGTGTCTTGAAGGGAGGATATAAGATGAACATCAATAAAAGCAAAACGTGGATAATGGAAAGTAGTCGAATTAAGTCGGGTGATGTTGAGGGTATTAGATTAGGAAGTGAGACACTTAAGGTAGTAAAGGACTTTTGCTATTTGGGGAGCAAAAAACTGATGATGGTCGAAGTAGAGAGGATATAAAATGTAGACTGGCAATGGGAAGGAAAACGTTTCTGAAGAAGAGAAATTTGTTAACATCAAGTATTGATTTAAGTGTTAGGAAGTCGTTTTTGAAAGTATTTGTATGGAGTGTAGCCATGTATGGAAGTGAAACATGGACGATAAATAGTTTAGACAAGAAGAGAATAGAAGCTTTCGAAATGTGGTGCTACAGAAGAATGCTGAAGATTAGATGGGTAGATCACATAACTAATGAGGAGGTGTTGAATAGGATTGGGGAGAAGAGAAGTTTGTTGCACAACTTGACTAGAAGAAGGGATCGGTTGGTAGGACATGTTCTGAGGCATTTAGTATTGGAGGGCAGCGTGGAGGGTAAAAATCGTAGGGGGGAGACCAAGAGATGAATACACTGAGTAGATTCAGAAGGATGTAGGTTGCAGTAGGTACTGGGAGATGAAGACGCTTGCACAGGATAGAGTAGCATGGAGAGCTGCATCAAACCAGTCTCAGGACTGAAGACCACAACAACACAACATTCTTCTAGTGCCTTGCTCCAATCCTCCAGCTTTTCCTCAAGTCTGTCGATGCTCTGCTCACAAAGAACCACATCATCCGCAAACATCACATTCCACGGCGCTTCCTTCTTCACATATGTCACCAGCACATCCATAATCAGGTCAAAGAGGTAAGGACTAATCGCAGACCCTTGATGTAACCCTACTTTTACTGGAAATTCCTCTGTCACGCCCACACTACTTCTCACCTGTGTCATTGCTCCTCTGTACATTTCCTTCACTAACTTCACATATTACTCTGGCACGCACTGCTCTTTCATGCTTCTCCATATTTCGCCCCTTGGGACTCTGTCATATGCTTTCTCCAAATCAATGAAAGCAATATGTAGATCGGCTTGTAGCTCCCCGTGTCTCTCCACTATCCGCCTTAAAGCATGTATTGCATCTGTCGTTCCTCTTCCAGGCATTAACCCAAACTGTTCTTCACACACCACAATCTCCTTGCGTAGTCTTGCTTCTATAACTCTTTCCCAAATTTTCATTGTGTGTGCCATCAGTTTGTAAGAGGTTCATGATTAAGGAATTTGTTGCTAGCGCACTCGAGCAGATGTAATTTCGATGGATTGCTCATGCGCTGCCTGCGATATGTAAGGTTCAAAATGGCTCTGAGCACTATGGGACTTAACATCTATGGTCATCAGTCCCCTAGAACTTAGAACTACTTAAACCTAACTAACCTAAGGACAGCACACAACACCCAGCCATCACGAGGCAGAGAAAATCCCTGACCCCGCCGGGAATTGAACCCGGGAACCCGGGCGTGGGAAGCGAGAACGCTACCGCACGACCACGAGATGCGGGCCGATATGTAAGGTATAAGAGAATCTCAGACCAGAGAGCAGTGTTGTCTGCAGTAGGAACTGTGTAGCAGTTGGAGTAAGTTGTTGCTAGCGAGCATTCGTGTGTGTCGAGTTGGCTGGGCCGGTCGTGAGGAGCGATGGCGGTGCCTAAGCGTTGTAGTATAAGGTAAACGCAGCCTCGCGCATATGTAGTATTGTTATATCAAGTCCCATGTAAATGTTTAAAAAAATCTGTTAATAATAATCTTTCTCATAAAAATTAACTTTTGACAATCATTCATCTCAGTTTAAAGAATTTACTGATTTCTCCAATCCATGGTCATCCCGATTATTGTAAAGAAAAATCAGTTGTTTCTTTTTATACATGTTGGCCAGCATTGCACTGAGCTGTGCCAGAAAAATTTCTTATAGGAGCAGATATATACGCGTTATCCGGCAACATTATTGAGGTAAGAATTTTCGATTTATTCAGTATGATCTTTCAGGGCCATGACGCAGCACTGCTGACGCCCAAAATTTACCATTTTAGATTCACAGTCAGTTAATTATTGAAAGGTTATAAGTAAGCCACAATTTGATTCAGAAATTACTTACGTTATTGTTGTGAGGTTACGGAATAATAAAGTGTTGATAGGTTATGAAATTTATCTATTGGCAGGTTACGAAATTTTTCTGTTGCTAGGTTACACTAAATGTCAATGCTATACATATTTTTTACTGAGGGGAGGTTACAAGTTTAATACCTCTATAGTTACTGCAGTCCTGCACATCACCTTTCCCCTTAAATATTGGGATCAGTACATTAGTTCTCCACTCGTCTGGCATCTCCTCCTGTCGCCAAATCTCCTTCATTAAATCCCAAAGGAGCTCAATTCCCTTTTTACCGAGACACTTCCATACCTCAACGGGGATCTGGTCTGGACCAACTGCCTTCCCATTTTTCATCTTTTCAACTGCCCGTTCTATTTCATCTCTACTTATATCCATCGTTAATCCTTCGTTTGCCCCTCCTTACTCAGTTTTCACTCTTACATTTCCTTCATTCAGTAATTTCTCAAAATAATTCAACCACCTTTGGATTATTTTTGCAGAATTCTTCCTGTTTCATCTTTCATTTGTTTTATTGCTGTTAGATCCTTAGATCCTTCATTTGACTCACCATCGTATAATCAGTTCTCACATTTTACGCGTCCAATAATCCTGTCAATTACCACCTGTTTAGGACTCAGTTCATTTGTGACAACCGGTCACAACAAAACAAAGAGTTCGTTTCAAACGTCCTTTGTGTTCAGCTTAAAAAGGCCTACACCTGGAAGTGATGAAGCTTTCTTTTACCTACGCCTCTCCGCTGTTTCGCTGTCCTTTGTGCGAGACACTGCCGTCGGAGAACGAGAGCCACTCCGCTGCGCAGTCGTGGCGCGTTTCTCAATCCCGCGCCTCACGTCGGACTTCAAAGCGCAGCGTCGATTGTCCGGGCAACGCGGCAGCAGACGTCAGACGCCTAATGGCGAGGCCGACGGCCGACTTTGAAGGCGGAGCCAGCCACAGGCAGTCAGGCAGTGGTGGAACACACAGCGCTCCCTGGAGAACGGCGGAGCGAGGCAAGTGCCCGCGGAGGAGATCGCCGGGTTGGCGCCGCAGCGAGAGGCAGAAGCCGCGCGCGGTTGGGACACTGGCTACCTTTGTCTACCAGCACGATGGAGCCGCACACCTCCTGGCGACACTCGGCCCGTCTTTTTGGACGTCGCGTCCGTCTGCGGGCACCCGCGCCATGAATATGCAGCAGATCTTCCTCGCCACACTCCCCCTCCCTCCCCCCCTCTCCCCCCGTCCGGCCACACCAAGCCACAGGGCACGACCGCAAGACGCCGCCCGCGACTCCCACGCCGCAGGGATGTTGACATCCCTCGGAATCTGCGCAGACTTTTCCTTTCACCGGCGACGAGTCCCTCTCTGTGAGAGCGAAGTGCAAGTCCTCGCTGTGAACAGCGCAGGCGAAATGAAAAATTAATTATTTTGATGCTACGCGGAGAAAGGGGGGTCGGTTCTCCTTAATATTACACGAGTAGCAATTTCCAGAGCAGGACTGTTTTCATCCTGACGGTGGACTTTCTTAAGAGAGAGACACTTTTAAGATGGTGAATTTTGATAGTGTAATGCCGCCGTGGAAACAAATTCCAACGACACCGCTAGAAAATGGTTGGAGCTCTCGACCCCAACATATGAGGAGCATTCAATAAATAATGTGGAATTTGGTGTCGAACAGCGAGGAAACTCCTAACTAAGGTACGAGCGTATGGGATTGGTTCCCAAATACGAGTATGTGAGTGGCTCGAAGACTTCTTAAGTAATAGAACCCAGTACGTTATCCTCGATAGTGAGTGTTCATCGGATGTGAGGGTATCATCTGGAGTGCCCTAGGGAAGTGTGATAGCTCCGCTGTAGTTTTCTATCTACATAAATGATCTTTTGGATATGGTGGATAGCAATGTGCGGCTGTTTGCTGATGATGGTGTGGTGTACGGGAAGGTGTCGTCGTTGAGTGACTGTAGGAGGATACAAGATGACTTGGACAGGATTTGTGATTGGTGTATAGAATGGGAGCTAACTCTAAATATAGATAAATGTAAATTAATGCAGATAAATAGGAAAAAGAATCCCATAATGTTTGAATGCTCCATTAGTAGTGTAGCGCTTGACACAGTCACGTCGATTAAATATTTGGGCGTAACATTGCAGAGCGATATAGAGTGGGACAAGCATGTAATGGCAGTTGTGGGGAAGGCGGATAGACGTCTTCGGTTCATTGGTAGAATTTTGGGAAGATGTGGTTCATCTGTAAAGGAGACCGCTTATAAAACACTAATACGACCTAATCTTCAGTACTGCTCGAGCGTTTGGGATCCCTATCAGGTCGGATTGAGGGAGGACGTAGAAGCAATTCAGAGGCGGGCTGCTAGATTTGTTGCTGGTAGGTTTGATCATCACGCGAGTGTTAGGGAAATGCTTCAGGAACTCGGGTGGGAGTCTCTGGAGGAAAGGAGGCGCTCTTTTCGTGAATCGCTACTGAGGAAATTTAGAGAACCAGCATTTGAGGCTGACTGCAGTACAATTTTGCTGCCACCAACTTATATTTCGCGGAAAGACCACAAAAATAAGAGAGATTAGGGCTCTACAGAGGCATATAGGCAGTCATTTTTCCCTCGTTCTGTTTGGGAGTGGAACAGGGAGAGAAGATGCTAGTTGTGGTACGAGGTACCCTCCGCCACGCACCGAATGGTGGATTGAGGAGTATGTATGTTGATGTAGATGTAGCTACAGCCTCTATAGTTTCACGAAGTTCCGATAGGTGGCAGCGCTATACGTAGCCTTCAAAACGGCGTCTGTAACGGACGTGCATCTCTACATTTACATCTACGTGATTACTCTGCTATTCACAATAAAGTGCCTGGCAATGGGGTCAGTGAACCACCTTCAAGCCGTCTCTCTACCGTTTCGCTCTCGAACGGCACGCGGGGAAAACGAGCACTTAAATTTCTCTGTGCGAGCCCTGATTTCTCTTATTTTATCGTGATGATCATTTCTCCCTATGTAGGTGGGTGCCAACAGAATGTTTTCGCAATCGGAGGAGAAAACTGGTGAATGAAATTTCATGAGAAGATCCCGTCGCAACGCGCAACGAAAAACGCTTTAATGATTGTCACTCCAATCCAAGTATCATGTCTGTGGCACTATCTCCCCTATTTCGCGATAATACGAAACGAGCTTCTCTTCTTTGTACTTTTTCGATGTCATCCGTCAGTTCCACTTGATGCGGATCCCACACCGCACAGCAATACTCCAGAATAGCGCGGACAAGCGTAGTGTACGCAGTCTCTTTAGTAAACCTGTCGCACTTTCTAAGTGTTCTACCAATGAATCGGAGTCTTTGGTTTGCTCTATCCACAATATTATCTATGTGATCGTTCCAATTTTGGTTATTTGTAGTTGTAATCCCTAAGTATTTTGCTGGCCGAAGTGACCGTGCGGTTCTAGGCGCTGCAGTCTGGAACCGCGAGACCGCTACGGTCGCAGGTTCAAATCCTGCCTCGGGCATGGATGTGTGTGTTGTCCTTAGATTAGTTAGGTTTAACTAGTTCTAAGTTCTAGGGGACAAATGACCTCAGAAGTTGAGTCCCATAGTGCTCAGAGCCATTTGAACCATTTGAGCCCTAAGTATTTAGGTGAATTTATAGCCTTCAGATGTGTGTGACTTATCGCGAAATCTTAATTTAGTTGATTTCTTTTAGTACTCATGTGAATAACTTCACACTTTTCCTTATTCAGGGTCAATTGCCACTTTTCGCAGCATACAGATATATTATCTAAATCATTTTGCAAGTCGTTTTGATCATCTGATGACTTTACAAGACGGTAAATGACAGCTTCATCTGCAAACAATCTAAGACGGCTACTCAGATTGTCTCCTATGTCGTTAATATAGATCAGTAACGATAGAGGGCCTATAACACTTCCTTGGGGAACGCCGGATATTACTTCTGTTTTACTCGATGACTTTCCGTCTGTTACTAAGAACTGTGACCTTTCTGACAGGAAATCACGAATCCAGTGGCATCGAGTTTCTTGTGGCAGAAAACCAGAGCACAGCAAATATTCACAGCCGCTTGCAGAATGTCTACGGAGACCTGACAGTGAACAAAAGCACGGTGAGTCGTTTGTTAGCATCACAGCACGGTCGCGCCAACCTGCTGTATCTCCCGCCTGGCGACAGGCCGCACATGCCTATGACTCCTGCAATGCTACAACGTGCGAACACACTCTTTCGACGTGATCGACGCATCGTAATCAAACACGTCGCTGCTCAACAAAACTTCTCTGCCGGTAGTTCTGACACACTCGTCCACCAGTTGGAGTACTCAAAGGTGTGCGCCCACTTTGTTCCTGACGGAGCAACAGTAAACCATAAAAAGCAACGAAGAACCATCTGTGCGTAGTTGCTTTAACGTTACGAGGCTGACCGTGGTATTTTTTTTTTTTTTTTTTTTTAGAATATCGTCACAGGAGTTCATCATTTCGATCGAACCGGAAACAAAACGGCAATCCACACCACCTCTCCTCCCAAGAAAAAGCTCAAAGCCGCACACTCAGTTGGTCTTCTGCGATTCTGAAGAGGAGAGTCTGTTTGATGTCTTCCCTCACTCTGAAGGGCATTGTACTAGCCTCAGCAAACTGAAAAAGCGCCTTCAACGTGTTCGTCGCCACAAAAATGCGAACGAACTTCTCTTTCACCGTGACAATGCAAGGCCTCACACAATTCTGCGCACTCAAAAAACTTCATTGGACTGTTCTTCCTCATCCACCCTGCTGCCCGGATCTTGCCCTTCCGTCTTCCATTTGCAGGATCCAGTGAAGATGCACTCCACGGGATGCAGTGCGTGCATGATGTGTAGGTTATTGACACGGCAAGGCGTTGGCTCCGGCGCCGACCAGTTGAGTGGTACCACGCGGGCGTACAGGCCCTTTCAGTAAGACGACGTAAGGCTGTTGCATTGAAGGGAGATTATGTTGAAAAATACTGTTTTGTAACCAGAAGAGGGGGGGGGGGGAGTAATGTGCTTGTAATCCTGAGTAAAACCACTCTGCTTTCAGAAAAAAATGTGTTGCATTACTCATTAAACGCCCCTGGGCTGTCGGCGACTCCGGCCTGTAGCTTAGGAATACATTTTGTAATTAATACAACGTCTTCAGTCACAATATACTAAGTATACTAACTGTGTTTATCGAATTCCCTACCACGGAAGAATAATTGTTGTACTGAAGGTGCTATGGTAACTCGCTTGCAGCTACAGTCGACGCAGCTCATTATGAAACAAGTAACAATCGTTTATTAAAATTATGTTCATTATAAATACTCATCTTACAAGGGGACCACAAGGAAATCGGATATTTGTAAATTTTTATATTTACCGTACGTGAAGTCCAGATCTCAATTATCAATCCACCAAAACTGTTTGATGCAACTCTTCGATAATTCTCGAGAAAATAGACTCTGAAGTTTTCCCAGTATCTTTAGCGCCCTAAAGTAAGGCCGATTTTACGACAGGCACCGTGGCACTCTGGTAGGGCGTCCGCCTGCGACGTGCGTAGTCTAGGTTCAGTTTCCGGCCAACGCAAATTTTAAACAAAAGTGCATGTTCCACGAGCATTTCTGTGAAGTGCAGAGTACGTAAAGATGAAATAAACAATCAGTTGTGCTCCAGGCTGGTAATCGCAGGATCGCTCGTTCGAGTCTCGTTTCGGTTATTGTCTTTTTCGTTTTTTTTCTTTTTTACGTTCAGTTCGATACCTAAGTGATTTAAATATAAAATTCGTCAAATATATGCTAATTAAAAGATATTTATCATTTCCATGAAAAATGCACGTCTTCTTATTTCTAATTACGAATCTCACACAAAAATCCGGTTTTATTGCAAATAATTCTTAAACACCGATCTTTCATAAAAGATTGTTAATAAAGATCGTTTAAATTTAAAAAAAACATTAAAAATTAAAGGTTTTCATCTTTATGTATTTTACTCTTCAACAAAATACTCGTAGAACGTCCACTTATCTTTAAAAATGAACCACTTTGCAGGCAACCATTCTACCACAGAGCGACCCATCGAAAAAACAACCTAATTTTGTGGTATTCATGACGCACGGAGGATTTTAAAGTTGACTTTCAAGGGAATTTTTGAGTCTAAATTCTTCGACAGTTTCATATTGGGTTCTGAACTTCACGTACAATAAACAACAAAAAATACAAAACCCTTGTGGTCGTCTTATTAGTCGGAAGAAGATGTGTAGCACTGAAGCGAAGTTACTAACTCCATCGTAGGTTCGAATCCTGCCTCGGTCATGGATGTGTGTGATGTCCTTAGGTTAGTTAGGTTTAAGTAGTTCTAAGTTCTAGGCGACTGATGACCTCAGATGTTAAGTCCCATAGTGCTCAGAGCCATTTGAACCATTTTTATTAACTCCGTGTAAGGTGATTATCTAGCGTAATAGAACTTAAGTCATCGACTGCTATTGGTTGAGAATCATTGAGTCAGCTTTACTCAACGACATAAGCAGGCTATCTAAAGTTTCAGCATGATCGTACAATACTGCTTTTTTTTATAACTGAACATTCGGGGGAAAAAGTTTATTACAGGCTTCAGAGCCTTCTCTTTGTATTCCTGTGAAGCTCTAATGCTGTCGCCCATTGTACTTCTAGGAACTGAAAACTTCTCTCTCTCTTTTCTTTCGAGAAGTCTGACCTAGAACCAGAGACTACTTTGTCCGATGTAACCCAAACACTCCGTTGTAGTAGTTTTAATATTTACTTGGGCAGATGTTGTTACAGCCTACAATGTACTATAGACAGTAATATCAGTCACATCTAAAGATCCAATAAAAATGTAATATTACTTACTTGCAAACAAAACAATGCCAAAACGTTCTTGTACCGGAAACCTCAATGGGCACAGATTTTTTTTTGCGCCTCCGAAACGCACTGTTGTTTTGATTCAGACTCGCAAGAGCCGTTTTGTTCCCTCAGAGCTCACACTGCAGTGGCGTGACAGGTGTGGTCACTAGGGCTGGAGTTTAGAAACCCTTATTGTCGGGTACAGTCCACTGTCCAATACTACCCGATCTTCCCCTACGAATACTGTTGTCTGTTGTTGAGAAAAACTTTGCAGTATCCGGGATACTTTAATTCTTTCCTTACTTTTGATTCCCTCCTATGAGTTCCGCTGTTTTTCATGATTTGTCAAATGTATCTACACTAGCGAACCCAGAAATACTTCACAATTGCTAAACATATATGGGCATTGGAAATACGCACTCACTCTGTCCACCCCCTCCTCCTCCTCCTCCTCTCTCTCTCTCTCTCTCTCTGTCTCTGAACTAAACCTTGATTGGAAATTGAAGTTACTTAAAATGAAGGGGCAAATCGGTTGGGATCATTGGTATATGGTGTATGAGAGAGATCTCCACAGCTGTTGGATCTATGATGATAGTTTTGTGGACTGGTAAGACGGCCAATCCACTAGGACGGGAGGCCGAAGGGCACGCGTTTAAGCTCACGCAGGCTGACGTGAGGTCTGGAACAGGTAAAGTAATTACACTAGCAAAAAAAGGTACGTAGCTTCTGGAATACTTAACTTTAATCCATAATTGGTGAACATCGGTCTGACGGTACATGCATCACAAGATAAATAGCAAATGATAATGGCGCCTTGCTAGGTCGTAGCAAATGACGTAGCTGAAGGCTATGTTAACTATCGTCTCGGCAAATGAGAGCGTAATTTGTCAGTGAACCATCGCTAGCAAAGTCGGCTGTACAACTGGGGCGAGTGCTAGGACGTCTCTCTAGACCTGCCGTGTGGCGGCGCTCGGTCTGCAATCACTGATAGTGGCGACACGCGGGTCCGACGTATACTACCGGACCGCGGCCGATTTAAAGGCTACCACCTAGCAAGTGTGGTGTCTGGCGGTGACACCACAGATAGCAGCTTCAGTTAGCGAACAGATAAGATTACAAAGTTTTGGACGCTTCAGATTCCGTAGTATTATTCTAAACATAAGCCATATAGTCTGGGAGACGAGTCTTTGGTATTGACAGCTCGGTAGCGACCGCAGGCAGGCAACCAATGACGGCCTGACTTCGAGCGGGTAGCAAGGGCAACGTTGCCGCTCTGAAACCCGGTCGCGCGCGCTTATGAAACTTACCAGTGTCTCGCGAGCAAGCGGTGCGGTCGTTCGTCGTTTGTCTGAAGTTGAATTCGCAGTTTATTTCGTTTTTGTTGTTTTTAGTGTTTCTTTGTTTATGTTTCGTTGTAAACAATGTCTAGTGCGGCGGGTAGTACCAGCCCAACACAAGAAGTGAAACGGAGGAAGAAAAGTGTGCTACACACCCAGGCCCGTGAATTCGTGTGCTCTGTGAGGGATTACTTTGAGAAAGAAAAGGACAAAGGTGGGCCCTTAATTCCTGTTGTTCAGGTTGTGAAGAGAACTGCAGCAGCATTGAAAATAAGGAAGAACACTGTTGTAAAGATAGGGAAAGAACAGTATAGTGTAGATTGTGACGAGAGTGGCACAACAAAGCTGCACACACACCAGGAAAGAAGCGACCGAGAAATAAGCAGGTGACAGCTTTGGATGATTTTCAGAAAGACGCTATTCGTCGTCATATATACAGCTATTAAAAGAGAAGGGAACATCCCACTCTATCTAAATTACTGGTGTCGCTTCAGAAAGACGATCTTTTTAAAGGGAGCAAATTTTCATTGCGTACAGTGTTGAAAGACATAGGCTTCAGCTATTCACTGTTTAACGGACGCAAAATATTAATGGAAAGGACAGATGTAGTTGCATGGCGGTGCAGATTTCTGCGCAGGATCATGGGTGTGGAATTCGAAAGTATAGTGTGGTTAGATGAAACTTGGGTCAATGCCAGCCATTCTTTACGTAGAGGCTGGAATGATGGAACGCCCGAGGGGACAATGGCAGTGCCTGTTGGCAAAGGAGGGCGTATTATTGTCTTACATGCAGGAACATCGAAAGGTTTTGTGCCAAACTGCTTGAAAATGTTTCGGTCAAAAAAGACGGGAGGTTACCATGAAGAAATGAACAGTATTTCAAGAATGGTTCGAGACATCGCTTATGACGAATCTGACAAGTCCATCAGTGATTGTTATGGACAATGCGCCTTATCATTCCGTTGTTCACGATAAGGCACGAACCTTGGCAACAAAAAAATACGATATCATTCAGTGGTTGAAACGGCGAAAAGTAGATTTCAGAGAAGATTTAAGGAAGGCGGAACTGCTCGAAATTGTGGCACAAAAGAAACCCCAGTTTCCAACATATGTAATTGACGAGATTGCTAAAAGGCACGGGCATGAAATCGTTCGGCTTCCTCCATACCACTGTCACTTCAATGCAATTGAAGGAGTGTGGGCGCAGATAAAAAATTACATTGCTGCAAACAATAAAAAATTCACGATCTCTGAAGTGGAAACTCTCCTTCCAGCAGCTATCAATAAAGTGACAAACGAGACGTGGCCTAAAATTGTAAACAGCACTGCAAGTGCCATCAGAGAGGCGGCCAAAACCGAAGGGGTTGTGGAAGAATGCATCGAAAATTTAATTATACATCTGGGAGAGAGCAGTGATAGTTCGAGTAGTGCTGAGGAAGACAATGTCTAATCAGATTCTGACAGTGATGTGAGTGGTGTTTTTCCATTACAGTAACTACAACGTATTCAGGAATGTAAGGAGGGAGTTTGCTATCGATCTACAACCAGATCATCATATTGTGAGTACTTTCTTCAGATTATAACTCTTAATACACTGACCAATTATTCTGTAGCTTGTAGTAGAACAAATTAATAATGCTAATACTTAACAATGGAAACCAAAACTGCTAATGTTCAACAACTTGCGAAAATAGTTTTCATTTCAGTTGTGAAGTTTAACAAATAACTTTATTATGTTTCAGCATCTTAGATACTTGTACTAAATAGCTCTTATCAGTTTTCGAGTTAATATAGTTCAAGCATCAACTTTAAATAAATTCACGCGTACCAATACGACTTGTATTTTGTCTCGCTTTTATTTCTGCTGCTAGAGAATGCGTGTAGCAGACAGGGCGCCGCGTGCTGTGAGCCACGTTCGGCAACAGCGCCGTCTGCCCGCCGGAACTGTCAGTACCAATCACTCGTCTCACGGACTATAAATACGACTTCCCTATTTTCTGTTAAAACCAGCTGCGAGAAAGACCGGCCGCGGTGGCCGAGCGGTTCTAGGCGCTACAGTCTGGAACCGCGTGACCGCTACGGTCTCAGGTTCGAATCCTGCCTCGGGCATGGATCTGTATGATGTCCTTAGGTTAGTTAGGTTTAAGTAGTTCTAAGTTCTAGAAGTTGAGTCCCATAGTGCTCAGAGCCATTTGATTTTTTTGCGAGAAAGAAAACAAAACAGAACATTTTGTAAGCAATTTCTGTTTAAAATTGTATGAAAGGAGAATTATATGTATATATTGAGGGCAAACAATTTGTCAGTGACATAAATGGCCTGCTCCATTAGAAAAAACCGACTGTGAGAAAGAAAACGAAACCGCACATTTTCAGTGTATCGCATTTTCTTTCTAGCAATCGGTTTTAGAAGATACCTGTACATTGTTGTTTTAAAAAATACGTAGTTTTAAAATATACGTAGCCAAAGTCCGTGAGAATGTTTAGTAGAACAACGTGTAAAAACTTGAAGTAAATCGTTCAAGAACTTTTCCAGTTTTTGGAAACAACCTTTCCCATTTATATGTCACATATATTCATATATTACATGTATTAAAATTAGTGTATGTATTAGAACATCGTGTAAAAATCTGAAGTAAGTCGAACAAAGACCAACAAAGGCCTGCAAGGCCCGTTTGAAAATGACGCTTAACGCAATGCGCGCAGCAGTACGCATCCCACCACATTGACTCCATGTGTGCACCTCGAAAGCTGCCATCTTAAGCACTAGACACGGGTCTGAATAACTACTTGATATGGGGTGCTGCGACCGACAAACCGGGCGTTAGACAGCGAGCTGGCCTCTCCGAACCAGGACAAACCGAGCAGAAGAACAGAACAAGAGGCGCTTTTGTTCGCGAACCGCGTGAGGGAAACAGGCGAAAACTACCGCCTCGCGTTTCGATTGGCTGGCAACCGCTCAAATACTTCACCGTCTCAGAAGACATTACTGCATCCCCACACTAGCAAAAATGCACTGATTCTCCGTTCTGCAGTCGATAGGCTAATCGACAGCATGCCCAACTAAATGGCAAACGCAAAGCGTATTGCAGATTCAGAAGGAGTGAAAAGGCTCTTGTTACCAAGCGACCGCCTTTAAAAGTGTCAAAACGTATCTGTTATGACGCAGATAAACTCCGGTTTTCGAACTGCCGTCGTTTATTAATATCGAGACAACCACAAACTTCGCAGTTCCTGTTGCGGCAACGTGCCTAAATCCCTAGTGGTGTCATATCTTTAAATTGATCGTCTGTAATTCCCAACATACCAGCAGATAAACGGTAACCGTTCTTACACGTGAAAATCGAAGCTGCGAAATAAACTAACATTCCAGATTAGTTTCCACTTAAGAAGCTGAAAAGAAACTAGCTTAAACAAACCAGTAAAGTACTTGTACAAAAGTTTGTTTAAGCGATCAGATTAGAAGTTTCTCTCCTGCAAAGTTGTTTGTTGCAAAGCTTTCGTAACCTCTCATCTATTACCGAGACAGAACCACAGTATATTACACACAATATGTGTTTAGTAATACTGTTTTATTTTTGTCAAGGAATTTTTGTTCAAGCAAAGTATTGTGTGTAACATATAGTCTTAGGGATAATGGACATACAACGAACAGTATGCCCCGTACATATGTAGGTATCTTCCAAACACGAAGAAATCACAATATTCATGTTGCGTAGGTAACGGTCCACACAACTCAACCACACTGTAACTAATACGTCTGTCATGTACTGATTACTGCGTTAAGGGAACTTCGTGGCAGTGGCAAATCAAAACTGTACGCCAGACTGGGATTCGAAACTGGGACCTCCGACTTTAGCGTGCAAGTGCTCTACTGACTGAGCTATACAAGCACGACTACGCCCTCCCCCCCCCCCCCCCCCCTCCTCCTCACCAATTTCTTCCGCCAGTTCCTAATCTCCTACCGTCCACACCGCATAGCATGCGGAACTAGCGCTCCTGAAAGAAAAGATATTGCGGAGACATGGCTTAACCTCAACATGGGGGATGTTCCCAGAATGAGTTTTCATTCCGCAGTGCACTCATTTGAAATTTCCTAGGAAGCAGGCTCTAAGACCTACTTGTGTAGCTCAGACGGCAGAGCACCTGCCTGCGAGAGGCGAAGATCCCAGATTCGAATCCCGGTTAGCATACAGTTTCAATTTGGCTGGGAGCTTCAAATCAGCGCTGGAGTGTGAAAATTAATTCTGGGAACACTGGACGGAGGTGTTAGACTTCCTGCAAATATAACCAACAAATATTTTTGCAGGCATTTTGTAGACGTTATTTGCGTTTGAAATTACGTAGTCTAGCGCAGAAAGAGCCGAAAAATACGAAGGATCAAAACTTATTTACTGTATTTTTTCTGTTTAATTTTGAATATCTTTTACGTTTGTCTTATCTCCATTTGGGTTGGGTTGGGTTGTTTGGGGAGAAGAGACCAAACAGCAAAGTCATCGGTCTCATCGTATTAGGGAAGGATGGGGAAGGAAGTTGGCCGTGCCCTTTCAAAGGAACCATCCCGGCATTTAGGGAAATCACGGAAAACCTAAATCAGGATAGCCAGACGCAGGATTGAACCGTCGTCCTCCCGAATGCGAGTCCAGTGTGCTAACCACTGCGCCACCTCGCTCAGTATCTACATTTGTGTCTTTGTTTTCTGTAAAGATAAAGTAAACGCAAGCAAACGAATTTGAAAGGCATGCAGGAGTCTCAAAGAATTAAAATTAACGAAGAATCAAAATGAAGAAACAATCTGAAGGGTTGGATCAATAATACGTCACCTTCAGTGTTTCAGCCGCCTGCAAACAAATAAAAACATAGATAAGGCGCGTGTTTAACCTCACATCATTACGCTTTGTTCAAATTAAAATACTGCAGGTCTTTATTACGTGATATACTCACCAGCGAATCTTAAATCTTACGATGGTTTGCGTTAGTGGATCGAAATTGTTTCTTGCTGGCTCTCTCCTTTCAGCAAGAATCCTGTAAGTTTTCTCTCCATTTTAGATCCAAAGGTGCAGCCGTAAACACAGCCTACTTAAACATGAGGGCTCTATAGAACTGTCTCTAGATAACAGTACTCTCTTGGAAATCGGGAAATTGTTCTTCCATCTTTTCACTCCCTGAGCATTCTTACCTACGTGTGCTTTCTTATACAAAACTAATGTAATATCCTCCTTGAAACAGAAACGTATACGAAACACTGTGCGTAAATTGCGATCGAAAATTGCAGTTTTCCGTCTGCATATACGTCGTAGATTCTCCTTTTATAAAGATAGTTACAGATTACGCAAAACTTAAGTGACTCTCAGATACCGATAATTTTAACGTTTAACAGGTATTTTTTGGTACCGCCAATAATTTGGAGGCCTACTCTAAAGAAACTGCATTCTCATTTAATTAATTTGTGAAGAAGTATTAGTAACTCATTTTCTCCATAGGAAAAGAGCATTCGTTAATTTGGTACGAGTGAGGTTTAACGAAAAAAAGAAAATGACAGTCTCTAATGTTACGCGTTGATTTCGTTAACGTAGGAAGAAAAAGGTGACAGTATTGTATCGAGAAAGTGTCAGCGAACCTCACAACGAAATAAAATAATTGACTTGTAGATAAACACAAAAGAAGCTGAAAGGGTTGCTTTGTAAGCATTAGCTGTCTTCTTGCAGACACTTACAAGCATGGCTGTCAGGACACTGAATAGCGAGGCGGCTGCTTCTGACAGAGCAGAAGAGAAAATGGAGCCAGTCCTGACTGAAGCCATTGTGCGGGCGACACAGCAGATTGGTGCGGCGCTAGCAGACGCCCCGCGTGTAAATGTCGCTCCCAGAGCTATCTGCTTTTACTGTTAATAGAATTTCCGCGCAATCAGATGTTCTGAGCTGAGTACGATGGACATTGTGAGACTAAAAGTATTTGAAGGAATCGTGACAAGGAAGAACTACACACAGTCCGATGGAAATACTATTGTCTACTGCAGAACGCTCAATAGGAGAGATTGTGCACTTCCAAACCCATTATTTTTTCTGCGTCTGTCTTTGTCGGTGTTGTCTGATGCAGTCGTTGTTAAGATGTGTTTCCTCATTGACGGTTTTGTAAGCGGTTCAGTACTCAGCAACTTCTAATGAACAGTGACAGGCCAACAAAAGCAAAAATGAATGCGTCATCAACGCTAATGTTCCAGATAAACAGAATCTATTTAACATGTAGTATCAATAACGCTCTTCGATGTTTTTTGAATATGATAAAAACTTACACTATTTTGTTCCTCGCTGTCCCTTTCAGTGTGTATCTCTTGTATTGGTCCTTCTGCCAATGCGCAGGTGCATTTTTCTTACACAGTATCAGAGATCACACTGAGGACGCTGACCGTGCCTATAACAGTAGCGTCATCATTAATCGTGCTTAACACACAGTACACTCGTTGCATGTGAATACTCCAAAGTCCTTCGATAATTTTATGTATAAAATTTTCTTCTATTCACAATTGTCTTGATCGCATTTGTTATATACATTGCAGTTAACCGCTTTCGGCTCTAATGAGTCACCGTCAGAACTAAAATTCCGTTATCTTTTACGAAAGAAACACGTCAAGACGTCATAAAGTTGATTTTAAGCAGCCAAATGAGTGCTTGATGACAATTTCCCGTGTTACTTTCGTAACAAGATACTGGACTTTTATTTCTAGCGACGACTCAGTATAATCAAAACCTGTAATCTGTAATCTGTCCACCAAAAGCGACCAAGATATTTATGATTATAAGAGTATTTGAAATAGGTTGAGTGCTCCAGTTCGACAATGTCAACTTTCATTGTTTGAAATTTGATTGAAAGCAGTCGATTACCAGAAACTGCCCGTTTAATTATCACAGGTTTCTTTTTTTCAGACAATAAGACATATGCGCATCTATTCAGATCAATATTGCTCCAAGCGTTATTGAATTTGCATGTCAGCCGTTTCTGCCACCATTCCCACCCTCAGATGCTGTTAGCATGACTCTCACCAATCAGTCTGCTGACTCCGAAAACTATGGATTCGTCACAAATATTGCACGTTTTCGACGATCTTAGCCAAACAGTTTACTCTTCTAAATATCACGTCATACTTGTAGTATGTTTGGTTGAAACCTCATCAGGCTGAGATATGTGTACATGTCACTCTACTTCCTTGCCTCCCATTTCCACATATAGGCTCCTAGGAGTATCTTAGCCCAGCTGTAACCGTCTCCTAGTACTATGCCATACGTGTAGCACTTTGGATTAAAATCACGCCATTCGATGCAGAACTGTGCTGAAACGTACAAACTTACATTCATTATTCATATATACAGGGTGATAATAATTAATGTTAAACTTTCAAACCGCTGTAGAAATAACACCACTGTTCAGAATGACGTCAAATTGCAACACAACATTATCGGAGAAGGGGGAAAACGTATGGTAGAAGAAAAATAAATAGTTACAAAATGTTGCAATAGATGGCGGTGTAAGCATCATAATTTAACAGAGGTCGACTACAAACGACAAATGAATCATAAAACAATGCCCAAACTATCACTCAATGTGTATGGGTGTACAGGTGTGCTACTGTTAGTTATGTAAGCTCATCCATCGCGGCAAGGTCGTATTACATTGGATGGGAAAAATCGGTTTTTAATTGTCCTGAGGCCAAAAATCGCATAAAAAGCATCAATAAAACTCAAATCAGATTATTAATTTCCGTATGACTGGCGCAAAACATGTTCAGTATGCTGTCCACCATTTTCTGCAACAAGTTAAAATCGAGAAACAGCATGTTCCACTATTGATCGATGTGTCTCCGGGGTCACGTTTAGAGTGTGTTGCGCAATGGGTGCCTTCAGTGCAGCTACGTTTGCAATCGGATCACTGAACACAATATCTTTCAGATAGTCCCACTCTAGAAGTCACACGGATTAAGATCAGGTGATCAGGACGGCTAGGTAGTAGGGAAATGGCGGCTGATAATTCTAGCATTTCCGAAATGGCGCTTCGGCAGGTTCTTAACTGGATTTGCAATGTGCGGAGATGAGCCATCTTGCATAAAAATGATCCCATCCTCACATCCACCCTGCTGGAGAACTGGAATGAGGTGGTTGCGCAAAAGACGCTCATAGCACTTACCAATGAGGTTACAGGTAACAGGACCGGAAGGACCTGTCTCTTCGAAAAAATATGGTCCTATGACAAATGGTACCGTAAACCCGAACCACACAGCGACCTTTCAGGATGAAGTAGTACTGGTTGATTTGTGTGTGGATTTTCCGTTGCCCATGTTCGACAAGTCTGTGTATTGACGTATCGGATGGAAATGGGCTTCGTCTGTCCACAAAATCTTCCACAGCCAATCATTCTCCACTTCCATGCGAGAGAGAAATTCTAAAGCAAAGGTCTCTCTCGCTGGCAGGTCAACAGTAAGCAACTCCTGCACATGGCTAATTTTGAATGGGAAGCAAAGAAGGACATTTCGTAGGATTTTATGCACCGTGCTCACTGTTATGTCCAATGTTCGGGCAATTTTCCGTGCACTACGCGTTTGCACAGCACCACTTGTCTCCTCCTGCATTCTTGTGGCCACTGCTTCCACTGACATCGAATCAATTCGTTTCGTCCCCCTACCAGGTTGCCTACCAAAAGAACCCATCTCTTCCAATTTCCAAATCATTTTCTCCAGAGCCATGGCTGTCATTGGACCGACGCCTTTTTTCAAACCCTTCAGTGTTCGGAACTTCTGCAGAGCGACGTGTGCACAGTCATAATTCTTGTAACACAGTTTTACAAGTAGAGTGCGATCCTGCATTGGGACAGTCATGGCGAACGTCGCAGACGCGAAAGGCGGAAAAGCCGTGTACCCGGCGTGTTTATACCAGCTTCAATAGGTCGTGCGCATGACAGGTGTTTTCATTTACGTATTCTGACACATATAGCGCCATCTATTGATCAAGTTTAACACTATTTTCTTTTCTTATGCCATACGTTTTCCCCCTTCTCCGATAATTTTCGGTTGCAATTTGAAGTCATTCTGACCAGTGGTGTTATTTCTACAGCGTTTTGAAAGTTTAATTATAATCACGCTGTAGAATACATACAGTGCAAAAGTAAAACTCCATTTTGAAATCTGTTTCACACAACACCATAATACGGTAGCACAATTCTTCAGCTGCAGTGTGTCTGAATACAGCGATTTGGAGTGTAGTTTTATAGTACAAACTGTTAAGTGCAATAATCACTGACAGATTTAAACTCTGTCGAATACGGTCAAACTGGTCCCTCGCCTTTTCGAGGTACACAAGTAACTTCTCCCATACCTGCAACGAGGAAGTGGCAACAGTATTGGCGTGGACTCTGTTGCGAACGATAGTAGGGTAGGAGCAGTTCTGGCTGGGTTCAAATGGCTCTGAGCACTATGGGACTCAACATTTATGGTCATCAGTCCCCTAGAACTTAGAACTACTTAAACCTAACTAACCTAAGGACATCACACAACACCCCGTCATCACGAGGCAGAGAAAATCCCTGACCCCGCCGGGAATCGAACCCGGGAACCCGGGCGCGGGAAGCGAGAACGCCACCGCACGACCACGAGCTGCGGACTAGGAGCAGTTCTACTGCGGAAGAAGTCACATATCGCTTATCTTGTAGAGCTGCTAATCTACAGTTGCCTAGTCTGGAAACGATCGTATTAACGGTATATGTCAGTTCGACCACTAATTCGATAAGTCAGGTTTATGAACTCGTTAGTTTATCATTAGTGTCGGCATGAAAGAGTTCAGTGGGTCTGCGACCGCGTTTGGCTCACACAGTATACTCCTATCTTAACCGCTTAAATTCTTTTCTTTTTACTTGTGTCGCGTTTTGCAGTACAGTATCTTCAGATATATGGTACAAGAGATGACATAATAATGATGGAAAAACATTTTATACACAAACAAGGTGTAGCGTAAATCTCGTTGCTCCTTAGGTTGAATTACTTCCCTTAATGGGTAAACAGTATCTAGTCAGAGCTAATCGCCTTACTTAACATTAGCGGTGAAAGTGGCTAACACAATATGGCGTCATACAAAGTAATCATATTAAGCCACCAGGAGGAGTAAGAGGTAAAATCACACATTGAAATATTTCCTCCCATGTACATTTCAGCTAAGAACAAACTATAAAACTTTCTTAAATATATTAAAATTTATAAACGTTCCTTAATTTTAACATTATATTTTTCACGGTTTATTCATGACTTCTACAGGTAATTACTGTACATAGGCTCTGTACAAGGGTGTTGCTATAGTTTGCAGACAGCAATTGCAGCCCTGCTTATGGTCATCAACTACTTTCACATTAGGTTAGTGCAATTATTACATACGATTCCGATTCCCCTCATTAGGAAGTCATAAAAAAAAGAGCCCTTGTCTCCTTCTCCTGGTGTCCTATTGAAGGTTCCATTCCCCATACATTACACTTTGATCTTTTGGTGCTTTTTTTAGAGACTGTATTTTGAAATGTTGTAGCCAGTACTGATTCATGTTGCACAGGTCATGACGCACTTTAGCACTCACCCAAACAAAAATAATAATCATTCTCACTTATAATGTAATATTTAAGGAAGGTTTATAAAATTTTCATAATTGAAATGTATACGAGAGACCATTATTAGACTAAGGTATTTGCCTCTAATGCCAGGCGCTGCTTAATATATTTACTTTGTAACAAGATATGCATAGTGGCCGCTGATGTTAAAGAAGGATGTTCAATGTTGATTAGATACTCTCTACCCTTCGAGTTATGTAATTCAGCTTACCACGTTACGAACACATAGCTACAAGTTCTTTCTGTTCAAAATCTATTTCCATACATCCTTTGTCGTGCTGTATAGTGAAAACGTGTATGGAGTAAAAATAAAAGAATTTTGGCGACTATGACAAGAGTGAATTATTCGAGACAATAGCATGTCATCAGAGTGGTGAAAAAGAAATAGTTGCATAAATAAAGGACCAACAAAACAAAACAGATGTGACCAAGTGCCGCCAGAAGGACGTCTCATAAAACAAACAGGTAAAAAACTGTATCATTGTGGACAACGTCGGTTAGTATGTTACTCACAATGCTAAACAAAGAACATGTGTCACATGGAATTCTTGTGTCAGTCCCCTGACAACCTATTTGTTAATATTACCTAAATATAAAATTTTCTTCTCCTTCTTCTGCAGCTTTCTTGAAGGAATGAAGCTATGAGAGGTACTTGTAGCTAAGTTTTCCCTCTCATCCTTTATTCTCTTAATTGTAAAACTGGAAAAGCTAGCGCTTCCTGCTACCTTCTCAGGCATTTTGTTTATTGAGATCTTTGCTTCCACTGCCATAAATTCCGTGGCGTTGTGCAAAATCACACGTACCCGATTATGAAAAACTTTCGTGGCAGCTACAGTGTGCTTTCACTCCAGCTGCATAGAAAAGAGATAGAAAAGAGATCGGTGTAAGTGTGCAGGTCAGATGGTGAGAGGCAACTGAGGCAGCTACCCCTTCGGAAAATACGGATAAACTCGCCCAGTGCTCACGACGATAACGTGTGCTGCGTTGTTTTCCGCGAGCTCTAATGATCTTACCAGCTGAGCTACCCACGCACGATTTACGAATCACTAAAACAGCTTCTAAAGCAAGGGCTCTGGGATCGATTCTCGATCTCGTGCAGAGTTTCATTGTGTCAAGAAGTTCCATACATTCTGCTGTAGCGTAGAAGATACATTGTGGATTCGTACTCGTGTACCCTACTATAGACAGAAGATATGTTAATACTCTCCACTATAGAATAGAAATATTCTCGACGTGTAGTTACGTTTGAGTGACGTGGCCCGCCTGCCGTGTGTGTTGCAGAGGAGGAGTTGGACGAGTTCAACATCCACGTGGCCAGGCACCGGCCCGAGGAGCTCGCCAAGCTGGCCAAGACCACCAAATTCACACGCAAGGAGATCCAGCTCATCTACCGCGGCTTCAAGCAGGTCAGTTGCCACGTCGGCTGGGCCAACAAATATTGCTAATATTTCGGAGCCAACATTTTGCTTCGTTACCACACAGCCAAGGTGTATTAATCAGGCAACATACATGCTTGGAGGGTTTAGATTTAAAGTGAACAAAACCCATTGAACTTAATTTTCAGGTTATGTTGTTGGTCTTCAGTCCGAATACTGGTTTGTTGGAGCTCTCCGTGCTACCCTAACCTGAGCAAGCCTCTTCAGCTCCGAGTAACTACTGCAACCTACATCCTTTTGAATCTGCGTACTGTATTCATCTCTTGGTCTCCCTTTACGTCTTTTACCGCCCGAGCTTCTCTCCATTAACAACTGGCGATCCCTTGAGGTTTCAGAACGTGTCCTACCAACCAATCCCTTCTTTTAGTCTGATTGTACCACAAATTTCTTTTAAAAATTAATTGGTAGAAAAAGAAAAAATATTCAGCTACATGGCCTCTTTCCCATCCGTTTACGCCGTGTCTTTTGCTAATAGCATGACCTTGATGCAATCACAGCCCTCTGTAAAAAGATCGTTATCTCCTCTGTTGCATCCATTTCGAACTTTTCAAAGAATGCCCATAACCTCGCTAAAAGCCTCGTGCCCTCACAAATATGTTTTGTACCCGACTCTGGATGTCTGGGCGCCACTGACCTGTCGCACGGAAATTCGCAGAACCACACAGTCGTCTCATCGGCTCCCTGCCTAACAAGGGCCCATCATCTGCTTTATTGTCAGTCATCAATGCTCTGGCCATAACAGCGGCGACTCTTCGGCGCTAGTCAGCCTACCTGGACGTGGCCGCCAACCGACCGGCGACATCCAACGGATCTGCACAATGAGACCGAGGAGCTGGGCAGTCTGCAATATTTTCACCCCAGTTTCGCAGAAAAAACTCTCCCTTCGGCCCTCAGCCGCCGTACGCTTTTACTGCAGTCGCTTAAATCGGCACCCTCTTCCTTTGAACGCAGGTAAAGCTTACCGCTGTTCCTTCACTAGAGCACACAAGCAAGAGCATTAACTACTGCCGTCCACTTCATCATATGAATGAAGTCAGATCGTGTCCAGGTATAGCAACCAAGTAATAAAGATCAACTTCCCTAAGAACATGACGCAGCATAACACGGTATCAGAAGTGAGAGTGCCCTGCATCTCTCAATGTGATCTACCCATCTAATCTTAAGCATTCTTCTGTAGTACCATATTTCAAAAACTTCTATTCTCTTATTGTCTAGACTATTTATCGTCCATATTTGAGTTCCATGCATGGCTACACTCTGTATAAATACTTTGAGAAAAGACTTCCTGATGCTTAAATCTATACCTGATGTTCGCATATTTCTCATGTTCAGAAACACTTTTGTTGTCATTGACAGTCTACATTTTATATCCTCTCTGCTTCAACCATCATCAATTATTTTGCTATCCAAATAGCAGAACTTGTCTATTGCTTTAATTTCCTAATCTAATTCCGTCAGAATCACCTGATTTAGTTCGACTACATTTCATTATCCTCGTTTTGCTTTTGTTGATATTCATCTTATATCCTCCTTTCAAGACACTGTCTATTCCATTCACCTGCTCTTCCAAGTTCTTTGTTGTCTCTGACAGAATTACAATGTCAACATAAATCTTCGGATACAAGGCTGAAAAAGAAAACTATGGTTCAAATGGTTCAAATGGCTCTGAGCACTATGGAACTTAACATCTGAGGTCATCAGTCCCCTAGAACTTAGACCTACTTAAACCTAACTAACCTAAGGACATCACATACATCCATGCCCGAGGCAGGATTCGAACCTGCGCCTAGAACCTCTCGGCCACACCGGCCGGCAAGACAACAACTTTAATTAATTAATTGTGTTGTTTAAATCGTTTTTAAGTCTTAGGTATGTACCAGTAACCTGTCCCTCGCCCCTCTCGAATTGAACACCCAGGTAGAAAACAGCTTCAAGTGTCTGATCACTTTATAAGTGAGTTAATGTTTCAAATATTAGACATCAACCATGTGAAATCTTTATGGTTAAAGACAAGAAACGCTCAGTATGTTTTATTAGCTTCGGATTATTCCCTAAGTACACTAACGAAAATCTAAGCGAACATTTAGTAAGTGACAACCTCTTTTCACCTCTTCATTTTGTGAGGCTGAAAGTGAAAAAAATATAAAAGTATTGAAATTATTTTTAAAGTTTGTTGGAAGTGACTAAGTGCTGTCAGGTTTGATGGAAGTCTAAGGTGCTCTCTTTACCAAGCACTGGTTGAGTACTTTCTGGGTAATATGGACTCCATTTTAAGAAAAACTTTTTTCCCTAGTGTCAGTGTTTATGAGGGCATATCTCCTCAACCATGTGTCCTAAAATCAAATAATTTTGCAGGTACTCTCAAAGGTATGTGTGGATAATAACTGCAAAAATGTGTTGTGAATATAGTGAGTAGTAAGGAAGTAATAAAATGCTGATGTTTTACTGCATGAATAACGAAAATTTAGTAACCGTTAAACGTCCTTCCTTACATTATTTTGCGGGGAGAGGACGAGAAAAAGTTTCAAAAAGCGTTTTAATTATGCATAAAGATGGTTGAAGATGCTAAATGCTCTCATTCTGAAACACTGGATGAATATTGTCTGGGTAATTTGCATGACGTGAGTTGTACTGCCTTAGTACATACAAGCAGTTTCTAAATTTAATTCTTGATAAAGTAAGAGTGTACCCCAGAATGAGTAGATTATAATTGCATTTTAAGTTTTTAACGTCGGTCAGTAATCTAAGTCCTGGAAAAAAAATTTTGTTGCCACTGGAAGCTGTTAGATAGGCAACATGCAACTGGGATTGGGTGAGCGTTTTATCAATTTAGTAGCACAAATGTTAAATGTTGTAATACTTTATATCCTCTAGCTCATAACACTTATTGTTTAGAAGTATAAAATTTAGCACAATATTGGTCTTTGTGCACTTTATCTTTGCAAAAATGTTTTACGTAAGGTTTATTATCAGTATTGGTTTTAAATCATAATATACCCAAATCTGTTCCTTGCTTTATTAAAATATAAGTCTCTCAAATCGTTAATGGTACTTATATCCTAAAGCCTGTAATATTATTACTCTCGCCACAACTGCATATTGATGTATTTCTTAACATTTTAGTCAGAAGCAACCTCATTGTCATCCTCCTTCTGAAAAATTACATTTCTGAAGCATGCGTTCGGGTGAAGGGGAGTGGTTTTGAAATACACGTGATGTATCAGTTGCATCATGTTCAGAGCGATTTTATCGTTTTTCTTCTGCACACTGGAATGATAAAGTAAATCTTGATGCGCATTTGCTAAAGTCTGCAGAGGTATTCCTTAAAGTTTTTTCTCCACAGTAATCTCTCGAATGGAAGTTCTATTTCGTTGAAAGTTTCTTTGAATTTAATTGATAAGAACAACCCATTTCCAAATTTCATGCAGGACGTACATACACCCAGTTGAAGAGGGTGTCCCTGTGTGTCCAGTTTGCTGCTAGTTGTGTAGGTTTTGTGAGTTTTGGAGCTTAGAAATTTATTCCGAACATTAAAACGACTGTTAATTATTCTTCTCTAATGATTTTTATCATTCTGCTGTAGTCTTTTGGCAGGTAAATATTTTTTTAAATTTTTGCTTGCTTTTTCTATCACACCGGAACCAGCATCGTTAGGGAAGAATGGTTGAGCAGTCTGTAGAAACTTCAACTCTATAATATTTATTTCCATGTTAGCAGCTCGAGTTCGGTTTGATAGAGTCAGGGTCATTTTGATGATTATAATTTCCAGTGAACGAATCGAAAACAGACGTACATGTTTGAAGTTCCGCGCTTTATCTACAAGTGCTTGCCAATACAAGATGTTGTTGACATTTTTACGTCTTCCGCCACTTCATCAGACTATTAAAACATAAAAGAAGTTCCGCCGTTTCTTTACAAAATATGTAAACGATAAAGATGCGTCATGAATCTGTAAGAGTTATAAAATAAAACTACCGTGGATTTGGTTCACTATAGTTTTGAAAACTATTGACGATGATTCTGAAGGAAAGAAGTTGAGTGCCATCTGTTGGATGAAATGGTAGCAATGGATTTGGTTCTACCCTACACTGAACAGTAACATGTTTTTACGATACAATGGTACATTCTATTATAAAACAATAAAACTGACTTGGTTTACTTCAACACTGAAACCTATACTTACAGCTAAATTTCTTTGAGTATTTCGTAATGAAACTGTAAACAGTTGAATGGTATAGTTTAACAAATGGCAGCTACAGTTGCACAAAATAGTACAGATTATCATGAGCAGTTTCAGCACCTTTGCAATTATCAAATGTTCAGTCCTGAATATGAAAATAAATTAATTACGAATATTGTTGAATAACAACTCGTCATAAGTAAAGTGTATATCCAAACAAACATAAAAAAAAACTTACTCAACGGGAGTCGTGAGTCGAAGTGCTCAGGATACAATGGCGGAAAATCAGAATTATTGCAGTTGTAAGGGGAATCCAACAGGAGGCAGGGTAGTTTAGTCGACTAAAGAAGAGCTGAGCAGAAATAAAATCCTAAAGGCTATATTTCAAAAGGATATACGCAATTCATATCATGCATCCCGTTTCCACAATTTTTTTATTCATGACCAGCCAAATTAGCAGGTTGTCTGTTGCACTCTCTACTCAGCTTACAGCTCTTAAGTCGAGCTACAGCCACAATACTGCTGTTCAGCACTGAAAGTGCGGTCGAACTGTCTGTAAGCAATATTTCGATTAATGTGAGCAGCTACTCTTGCGAAGGAGTCGTCGAGAAACATTAGTCCGGCGACCGCCAACGGTTCATTTATCTGAGAGCCACAGGGACCAGTCTGTTGAAGTACTTAATGAAGAATGGGCTGTTAATTAAGCTCAGGAGGCGCCGAGGAGCGGATCACATCTCACAAACCTTGTTGCAGTTTCCAAAAACCACTCCAGCTGCAATTTCCCAAAACCGACTGATCACTTATACACTAATGTTCAGGTCGGTTGATTTGGGAGAGGGGACCAAACAGCGAGGTCATCGGTCCCATCGGATTAAGGGAGAATGGGGAAGGAAATCGGCGGTGCCCTTTCAAAGAAACTACCCCGGCATTTGCCTGAAGTGATTTAGGGAAATCACGGGAAAGCCAAATCAGGATGGCCGGACGCGGGTTTCAACCGTCGTCCTCCCGAATGCGAGTCCAGTGTGCTAACCACTGCGCCACCTCGCTCGATACTGTCGTTCAGGACAGGGGAGTATTAGTTACATATAAAATTCTTATATGGGAGACATTTTCCTGGGTAGGCTATTATTTTATTTTGAAATAAACACATCATTTCATTATTTAGCAATTAGCTATTTTCTCCCCCTTAGGCATGATCAAGCCCTTTTGGACGTCTTCAATAAAATTGTGGAATAAAAATTGTTCCCCTTATACTGTAGAACATTCCACGCATCAGTATGGAGAGAAAAGCAAGATGTGATGGCGTCCCTAATACGAATTTGTACAGCAGTCCCATATGTGAAGGCTTTATGCAAAACAGAAAAGGTACAACTCTTATATGAGTTTTGCCACAGTGTCGGCTTACGTAATACAATGGAGTACAGTAGCATATCTACTGAACTGGAAACACACGACTTCCTTCCAAAAAACTGTGCGGCAGCTGTAAACCTACACATTAGAGAGGCTACAAAGTGGACATAATTTGTTCCTGCTGGATTCCACAACTGAAACACCATATTGTATGAAAAGCTTACTTATTAGACCAACGACGTGTTCGAAAAGTAACGCAACCTATTGAGGAAATAACTAAGTTACACAAGTTGTCGAAAGTGTCCTCCATTATGTGATTAACGTAATTGAGTATAACACAGTACGTTCTTAAACACTTGCTATACCGTTTGTTGAGGAACTGCAGTAACACACAGTTCTCTATATCCGAATTCCATAAAATACTGTTCATGATTAAATCGCTGAATGTATATGCAAATTCAGCTTATACAAGGAATATCAGTCTGGCTTCCATAAATACGAACTCCACCTTAACTAAGATAACTTCGCCTTACCTAAGATAACTTCGCCTTAACTAAGATAACTGGTGAAATGAAATGTGCCATGGGCAACAGTGAGGCCGTAAAATTGACACTCCCAGACTTTGTCAAAGCATTTGATATCTTCAACTCTGACTGAGCAGAAAAAAGCGGGACCTAAATTTGTCAGATGGTATCCTGCGCACTTTGAAATTTTCTTAAAAAACAGCCAGTGACATGTTGTCTGTCGGTATAGAAGCATGTTCTCTCAGCAGCGCATGGGGGTCAGTTCCAGGCCAATTATTGCTAGCCTTTTATGATAACGCTATCTCTTCGGTTCTGTTCTCTTGCAGGTAGCACTTCTATGCCGACGATCTTCAGTTTTACGCCAGTGACAGACCAGAAGAAATCAATAGTGCGAGCGTCCTGGTGAATGATGATTTGTCTTCACCAACTTAGTAAGATGGTTGCAAAACCTATGACTTAAACTAAATGCTAAACAGACCCCGCAAATTTAGTGTCTCATTAGATTGTGTAGTTCTCAGTTCTGCCAACAACTGCCTCCTACTTTTCTTGACGATATTCTATAATCTTATTAAAAAAAAAAAAACAGTAAAGAGCTTGGGTGTACCTTTCACGGACCATCAATGCCCTTAAAAAGTTTCAGAACGTATTCATACAGGAAGTGAAACGTATAACTATACAATCACTCATCCTATCGAAAATTACGATATTACAATATTATCAAACACGGCACGAATAGTGAGAATATAGACAAACTGACCATGAACGTTTGTGTGCGCTAAACCCGAAATATCTGTTGGGAATGCAGGAGTACGGCGTATGTTATCTTCAGTCAGAAAGATTCCCAACATTTAGCAATAAAACGATATTTATTAAATATGAAGCTGCTTCTTGTGAAATGTCCAGCACAATTAGACGTTTGAAATGATTATAAGTCCTCTAACACATTAAAGTACAGTCACTGTGCCTCAGAGTGATGCCCACGTAGAGCCCAAAGCTGGCCTACGACGCCCACGGAGCCTAAGCCTCGGAGACGACGGACGAACACTGCAGCTCGTAGACTCGACGGTAACTGGAGACTGTACACGAGTTGGCGCACTGAAGAGAACTGTCCACCGTAGGTTTTTACTTTCCATTATTGTTATTTTAAACCTTTACAAAAGGCAAGCCGCAGTGGCCTACCCACGCCGCTCTTCGACCACAGAAAAAAAACATACAAGAAACATGAAGACATAAAAACAGATGCACAGGTAGGATAAAAAAAAAAAGGAGACAGATATATGAAAAATAAATGAAGTCGTTCACGGAAGGCACTGGTCTCACAGGGAAGTTCAACTCAATGCACAAACGTAGACGGATGGTTGAACACGTGAATGTAGGAGCACTGAAGAAAAAACACCGTTGCACTAAGACGAAGAGAAACACTAGCACAATGATGGCGATCTTCGGCGCACTACAAACACACTGTTGCACAAAAAAAAGGGGGGGGCCTGCCACAGGGAAATATGTGAGGGTAAGGGGAGGGGGGAAGGATGCCAGTTGGAGAGAAGATGGGAGGGAGAGGGTATGGGGGTGGTAGCCCAGGGAGGGGGGAGGAGAGGGAGTGAGGAGGGAGGAAGTGATGAGGGAGAGAAGGGAAAGAGAGTGCCCCGGAGGAAAAATACAGGAAGAGGAAGGGGAGGCAGAAGCCACCTTGGGCAAGAGTGTGGTAAGATGGAGAGAGGGTGGGATGCAGGTGTACAGGCATGCAGCAGACGGGGGTGGGAAAGGATGGGAGAGACAAGTGGATGAGGGGGATCAAGTTTACGGGAGGTGTAAAGGATCCGTATCCATTCAAGGAAGAGGAGGAGGTGTGGGAAAGGAATTTAAGTTGTAGAGGATCCACATGGGGGATGTGATAGGCAAGGTGAAGCAATGGTGTTTCAGGATTTGAAGGGACTTGTATAAGGTAGGAGGGGCAGAGATCCAGGCAGGATGTGCATAACAGAAGATGGGGTGGATGAGGGATTTATAGATGGGGAGGATTGTGGAAGGGTCCAGACCCCATGTGCGGCCGGAAAGGAGCTTGTGGAGGTGGAGTCGGAGCATGCCTTGGCTTGGATCATCCGGAGATGGGGCGTCCAGGAGAGGTGACAGTAAATGGTGACGCCAAGGTACTTGAGGGTGGGGGAGAGGTTGATAGGATGGCTGTAGACAGTGAGATAAAAATCTAGGAAGGAAGGGGTGGTTTTGCCTACAATGGTGGCCTGGGTTTTTGGAAGGATTGACCATGAGTAGCGACTGGTTACACCAAGTGGTGAACCAGTCAAGATGGGATTGGAGAAGGTGCTGGGAGCATTGCAGGGTGGGGGCAAGGACAAGGAAGACAGTGTCATCGGAATATTGGAGAAGGTGTAAGGGGGGTGAAGGCAGTGGTAAGTCCGATGTGTAAAGAAGGTAGAGAAGACGGGAGAGGACAGAACCTTGGGGCACACTGGCAGAGGGGTGGAAGGTGTAGGAATCCGTGTTATGGATGGTGACATAGGAAGGATGCTGAGAAAGGAAGGAAGCGATCAGATGGACATAATTAATAGGAAGGACGAAGGTTTGGAGCTTGAAGAGGAGACGGAATGCCATACACATTGGTAGGCATGCTCAAGATTGAGAGAGAGGAAGATGAAGGAACGACAGAAATTGAGTTGTTCAGAGAGGAGGTGAGTGAGGTGAAGGAGAAGGTCATTGGTAGAGAAGGATGGCTGAAAGCCACATTTGGTAGAGGGAAGGAGGTGGTGCTGGTGGATGCGTCAGGTGAGGATGGATTCCAGGACCTTGCTGAAGACTGAGGTAAGGCTGATGGGATGGTAGGAGGAGACAGTGAATCCCAGTTGGTCTTGTTTGAGGAACTTCAGGATCTGGGAGGTTTTCCACAGGGCGGGGTAGAAGCCAGTGGACAAGCCAACATTATATAGTCTGGCCAGGGTGAGGAGGAAGGAGGCGGGAGCTTCACGGAGGTGACAGTAAGTAACATGGTAGTGACCGAGAGTGGTGTTGTGTTTCATGCGAAGTGTAGCTATGATATCTTGAGTGGTGTTTGGGGTGTTGAGTTCAGTGTGTGTAATGTTGTCCCCAAGTACTGGAAGCCAGGAGCATGGAAGGACAGAGGTGTCAGTTCGATCACGGTCATCAGGGATGGTAAAGATATCGGAAAGGTAGGAAGCAAAATGGTTGGTCTTACATGAAGGAGAGGGTAGTAGGGTACGGTTTAGACCTGGTAAGGCGGCGGAAGGCTGACCAGTACTTAGACGAGTTAATAGGTAGGGTAGCATTAAGGTGGGTGCATGTCTGTCGCCAGTCCCAGCGTTTTTTGGCTGCGAGCAAGTTTCATACATGTCGTGAGAGTTGCCGGTGGCGTTGTAGTGTATCCCGGTCCCATGTGTGAAGGAATGCATGGTATAGATGGCGGGATTCGCGAAGGAGGAGGGTGGCCTGTGGGGGTAAGGAAGGCGGTGCGGGTGGATAGCGACAGTAGGAATGTGTGCATCCACGGCCTCAGACAAGGTCTGCTGGAGAAAGGAGATGGCATGGTTAATGTCAAAAGGGTGGTGGTAGGCGAGGAGGTGGCAATCGATCCGGGTACTGAGGGTATTCTGGTAGGCATTCCAGTTGTCACGGGAATAGTCATGGACATATTTCAGGGGAGGGTCGATGCGAGGGTCTGAGCGGTGGCGACGACCATCTGATACGGTGAGGAGGACAGGGAGATCGTCGCTGCCAGTGGAGTCAAGGATGTCCACCGTAATGCGGCCAAGGAGGTTGGGAGAGGCCAGGAGCCCGCGTCTCGTGGTCGTGCGGTAGCGTTTTCGCTTCCCACGCCCGGGTTCCCGGGTTCGATTCCCGGCGGGGTCAGGGATTTTCTCTGCCTCGTGATGGCTGGGTGTTGTGTGCTGTCCTTAGGTTAGTTAGGTTTAAGTAGTTCTAAGTTCTAGGGGACTGATGACCATAGATGTTAAGTCCCATAGTGCTCAGAGCCATTTGAACCATTTAGAGGCCAGGACGACATTGGGAGTGGTATTGGATTCGGGGTGGGTGTTGGGGAATGGGAAGGAGGTCACCTTGGAGGGAGGTGAGGAGCCGATGTCACCGTCGTAGGCGGGTGGCGGAACGACTACGGATGTTGAAGTCGGTGGCAAACATGTAGGAGGAGAACTCCGCCCTTGTGGTTGGAAGTTCGCGTTTGTCGTCTGTAGAACACAGAGAGGAGAAGACAATATTAGAGTATATTAGTCAGAGGACCGCCTTCTGCCGTCCTAGTGTCTGAAATAGTTTATTTGTGGCCGGAGTTCTTCCATCGTCGCAGATGAGTGCGTTAACCATCACTTCGACGCACTGGACGCAGTACAAACGGTGATATTGCAAATTGCTCCGGTTTATAGGGCTATAAAAGCTAAACGGCTGTGATCACGTTAGTTCATTTCCACTGAGGTTCTACATCACGGTAGATCATCTTTGAAGGTAGTGTCTTCTAGTGTTTGGTACGTAGATGATGTCAGTCATTTCGTGTTATTAATATTAGACAACGCAGTCATAATAAGGGGCAGAGTTGGGCAATTGATCAGTAATTTTACTTAGGAAATGTTAACTTTGTAATATAAAGGGTTTTCTAATCTACAATAAATATATAAACAGGATCAACGTTTATAATTTAGTACGTTTAGTTGCCTTCATCATTCATTTATGTTTAGATTGTTATTTATAGCATTAAGGGATCCTAAGATCTGCTTCAGGGGATAGCCAAACAGGGCCAAATCTTCATTTTCGCGTTTATTATTTTCCATTGCGCACATTCATTTTACACCCGCCAGGAGTAGCATTTTGGATATGTTTTGAAATAAGTGTTCTACAGTTTTTTATGTTGATTTTGAAAATCACTTTCATTTTTTAGAGTCATATCAGGATTTTTCACAAAATGAGTTACCATAGTTTAAAAATTTAAGTATATGAAGCATAAATAATAAAATTTTAATCAAAGCCTATATTTATAATTATTTTAGGCGTATAGTAAAAGTACTTCAAACACTTGTCATAGCAACAATAGCAGTGCTCTGTTACTTTTATACGCAGACTTCATCTTTTTTGACTTCCTTGGAGAATCTTCATCTTTACTGTCCCTCTTCTGCAGACACATTCGACCATCATATTTTCATTACATGTTCCCAAGTACCTCCACCTCCTTAACGTCGTGGTGGAATTGTTCTCCTAGCTCTTCACTGCAATGTCCCATATCTTCTAGGAAGTAGCAACATGTGAGTGTAGGAAACGTACTTTCACACTCAACTTGCAACCCAACTTCTTAAAGTTTTCGAACATTGTTTCGACATTGTTCTTGATTTTTATTATATAGAAAGTTTTCATTAAAAATCCGAAGGCAACCCTCAAATTTTTCTCTAATAATGATTATATATTCAGATTCGTGTTGCTTCGCCAGTTTGATGAAGATGAGTACCAATAGAAGCTCCAGGCTTGATTTTTTCGCCGGCCGTTAGGCCGAACGGTTCTAGGCGCCTGAGTCTGGAACCGCGCGACCGCTACATTCGCAAGTTCGAATCCTGCCTTGGGCATGGATGTGTGTAATGTCCTTAGGTTAGTTAGGTTTAAGTAGTTCTTAGTTATAGGGGACTGATGACCGCCGGCCGGAGTAGCCGAGCGGTTCTAGGCGCTCTAGTCTGGATCCCCGAGACCGCTACGGTCGCAGGTTCGAATCCTGCCTCGGGCATGGATGTGTGTGATGTCCTTAGGTTAGTTACGTTTAAGTAGTTCTAAGTACTAGGGGACTGATGACCTCAGAAGTTAAGTCCCATAGTGCTCAGAGCCATTTGAACCACTTTTTTGACTGATGACCTCAGATGTTAAGTCCCGTAGTGCTCAGAGCCATTTGAACCATTCAATTTTTCTTGACTGATGAAGGGAAATTTCGCAGAAAGGTTCTTAGAGGATCCGTCTTGCGCAAGAGACCTTAAAGGTTGCTACATCATTCCCAGTTTGATATATAGTTTTGGAATCAATATTTTTTGTGGGCTAGAAGCGATTCATGCTCGATGTTTCTAGTCCCAGGCATTAAATGTCTCCGATATGACCGAACTTTCACATTCTAGTGCTTTTATTTTGTCCAGCCACCATACTCACATAAAAACCAGAGCACTTTTGTGTACACTTCTTGCTTTCCGAATAAAATTCCTATTGCTCATTTTAAAAAATCTATTAAGAAGGTGTCCATTATATCATAAAACTATTTTGAAATCAGATCAGAAATTGTTAAAGAATACATATTTATTTTCACTCATTTGACATTATACAGACTGGTTTTACAGCTTGGCATTTGGTGGTCAGATTATAATATGTGGAACACAGCTTGAATGGTACAGGATAATTTGTGATGGTTTCGTATGTCAAGCACCTATTTTCAAATTTCTATTAGCGGTGGAGCCACCACTCAAGTGACGAAATGGTGGCCTCACCGCTAATTGAAATTTCAAAATGGATTCTTGATATTCGATATTCTTTCTTTCTCTCTTTCTTTTGCTTGTGCCGTTGTCCCGCAATGACGCAGGGTCGGCGTGGTTAATCGCATTTGGCAATGTTAATTGAAGGGATGGCGGGATGCCCTTCCTGCCGCCACCCCATACCCGCCGGGACGGAATTAGTGTACCCCAACTGTCGGTGTCTAGTGTAATCCATGGAATAGTGCAAATGTGTTCAGATGTCTGCGAGCCGTGTAACTGAGGCGGGACGTGAGGACCAGCCCGGTATTCACCTAGTGGTATGTGGAAAACCGCCTAAAAACTACATCCAGGCGCCGGCCAGAGTGGCCGAGCGGTTCTAGACGCTACAGTCTGGAACCGCGCGACCACTATGGTCGCAGGTTCGAATCCTGCCTCGGGCATGGATGTGTGTGATGTCCTTAGGTTAGTTACGTTTAAGTAGTTCTAAGTTCTAGGGGACTGATGACCTCAGAAGTTAAGTCCCATAGTGCTCAGAGCCATTTGAACCATTTTTTTTGACTGATGACCTCAGATGTTAAGTCCCGTAGTGCTCAGAGCCATTGAACCATTCAATTTTTCTTGACTGATGAAGGGAAATTTCGCAGAAAGGTTCTTAGAGGATCCGTCTTGCGGAAGAGACCTTAAAGGTTGCTACATCATTCCCAGTTTGATATATAGTTTTGGAATCAATATTTTTTGTGGACTAGAAGCGATTCATGCTCGATGTTTCTAGTCCCAGGCATTAAATGTCTCCGATATGACCGAACTTTCACATTCTAGTGCTTTTATTTTGTCCAGCCACCATACTCACATAAAAACCAGAGCACTTTTGTGTACACTTCTTGCTTTCCGAATAAAATTCCTATTGCTCATTTTAAAAAATCTATTAAGAAGGTGTCCATTATAACATAAAACTATTTTGAAATCAGATCAGAAATTGTTAAAGAATACATATTTATTTTCACTCATTTGGCATTATACAGACTGGTTTTACAGCTTGCCATTTGGTGGTCAGATTATAATATGTGGAACACAGCTTGAATGGTACAGGATAATTTGTGATGGTTTCGTATGTCAAGCACCTATTTTCAAATTTCTATTAGCGGTGGAGCCACCACTCAAGTGACGAAATGGTGGCCTCACCGCTAATTGAAATTTCAAAATGGATTCTTGATATTCGATATTCTTTCTTTCTCTCTTTCTTTTGCTTGTGCCGTTGTCCCGCAATGACGCAGGGTCGGCATGGTTAATCGCATTTGGCAAGGTTAATTGAAGGGATGGCGGGATGCCCTTCCTGCCGCCACCCCATACCCCCCGGGACGGAATTAGTGTACCCCAACTGTCGGTGTCTAGTGTAATCCATGGGATAGTGCAAATGTGTTCAGATGTCTGCGAGCCGTGTAACTGAGGCGGGACGTGAGGACCAGCCCGGTATTCAACTAGTGGTATGTGGAAAACCGCCTAAAAACTACATCCAGGCTGGCCAGCACACCGGTCTCCGTCGTTACACCGGCGGGTGGATTCGATCCGGGACTGGCGCGCCTACCCGAGTCCAGGAAGCAGCGCATTAGCGCTCTCGGTTAACCTGGCGGGTACTTGATATTCGATATTGTTGTTGTTTAATAAATTTAACTGGGCAAATGGGACCGTGTATTGCATACTTTACGAAGGAGTTGGTCCTATTGGTGTGTCCCGACAGCAATGTTGAAGTGTGGCTTAATAAGCTGCAGTATTACTACGTAGCGGGAGGAGCTGTAGGATCATTCGTTACACTATTCGGCAGAACGAATTTGAGGAGTCAACGGTAATGACGAGGATTTCCCGTGATAACGTAACGTGCAGTTCCAAGCCGAGTGTGCTTGCGTGCCCGGTAGGAGCAGCGGCCGGTGGTTGTTTATTTGACAGGAATTACCGCCGTAAGAGGCGACTCGTTGCCGTAACGCGCCGCAGCGTGGTCCGGGCCAAGTTGGTAAGAAGTGTGCGCCATCGTTACCGAGTTTCCGGCCGTTACGCCCACCTCGAGGGCCGTAGTTGGTACTGACGGCCCGGAAGGTTCCCATAGGGCGTGGTAACGAGCTCTGCACCCGTCAACCCCCCACTGCCGCTCGCGCAACGCCCTTGGTCAGCTTCTTCTACAGCTGTGCTTCAGTAGCTATTCCCACCTGCAACAAAACTGTTTTGTTGTGGAGTCAGTCTTCTGACTGTTTTGATTTTCCCAGCCAGGAATTCATCTCCTGTGCCAACCTCTTCATCCCAGAATAGTACTTCAAACGAATATCGTCATTTTTTTATGATATACGCTACTGGCCATTAAAATTGCTGCACCACGAAGATGACGTGCTACAGACGCGAAATTTAACCGACAGGAAGAAGATGCTGTGATATGCAAATGATTAGCTTTTCAGAGCATTCACTCAAGGCTGGCACCAGTGGCGAAACCTACAATGCGCTGACATGAGGAAAGTTACCAACCGATTTCTCATACACAAACACCAGTTGACCCGCGTTGCCTGGTGAAACGTTGTTGTGGTGCGTCGTGTAAGGAGGAGAAATGCATACCATCACGTTTCCGACTTTGGTAAAGGCCAGATTGTAGCCTATTGCAATTGCGGTTTATCGTATCGCGACATTGCTGCTCGCGTTGGTCGACATCCTATGACTGTTAGTAGAATATGGAATCGTTGGGTTCAGGAGGGTAATACGGAACGCCGTGCTGGATCCCGACGACCTCGTTTCACTAGCAGTCGAGGTGACAGGCATCTTACCCGCATGGCTGTAATGGATCGTGCGCCCAGTCTCGATCCCTCCGTCAACAGATGGGGACGTTTGCAAGACAACAACCATCTGCACGAACAGTTCGACGACGTTTGCAGCAGCATGGACTATCACCTCGGAGAGCATGGCTGCGGTTATCCTTGACGCTGCATCACACACAGGAGGGCCTGTGATGGTGTACTCAACGACGAACCTGGGTGCACGAATGACAAAACGTCATTTTTTCGGATGAATCCAGGTTCTGTTTACAGCATCATCATGGTCGCATCCGCGTTTGGTGACATCGCGGTGAGCCCACATTGGAAGCGTGTATTCGTCATCCCCATGCTGGCGTATCACCCGGCGTGATGGTATGGGGTGCCATTGGTTACACGTCTCGGTCACCTCTTGTTCGCATTGACGGCACTTTGAACAGTGGACGTTACATTTCAGATATGTTACGACTCGTGGCTCTACCCTCCATTTGATCCCAGCGAAACCCTACATTTTAGCAGGATAATGCACGACCGCATATTGCAGGTCCTGTACAGACCTTTCTGGATACAGAAAATATTCGACTGCTGCCCTGGCCAGCACACTCTCCAGATCTCTCACCAATTGAAAACGTCTGGTCAATGGTAGCCGAGCAACTGGCTCGTCACAATAAGCCAGTCACTACTCTTGATGAACTGTGATATCGTGTTTAAGCTGCGTGGGCTGCTGTACCTGTACACGCCATCCAAGCTTTGTCTGACTCAATACTCAGCCGTATCAAGGCCGTTATTACGGCCAGAGGTGGTTGTTCTGGGTACTGATTTCTCAGGATCTATGCACCCAAATTGCGTGAAAATGTAATGACATGTCAGTTCTAGTATAATATATTTGTCCAATGAATACCCGTTTATCATTCGCATTTCTTCTTGTTGTAGCAAATTTAATGGCCAGTAGTGTATTTATTCAAGAGAAAGAGTTTCACAATTTGAGCAACTCAGTAACGTGTGGGCTACCTCTCGCCCTTATGAAAGCAGTTATTCGGCTTGGCAGTGACTGATGGGGTTGTTGGATGCCCTCCCGGGGGATATAGTGCCAAATTCAGTCGAATTGGCATGTTAGCACTTCAAATCCGTAGCTGGTGGGCAGGTACTGTCCATTATGCTCCAAACGTTTTCAACTGGGAATAAATTCGTTGACGTTGCTGGCCATGTTAGGGTTCGGCAACCAAGAAGACAAGAAGTGGAAACTCTCACCGTATGCGGAAGGGCATTATTATGCTGATATGTAACTCAGGATGAGCGCCTCCTATGATGGTCAACAGAACGGGACGTAGACTATCGACGACGTACTGCTGTGATGTGATAGTGCCGCAGATGAGAACCAAAGAGATCCTCGTGTGAAATGAAATGTCTCCCCAACTCATCATTGCTGGATGTTGGGCCATATGACGGTATCCCATCGTTGTCTGGGGTGTCTCCAGACGCGTCTTCGGTGGTCATTTGAGCTCAGTTCGAAGTAGAACTCATACTGAAGATAATTCGACTCCAGCCAATGAGATTCCAGTCCAAATGTGCCCGAAACCACTACAGACTGGCTTGTTGGTCTACAGAGGTCAATGGTAGTCGGTACAAGTGGCGCCATGAGCTCAGACCCCCCCCCCCCCTTCCCCCTTTTCCTGTGTGTCACCTGTTAGCTGTCCTTGTGGTCACTGACGCACGAGTTGCACTTCGTATCGATGATAATGGTGGCTGCGGGGCTCTGAGCACTTCCGTGACGATTGCTTGGTCCTCACGTTCTGTCGTCTCTCTAGATCGACCGCTTCGAACTTGACACTGCGTTCGGCCAGGTTTCACCCATTCCTGCCTGCCAATATCATCGAATGGCGCCACCCCTCATATCCAAATGTCGAGGGATTTGTCGGCTACTCCATCCGGCTCCGTTGCGCCCAACTACACGTCCTCTCTCAAATGCTCACAGCCATGTATATTGTTCACGCACTTAATCTGCGAGGCTTAGGTAGTGTCCTGCTGGGTACGCAGAATGAAATTCGCAAAGGCCTTATGCCCTGGAATCAACATGTATCCTGTTTACTATCCTTTCCTGCTGCACGGTGAAAAGCACTGCAACGTCACATATTCATCCATCGGCCGCCTAAGTTTACTATTTTGCATTTTCCGTTGATACCTGTATGAATATAAATTTCTGAACGATTTTTAGAACTCCTTTGTTGTCTTAGGATGTATTCGGGCACAATAATAGCTAACTTCGGTACATGTGACAAGGATATTGGGTCCAGAATAGTACTGGGGAAGAGGGCTAATAAAGAGCTGCATGTGGTAATGTGGAATAATAATATTCGGCAACACACTCTGAAAAGAATACTTCACAGTATGGTGAAGAACTTAGTTCAATATGTAGCTCAAATAAGGAAAGTTAGAGAGAAAGTTAGAATAGTGGAAATGTACTTAACGGAGAATGTCTGTAGTTAACGAAGCAAGATAGGATACGAAATGAGGAAGTCTTGAGTTAAATGGAGATAACATTTGAATATAGAGCGCTTCAGTGATACAGGCACTTACAGAGAATGCCCAACCGTAGAAGGTCAAGGACAATTTTAAACTGAGGGCTTCTCCGAAGAAGAAGGAGAGAAATGCCAGTGTAAGATGGGAGAAATACATAGGGGAATCAATGGAAGACACTGCAGAGGACTGTAACTGTCGAAAACGGCTGACTCTTGGGAAACGCCGAACAAAAACACTTCTCGGTGTATGCACTCTATAGTAGAAAAATACATAATTAAACATGTAGGTGATTGGGATTGCTAAATTTAGTTCACAAAACTACCACCTCTGGCATCAACAAGGGCTCTAACCCGACTGTGCATTACTTCTTGCTACCTCAACTCCTTGCTAGAGTTCGTCAATCGCATCGGCTGGCCATTGGTCGCATGCCAGATCCTTGGCAACGCCTGACGAGAAGTATTCGAGAATATTTTGGCCAAGACAACAATTAACATACCCTCGAGGTAGGTCGGGACAGCATTGTAACCATGCGGTCTTGCTTTGCTCGTTCAAAGATAAGCTGACACGGACCTCAAAGATGGCGCACAACCACAGAGTTAACACGTCAGAAATGTAACTGCTTAATGAATACAGACTACTCTGACGTGACGTGGGAACACGTGGGCTCACGTCATAATGCGCCTGAAATAAAAATGCAGTACAGGGTTTTGTGCGCATATGTTTATATTGAGCTGACGTGACGTGGGAATGCGTTGGATAATGCAATCAGACGCAACACGCGTTATGACCCGTGGGAAGAATATAAAAAGATCCAGATTTTTCTTCAGTAGTGGGAAAGCGTCAGAAGAGTCAAGTGGTTTATCCTGTACCGTTTCCAGTTATTATTTGAAGATGGAGGAGAAGTTTATTGAGTACCTTCGGTAAAATCCGGTGCTGTAATTACCCTACAAACCGGGAATATCGTAACCAGCATTCAAGGAACGAGGCTTGGGACGAAATAGGAGAAAAACTCGGCATTCCAGGTTAGTGAAAACAATTAGTTTTCCCAAGTACATTATTAGTTTGTTCTTTTTTACAATTTATAATAGTTTAATAGTCGTTATATTTTATATTGATAGGAAAAAAGTATCAATCAATATCAAATAAAACCAGATATGAATATAACAGATATTTCTTATATAAATTAGGTTATATGAATGTATAACTAAAAATAACACCCAATATTGAAATTGAAACTAGGTTCTATTGAACTTAAAACGGTCGATTATAGCGAATGCGCTCATTAAATAAATAATACTGTATGTGTCACGGAGCATCTCTACCCTTTCGAATGGAGTGCCATTGCCAAGGACAACTTGCTGAACCATAATCAGAAACGAAGTACTTTTTGAACTTATCTCTGGTGAAGACCGCTTCTCTTACGAAATGTCTACGAATGGGTTCGAGGTTGGCTATGCCATGAATGTTTTCACTTTCCATTCGGATTTGTTTCTCGAAAGGGGAAATATTGGTGGATGTATTCCGAAGCACGTTGTGTAGACAAGTGGAAGCTAAAACTATTATATCAGCAGTTTCTGGTTTAGTTTCAATAGACTTTAGTAATATCTCCAGCACCCGGCTAGCATTCCGAACGCATTTTCTACAGTCCCTCGAGCTCTTGAATGGCGGTAGCTGTATACCTTCTCTTCGTCACTTCTAATGGCTGCTTTGCTGTATGGACGCATCAAATAGGCTTTAAGAGGGAAGGCTTCATCTGCAACAATTACATAAAGAAACTTCACCATTGCTGTTAGTAGCTCATTGTCTTGTGGAACGGCGTATTTCTTGCTCTCAAATATTTTCTCCATCTTAGATCGCTCAAAAGTTCCTCCATCGCTACTTTTTCCGTAAGCTCGAACGTCAACAAGCGTGAATTTGTAATTTGCATCTACCAAAGCCATTAAAACAAGGAATATGTGCCTTTGTAGTTATAGTACAATGAACCAGCACTATCTGGACATCGGATTTGAACGTGCTTGCCGTCCAAAGTTTCTATGCAGTGTAAGTCCGCCTGCTTAGCTGGGTGATAACGTGCTCGCCTCCCAAGCAAGCGGGCCCGGGTTCGATTCCCGAACGGGCTGGAGATTTTCTCCGCTCAGGGACAGGGTGTTGTGTCGTCCTCATCGTCTTTTCATCCTCATCAACGGCGCACAAGTCGCCCAATGTGGCGTCGACTGAAATAAGACTTGCACTTGGCGGCCGATCTTCCCCGGATGGGGTCTCCCGGCCAACAATGCCATACGCTCATTTCCAGTTTAGAGCATAATTCTAATTATTATCATAATCCTTGGCGATCAATTTCCATTTGTCTTTGTTTAGTTCTGGCATGTAAATCGGTTGTAGAATTTTCTAAATTACCTCGCAACACTAACTATTTCTCCAACAGTTGAAAAGCCAATCCGAAAAGAAAAACCCAATATTCTGTAAGAATTTACAGTTGCCAAGTATCTGTGAACAGTGAAAAAAAGCCAAATTCTTGAAGCATTACTCTTTACGTTGTCCTTTGGCAGCTAGGTCACCTTTTATTGTCTTTGGGCGCCTGAGGAGAATAAATGAGTAGCTAATAGATAATTAAAGACTAACCTAGAATTCTAAACTAATTTCTCTGTTCTAGGTAATGAATGTAAAGACAATTGGAATAATCTACGGTATGCGTAGATCCAGGCTAAACACTGTAGAGCCACAAAATCAGGACAGGCAGCAAAGAGTTAGAGCAAATGGAAATTTCACGATGAATTGGCTGTTTTGAATCCAACTCTCGTTACAAGAAAACCTCGAGGAAATGAGGAAGACAACTCCAATAATGAAGATTATGATGGAACGCGGGAAGAGATTGACTTACGTCCGATTGATGAAACAGATTCACAAGTCGTCTCGTCAGAAAGTTCCCTATCCAACCCACCAAGAAACGACCTATTGCAAAGTGCAATCCCTACAACGGCGGAGGCTATCGACAGTCCCATGGCCAATGTGCCAGATTCTCCAACAACTTTTACTCGACCTTCAGCGAAGCCCGTAAGGCCTTATGTTGGAAAAATACGTTTGTTGTCATCCGTACAAGAAATGGTTAAAATTGCGAAAGGCAACCAACGCTTGCTCTCCCAAGTACTTCTTCAAAGTGCACCCGCTGCATCAAGTAACAACGTGGTTGATGAATGCGAAGTTTTTTTTCCTCAGCATGGCGAAAATTGTGAAAAAATTGCGTCTTGATGAGCAAATCAGAGTGAAGGTAAAAGTGAGAAACATTGTTTCGGGGGCAGCGTTGCAAGCTGCACGTGGGAGATCAATTCAGGTGAACCCTGGTTGCCACATTACTCTTAATACAGATCCATCATCGTTTCATCAGCCCTCCTTACCACCATCTCCTCAGCAATCGGAACACAGCTTGGACTGCTCAACGGACTCAACGTTCTCCTACACTTGACAAGAGAAACAGCAGGAATACTTTACTAATTTGTAACTACTTTTCTGACGTATAACAAAGTGCACTTAGTGAAAAGAAAATAAAAATTTGTAAATGACACTGTGATAATTTTATTCCGTCCCAGATATATTATAAAATAATGTGTTAGCACTTACCTCAAGCAAACGGCAAGGCGTATCTCAGCCGAAATGCTTGTCCTGAACTGAATGGAGCGTTTCTCTATTATCGGACCCACCAAGCTCAGGAGATGGTAGAATCCAGTTTTTGCCATTCTGTAATACCACTTAAACCGCTCGTCATCTTCTATTAGTTGAGGTATTAAATTCTGGAACTCCCCGAATTCGTCTCACCCCATATTGATAGGATGCTCCCATTCTCTAGAAGAGCAAATGGATGCAATACACAGAGCAGCCATTTCTTCTTCTTCTTCTTCTCCTAGCATATCAAAAACACAGAGTACATTCATGGTTGCAGGTTCAAATCAAACTGTCGGGGAATGTAACGAACACGAAGTAGTTGTTCCATATCATGTTGCTATACGTCAGGCCAATGTGAACACCGCTTCATGTCTGACGTGGTCCCATGGTGCCCGTCTGTATTTACCCTGCAGGAGTTACTTTTCTGGCGTGTTAAAGCGGATTAGCAGCTATGTGCACGAGAGATAATTGTGTGGCGTACAAAATAGCATCGGCTACAATACTCAGGGTGTCGGGTCCGTATGGCGATAACGAAAGCAATCAGGTCACGTTCGCTGTCCTCGAGGCCTCCACACTCGATTAGAATCATCGTGAAGCTTGCGGTAGAACCGGGACACACTTATGTGTCCAGTGTTGACATTGAGCATACATGTCAGCTCTTACCTCTCTGTACACGTGAATCAGACTAAGAACAGCCGACCAGTTGCAAAGGATAAAGTAATCTTTACCTAGGTTTCAATAGATATAAATCTATCTTCTTCAGAAGACGCAGTATTATAACAACATGAAGTGATATGTCCTTATCGTTTAGGCAAACATCTGCATAGTTACATTAATCATATAAAATATAGCACTGACAACAGGGTTTGTCAAACAAATAAAATAGGTACATAGAAGTTGCAGAGCGCCTAAGCGCCTAAACGATAAGGACATATCACTTCATGTTGTTATAATACTGCGTCTTCTGAAGAAGATAGATTTATATCTATTGAAACCTAGGTAAAGATTACTTTATCCTTTGCAACTGGTCGGCTGTTCTTAGTCTGATTCACGTGGAACCATTGCTGTAGCGCAGCTATGTTTAAAGTACTCTCTGTACACGCGTCAATGAAAGCTGCCAGAATAGCCGTCACACTGTCCGTGTGGGTACTTGTCTTGTGGCAAAAAAGCCTATTCCCTGACTCAAGGTGTACGATCCTGAAAAGCAGTTCGAACAATATGTCTGATCTCTCGGGCACTAGCGGCGTTGCACGATTGAGATCCTGAACGACGTTGAATATTGGCCTCTTGAACCCGTTCTGATTCCTATGGTAGTCCGTAGGATCTCGGTGGGCCACGATCCTGCTACCGTCGAACTCCTACACGTGCGGGTATGAATTTCTCCTTCATACACGAGGCATAACACGATCTTGTGGCAGATAATCAACTGACAGAGGCAAATACTGAATGAGATATCAGACTTCCCTTCAAGTGGACTCTCCAAACATTCCACTGTTTCGTTTATCTCGGCCAGCGTCAGTGGCATCGTTGAAGTGTGTCGTTACGTGTTGATGTGAACGTTTAAGTTTAGTTCCTTTGTTCGTTTGTTTCGTTTTCATCACTGTTAAAATGCTAACCAGCGAAGAACGTGTGTTTTTAGTCGAACACAGTTTCAGTTCGTCGAACGTTTAATTCAGTTTTCCCAGAGATAACACTCCCATATCGCGATACTGTGTGAGATTTGATTAACAAATTTCGAAGTACGGGCTCAGTAACAGATGCACCGAGAAGTGGTCGTCCTAGCGTTTTATCTGAGAATAAATTACTCGATATTTCCGATAAAACGTCCATCAGTTCGAACAAATCAGTAAGAAAACTCGCCCAGGAAATCGATGTTAGTGTCTGAACGCCCACACAGCTGTAAAGAAAAAATTAGAACATTTCCCATACAAAGTGACAGTCGTGCAAGAACTGAAAAATACTGATCATGGCAATAGATTGCAATGGTTCAAAAATTTCGTTCAACAAAATGGAATGGATATTCTTAATGAAACGTTTTTCACTGATGAGGCGTGGTTTCATTTATCCGGGTACATGAACTCGCAAAATTCTTGTATGTGGAGTACTGCAAATCCATTGTATATTCCTGAGGAAACACTTCATTCTGTGAAAATAGGAGTTTCGACCGCAATTTCTAGACATTGGATTGTGGGTCCCATATTTTTCAACGAAACAATAAACGCACAACGATACTACAGTGATATTCATTCATAGGAGAACTTGTGCTAAGTGAAATACTGAACGGTTATTTTCAACAAGATGGTGCAACCGCGTATACAGGTCGCGTTTCAATGTCACTGCTTGCTGATGTTTTTGGTGATCGCATAATTTCACAGGGACTTTGGCCTCCACGATCGTTGACCTAACACCAGCTGACTTTTCTTTCTGGGGTGCAGCGAAAGCTACTGTCTATAAAAACCGTCCCAACTCCATCGATGAATTGAAAACTGCAATATCCACTTTCACTGCTTCTGTTACAGAAGAAATGTTACAGCTTACAGTACCCTTAACTTCGATTTGTTGTCCATACTTAGCTCAAGCATATGAGGTTTATCGACCAGAACGATCTTCTCCATGACAAGAAGGACGGATTACGAAAATATGATCTTGTAAAACTCCATTCCCACTTTCCTCAAGTGACATCGTCAAAGCCATGAATCAAAACAGTCAGTTAGATGCAGATTTCAAAAAAGGCATTTGACTCAATACCACACTTACGCTTGTAGTCAGAAGTAGGATCGTATCAGATATCAGGCTAAATTTTTGAGTGGATTGAGGATCTCTTGGAAGGGAAAACGCAGCGTGCTATCTTGGATGGAAAGCCATAGATAATGTAGAACTAATATCGTGTGTATTCCAGGGAAATGTTAACTGGTCCCATTCTGTTCATGTTGTATATTAACGACCTTACGCGGACTATATTAATAGTAACATCAAATTTTCGCAGATGATGCAATTATATACAGCGAAGTACCGTCTGAACGAAACTATACAAATATTCAGACAGACATTGCAACTTGCTTTAAATGTTCAGAAATGTAAAACTCTGCACTTCGCAAAACGAAAAGAAAGACCAAACTCATAGATACCTAGGTGATGTAGAATGTAGACTGGCAACGGCAAGAAAAGGCTTTCTGAAGAAGAGAAATTTGTTAACATCGAATACAGATTTAAGGGTTAGTAAGTCTTTTCTGAAAGTACGGGGTGTTCAAAAAGTCTCTCCGCAGTGCCGTATGATTGTCAGCCGCGCGTGCCGTATGTCTCAGTGAATATACCGAAATGAAACTCAGTGAAATATGTTATTAATTTATTGAATATTCATTTTTACAAATTTTCACATTAAATGTTGAAAGTGTCCCCCCTGTTGTTGAATACACAATTCAATTCGTCTAATCATGTTACCAAACACAAGCTGTAACATTTCTTCTGTAACAGAAGCAGTGAAAGTGGATATTGCAGTTTTCAATTCATCGACGGATTTTGGACGGTTTTTATAGGCAGTTGCTTTGGCTGCACCCCAGAAGAATAAGTCAGATGGTGTTCGGTCAAGCGATCGTGGGGGCCAAAGTCACTGTGAAATTATGCGATCACCAAAAACATCAGCAAGCAGTGACATTGAATCGCGAGCTGTATGCGCGGTTGCACCATCTTGTTGAAAATAGCCGTTCAGTATTTCACTTAACACAAGTTCTCCTATGAATGGGTACAGAATATCACTGCAGTATCGTTGTGCGTTTATTGTTACGTTGAAAAATATGGGAGCCACAATCCAATGTCTAGAAATTGCAATGCAAACTCCTGTTCTCACAGAATGAAGTGGTTCCTCACGAATACACAGTGGATTTGCAGTACTCCACACACGAGAATTTTGCGAGTTCATGTACCCGGGTAAATGAAACCACGCCTCATCAGTGAAAAACGTTTCATTAAGAATATCCCTTCCATTTTGTTAAACGAAATTTTTGAACCATTGCAGACTCTTGCCATGATCAGTGTTTTTCAGTTCTTGCACGACTGTGACTGTGTAAGGGAAAAGTTCTAATTTTTTCCTTACAGCTAAGTGGGCCGTTCAGACACTAACATCGGTTTTCTGGGCGAGTTTTATTGCTGATTTGTTCGGACTCATGGACATTTTATGGGAAATATCGAATAGTTTATCCTCAGACAAAACGCTAGGACGACCACTTCTCGGTGCATCTGTTACTGAACCCGTACTTCGAAATTTGTTAATCAAATCTCGCACAGTATCGCGATATGGGAGTGTTAACTCCGGGAAAACCGAATTAAACGTTCGACGAACTGAAACTGTGTATTTGCCGCCTGTTTTGAAAACTTGTTCGACTAAAAACGCACGTTCTTCACTGGTTAGCATTTTAACAATGACAAAAACGAACAAAGGAACTAAACTTAAACGTTCACGTCTACACGTAACGAGACACACACCAACGATACTACTGAGATAAACGAAACAGTGGAATGTTGGGAGAGTCCACTCAAAGGGAAGTAACCCAGGCAGGCGAACAATCATGCGGCACGCGCGGCTAACAACCATACGGCACTGCGGAGAGACTTTTTGAACACTCCGTATTTTTGTAGAGCGTAGCCATGCATGGAAGTGAAGCGTGGACGATAAACCGTTCAGACGAGAAGTGAAAGAAAGCTTTTTAAATACGGTGCTACAAACGAATGCTGAATAGGTGGGTAGATCACGTAAGTAATAAGGAAGTACGGAATAGAACTGAGGAGAAAATAAATTTGTGGTGCAACCTGATTTGAAGAAGGGGTGGTTTGGTAGGACTCGTTTAGAGATATCAAGGTATAACCAGTTCAGTACTGGGGGAAAGTGTTGGGAGAGGGGAGGTGGATAATAATTGTAGAGGGAGACCAAGATATGAATAAGGTAAGGAGATTCAGAAGGATGTACTGTAGGTTTCAGTAGCTATTCGGAGATGAAGAGGCTTGCACAGGATACAGTAGTATGGAGGGTGTCATTAAACCACAACAACAACACCACCGAGTAGGGACATGAAGTGGACTGATCACATAGGTAGTCTTGGGGAAAGCAGTTGGCAGATTTCGGTTTATTCATAGAATGCTATGTGCATGCTGTGGTGTCACCGCCAGACACCACACTTGCTAGGTGGTAGCCTTTAAATCGGCCGCGGTCCGTTAGTATACGTCGGACCCGCGTGTCGCCACTCTCAGTGATTGCAGACCGAGCGCCGCCACACGGCAGGTCTAGAGAGACGTCCTAGTACTCACCCCAGTTGTACAGCCGACTTTGCTAGCGATGGTTCACTGACAAATTACGCTCTCATTTGCCGAGACGATAATTAGCATAGCCTTCAGCTACGTCATTTGCTACGACCTAGCAAGGCGCCATTATTTGCTATTTATCTTGTGATGCGTGTACCGTCAGACCGATGTTCACCAATTATGGATTAAAGTTAAGTATTCCACAGCTACGTCCTGTTTTTGCTAGTTCATTTCCGTGTCCTGTTCCAGACCTCACGTCAGCCTGCGTGAGCTTAAACGCGTGCCTTTGGGCTTCACCTCGTAGTGGCTTGGCTGTCTTGCCAAGTCACAACACATGCAATCGTGGCTTGGCTGTCTTGCCAAGTCACAAGACATGCAATCAATCTACAGTCGAAATTACTTGGAAATCACTCGTGCTGCCCATCCTAGAGTATGGCTCAAGTGTGTGGAACCCGTACCAAATAGTAATAGCAGGGGATATTAAATATGTACAGAAAAAGGCTGCATGGATGGTCACATCTTAGTTTGACCAGCGGGAGAGTCACAGAGATGATGAAAGAACTAAACTGATGAACTTTTTAAGATAGACGGAAATTATCAGGAGTAATTCTATTAACAAAGTTTGAAGAATCGTCTTTAAATCTCGACGATTATAGGAATATACTACAACCCCCTACATCAGGGCCGGCCAGAAATTCTGCACGCGTGCGGTGCTCCTGCACATGTGCAACTTCCGGGTCACAGCGTGCACGCCGCAGCCGTCAGCGTTCATGCAGTGCATGTTTCTACACACAGATGTCCCTCTTCTGACACAAAGTGCGTTATCGACACCTCATATGTATATCACAACCTGGGCTGTATCTGTAAGATCTGTTGCTTCATCGAGCGCAACAGAGAAACAACAAAGTATTTAGCCTTATTTATTAGCTGCCTGTGCAGATCGCCGGCCATAGCACTGATACGTCTTGTCACTGTTTGTTTGGATAGACTGATTTCTTGAAACCTGCTAACGCTCGTGGGGCACACAAGTTCGGCAGCATCAATCAGACACCCTTTCACAAAGTCCCCTTCGGAAGAGCGTTTCCCAGATTGTGCAATTCTTAATGCGATTTTAAAACTTGCTCGCGGTGAAGATTTAGTGTGGTTGTCATTCTGGAAAACTGAAAACAGTACATTGTATAGCGTACAGTAAAACAGACATAAATGTAACACAAGAAACTAAGAGTTCAAGAAGCACCAGTTACTTTGACGTACAGTAAAATCGAGTTGATGTGTCTCACCCATTTTCTGAAGGACATTTAATTTTGCTTGCCGTTCTTCTCTGTTGAGTACACTACACTCGTCTTTGTGATATGTATTGTAATGTCTTTCAATTGAAAACTTACGCTGGACGCCTATTATTCGGCGGCACAGCAAACACTGTGAGTTTTCACCAACGGCTACGAAAAAGAATTGCAGTTCCCAGTCATTTTTAAACGACTGAGAACATAGATCTCCCGTCCTTTGCCTTTTCACAGTACTTGCCATTTCTCAGTACTTCTCTGTTAAGGTTACGATCACCAGGGGTAAACGAGACTGGATATGTTGGGCTCTTGCTTGTACCACAGGGAAGTGAAGCCGCCGCCGTTCATTTAGGACACATGTCTAATAACAGATGTCGCTGTCGCTCGCTGTTGCACACGTGCGCACATGTGCAACACTTCCGCACGTGTGCACACTGTGCAGCGTTTGGCCGGCCCTGCCTTACATATTGCTCCAAAGCAGGAATCGTAATTACAGCATGCACAGAGATATTTAAACAATGTTCTTCGGCGCTCCATACGAGCATGGAACGGGAAAGTGCCATAATAACTGTCACAGTGCGACGTACCCTCTGACAAGCACTTCACAGTGGTTCACGGAGTATGGATTTAGATGTGAATACCGGCTACACACTCTTTCTTTATGCACAGATGTAGACAGCATTACTCCCACATCCTTTTTGCGGATGTGCTGGAATGTTTCTCATTTACGTATCCAAGCATGCAGTACATTTGTTGCTTGCTGCCTTAGTGGTACTGCAGTTTTAATGGACAGCAGTGTACCTGCAGTGTGCTGAAATCTTCATGTGGCTGGAACTGGTGACAGTGTCTGTGAGGCGTGGAGATTTACAGCGTTCGAGTGATACAGGCTTTCCTGCGTTAACGGCGTTGGATGTTGCGCTAAGAGTAATGGTTACTGTACGGTCTGCAATGGCTGTTCCGTGTCAAGGGCCGCTACAAGCCCGCACGCGTTGACCTGCGTGCATGCAGATGTGGCCGTTACTTATGTAAATGGGCTGTCCAGCCATTACAGAAGTCGACGGCACGGCTGAGCATTACTGCTCGCACGCGGCAACCCTAGCAGACGTGCCAGCCGTCGCGTGAGAGATGCTGTCCCCGCTTATTTACCCGCTGGACTAAGTTACCCACGCATCTCAGGCGTTAGATATACTACCCCGTAGCGGTCTGACTTATCAAGACATCGCGCATAGAAACACAATGTGTAGAACAGAGCCGGTCGGGATGGCCGAGCGGTTCTAGGCGCTACAGTCTGGAACCGCGCGACTGCTACGGTCGCAGGTTGAATCCTGCCTCGGGAATGGATGTGTGTGATGTCCTTAGGTTAGTTAGGTTTAAGTAGTTCGAGTTCTAGGGGACTGATAACCTCAGAAGTTAATACCCATAGTGCTCACAGCCATTTGAACAATTTTTTGTAGAACAGAAATTCGTTGTGCAGGTACAATTACTCTGAGTCTCGACAAAAATGTACATTGCTTGTCAAAGCAGAAATAACACACCTTTATTGTCATCGATCATATGATTGATTTGATGCCCCCACGGGTTGTTTTCTTCTGTAACCTCTTCATCTCACCATATCAATTACAATCAACTTCATCAATTACACTGCCCAAAACAAAAATTAGTACAACTGGAAAGACGACTTTGATTTTGGTCCCATGACGACATATTCCACCTGTGGGATAGTAGATGTACCTACAATGGTTTCAGCGTCGTCCGCCAACAAATAGCGCAGTGGAATAGCTGCCAGAGCCCCTTTAACTGGGAATGCTCACAGCCATATGGCTCAATGTGGCACAAACGTATGAATCTGGCAAGCAAAGCATGCCATGGAGATGCATTCGCGCTCCTTACAGCCAGCTGAGCGAGTTTGAAAGCCTCAAATTGCGGCCTCCACAGCGGCGGCATGGTCTCTTGGGAGAATTGCCACACAAATTGGATGTGCTGCGTTAGTTGTTGAACGATGCTGGTGTCATACGTCACATGAACATTCTAACATCCGTAGGCGACATTCTAGACGTCTACGCAGTACAGATGTCCGCCAGGATCGTGGTATTGAAAGGGCAGCAGTGTCAAACTGTAAAGTTACCATAGCACAGATAAGAGGACATGAGCCCAGTAGTGTCAACACGAATTGTTCTAGCCCATCTTCCACTCACGCCACAGCATCGACGAGCACGGGTCGACTACATCTACATCTCCGTGATTACTCTGCTATTCACAATAAAGTGCCTGGCAGAGTCTTCGATGAACCACCTCCAAGCTGTCTCTCTACCGTCCCATTCTCGAACGACACACGGGAAAAACGAGCACTTAAATTTTTCTGTGCGAGCCCTGGTTTCTCTTATTTTATTGTGATGATCATTTCTCCCTATGTAGGTGGGTGGCAACAGAATGGTTTCGCAATCGGAGGAGAAAACTGGTGATTGAAATTTCATGAAAAGATCCCGTCGCAATGAAAAAAGCCATTGTTTTAATGATTGCCACTCCAATTCACGTATCATTTCTGTGACACTATCTCCCCTATTTCGCGATAATACAAAACGAGCTGCCCTTCTTTGTACTTTTGCGATGTGATCCGTCAGTCCCACTTGATGCGGATCCACACCGCACATCAATACTTCAGAATAACGCGGACAAGCGTGGTGTAAGCAGTCTCTCTAGTAGACGTGTTGCACCTTCTAACTATTCTGCCAATGAATCGCAGTCTTTGGTTTGCTCTACCCACAATATTATCTATGTAATCGTTCCAATTTAGGTTGTTTGTAATTGTAATCCCTAAGTATTTAGTTGAATTTACAGCCTTCAGGTGTGTGTGACTTATCGCGTAATCGAAATTTAGTTGATTTCTTTTAGTAGTCATGTGAATAACTTCACACTTTTCCTTATTCAGGGTCAATTGCCACTTTTCGCACCATACATATATCTTATCTAAATCATTTTGCTAGTCGCTTTGATCATCTGATGACTTTACAAGACGGTAAATGACAACATCATCTGCAAACAATCTAAGACGGCTACTCAGATTGTCTCCTATGTCGGGACATGGGAACAATAGAGGGCCTATAACACTTCCTTAGGGAACGCCGGATATTACTTCTGTTTTGCTCGATAACTTTCCGTCTAGTGCTACGAACTGTGACCTTTCTGACAGGAAACCACGAATCCAGTGGCACAACTGAGGCGATACTACATAGGCATGCAGTTTGGTTAGAAGACACTTGTGAGGAACGGTGTCGAAAGCCTTCTAGAAATCTAAAAATATGGAATCAATTTGACATCCCCTGTCGATAGCACTTATTACTTAATGAGTATAAAGAGCTAGTTGTGTTTCACAAGAACGATATTTTCTGAAACCGTGCTGACTGTGTGTCAATAAATCATTTTCTTCGAGGTACTTCATAATGTTCGAATACAGTATATGTTCCAAAACCCTACTGAAAATCGACGTTAGTGATATAGGCCTGTAATTCAGCGGGTCACTCCTACTTCCCTTTTTGGATATTGGTGTGACTTGAGCAATTTTCCAGTCTTTAGGTACTGATCTTTCTGTGAGCGAGTGGTTGCATATAATTGCTAAATATGGAGCTATTTTATCAGCATACTGTGAGAGGAACCTGACTGGTATACAATCTGGACGAAAGACCTTGCTTTTGTTTAGTGATTTAAGCTGCTTCGTTACTCCCAAGATATCTACTTCTATGTTTCCCATCTTGGCAGTTGTTCTTGAATGGAATTCAGGAATATTTACTTCGTCTTCTTTGGTGAAGGAGTTTCGCAAAAAAGTGTTTAATTACTCTGCCTTAGTGGCACTGTCATCAGTGACTTCACCATCGTTATGGCGCAGTGAAGGTATTGATCGCGTCTTGGCACTGGTGTACTTTATGTATGACCAGAATCTCTTTGGGTTTTCTGCCAGATTTCAAGACAGATTTCGTTGTGTAAATTATTAAAAGCATCTCGCATTGAAGTACGCGCCGTATTTCGAACTTATGTAAAACTTTACCAATCTTATGGATTTTGCGTTCTTTTAAATTTGGCATGCTTTTTTCGTTGCTTCTGCAACAACGATCTGACCCATGGGGGATCAGTACCATCGCTTATTAATTTATGTGGTAAATATTTCTGAATTGCTCTCGATACTATCTCTTTGAAAACATTTCTACAGTTACATGATCAGATCGGAAGGAGTGAACACTGTGTCTTAAAAGGGCGTTAAGAGCATTTTTATCAGCCTTTTTAAATAGATATACTTTGCGTTTCTTTCTGATGGTTGTAGGTGTTACGGTATTCAGGCTAACAGCGACTGCCTTGTGGTGGCTAATCCCTGTATTCGTCACAATACTTACTATTTCTGCAGGATTATTTGTTGCTAAAGGGTCCAGTATGCTTTCGCAACCATTTACGCTTCAAGTGGGCTCATGAACTAATTGTTCAAAATAATTTTCTGATAAAGTATTCAGTACAATTTCGGATGACGTTTTATGCCTTCCGTCGGCTTTAAACGTATAATTTTTCCAGCATATCGAGGGTAGATTAAAATCACCACCGACTACAATTGTATGAGCGGGCTACTTATTTGAAATGAGACTCAAATGCTGCTGCTACATGATAACGTGGAAGATGGAATGGCACTTCGTGCTCTTCAGCGATGAAAGCAGATCCTGCTTACGTGCAGGTGATGGTCCTTTGCTCGTAAGCCATAGACCTGGTGATCGCTGTCTCGTAGAGGGCACTCGCCCAAGCCACACTGGTCCTACCCCAGCCCCTATGGTCTGGGGTGCGATAAGTTACAATTCTCATTTACCTTTGGTGTTCCCGGAGGGGACGCTAACCAGCGCTCGGTATGTGCAGAATGTTGTCAGGCTCATTCTTTTGCTGTTCTTGCAACAGGAAGGTGAAGCATTGTTCCAACAGGCTAATTCTCGCCCCTGAAGTTCAACCACGCTCTGCAAGACGTGTAGCAACTTCCCTAGCCAGCACGAACACCAGACATGTCTATAGTCGAGAGCGTGTGGGACATGATAAGACGAGAAGTGACTCGTGCGACTTGCCAACCAAAACCTCTTACAGAACTACGTGAACAGGTCGAGCAGGCGTCGAATAACGTATCACAGGACAATATTCGCCGTCTGTGCGATCAACTGGATACCAAAGGTAGAACGTGCATTGCTGCCCGTGGAGGCGACAAGATCTACTTATAACAGGTATCTTAGCATGGGTCCATACCTGGTACGTCAGAATCGACGGTGCTGTTGGTCTGTAAATAAAATCATTTAACGTACTCCATACACACTGTCGGAACAATAAATCTTGAGTGAACTGTAAACCTCTAAAAGGGTGCACTAATATTTTTTTCCGACATATGCTGGATCGACTCCAGTCTCTCCTTTCTCCCACTTTCCCCAACGTCTCTATAGCTCTAGAAGTTATTCCCTGGTGTTTTAACACATGTTCCATCACCCTGTGCCTCCTTTTAGTCAGTTTTCCACATAATCTTTTCCTCGCCGACTCTACAGAGAACCTTCTCTTTTCTTAGTCTCTTGAATTTCAGTACTCTTCTGTAATGCCACAACTCAAGCGCTCCAATGCTCTTCTTTTCCAATTTTCATCGTGTTCCTGACATATTTCCTGACAAATTTATTTCTCAAATGAAAGCTTACATGTGATCAAAAGCGTACAGTACGAATTATAGGTGGAGCAGCGGTTAGCTCACTGGATTCGCTTTCGGTAGGACGACGGATCAAACCCGCGTCCAGCCATCCTCATTTAGGTTTTCCGTGATTTCCCTAAATCACTTCAGGCAAATTCCGGGAGGGTTCCTCGAATGGGCACGGCCGACTTCCTTGCCTAACCCGTTGGGACCGATGACCGTGCTGTTTGGTCCCTTCCGCATGGAGCGGCAGCGCTGTTAGAGGCGCCATATGACGGATAGCGCGGTCCCTCCCGCCGGAGGTTCGAGTCCTCCCTCGGGCATGGGTATGTGTGTGGTGTTCTTATCATAAGTTAGTTGAAGTAGTTTGTAAGTCTAGGGACGTTGACATCAGCAGTTTGGTCCCTTAGGAGTTCACACACATTTGAACATTTAGGTTGGTCCCCTCCCCCCCCAAACCAGCCATCTAACCACGAATTATTTGTGGTGGGAAGTCGATAAAATCTCTCAGAAGCCCGTACAAACAACTGGGCATATTAACTAGTGCTTCTCAGTGCGTTTATTGCTTCATTAACTTTATCATAAGCAACAGAGCTTCAGAACCGTGCGATTATTAATATATCTCCTATGAAAGCTAACTGCGCAGTTCACGAAATCAATGCCAAAAATAAGAACAGTCTTCATGAAGACAAGTTAACCATACAAAGGTAGTTCGTTTGGTACCTGAATCTGCTAAACTTTAAGTGACGTGTGGCCGGCACTTACGACTTGTATTCAAATTACTACAGCAATACTGTGCGTACGTGTATTGTAATTAATACGATTGTAAATTGTCATTTCGCCGCGCGGGGTTAGCCGAGCGGTCTCGGGCGCTGCAGTCAAGGACTGTGCGGCTGGTCCCGGCTGAGGTTCGAGTCCTCCCTCAGGCATCGGTGTGTGTGTTTGTCCTTAGGAAAATTTAAGTTAAGTAGTTGAAAGGTGGCTACACTGAGCCACAGCGCCAGAGATTGCCCCAAAGAGTATTATTCCGCCGCCTCCACTGGCAGTGCTTGTCGAGAACTCGTAGTGGGCAGTGCTTGCTGAGATGTCGTAGTGAAAATTTCCTGTCGTGAAGTCGTGGTGGAGAGTGCTTGTTGAGATGTGGTAGTAGTGAGTCGGTGTTGATATGTTGTAGTAGGGAGTGCTTGTTCCATGTTTTATGCAGTTGTTTGATGGGCTAGACAGCAGATGTTGTTCGAATGGAGATATTGTGATGATCAGAGTGCTTTTCGTCAATATATATTAAGGTAGCAGTTGATGAGTGCAATATTAAATTTGGGATCTGAATTAAAAACACGGTTAGACACACTGGGATCACGGATGGAAGCAATGATAACACGGTTAGGCTCACAAATAGGAACAAGTAAAACCGAGATGGAAACAATGGAAACACGGTTAGATTCACGAATAGGGACATGTTTCAAAAACATAAAAGATGAATTAAAGAAAGAAATTAGAGAAGAAGTACAACCGATTTTGAATGCTCACAATAATAGATTAGTTTCAATAGAAATCAAACAAAAGGAACAGGATAGAGAACAGGAAGAAAGAGATCGCGTGATAGTACAAAAATTTTCAGAGTTAAATTTACAACGTGCACACGATAAGGAGGAAATATTTGAAAGAATCGAGGAATCCGTACCAAATGACAGATTAAACAACCTAACACAACAATATGAACAGTTAACTAATAAATGTGACAATACCGAAACCCGAGTCGCGACACTGACAGAAGACGTAAATAAACAGAAAGAACAATTAGGTGACTCATCGGAAAGAGTTGAGGAGATCTCAGATAAACTGATAAGTCTTAGTTTACATGGGGACAGAGATTCGGATGATACAGCTCCATTACCATTTGCAGAAACCGAAGAGTACCAGAACATTAACAAGCATGTTGAAAAACAGGGAAAATTTAATGAACGCGTTAAAAGGGAATTTGAGGCATTACAAAAGGAAGTTAAACAAATTGAAGGCGAAATCGTAGGAAAAGACAGCAAAAGAAATTTAGAATCACAGTTAGCAGAGGGGTTTGAAGAAAGCAATTTGTTTCATTTACGGGATGCAACAAGAGAGCGCCAGGCGCGTGAACTTGACAATAATCGTCATTGGGACTGGGACAGACGCGGTAGGTCTTTGTCGCCACGAGGAGAAAACTTTGACTATAAACACCTCTTAACTGTTCGGAAATTTAAGATCTTTCGCAATTCTAAGAACGACATACATCCATGTTCATGGTTAGATCAATTTATGTACGGACTCCCGCCAAATTGGCCACTAAGTCACAAACTAGAAATTATGTGCGGCTATTAATGTCCTCAGGGGACTCACTACACTAAGTGAATATGTGCCGTAGCGTGCATAGGGCCCCGAGCTGTAGTGGTGCTATTTCCCTTTTAGTTTTCTGCACCGCTGCCTACTCTTTTACTATTCTTTGCATCTGTCAAAACAACTCTTCTACTATCAATCTATCTAGAGAATCGTTAAAGAATAACCGGATATGACTATTTTACCCAAAAGTGATTTCGGAAATTACCATTTGGACTTACTGTATCTTCATCAGCATTCATTCGTAGTTTAAACGAAATTTTACGTGTTTATCTTCGTGACAATATTACTTCATATGTTGACGATATTCTTATTGCTAAACATTCTTGGAGTGAGCACAACAAAATTTTGGATTCATTATTACGTATTTTTGCAAGAGTTGCCATTACAGTGAACTTGGAAAACTCTGAATTTGGTCGTTCTCAGGTGAAATTTCTCGGTCACATTATTTCTACAGAAGGTATTCTTCCTGATCCAGAGAAACTAGACGCTATTCGTAATTATGCTGTTCCTACCACAAAATGATATGTTCGTAGTTTCCTTGTTGTCTGTAATTTTCTTAGACGCTTTGTTAGATTGGACGATTTGGCCACACCGCGTTTTTGCGATCTATCTGGAAAGTTCTTTTTAAACGAAAATCGGTTGACAACTCTGTTTGGTTAGTTTGTATTCCTGATGAGTGGGTTAATAAGCTGATTTGGTATACGCATTTCAGTTATGCACACTTTGGTCCCAGAAAATGCTTTCATAAATTACGAGAAAGATGCTACTTCATTAATATGGAAAAACGTATTCGATCTGTTCTTGCCAAATGCAAATTATGTCAAAAGGCTAAGCCGCCAACTATTTCTCACAGAGCACCGTTGTTTCCTATCATTCCAGCGAAATTAAAAGACGTGGCTGCAGTCAATTTGTTCGGTCCAGTGGTTCGTTCTACTAATGGTTTTGCGTACATTTTGGTAGCAGTGGAATTGACATCAAGATATGTGTGTTTTACACCTTTACGCAAAGCAACAGCTCGTTCAGTATCTAACGCTTTCATCAAACATTTTCTTAAAGAAGTGGGTCATGTTGATAAGGTTATATCAGATAATGGATCACAGTTTCGCTCTAAAATTTGGCTTCGTACTCTACGGCGTCATAAGATTAAACCAATTTTCATTTCACTTTTTCACCCTCAATCTAACGCTTCAGAGAGATGGATGAAGGAAATCAATAAATTGTGTCGTCTTTATTGTCATCAGAATCACAGAACTTGGGATCAGTATCTTCATATTTTTCAAAACATTCTGAATGAACTTCCTAATGACTCAACTTCTTTACCGCATATACTGATATTAAAAAACAAAGCACCGACAAATCGCATTTCTGAAATCGTTCCTTTTCCGCCTACACGGAAACTGCGGCATTCTGAAGTTGTCAACCTGGCTCTACAAAATATTGTGTCTGCGGCTGCTAGAAGAGAGAAATCAGCTAAGCGTCCTGGTCGATTAAAAACTTTTTCAGTTGGTCAAAAGGTGTTAATTAAGTCTCATCGTTTGTCTCACAAAGGAAAAGGCTTGTGTCGCAAATTTTTTCTGCTTTATAACGGTCCATGTAGAGTTCGCAAAATTATTCATGATAACACTGTCGAAGTAGAAACTCTTAAATCTCGACGCTCTAAGGGAATACATCACATATCAAAAATTAAAATTTTTGTGGAATGACATACTTTTGAGAAACCAACAGTTATACGTAAACATGCGGAGAGTACAAGGATACCGCGCCGTGTTCCGGCGGCGGCACAGACTCAAAGCAACAGTGAAGTCTGCGCGCCGCACGAGGCAGTCGTTGACCGCAAACAATCACTTCCTACGTCACGCGCCTACAGATGATCGAGCACTCAGTGCGAATGCACTGACAGCCGTAAACAAATACACAGTCTAATTTCTCCGATTAAATTCAGTATAAAGCTATACTGACTTGATGAATTATGTTATTAACGTTCAGTATTTTTCAGGATACGGTTCTATAAAATATTTAAGAACTTCAGGTAAATTCTATGCGTGTCCGACGTTAAGACGACTTGCTATCGAGAAAATTTCAGGAAGAATGTAATTTCGAAGAAGAAACTAATATACTAAAAAGGTAACTATTAATTGAGTTTATTTTTCAGGTAACATATTTCCACTTAGGTACGTACTTTAGACGTAATTTGCTGCTCGCGATTACGTGATTCAGACTTTGTGCTGAATTTCATGTTCTATGAATTTACTTGTGAAGCGACGTGCTTGCGTACATTAACTGATTTTGACAATGATTGGTTAATGAACAGGGTTGTTAATTATGTATATTATGCATCGCTTGGCTGCTATGCTTTTTCACTGATGTCATATTTTTCTATTATGTGCCAGCTGTGCTTATTTATTTAAATTATAATTGTCACATGATTAATTGTGCTGATATAATTATGTATGTAAGTTATACTTTGTGATTTATCTGCTTGCGCCTTCATGTTTAGTTATTAAGATTACATATGAACATTTATTTGCTTATGCTCATATGATGCTAATGACCTGTTTATTATGTAAGATATATATTTGCTGCTTGGCGTATGGATTGCATATGTACACATTTCTGTTTTGTTGTCATAACTACTCTTTAATTTGGTATATAGAAATGCTGATATACTGTGTACGAACATAGTGTAGGTCACACTATTGTATTAATTATAGATTGTTCGCTTGGCAGAGCCTCGTTGTAAGAATTGTGCTGCATCCACTTGTTGACATTCTGTTCTCCACTGGTATATTTACTCGCTATTGCATGTTTTGCTTACGCTCAGTGCCTTATATTTTTAAGAGAAGAAAATGAACTGCTGTAATTCGACTAACGACATTGGTACAAGAAACTTCGTTGAAGTCATATGAGCTGGAGGTTTTATGAAAGCTGTATAAATTTATGCTAATAGGAAGGAAGCTAACGACATGACATACCAACACTAGGTTTAGACCATTGACAGTTATTACACTGCATTCTTCGTGAGCAATTGAAATAGTAAGTGACACTTGACACAAAAAATACTCCACATGTTTGCTTCTGCCATGATTCTTGAAGTGGTGTACACACTGTGAAATATTATGATCATTCACACTCTGTAATCGTACTTAATTACTGAGAGTTATTCGAACTAAAGGCTGTTAGAGGTCATGTATGCATTTCTTTTGTTTAATGATGGACAAGGTAACCAAAATGTATTTTACAATTCATAATGAGTAGAAGATTTGGCTCAGGTGGACTACACAGAGGTTGTGTGTGGACATTGTGTCTTCGGGTTGTATGGGATGATGAAGTTTGCATTAGGATTTTATTCGTACTTGTTCGAGGAAACTGACTAGAGGAAAGAGTTGTTATGGAAGTGAAATGATATCGGTAATAAGGTTTATATGTATCGACGTATTGAAGAGGTATTATTGAGGTATTGAGATTATGTGAAGTTGATGATTATTGGAGTTTTGGTGGACAAGAGGTAAGGTAAATGATATTGATGATAAGGTTTATATGTATCGACGTAAGAGGTATTATTGAAGTATTAAGATTATGTATGCTAATGATTATTGGAGTTTTGGTGGATAAGAGGCAAAGTAAGTGAGGAGCATATTTTTTTTTGTTGGTTTATATGGAACAAGGAGGATGAAGATAGCAGACTAGAACACTCAAGTAGAAGGAAGATTGTCTACACACACACTTTGTTAAATCACTAAGCAGTATATACTTTTTTATGAGAGAGGAAGCATTTGCATATCTTGGCACACTGACAGTTGTTCAGCAACCGTACATTTTGATTTGGCTTGGCAAACATTGGTCTTGACATGATGACTGTGACGTTGACTAACTATTATTGACTGTTATACATTGCTGCCACTACTACTTGATACACATGATGAACATCAAATTTTGACAGAATTGCATTTACACAGTTAACACTATTTAATTACACAGTAGTACTTAATGTGGATGAAAGATGAATGAGTGTGTTTTGTGTGTTTTCCCTTCCTAATCCCAGAAAAGTGGTACCGACTTACCTCCTAAATATTATTTTACTTGTTTGTTGTGGCTTGCACTGACACCCATAAATATTACATGTTTACTAATATTTGTGTATTCGTAATAGTTAATATGACAATTATCTGATATCATTTGTGTGTTTCTTATAATTTGTATGTTTAGTGTAAGAGCATTGATAATAATTTTGTAAAAGCAGTTATGTGTGCATTCAAACTATTGTTCATGCCTGAACTGTCTGATTAGTGATGGTGAATATTATGGACTGTTACCTGCACTTTTTCAACATAATGGGTGCCACTTAGAAATGATTAATTTCTGCTGATGAACTGTGTGATTAGGATAGTGAATATTATGGACTGTTACTTGCGCTTTTTCTACATGATTGGTGCCACTAGGACATGTTTAATTTCTGCTTATAAACTCTGATGAACAGTGGGATTAGTGATAATGAATATTATGGACTGCTGTCTGGACCTGCTCTTCATTGCTAGGTGCCACTGATGAACTGCTTCTACTGAAATAATGTCACTTGTTGGTGTCTGCACCTGTTCAACATTGCTGGGTGCCACTAATTGAACTGCTTCTACTGAAATGATGTCACTTGTTGGTGTCTGCACCTGCTCAACATTACTGGGTGCGACTGATGGAACTGATTCTACTGAAATAATATCACTTGTTGCTGTTTGCACCTGCTCAACATTGCTGGGTGCCACTGACGCACTGCTTCTACTGAGATAATGTCACTTGTTGGTGTCTGCACCTGGTCAACAATGCTGGGTGTCACTGATGGACTGCTTCTACTGAAAGGATGTCACCTGTTGGTGTCTGTACTTGCTCAACATTGCTGAGTGCCACTAATGGAACTGCTTCTGCTGAATAATGTCACTTGTTGGTGTCTGCACCTGTTGACCATTGCTGGGTGCTACTGCTGGAACTATCAACTACTTGTTTTTTTTTTGTTTTTTTTTAAATCATTGAAAGCATTTTGTGTGAACATTTGTATAAACTGATTTTTTGTGTATTGTGTGAACTATTATGTAAAGTCACATGTATGAAAGAAGTTGTATTGCTTACTGTATTTCATATATTAGATTATTGAAAGGTCAGTGCAAAGCCAAAATTTTATCTAATTATGTGATATTTACGTATTAACATTATCTTTTATATTTTTGTCTGTATTTTTGTGGACGAAATTGGTGGAATTTTCACCACCAATGCTGGCAAAAATAACATCAAATTCTGGCCCGTGGAGGAAGGGCATATGAAAGGTGGCTACACTGAGCCACAGCGCCAGAGATTGCCCCAAAGAGTATTATTCCGCCGCCTCCACTGGCAGTGCTTGTCGAGAACTCGTAGTGGGCAGTGCTTGCTGAGATGTCGTAGTGAAAAGTTCTTGTCGTGAAGTCGTGGTGGAGAGTGCTTGTTGAGATGTGGTAGTAGTGAGTCGGTGTTGATATGTTGTAGTAGGGAGTGCTTGTTCCATGTTTTATGCAGTTGTTTGATGGGCTAGACAGCAGATGTTGTTCGAATGGAGATATTGTAATGATCAGAGTGCTTTTCGTCAATATATATGAAAGTAAAAAAAAAATTCCCTATTCTTTTTATTATTTCAGTGTCTTAAATAATGCGTCATTACAGGTTCAGTCAACAAAGCACCTGGCTTGTGTTCGTGTATTAGAGTGTAATTCTGGTTTTCTTGCGCAATTATACTATTTCTTTTTTTTAATTACTTCAGTATAAATGGTATTTAAAATTTCTTGTCTTGTTGAAGAAGAACCGTGCCAGATGTGTACGCTGAATCACACTCCCACACACAGAACAATTACACTTGTGTTTTGGTTTCGTAGGTTTTATAGTTGCTGGGGACTTAATTAATTAATTGTGTTAACGAAAATTTTCTTTCATTCTTTGTTGTTATTCTATGCAGTCAGATTGCGTACTAAAACTAGTCAGGGCCAACCGGTTACGAGACTTCGTAATCGGACATACAGCTACTAAAAATTTAAAAAATTAAAATTATTTGCAGTATATTTGATTAAGCCCCCATGCATAGTGTGTAAGCTTAGGGACTGATGACCTTAGCAGTTAAGTCCCATAAGATTTCACACACATTTGAACATTTTGTAAATTGACATTTCCTTTAGGATGTTATCACTGTAATTACCGTGTCCCACTTATTCGTTTGAATTCGATACTGCATGTCTGTATCCGCACCAGAAGATGACCATTTAAGCGGTTGGAACTAGTTATCACTATTTTCTACATTCTAGTCTTGGCCAAATAAAGGTTTCAATAAAATCTACAACAATATAGTGTATAGATCGCTGTCTCCAAGCTATCTCAGGCACTATAATGGCGTTGTTGTATTGTTTTGCTGTTGTTCCTGTTCTCTTTTGTCCGAGATCTGGTATTTTTCCGCCTCTTCGTCTCTGAGTAACTGCAGCAACATACATCTATTTGAAAGTGCTTTCTGTATTCATGCCTAGGTCTCCCTCTATAGCTTTTACACTCACACTTGCCGCCATGGCCATATTCATGATCAACCGATCGCTTCTTTAATTATATAGCCATCATTCGGTTTATTACTTCCCACTGCTTATTCGATCTACTCATCTAATCTTCAGCATTTTTCTATAGCGTCACATTCCCAAAGCTTTAAATCTTTTCTTGTCTAAACTATTTACCGTCCATGTTCCGCTTCCGTAGCAGGCTACACCAGACAAATATCTCCGTAAATACTTCATAACACACAAATTTAAACTGCATGCTCAGAAATTGGTTATTGCCAGTCTGCGTTTTATATCTTCCCTACTTTGATCATCATCAGATACTCTCCCGCCGAAACAGCAAAACGTATGTATTATTTTTACTGTATGATTTCCTAATCTAATTCTCTTATCATAGCCTTATTTAATTTAGCTATATTTCATTACCTTTGTTTTACATTTGTTGATGTTCATTTTATAATCTATACTAACGGAAAAAAATCTCAATACGAAGAAGGAATTGAGCGACATAAATGAAAGTCGGTAGGCTTGTTTCTACATCTGAAATATGATTCCCATTCACATTTCACGCCTGTCGTATAAGAGTGGCGCAATTCTCTCCAGTATGAGGACGCAATTCAGGTTCTTTTAAGAAACACTCTGTAACCTTTGAGATTGGACGTGTTGAGTTGATGTTAGTCAACAATGCCCTTAAGGAGATAAAGAAGCCGTTATCAAGACCTCTTTGGTTTTGTATGGGGTCATGTAATAGGGCTAAGAGAAGCTGGATGTTCCTTCTATGATGTTGCAGAAAGACTCGGTGGAAACGTGGCCACTACTTGACTGCTGGCAGCGGTGGTCACGAGAATATGTTCCGCTACCGCCCCGGTCCGGACACCGTCTCAAGTATACTTACAGTGTACTCAACGAATGAGACGAAAAGAGTGTAAGAAGATCTCACCGCCTAACTTCATTGATGCTTACGCCCGGCAAGAGCGTGAATAGAGCACTTATTTGGCGGAGTTGACACAAGAAAAATGGGGGACCGGAATCTATACTGTCGTAAAATAGTCCTCTGAGCTCTAATTACATAACTGCGCGCGTTTCACAGCCTTGCTCTAGGTGCTTCAGTCCGTAACCGTGCTGCTGCTATGGTCGCAGGTTCGAATCCTGCTTCGGGCATGGGTGTGTGTGTTGTCCTTATGTTAGTTAGGTTTAAGTAGTTCTAAGTCTATGGGAATGATGGCCTCAGATGCTAAGTGCCATAGTGCCTAGAGCCATCTGAACCATTTTTCATCGCCTTGTTAATATAAGATTGCGTGAGGCGCTTTTAGAATTTGTTAAAACTGATGTCTATGTGGAGCGTTCATACTGACAAAAAAACGTAAACGTAATCTCAGGGATTGTATTTCGTGTTACCACATTAAAATATTGCTGCAAGATGTGTTTACTATAGGAAAAATTTAATTAAAAGAAACCTTTGAATTAAAGAAAGTATTTCCTTTTTTTAAACGTAATAATCTTTGTTTTGCCGAAAAGCAGCCATTGTCAGAACTGAACTGAATGTTCTTAGTTTTTGCTTAATACGACATAAATTAATATATTCTCTTTCTTTTCCTTAATAATTATGGTGCGAATCTTTTTAAGCGTCCGTCGATGACGGAACGCAATGAAATTAAAATGAAATTATTCCAACGCAAGGTGTCAGCCAAGAATGGTCGATTGGTCGACCGCTCTTGTCGTTTATCCAGCATGCTGAAAACCTTGCCGGCCGGAGTGGCCGAGCGGTTCTAGGCGCTACAGTCTGGAACCACGCGACCACTACGATCGCAGGTTCGAATCCTGCCTCGAGCATGGATGTGTGTGATGTCCTTAGGTTAGTTAGGTTTAAGTAGTTCTAAGTTCTAGGTGACTGATGACCTCAGAAGTTAAGTCCCATAGTGCTCAGTGCCATTTTTTTTATGCTGAAAACCTTATAAGTAACATTTTTATTTCTGCATGACGGTCACTAGCCATATGAAAGAAAAATGCACAGTCAACATAAGTTACTACATATTATTTAAAATTCAGAACTTACAATGCGAAATGACCATCGTAGCGCATTTTATCTCCAAGGCTAGAACAAAGAGTGAGTAATAACTCTGGTCTTTTCAGTTTCTTTCGCCAGCGAGTAAAGGAACAATTAATTACCACAAAGATCCTATACAGTTATAGAGTCTGTTTGTACCATTATTATTTCATTTCATTATAAATTACCGTTATGACAGCTAATTGCACGCACATTTTCAGAGTTTTTTACAATTTTCATTTTACTTTGTTTTGTGTCCGATTTGTACTCGCACGATTTAATATTTTGTACCGCCTATCGGTACAAATGTACGGTCGCAAGAAAGCAGGGGTCCGGACGGACTCGTGACACTACCGGGAGGGAACAAAATCGTGTTCGGAGTATGGCTCTGTGGCATTCTACTGCAGCGGGAAGCAGAACAGCAGTTGTCACCAAGGAGTCACAACGAACTGTTCCACATCGATTACTTCAAGGACAGCTCCGAGCCAAATTCCCTTTCACCCTTTCGACATTTCTCCACAATTGCCTTTACTGCTTGTGTAATGTACAGATGGAATAACGTCGGGGATAGGCTACAGTCCTGTCTCACTGCTTTCTCAACTACTTCCTCCCTTTCAAGTCATCTCTCTAATAACAGTGGTCTCGTTCCTGTACAAGTTGCAAATAATCTTTCGCTCCCTTGTTTTATCCTTCTACCTGCAAAGTCTGTTGTTTAGTGTAGTTTAGTGAACACAGTCTCTCTGGGAGAGATGCTACAAAGATAGGTTTTCCTTTGTGCAACGTAGGTCGTAGCGCCAGTATTGTCTTCTGTGTTCCTACATTTATCTAGAACCCAAATTGATCTGGCCTCGTGTTAGCTTCACCACTGCTTTTGCGTTCCACTGTAAATAATTGGTGTAAAAGACAACACTGAATAAATTACTCATACTAAAATTCGAACCATAGTCATGAGTGTTGAATCTTGATACTCGTGGGTAAGGTATCACTCAATTTCACAACTCGCTTTTACATTTTTGCAATGTCCTGGTGGCGCTGTGGGAAATCTTGGTGAGTGTTATTAAGGCCTTCCTCCAGTTACGAGTTAGACTCCAACGAAGGCTGGCACAAGATCCCATGGTTAAATCGTAGCCGGTAATTTGTCACTAAGACACTTCGTGCTACCCCACTGCCTACGCCTTTAGGTAATTAGCCTGTATCGGTATGTAGATCCCCAATGAAGACTGTAAACTAACATTTACTATACAAGGATATTTTATTAAAGCAAAATTATGGCCCTACAGACTTCGAAATATGTGATGGAATAGAGACTCTGTAATTTAATTTTATTATCAGGTGAGATATGCATGTAATAAAAGTCAAAGTTAAGATAAGTTCTATTGTTTATTATAAATCCCCACACAAAGCGAGTGCAGTAGTTGTACTGAAGTATAGCATGAACATTTTTAATAACATACTATCCACTGAAAGTCCGCCCTGATAGCTGAGTGGTCAGCGCGGCGGTCTGTCACGCCAAGGGGCCCGGGTCTGGGTGTTGTGTTGTCCTCATTGTCATTTCATCATCGTCAGTGGAAGGCAACGGGAACTCACCACTGGAATTAGTCCCCTAGAGGCTCGTGCGGTGGACGTCTGTGACGAGGCTTCACCCATGATGAGACCTGACGTAAGGCAGAACACAAAGTTTATCCACTGAAAAATTATCACAAGAACATCACACAGTTAAAAGTAATGAAGGTAAGTGCAGATTCAAGACCGATGGGTAGGTTTCTACATTATTAGCACACTGGCCCGTTTCCGCCATCTGACTACAGTGATTGCCATAATTTGAGTTCGTAAAAGCATGCATGCCAGAAGGGAGTCTTCTTCCTACTCATTAACACTCTTTTACTGAGTATATTGAGACCTATACACGCCAAAGACGATTGCCGATCGTACCATTTTTTTTAACAACGTCGTTGCGTTGACTGCGAGTGCTGATGTCGACGACGACTGTGTCGAACGATGCCTGAGAATCCGAAAAAGCTACCTGAAGCGAACTTCACACCAGTCGTTGAATAACAAGTGCCAATTCTCCTGAAGTATCTAACCACTTCTCAAAGACTTTACCAAACTACTGCTTCAGACCAGGTTGACCACTGAAATTCCCACGTTTTCGTGCCCAGATAGAAACCTCCCGCCTCTTCTGTGAAGTTCTGCCGAGAGCATGGGGCCATAAATACCTGTAGCTTTCACAGAGCCTGCCATATGTCCACTGGTATATTGTTCTCCTATGGGCAGACTGGCCCTGTCTTCGAATTCTCCGTCCAACACTCATTGTTTACTTCCTTCCGGGACTTTTACTGTACTTTACAACGCCCTCACCGCGGAAAAACACTTTAGGAAAGTGGGAGCGGCGGTCATCTCGTGCAACTTTCCAACGACTCCTCTGTGACCATCCAGATGGCCACGGCATCAGCCTTAGTCTCCATTGTGTCGACTCGTGACGGGCGTCCCTTCATCCTGTCCAGTACACACCACAGCCTTTTTGAACGCTGTCCTACCTGGTGTCAGCGTCAGCTATTACGCCTGCATTAAGTTAATGGTGCCCTTCGGCCGGCTTTGATCTGCTGCCTGTCTATGATCTTGTCAGCTCAGTCAAACATAATTCCCAACAAATAAAACGCCTATAAGTACTTCATGTATTGGCAACCACTATGGGATAATCTTTAATAAGAATAATATATCGATAGTGTGAAAGTTGACGAAATCATCAGTTTCACTATCTCTCACTACACCGCATTTATGTTTGAAATTTTGTGAGGTCTGTGACAGACTTCAGTGCGTTACAGACTGACGGAAAATTTGAGCATCTCTATCGGCTGGGTATCTGGAAACAAAATTAATTGCGGCTCCTGGGAAGGGATGCATTGCCAACATATAAGTGAATGCATAATGTTTACTATCACACTCACATTTTTTAGAACCACCCTCATCCAAACTTATTTGCTGTCTGATGTGCAGAAGACATCTATGTATATTGCAAGCCATACATAGTTCATGTTGTGGATTGGCAAGAGAGCCAACCCACTATGAGAGGAAGCCGAAAGGCACGCGTTTTAGCTCACGCAGGCTGGCGTGAGGACTGGAACAGGTCAAGGAAGTTAGACTTCAGCAAAAAAGGACGTAGCTGTTGGAATACTTAACTTTAATCCGTAAATGGTGAACATCGCTCTTGACGGTACATGTTTTACAGCATCAATAGTAACTGGTAATGACGCTTTGCTAGGTCGTAGCAAATGACGTAGCTGAAGGCTAAGCTAACTATCGTCTCGGCAAATGAGAGCGTAATTTGTCAGTGAACCATCGCTAGCAAAGTCGGCTGTACAACTGGGGCGAGTGCTAGGAAGTCTCTCTAGACCTGCCGTGTGGCGGCGCTCGGTCTGCATAGTGGCGACACGCGGGTCCGACGTATACTAACGGACCGCGGCCGATTTAAAGGCTACCACCTAGCAAGTGTGGTGTCTGGCGGTGACACCACAGTTCAGTTTTTGGATGACAACTATAAAAAATAAAACATGCAGCAAAGAAAATATGGTCCAGCTCTCTCCAGTGAAAAACAAACAGTTACACTTAATTTGGCAAAGAGTGAATTTTGCTACAGTATCAACTGTTTACTCTTCCATATCAATATGGTGGTATCCTCTTAATGTTAGTTTACAAAGTAACAAGATTTGACATTAGCTACATACACACACACACACACACACACACACACACACACACACACACACACCTGTTACTTCCATTCAGACACTTTTACTTGGAATGAAATATGAGCAAACGAGAAAAGTAATCGATCGAAACATTTTTTTTTTATAAAAGTGAGCATCACAAGCGAATTCATAAATACAGTAGTAATTTACAAAGAGTAATGATTTGAGATTCCTACTTTTACAACAATTCAAAAATATAAACAATTACAAAATCATAATGATACATTTACAGTTTAATGATATAGTATAACAATGAGGAAAAACTGAATTACAGAGTATTAAAACAAATAAATTACACAGGCATAAAAGACAAACTTTACAAAGAATTCCAGAACAGTCTTTCGCTAAAAGACAGAACGTTGATCAAAATAAATAAATAAATTTAATTCACAAACTCTTTTTCCTACACTGAATTAGAGGTGGCACATAATACACAGGACAACACTTTTTTCATGCTTTTGGAGACACAGAGCTAACGCACTTATTACGGGAACAATGATTCATTCAGGCTCGTCTGTAGGGGGGGCGAGGGGGAGGGCGCAAGTCAGGTTCCCCAGCGAAAAGGCGTGACACAGTCCTTGCTTCTTGGCGAGGAGAAAAACGTCACCGTTGTTGTCGTTCTACGGCCACCGTTGCTGTCATTCTCCGTTGCATCTCTTCCGTTAGTGACAGCTGCCGTGGGCGTACTCAAGGCTCATTACCGAGGAGCCATGTTTTCACTGTGGCGTTGCATTAGCGTATACATACGTCTTCGCTGACTGGACTGCAGAACTCCACTCTGGGGTTCTTGTGCTGTCTGATGTTGCTTTTAGCCTATTCATCAAGAAGATTTATAGGTTGTTGCATCTTACATAAACTAGTGAAGAGCGTAGCTACACGAGGTATTGATAAGGATATGGTGCAGGAAAATAGCTATGCATGTGGTATTGGAATGGGTTAACCGGATGTGCTGTTTCATCCCATAGTTCACGGTATGTCACAAATTACGGGGTTGACACTGATTTCGGAATATGGACTGGTTAGCTCCATTTCATGTGATGCCATCTGGTGTCGTTGCTTGACTTCTGCTGTCGTCTGCAGACTCGTTTTTGTCAACGTCCAAACTCCGCCGTCGGCGAATGTCGTACCTCCTACCCCGCCGTCAGCGTCTGCCTGGCTGGGTGAGTCGCAGGTTTTGCTGTAGTCTGGCGGCAAGGATGCCTTGTGGTGCCCACTTTCCGCCTCTGGGGTCTCGTCCCATAGAAAGTGGTGCAGCCAGTCCCTATTTTCGCTTTCGTAGCCGCTGGCCATATTACTGTGGTGTCCTCGCTTCCTCGCAAACATAAGGGAGACCTGCTCGCCAGTCCTGTGTCCTCCGCTGGGCCATCTGCACGTCACTTCCAAGTAAACATTAGATTCTTACAAACACTTTGTACAGACATAGTGTAGGGAAGCAGCCTCTTCATGCCATATAAAATTGATATGCTTTCCATTGTGTGCCAGCCTAGTCCGCTGAAACTAGCTATGACGTCACGAATGTTGCACAATACCTTAAAAATAAAATAAATAATCTGAAAAGTTGATAGCATGTCAGGAATGATGCTAAAATAACAATGTGTTAAGTTTCAGTTTGGTAGCATTAACAGTTTTCGAAATTTGGATGTTTTACGTAAAAATCATCGGCGCAACAGGAAGGAGCTAGAAACTTCAAAATTTATATTCGTATTCCTTTTTTATTGTAATTGAATGGAAACAGCATGCTGGATCTCACAAAGTAATATTTTGGTTGAACTTCATGATTTTCTGTTTTTGTGTCCTAAAAGTTCGGAAGCAAGATAGATTAACCCTTTCAGACCCTCTGGCTACAATTGTGTACATTAACTTTTACAGTCTGTTAGCTGCAACAAAAGTATTTCTTCCATAAGCGAACCTGAGCTACGCACTTGGAAATGTTCAACCTTTTCATCACTCGCAAATACTGCCAACCGTTGGGCACCACTATAAAAATATCAGCAAGTCAATGTAGCAGTGGCAGCAACTCGTGACAACCAGAATACATGGTGATGTGTCGACAGAAGTGCCGACACAGTGTGATTTGAGGGGACCGCAATGCACGCTATAAACACACGAAGGATGGCGTGAGGTCTGAAACAGGATACGTAATGAATGCTATAAAGAAAAGTACGTAGCTGCTGGAATACTTAACTTTAATCCATCCTTGTTGTACATCGCTATTGACGATACAAGTGAGACTCTGTAGATTCAGGCAATAAACTACTAATGGCGCCTTGCTAGGTCGTAGCCATTGACTTAGCTGAAGGCTATTCTAACTATCTGCTCTGCAAATGAGCGAGGCTTCGTCAGTGTGCATCGCTAGCTACGTCGTCCGTACAACTGGGGCGAGTGCTAGTCCGTCTCTCGAGACCTGCCGTGTGGTGGCGCTCGGTCTGCGATCACTGACAGTGGCGACACGCGGGTCCGACATGTACTAATGGACCGCGGCCGATTTAAAGCTACCACCTAGCAAGTGTGGTGTCTGGCGGTGACACCACACATGGTTCGCTATATTCCAGTGTATAATGGAATATTGTTGTTGTTATTTTACATGGAAATTATTGAATGATCATTTTACTGTTTATTACAATAGAGAATACTTCATAATTAGGTATTTTAGTCCTTAAAGTGAAGCCAAGTGAACAAACTACAATTTGGAAACGGGTACATATTTTTCTATAAATCTTGCTCCTAAAATCTTTAAAAAATCACCCAAGACCACTACCACATAAAGAAAAATATTTCCTCCTCCAGAAAAATTTCGGGTCTGAAAGGATTAAGTAAGTGATTAGATAAAGCTAGAATGTTTAGATTTAGGTGGAATGGAGATATCCTATAATAACAAAGATGTGAGAAGTTTCAAAAAGGTAGCTATAAAACTATAACTGTAGCGTCTCTCCAAAGGGCAAGTTCAGAGCTCATCTATTGCGTGCAGTACATCTAAAATAATTCTCTCGCCAAAAGTATTTAACGTAGTCACATTAGAATTTTATTATAGATAACTTACCTGTGTGCTGATTGCACAATTAAATCGAGAGCTTCATGGCCTTCAGCGAATGAAGCAATTAATTATTTAGTAAATTGAAGTTGTGTTTTGCTAGCCGAGCGGCTAGTCAGTAAGGCAAATGTTGTCGGCTGTGCCTTCGGCGGTCCGCACCGCGGCTATATAAATACGAGCATGTGAGCTAGAGTGAGGCCCCAGTTCTCTTCTAGATTCGTATCAGCGCGCACTCCTTGTCGGAAGCCGCGTCGCGTTTGTGCAGTTGCCAGGAACAGCCTTGGATGCTGTATTACGTAACTCGATATGCACTTAACAATGAGTTCGCATTGGGGTAAAGTGTTAACTACGGAACGACTTCAGTGATTTATTCTCAGATTGCTTATGTCGTATTTTCACGTGTCGTCGCAGGACAGACTTTCTACCATTACCAGCGTGGAGTTTGATGAGTATTAACATCAAATTTTGGCGAGCATTCATTTTGAACATTTACATCAATAACGGTTATGGAACAGTTTCGTTATCTAGGGATAATAGGATCCGCGCAATAGACTCTGAACAGCTCTGATAGTACAATAGCTGATATGGATAATCATTTGTCTGGAATTTTTCAAAATATAGTGAAAATCGTTATATTAAACTGTATTTTCTATGAATCCCAGACATCATCCTAAATCCTCAGAGTATTGGACTTCAATAATCAACAGCTTTATGTCTCCATCAGAGTGGGCACAGTGAACTTTAGTTGCAGGCATCACGTTTTTGCTAATCACTTTCTGGTTGCCAACTTTGTAGTTAGAGAGCCTGTGTTGAGAACGGCAAACAAATAATATAATATATAATAAATTATTTTTCACTCGCCGCCCCACAATAGTAAATCAGAAATTATCCTGATTAAACCTCAACCAAAAGTATCCCTCAGGAAATTATTTACGAAATTGTCTTACATATTCAACGGCTCTATGTCTTTCAATATTCTCTGTTTCTTTCATAAAAACTAAATTTTTTGGCTCAGTGGCCTACAATCATTCCAAGAGATTCAAGAAGTTCTATATTTATGTACTACTTGCAATAATAGGAATAGATTACAAGGTGGACGTTTAGGCCTTTATCGAGTTTACTACACAAACGTTTTCAACAGTTTAACATGTTTCAACCCTTCATCATCATCATGCTGGTGGAATCGTACATGTTTGTAATTTTAACCTAATACAAGTTCTCTCACTTTTAGACAAGAAATCGCAATCATGCTTTTCTGTCTACATCAATTTATCCGTTCGTCGAGGATTTACCCTTTTGGCAGTCCTTGCAAGTAACCAACACCTCTCTAATACTCTGTTTCTGTATGGCACCTTCCCCTTATTACCCCTCATGTGGTGTTTTTCTCGAACTGGGTGCCGATTTTGCCTTAAACAGACTCACAACAAAGAAAACAGAAATACAAACAAATAAATAAATCCTCCCCTCTGAATTATTCAAATGTGGCGTGGAATAAACGTTAGACAGAATGATTGTAAATATAAATTTAAAATATAGAGAGAATTTCTCTGTACATCTGTATGTTTCCTTTGTCAACCTTTATTTTCCGTGACACGTTCCTGTCCTGCCATCTGATACGGGTATTTTCTTCCCATCTTATTTATCCTTTTCGCTCTTTCGTCAGTGGCGTCATATTCATCTGTCTAAGAAAATAAATTCATTAAAACATAAGTATCTTTTGTTTTAATTGGTATACGTACTTTTATAGCACAATTTATTGGCTGATGGACATCCAACGTCTGCCGTACAGCTTCTGTTTCTAGCTGTCCTTGATATTCCACTTCTTCCAGCAGTCACGTCCTCATAAACAAGTATAAAAAAGTTTCCAATTTCTTTCTTCCCTAATTCCTTTAATATTCAGCACAAACGCACCTTGGCACGACCTACATATCTTTTCTTTCCTTCCCTACTTATATCTGGGTGCAAGCGCTCCTCGCCATCCTCCTTCCCGTTATTCTACTCTATTAACCTGTGTCCAAATGCAACCTATGCGTGAACCTTAATTACCGCAAATAGCAACACTAGTTCCCTCTATTTTAAGAACAGCCCTATGAAACATCAACCGCATAGTCGCTCTCGATACTCTGAGTAGTAGAAGCCTTCCCCACTTTATGTCCAATTATCACAAAAAAATACGGAGGCTTTCCCTTTTCTATTGCCATCTACTTACTGCTTCGACCTTCACATTCTTCGTGTAAACCCCATTTTTATTCCTCAGATAAAAATCTGTTACTGACCTCATACAGTAACGGATCACTTCTTTTGCAATGGCTCGACACCTTTTAGAGCTGCACCATTTTTTAGCGGCCGTGGCTGTTTTTATTATTGCTTAAATAGCATCCATGACAGAAGAAAACATCACAAAAGTCTAAGTTAACTATCAACACTCCTCTGTATTACTAATCTGTCCTTTGACTCCTTAATAATTTATCCAACCAACTGTTTTCCACATGAATTAAAACTATTTACAAAAGAAAAAGTAACGTCGACTTTTGCTCCATTATGCCAGGCCGATTACCTCCATCTTGTAATTCAATATTGTATTTGTTTGTTCCACACACGAACTCCCTCTTACTCCGTGAAGGGATTGAGGTTGCTGATATGGTGGACACCAAATGATTTTCCTGTTTTCAACGATTCCAGTTCAGCGCGTTGTCGCGTGCAATTCTGCGGATTCGCATGGGCCCTTCAGAGACCGAAAATAATTTGTGACACACCGGTTTTTGTTTGTTCGACCAACGGTGAGAACTTACCAATAGCTTCCGTCCTAATTGTGTCTAATCCTCGCTTTTTTGCCTCCTCTTTCCTTCCTTTTCACGGCTGCCGCCATGAGATGGATTATCGCTTGTTTGACAACGTTGTTGCGTCGCTCCTTTTCTCTCGGCGGGTAGGCCACTTACTCTCATCCGATCTTGCGGTTGTCGGTTCTTCAGTACCGTGATAGACGGAAACTTGGTGCAGCCGTGCGGCAGTTCACTCACGACATTCTTGAAGTCTGGCAAGAATACGTCCCAGCTCGTGTTCTGTTTCGAACAACAAATCCTACATAGACTTCCTAAATCACGCATTATACGTTCTGAAGGGTTGGATGCAGGTCTGCAAGATGAGGTTAAAACAGGTGTAATCTTGAACCTTTTTAACGTTTCAATCGATCGTTGCGATCGAAACTGTGGACCGTTATCCGAGATTTTCCAAATGACCCAACTGTGCCAAGAAATCCATCTCGAATGCTTTAGAAACCGTCACTGCTGTTGGTTTGCGCAGAGGCGTGAATGTCATATATTTTTAAGTTAATTCTCTAAACACGAAAATATAACAAACAAATTGTTTTGACCTGGGCAGTGGCCTAGAAGGTCACTGGCCGCGAGCTGCTTTAATTTCTCCGGGATAATCGAAAACATAGGTACCTGCATGCCTTGTGTCGAGGGTTTACCCTTTTAGCAGTCCTCACAAGCAGCCAATACCTTTCAAACCCACCGTTCCGTACTCTTAAAATAAAATATCTTTCATTCCAAAGAACATTTTCTTGGTGGAAAGTGAGTGTATCGTATCGCATGGTCGATAAAATCTTTTGGAAGGCAGAGCAACCATATCGACTCGTCTGTGTTCTCCTACAGAATAATATCCCTTTTCTCAACAAGTAGAACTACCTGATATTCGCTTGGCTCTTGTCCTTCCATCCATTCTTGATGACTAGTAGTACTGGGTCTTTACCTTGCCTTTTTGGAATATCCTTTAGTGACGTGAATATGAGGTTTTCCGCGGCTGCCCTTTTAAAATAAAACAAACTGAAGTGATTTTCTTCAGCATTCTCATTCGCATCTTCCGTCAACCGTGATAATGCGTCTGCCACAACAGTCGTCGAACCAGGTACGTATGTTATTGAAAAATCTAACTCCTGAAGATATAAGATCCAGCCGGTAAAACGATCATGTCTCAGTTTTGTCGAAATCAGAAACTCTAATGCTTTATGATCAGTATGGACATTTTTCTCCCGAACACAAAATAACGAAATTTCTGGAAGGCCCACACTACTACCAATGCCTCTAGTTCTGTCACGGAACGGTTCCGCTCAATCGTAGATAGCATTCTGCTGCCCAACGCTATTGTTTTCCTAACCATTCTGCCATCTTCTTCATATTCTTGAAAGACATCCACACCAAGTCTCGTTCTTGCCGAGTCTGTGATTATGCAGAAATCTTATGACAGATCTGGATGGGCCAGAACCGGTGCGTTAATCACTGCTGACTTTAAAGCTTGGAATTCTTCGACTACTGTCGCGTCCCGTACTCACGGCGTGTTCTTTTCTGTCAACGCACACAGGTGTGAGGTCGCTAGTGTTACAATCTACACCATTTTTTTTAAATTAATGTCACCAAGAAAGCTTCTCAATCTTTTCTTTATGTTTGGGGAAAGGAGTTTAGCAATTGCTTGTGTTCCAAAAGCTTTACACGCAGCGATCCAAAAAATGATTTATCTACATTGACGGCAACGCCATGACTTTTCAGTGTGCTAAGGAGTGTCCTCAGTACCTCATTGTGCTCTCCCCATGAGTTTTCCGCTATCAGTATGTCATCCTCGTAGACAGTGATGTATTGCTTCAAGGTACCATCCAGTACGCTATCCAAACAACGAATAAAAGCAGCTGATGATATATTTAATCCAAACGGTAAACTTTTGAACTGGTAACATCTACCGAAAGCAAGAAATTCCGTATATTTGCGACAGCATGGGTGGAGCTGCATCTGCTGGAAACTTGCTCGTAAATCGATCGTTATAAATAATGATATTCCATGATACTTCCGTAATAAGGTCTCCAGCTTCTCTGTCTCGGGCACAATAATAGTGTTTATCGTCCGAGAGACCAGTACAAGGCAGATTGATTTATCCTTCACCACTGCATGCAAAGATCTGTTGTGAGGCATTGTTGCGTGTTTGATTATTCCTTCATTTAGCATCCTATTCAGTTCTTTACAAACGTTTTTTTTCTGTTTACAAGCGATGTTGTGTATGGATTTCCCCAGAACGACTGATGGTCACTGACTTCGAATTTGTACTGGAGAGTTTTTTGCACATCACTTGGGCAAGAATCTCTCTCCATTACGCTGTAAAATACTATATAATTCTTGCTTAGGTTTATCCTCCACGTTATCCTTTCCCTCCTCTATTTCCTCAATCTCCTGATCTATCTCACTCCTCATCTGTGTCTCCTTTTGTCGGAATCGCCGCAGCTGGTTCCGATAAAATTCTTCGTTCGATTCTATCTTCGTTGCTGGTTCCACAAGCAATCTTAGACAACTCGCTGGAATTGTGTCCTAATAGCTTGTTATTTAGCAGTTATTTCTGTCTTTGAAACGTAATTACGCCACGTCCTGTGCGTAATGTGGCGTCGTTTTCCCTCAAGAAATCTATACCGAATATCAATTCTGTGGCGAGCTTACGCACAATAATGAAGTTGCACAAGTTACACTCCAGTTCTTGTCCCTGACATGTAAATTCTGTTCTAGCCTGTCTATTTATTTCCGTGTATTTGCCTACAATCGCCCCCTTTATGCGTGTCTTTTTTAAAGACAGCACCGACCTCCGAGACTCCTTGTAACATCTTTCAAAGGCGAAATCGGAAATCACTCAGATTTTACTTCCACTATGTAAAATTCCCTTCAGTTTTACCTTCCTCACTGTTATCTTTATCACTGGGCGTAGCTCCAGTGTGCATAACGCTTCCTTTTTTTCCAATAGAATCACCGACATGTGACACTGTTAATCACTTCCTTTTACTCACCATGCTTGCTGGATATTTCTGTGGGATCACCTCTTTGATCGCAACTTACTTGTTTCTCTTCTGCTCTGACTTGCGTTTTCCACTACATTTGGTCCAGCCTGTGTTTCCGAATTCTCCTCATCATACTCGAAATTTTCTTTCCAAATTCCTAAATATGTATCTTCATCTATGTCTTGTTCATCGCCTGGAATCGACTCCCAGTCTTCGTCGTCCTCTTCTCTCTCATTTTCCTCTTTCTCTACAACGTGGCTTGACGTATAGATTCTCATTCTCTGATTCCCGTCATTATTTACAACTCGTTCCTCTTCGTTACTGCCGTCGCACTCATATTGTGCAACTGTCCCATCATTTTCATCTCTCCTTAGCTGCTCCCCCTCTGACATATTTACAGAATCTAAATTTCACTCTGGTCGGCTCTTAGTTGTTACACGGGTGTTCTAATGACAGATCCCGCTTCTTACATTTGTCGTTGTTGATTGTGATCTGCCGTGTGACCTTTGTCGCGAGCATCTGGTGGCCTAATCTCCGTGTTTCCGCTTCCTGTACCATTTCACTAAGTTGTGGCCAAGTTGCCACATATTGTGGGCGATTGTTCGGTTGGTAATAGTTTCCGACAACCCTGTTTGGTGGCAACATCTGGAACTACCCATCCATGTCAGGTGGTCTGTTCTGTAGTTTCTTTCGTTACTCTCTCATGGCGGCGATCCACGAAAATTATTAGGATTGTTCTTATTGTTACCTGCTCCTGATGCTCATTGAAATCAAACTCCAATTCCCTCAATATGTTTCTGAATGCTTCTACGTCTTTGTCACACCTGCCGGCCAATACTTGCTGATAACTGATAGGTAATTTCATATAGCAAGATCATATGATTTCGCTCGCTCTTTATGGCGTGCCAAGTACTGGTTTTTTCGTAAAACACTGTCAAAAAAACGTCGCCGGAATCTGCTGTTATGATTATTCTAAATCTTTGTGCATCGCAGTTTCTTGCTTGATGCGCTCTTGAGTTCCGTTTGACCCACATATCACAAGGAAAGCATCTTTGAAGTCTTGATACGAACTACACGTTTGTGCAATCTTACCCATTCAAACTACCGGGTCCGCTACTAAATGTGCACTCAAGTAGTCTAGTTGGTGTTGCTATGGTGGTAATGATAAAATGATATATTTGGAATTTCTGTATGGAAACGATATGCTTAAAATCAAATGATTCTTCCAGCCGAGCATGCGTCCTGTCAGCTGTTTTTGTTTCTCTGTATACTGCTGCAGGTCTCCCGTGTGCTCTTGACTCACTACGTCTACTTTCCTTTGCGACAAACTCTTTCATGTCCGCTGCAAGCGTCTTCATGAGTAGAGTGCAAATATTTCGTGAGTTGTCATCCGTCCCCAAACGTGAACGTCGCGCAGTCACCTCACGAGAAGTATTCTCGTTCCTAATTCTTCTTTCCTGTGCTGTACTCGACTGGAGCAATGATTGATTTTCCTCATTTTTGCTGGTTGTAGCTATAGTCGAATTTCCAAGATGCTCGCATCTCTTCTGTATTTCGCTTGAGATTAATTTCTCCTTGCGCGATTCTAACAGTACTGTGGTTTCATCTAATTTCGTGACACTATCAGCATCAGTATTATCCAATCTTTTCTGGTGGTTTTTTGTTGTTTCTGCCTGCTGCTTATATTTTCCAGTTCTTTTCCCGGGACTGGAAGTTGTTGTAGTTGCGTATTTATTCCTTCCTGTGCCTTCTCTAAGACTTCTGCCAACTGTTTAGCCGATTTCTCTATCTTCTTGGCTTCCGTAGCCTCATCCTTTGCTTTCGTTGCTAATATTTTTACATCTCTCAAACTGTCTGTCGAAATATCCCATTTTTCCTTTATATCTTTCCTAGTTACCTTCTTTCGCCTCATTCTTCTGTTCCATTTTTTGCAAAAATTGCAATAAAACAAGTTGTGAGTTACTTTGCTCATCTCTTCTACTGGGAATTGACGCTTCTAAATTAAACTGACAATGTGTGCCTCGTGGGATTAGCCGAGCGGTCTCCGGCGCTGCAGTCATGGATTGTGCGGCTGGTGACGGCGAAGGTTCGAGTTCTCCCTCGGGCATGGGTGTGTGTGTTTGTCCTTAGGCTAATTTAGGTTAAGTAGTGTGTAAGCTTAGGGACTGATGACCTTAGCAGTTAAGTCCCATAAGATTTCACACACATTTTAACAATGGGTCTGCAGTGGTGAAACTGCCCTGCTGCTCCTATCTGTCCCTTCTACGTGGTAATGTCTGATCATTTTAACTGCACCCTCCTGTCCTGAAGCGACAGTGGCGTCCTCTTTCTCATTCTGCCTGTCATATCTGATAACACTCTGACATCACATGCCCCGTCTGTTCAGTTTGAAGCACAGATGCTCTTCCCTCACACCTGATAATTCCCTATCTTGATCTCGCTCCATTTTCGAAATTTTCATTAACATAAATAACTCCCTAGCTCCTCTCGTCTGATTCCTGCTCCTCATTCGAACATTTATTGAAAACACCTCAAGACACATATTATTAAACCGATGCAAAATAATTTCGACGCTATACCAACGCTGGCAGATTGATAGTATGTGGAGCAAATCGGCACAAACCAGAGAAACCTGAAACATCTCATACATGCATTGTTTAATTCGCGCCAGCCAAATTTTTATAACTAACGTAGATTTATGTCTCTAGAAGCGTGATTATAAACAAATCTAATTGTAATTGTGAACAATTTTACTTCTCTCTTTGCTACGTTGGGAAAACTGTTTTAAAAACATTTCTGAAAATTTGAAAGTGCAACTTCTTATTCCTGACTACATCACAAAGTCTCCAGTCACTGTTTTGATCCTGGAACAAGTACTCCAAAAGTGTAATATTTCACCACATATACCTTTAAGTAATCAAGCTGTATCTGTATATAGTTGTACAGTGAAGATTGCAAACTATCATTTGTTATGCAAGGATTTTTTATTAACACAAAATTATGGCCCTACGGATTTCAAAATGGTGGCGGAAAGTAATTTTGTGACGAGGTGAGATACGTACGTAATGAAAGTCAAAGTTACCATAAGTTCGATTGTTTATTTTAAACTCTCACACAAAACGAGTGCAGTAGTTGCACGGAAGTATAACCTGAACATGTTCAATAACATACTGTTCACTGAAAAATTACCACGAGAACACGAAACAGTTACAAGTAATGAAGGTTAGCAGAGATTAGAAACAAGGAACCGATAGGTAGGTTACAACATTATTAGTATATTGATCTGCTCCCGTGATCTCACGACAGTGATCGTCAAATTTTTGAGTCCGTAAAATTATGCATGATAGAACGGCATCTTCCTCCTACTCATTAACACTCTAACATTTACTGAATACATTGCGACCTATTTTTTGTAACAGCATCGCTGTGTTGTCTGCCAGTGCTGCTGTCAGCGGCCACTGCTTCAGACGATGCCTGTGAATCCCGAAAAGCTGCCTAAAGCGAACTTTTCATCATGCGCCAGTTGGAGTAGTCATCGATTGATAAGCGTCATTTCTACTGAAGCGTCCTCCCACTTCTCAACAATTTTTCAAAACTACCGCATGAGACCAGGGTGACCAATGAAACTCCAACGCTTTCGTGTCCAGAGGCCTACACCTTTGGAAAGGAACATGTTTTGGCGCCGTCCTGTTGGTGCTTCATAGGAGGAGCGCGTTACCATGTCGTTCTCCACGACCCTCGTAAGATTCCTATCTGCTTCATCTATATATGAGAGGCCAGCTACAGGTATTTTTGAGATGAGAAAGTTTCAGTCTCAGTGCTTTGCGAAGAGCATAAAGCCACAAATACCTGTAGCTTTCACAGAGCCTGCATAGTGTCCACTGGTATACTGCTCTCGTATCGGCAGACTGGCGCCGTCTTTGCATTCTCCACCCAAGGCTCGTTGTTGCACGTCTTCCGTTAACTTTACTGTACTTTACAAGGCCCTCACCACAGGAAAACACTTTAGGAACGTGTGAGCGGCGACCATCTCGTGCAGGATTTCGATGACTCCTCTGCAGCTGTGCGGACGTCAGCAGCATTACCTGCAGTACATATTGTGTCGACTTGTGACGGGCATTCCTTGATCCTGTCCAGTATATAAACAACATCCTTTGGTGAGTGCTGTCCTATCTGGTGTCGGCGTCATCTTTTGCATTTGCGTTAAGCTAATGGTGCCCTTTGGCCCGCTTTGATCTGCTGTCTGTCTGTCTGTGAAATTGGTATCCCAGCCAAACGTAGTTCTCAACAAAAACAACGCCTACAAGTACTTGATGTATTTGCAATCACTATCGGATAATCTTTAATTCAAATAAAAGCATACACTATATATAGATAATGTGAAAGTAGACAAAGCCGTCAGTTTCGAAGTCTTTCAACCTCAGCTGTACTTCTTGTTCTCATCTCGCAGGAAACAGAGTCCCCTTAATATAGCTTGGTATTTTAATGACTGCTTCACACACACACACATATATATATATATATATATATATATATATATATATATATATATATAGTTCCACTACATTTGCAATACACAAGGCTGAACATAGAAACTGAACACACACACACACACACACACACATATATATATATATATATATATATATATATATATATATATATATATATATATATGTGTGTGTGTGTGTGTGTTGCAATACACAAGGCTGAACATAGAAACTGAACACACACACACACACATATATATATATATATATATATATATATATATATGTGTGTGTGTGTGTGTGTGTGTGTGTGTTCAGTTTCTATGTTCAGCCTTGTGTATTGCAACACACACACACATATATATATATATATATATATATATATATATATATATATATATGTGTGTGTGTGTGTGTGTGTGTGTATGTGTGTGTTCAGTTTCTATGTTCAGCCTTGTGTATTGCAAATGTTGTGGAACTAAGGCGCTTCAATAAGACTAGGCAGTGGGTAGTTTTAAAAACTTGACAATACCTGCCTTATGTATTGAACCGGTTGTCAAAACTAAGTTTATAGCTTCTCTATTAATATATGTCTCACAGTCTGTGAGAGTTAGCTTTTATTTAGCCTAACAGTTATACACCAGGTGTAATGTTCCCACCGCCGAATTACGTGTTGCTTCTTCTCTATATGGGACACGAGTCAGGGTGGAGTGCTGAGGTTCAGGGACAAGGAATGCTCCCGATGTGGAAGTATATCTCGCACAAAATAACGTGGCACCATCGCAGAAACGCATTCTCATCGTTAGAGTTGGGCTATGGCATCATGTTGTTCCGAAGACGCGGCCGCCTAAGCTGATTGACGGTTAGGGATGGCGCTTATCGCTGAAAAAATCGGATCTCGGTTTTATCGTTTTTTCCTTTCAATGCAACTTTAACCGTACTGTTAACTCGACTCAAAATAAGCATTTTCTGAAATAACCGATTTTCGGTTTATTAAACCTATTACTACCTGTAATAAAAATAAAAACATATTGAAAACATCTTCAACTTTTGTAGTCCTGTCTTCCTCAGTATCGTGAAATATTACGTTTTATTGATAGTTTTTATTTTTGGACCGTCTAACTGCAACTGAGTGAAACACAATTTCCGTGCCATAAGCGTTTCACCTTATTATCTGCAAGGCATCTTCAGTAACCTATAATATGTACATATTCTTATTTACTTAACATTTTGGGGCAATGTACCTATAGATTATAAACAGTTCTTGTAGTTGAAACTTTCTGGCAGATTAAAACTGTGTGCCGGACCGAGACTCGACCTCAAGACCTTTGCCTTTCGCTGGCAAGTTTAATATCAGCGCACACTCCGCTGTAGAGTGAAAAATTTCATTCTAGAAACATCCCCCAGGCTGTGGCTAAGCCATGTCTCCGCAATATCCTTTCTTTCAGGAGTGCTAGTTCAGCAAGGTTCGCAGGAGAGCTTCTGTAAAGTTTGGAAGGTAGGAGACGAGGTACTGGCAGAAGTAAAGCTGTGCGGACGGGGCGTGAGTCGTGCTTGGGTAGCTCAGTTGGTAGAGCACTTGCCCGCGAAAGGCAAAGGTCTCAAGTTCGAGTCTCGGTCCGGCACACAGTTTCAATCTGCCAGGAAGTTTCATATCAGCGCAATAACATCCGACAGTCGGCAACACAATGAAAACATTGCATCAGAACAAGTGCTCAGTTCCTAGTGCTGTAAAATATGGAAAACAAAAACCCCAAGTGGCAATTCTAAGAAGAGGAAGGGCACCAAAAATGGAACAGAAACATAAAATGTAGAAAATCGTCCACGCAACCTGTAAGTAGAACTACAGCATAGAAAAAAACCAACGACCAGAACTGTTTATAACCTTCAGGTACAGTGCCCAAAATGTAAACTACATAGTAAAAATATGCGCAGATTCCAGGCCACTGAAGATGCCCTGCAGAGAACAAAGGGTAAACGCGTATGGCACGAAAATTGTGTTTCATTCTGTTACAGTTACACGGTCCAAAAATAAAAATTATCAATATACGATAATAGATTGAAAAATTTGGACACTCTCATTTCAAGATACATGAAATCAAAATATTAAATTAAATAGGGAAATAAAAGAAAACTTAGTCCATCCATCGTTGCTTTTCTCGGAAAGTGATAAGTGGTATTCTCCTACTGCTTCTAGTTTTTTGAAACTCTTTTCAAAAATCATGTTGTAATCAGGAACCACTCCATTATTTGGACATTACGACTGGTCAGTGCAAAAAGGTGCAAACTGAGGCTGAAGGGCTATTTTTCGTGTCAGTTTGTCGTTCTCAAGGGTTACAACCGGATGCATGTTATTTAGATACAGTCAGCAGATCAGTTGCTTTCTATTTTTATTGTAACTGTGATTTTTAAGTTTCCTCCTTATATTATGTCACAGGTTTGTTATGCCTTTTCCCGTTTCTATTCTTTTAAAGCAAATGGACCATTGTACTTCACTGATGCTGCACTTCGTAAAATACTTCTGAACTACATTTGATGTCTGACGACGACAGTGAGAAACTGCCATATATACCAGATGGGGCAAGTCTTGCACACTGCATGTACACACCTGATTGGCCACACCATATGGTAACAGGTACATTGTCGTCTCAGTAATGCTATACCAATTCTTATGCCGTGTGTTCGTTGCTCGTTTCTGTCACTATTGTTATTAAAGTAGCATTGATCGCTTTTCCCATTTTCTATAATAAAGTAGTATCTCAAATCAATGCAGATTTTGCAGGCAAAAAGTACTCTTTCTTTAAAAAAGGTTTATTTAAAAACGAAAAATGTTAGCACTGCTGCTAATTGACGTTCCCGTTTTCTTACTTGGTTATTAGCAAAAAATAAGAAGCACCTTTCATAAGCGAGACCAAACAAATACCGGAATTCATAATTAAAATACCAGTATCGGTTTTAATCGGTCAGCTTTTCGCATCACTACTGTCGCCTGCCCATGTGGGCACTTGAAACGTTGTTGTTGTTCTCTCTTTACAACATCATACTGTAGTTGCAGAGAAAGTCCTTCATAACAACGTGTAGTTGTGTGTAATGCTATTAAACTTTTGACAGAAGAGAAAATGAGGAAGTGACATTCTCATTAGAAACTGTACTTGGCAGGGTTGCAGAACTAGTGCATTCGCTCAATAATGGGAATAAAGGAGGGGGGAAAACATGGCTACAAGAGCTTCTCGCGGCTTCGCTACTGAGAAAAGGCACAGAAGGAGAAGATGAAAATTTTATTTTTAGCAATACTGATGAGCAGGTGTACTGTCCCCAGTTTAAATATTACAAAAACTTGAAAATCGCATTTTTAAAAAAAAACACACTTATATTGGATTATACGTGAACATTAACCGCTCAGGCGATATGTAATTTTCTCTCATCATTATTATTATTATTATTATTATTATTATCATATAAAATTCTGTGCGTCATTTTCGAGTGCAAAGAATAAAAAAGATGCATTCTGACAACAATGCATCACATAGACGGAAGTGGAACCATCTTTTTTCATCTTTTATCCATTATCACTCTCTCTCTCTTGTCTTCGATGCCAGTAGTCGGACATTTTGACGAGTGCTGTTGAACGTAAGCATTATTGTACTTGTAATCAGATAATATATTATTTTCATGCTATTATTCACTTTTAATTGTAAGAGGTGAGCCCTATCTCATGTCCGCTTCCTTTGAATATCAGTAATTCAAGTTATTTTCAGCGCAACAATTGCAACCACTGCCGCCATTACGTGGCAATTTTAATTTATTAAATTAGCGGAAGCGAATTATTCGCCCGCTTCAATTATAATACACATTTTTTTCACAGCCGCCAGCCACTGCAACGGAAGACATAGCTTTATGATTTTTATTTTCAGTTTAACAGCCGAGATTCAGAGCCACGACTCAGACTGCAATGCATTAAGAAAGAAAATGGTAAGAAATTATTCTCTCGCGTCGTGTATGGGCAAGTGCAAATAATAATCAGAGATCTCATGTTTGAGCAGAAACATTTAGCCGAGGCAAGAACCTAAATAAGTTTAGTTAATTTTTCAACTTACATGTGACGTGTTACAAGATCAGTGGGTCTTACAATTATTAACGTGATTAATGATTTTGCTAAGGATTAAGTTTCATGGAACAAACCGTCTTACAAAATGCAATTTAATTCAAATCAGAGAAAAAATCAGAATTAAACTAATAACCAAATCAGCAATTAATTTTGAGAGATGCCCACCACGTAATAACGACATTCATATAAAAAGAAAGAGAGAAATATTTTACATTATCATAAATCACGCGAGACAGGTTAACAAGTTTAAATTGTCGCTGTCATAATAAGTGACGTTTTTCTCTACTCTACATTTTTGTAGATTTTTTGTTTTATGAGATATCCTTCTCACAGTGTGTGGTCGATCTTGTTTCTCTTCGATTTATCCTTTGTTTATGTGAATCTTTCCCATTCAGTACTCCAGTGAAAAACTATTGACTTTGAATGTCTATATTTGTCAAATTATTTACTGTACTGATACAACCTGTTAAAACAACATTGTCTGAAGACTCGATAACTGTAGGTGAGATTTGATACGAGCTACACGTTTGTGAATAGGCTTCAGCTGTCGGATATCACGTGGCGGCCCTTCCCAGCGGAGACCCCTCCACTACCATTGGCTCATACCCTACTGTGTCACCTGCACATCTAGAAGCCAAGTTATTTTGCGCGCCCTCTAGCACTATGATTCGTTGCCAGCCTGCTCAGGCGACACGGAAAGTGTTCTTCTTGGCGAAGTCAACGAGCCGACGAAGACGGCGCACTGTCTCTTAACGTGCGTACCTTGTACTGTTCCGTCCACTGAAACGTCTCTCAGTAATGTATCCATCTGCAGCAACGGACTGGAGGACCATTTTAGACCAAATAGCCATAGTAGTGTCAGGAAACTATGTTGATTAAAATTACTATTTCATTAACAGTTAAGGCTGCCAGTCTGAAATTAGACAGCCAGAAACTGCTTGCCTAATGGACACGTTAGTGACTCTCATATTCTCTCAACGGATGGTTGTATAAATTCACAGATTAATATTAATTAGTTAGCCACCAACTGCTTCCCGAAAAAATCTAACTGCTGTAAAATTTTCTGTTGGGTCTGTACATCATAATTCTGAGCCTCCAGCTGTGTAAAATGTTCCGGTCTCTGACGTGGGAACAGATTGCAGCACCACATACTAAACCGTATGTTACACAGTCTTGGAAAAATCTAATGATAATTCATTTGTCTTCACCCGACACTTTATTTTCAGATATTTCTTTAGCTGCTTTTCTGTAAGGGCACTAGTACTACTATTTGTCTTTAATGTGATATAGACAAGAAACTCTTCTAATCAGTACCGAATCGCCGGCCGGTGTGGCCTTGCGGTTCTAGGCGCTTCAGTCTGGAACCGCGTGACCGCTACGGTCGCAGGTTCGAATCCTGCCTCGGGCGTGGATGTGTGTAATATCCTTAGGTTAGTTAGGTTTAAGTAGTTCTAAGTTCTAGGGGACTGATGACCTCAGATGTTAAGTCCCATAGTGCTCAGAGCCATTTGAACCATTTTGAGTACCGAATCTTTGTATATCGCTAGTGGCAAACGCGGAAAAGCTTTTATCTGCGGTTTTGTTTCAGTCGTCAGAAACTGACACACATTAAACATCACTTGTACAATTCACAGCGAACAGTGCACATTAGAATTTCTACACAGCGTCCACAGAGTATGATTACTGCTGTGTAGTACAGAGCGTATTTTTCATGTCTAATATGAATTATAATAAGCTTATGCACGGTGTCACAGAAGGAATGGTAAATGCTTAAGGATTTGTCGGAAACGATCATCCAAAGCAAGAAAGACTAGTAAACATCGACTCTAGAATGCACGCGATGAGAGCTATGAACAAAAAAAATGGCTCTGAGCACTATGGGACTTAACAGCTATGGTCATCAGTCCCCTAGAACTTAGAACTACTTAAACCTAACTAACCTAAGGACAGCACACAACACCCAGCCATCACGAGGCAGAGAAAATCCCTGACCCCGCCGGGAATCGAACCCGGGAACCCGGGCGTGGGAAGCGAGAACGCTACCGCACGACCACGAGATGCGGGCAGCTATGAACACTTACACATCTTCGACACTATGAAGAATCTCTTCTACTGCAAACTCTTTCCTTTCCATATTTTGAGAGATAATGATATGGACGAAAACAAGAAAAAAATCCAGTAAACATGCGCTCTGAAGTGGACACCTTAAGAGCGATATTTACTAGAGAATACCTCCTCTCAAAATATGAAAAGCGAAGAGCTTACAGTAGAAGACATTTGTTTCATGTTATCGAATGCCTCCTACCAAAATATGGAAAACCAACACCTTACAGTAGAAGAGATTTGTTTCACGGTATGGAAGATGAAGTAATTTTCATAGCTCTTAAGGTATGCATTTTAGAGCTCATGGTTACTAGAATTTTTTTCTTTGTATGATCTTTCTTTCCAGATCCCTGAGTACTGACCATTCCTCCTGGAACATCTTGTATAGTTAATGGCGAATTTTAAAATTGTTACTTGTGTTTTGCTTGTAGTCCTCTTATGCAGAAAATCACACATATGTAACTTCTCTTACACAATTCACAGTGCACAATACACGTGCTAAACGGAAACGCACAGTAAACAAACTATCATAGATATTTTACGTATTGTCAATAGAGATGCCACATCTCGTCTATAGAGAATGCATGCTGTTCTATACAGCAGATGCTGTTTTTCATATGTTGACGGTATTAGTATTTGCTAATGTATTAGTTACAAGGGTACTTATTTCTACATATCACTGTTTTATTTGCTCATTTAAAGATACCATCAAAGCACATGAGGGAATTCACTGAGTCACTTTCCAGGTTTTAATATTTCTTGTTTATACTTTTTATCTCTCTCTCTCCCTCTCTCTCTCTCTCTCTCTCTCTCTCTCTCTATATATATATATATATATATATATATATATATATATATATATATATATAATTAGTGGTGGCATAGCAAAATTTTAGTTTGTAACAAATACACCAAACAAATATTTGCTAATAGTAATTAAACGTCAGAAAGTCCAAGGAAAGGCAAGGTTCATACTTTTGCCTATTTAGCCGGCCGCGGTGGCCGAGCGGTTCTAGGCGCTTCAGTCTGGAACCGCGCTGCTACTGCCGTCGCAGGTTCGAATCCTGCCTCGGGCATGGATGTGTGTGATGTTCTTAAGTTAGTTAGGTTTAATTAGTTCTAAGTCTAGGGGACTGATGACCTCAGATGTTAAGTCCCATAGTGCTTAGAGCCATTTTGCCTCTTTCAGATAATAATAATTTCAGTAAGTAAACCTCATATAACGGTAAACTTCTGAACGTAACAAAAGAGCGTGATTTAATCGCATGTTAAAACAAACTGATATCAAAAGTAGTAGCAGTAATGTATAATACGCCTGAAAACACAAAAAATGAGAAATAAAATGTATGCGAAAGAAAGGTAAAATGAGCTGCAGGCGCCTAAGGTGCTCACAGTTATACCAGTGCGGGGGCAGTCCCACCAGCATGCTGCAGCCGTCGAATGGGCAGTGAGTCAGGCAGTCCTTCATCTTACTGTATATTGGGAGCCGCCGGCTCGTGTTGATATACATGGGCTGTGGGAACGTCATCGTCGCCGGAAGCAGCTCAGACTGACGAGAAACGCTTGTGACAGGAACCACTATAGCGCATCTGGATATCTCCACTGGCCGACCCGGTTCTAGGCGCTTCAGTCTGGAACCGCGAGACCGCTCAGAGCCCTTTGAACCATTTTTGATATCTCCACAATCTACACTATTGTAGTAATTCTTTAATAAGGTCGAAGTAGGTACCTGAAGGAACTCACGGGGTTCACTAAGGCAGTTAACACGATAATTTTTCAGATCTGTGTAGATTTCAATGTGCGATGCATTTTTGTTCGTTATGCAAAATATTTACATCAAACTGAATACCGGACATGCTATGACCATTAGTGACAATGGCTCCACCATATAGTTTTGGAGTCTCCAACAGGCTTGGAAATCTGTTGAAGCAAGATAGATCACGTGACTAAAACCACAATTATTAAATTTAGAGAGTGTGTCAGCTGCCATTTATTAAATTTAGAGAGTGTGTCAGCTGCAGTAAGGTAGATGTGGCAAGGTATAAAGCGGCGAAACAGTTAGAAATTTTATCGAGCGTTACAAAAATAGTAACAAGCTGGCGTATGGCGAGTACTTCGGCACCACTGTGACTACAGTTCATTCGTATTCAAAGATTTTTATCTTTTCAGATAAACTATTTGTAACCAAGACAGCGAGTTGTGTAGTTTATTTAGTTAGCAAGATCACCGAAGCTTAAAGCGAACACACTTCAGTTTCTTTTTTTAGTATGGAACTTCACTGAATTGAGCATTTCTGTTTGTTTCAGGAGTGTCCCACTGGCATGGTCGATGAGGAGTCCTTCAAGAACATTTTCTCTCAGTTCTTCCCGCAAGGAGGTGAGTCCACTACCAACACCAGCTACATCGCCGAAAAATGAACGATAGATAAGAAATATGTCACGGTATGACATATTTCACAAGACTTCATGATGTTCAAAATGCGGAATTCTTATATCCCTTTAAAAAGCTGTTACGGAATTATTTGTAGTTGGCAATCTGTTGTTGAAAACTGTAAAGTGAACATTGTGATTTTCAAGCGCTCTTCGACGTAATTAATCATTGTATAGGGCCAACATTCTTCAGCCTTCCGTGCTTCATGCTTCAGAAGGTGATATCAGTCGCTCTGAGAACTGCACTGATTTCATTAGTGAATTACAAATTTCTGCATTTCATGCAATTTTAGCACCTTACTCAGTTTCAAAGTGAAGAGAATCTCGTAGAATGGTAAAATTCTGGATCTAACAAAGGAGATTCTTTTACTAGTACACCGTAATTAAAGCTACTCCAATCGATTCGTTTTATACAACCCACACTACTTGTGTATCACGAACTGTATCCAGACAGGCGACAAGCCGGCCGAAGTGGCCGTGCGGTTAAAGGCGCTGCAGTCTGGAACCGCAAGACCGCTACGGTCGCAGGTTCGAATCCTGCCTCGGGCATGGATGTTTGTGATGTCCTTAGGTTAGTTAGGTTTAACTAGTTCTAAGTTCTAGGGGACTAATGACCTCAGCAGTTGAGTCCCATAGTGCTCAGAGCCATTTGAACCAGACAGGCGACAGCGTCTCAGAGCTTTGGACGACTGTTAGCAAACGACATGTACTGTAAAAAATACAAGTGAAGATTGGCAAAGAGTTATACAGTATTTTTGGACCAAGATACAACCTTACTTTCACTTTGTTATCGAGGGTTCTCCATTCGTTCTTTGTGTAATTAGCGGTGTAAGCATACAGATTTTGGATGTGTCTATTAGTTTATTCCGTTTATAGTACTTAATGGTTCTACACTAGCCATTTTGATATGTCCATTAATTTCCTAGTTTCCAATGGTGAAAACACTTTATAAGTCAACATTTGTGAACCATTTGCAATAGATTAAGTGCTATAAAAGGGATAAATTTACAGAGTCATCAAAAACCTGTGTGACTACACTGCTAATTACGCAAAGAAAGATTGGAGACATTTTTTGGCGGAAGTATGGTATGTCTTGGTTCAAAAATACTGTGTAACTCGTGGTCAATTCTCAGTTGTATGTTTTACACTGTGAATCCGTATGCTAACAGTCACCCAAAGCTCTGAGAGGGTACTTATGTAGATTATCGGGCTGTCGCTTGTCTCGATACTTTCCTGATACAGACGTATGTATGTATTAAACCTGGGACCTAGAAACGATGAAGAGGCATCGTCCCGCCGTAGCCCTCAATGGTTCACTACCCAACAACAGGCCACAACAGTCCACCCACCCTACCGCCGCTCCACACCGAACCCAGGGTTAAGGTGCGATTCGCCACCCAGTGGACTCCCCGGGTACGTCTCATACCAGACGAGTGTAACCTCAAATGTTTGCGTGGTAGAATAATTATGGTGTACGCGTACGTGGAAACGATGTTTGCGCAGCAATCACTGACACCGTCCAACTGAGGCGGGAAAAGGGGAACCAGCCCGCATTCGCCGATGTAGATGGAGAACCGAATTAAAAACATCCACAGGCTGGCCGGCACACTGGACCTCGACATAGCGCAGGGTGCACAAAACGAATCCGTAGGGACAGCTGAAACACCCCGTACAAAAAAAAGCAAATTGGTATCTTGAACGTAGATTTTTTTTCCTATCTTCTGACAGGATTGATGTGGCCCACCACGAATTCCTCTGCTGTGTCAATCTCTTCATATCGGAGTAGCACTTGCAAATATACGTCTTCAGTTATTTGCTGGATGTATTCCGATCTCTGTCGTCGTCTACAGTTGTCACCTTCTACAGCTCCTTCTAGTACCGTGGAAGTTATTCCCTGATGTCTTGATAGATGTCTTGCCATCCTGCCCCTTCTTCATTGATTCTGTGGAGAACTTCCTCATTTCTCACCTTATCAACCCATCTAATTTTCAACATTCTACCGTAGTACCACATCTCACACGCTTCGATACTCTCCTTTTCCGGTTTTCCCACCATCAATGTTTCACTGCCATACAATACTGGGTTCCAAATGTACATTCTAAGAAATATCGTCCTCAAATTAGGGCCTATATTTGATACTAGTAGACTTCTCTTGACCAGGAATGGCTTTTTGTCAGTGCTAGTCTGCTTCTATGTCCTCTTTGCTCCGTCCGTCATGGGTTATTTTGCTGCCTCGGTAGCAGAATTTCTTAACTTCGTATACATAGTGATCCCAAATTCTGGCGTTGTTCCTCGCTGTTGTCATTTCTGCTACTTCTCATTACTTTTATCTTTCTTCGATTTACTCTCATTCAGTATTCTGTACTCATTAGACTGTTCATGACATTCAACACATTCTGTAATTCTTCATCATTTTCACTAAGGATACCAATATTATCAGCGAGTCTTATCGTTGATGTTCTTTCACCCTGAATTTGAAATCACTCTTGAACCTTTCTTTTATTTACGTTATTGCTTCCTCGATGTACAGATTGAATAGTAGGGGTGAAAGACAACATTCCTGTCTTACACTCTCTTCAATCCGAGCACTTCGTTGTTGGTGTGTCACTCTTATTGTTCCCTCTTGGTTCACGTACATATTGCACCCGTCTTCCCCTATAGCTTACCTAATTTGTTTCTCAGAATTTCGAACAACTTGCATCATTTTCCATTGTCGAACACTTTTTCCAGTTCGACAAATCGTACGAACGTGTCTTGATTCAACCGCAACGTCAGAACTGGCTTTTGGAGCCTTTATCTTTCCTAAAACCAAAGTGATCATCCACCACATCCTCAGTTTTCTTTTCCATTCTATTGTGTATTATTTTTGTGAGCAGTTTGGATGCACGAGCTGTTAAGCTGATTGTGCGATAATTCCTGCACTTGTTGGCTCCTGCAATCTTCGAAATTGTGTAAATTATGTTTTTCCGAAAGTCAGATGGTATATCGCCAGACTCATACGTTCTACACACCAACGTGAACAGTCGTTTTGTTACCGCTTCCACCAATGATTTTAGAAATTGTAATGGAATATTAGCTGTCCCTTATACCTTATTTGATATTAAGTCGCCCAAAGCTCTTTTAAATTCTGATTCTAATATTGGATCCCCTATCTCTTCTGTATCGACTCTTGTTTCTCCTTCTATCACGTCATTAGACTTTTCCTCTCCCTGATATCGGCTTTTAATGCACTCTTTCCAACTATTGGCTCTCTCCTCTGAATTCAACGGTCGAATTTCCGTTGCAGACTAAATGTTACAGCCCTGGCTTTCAGTTTCATCAAAGGTTGTTTTAACTTTTCTGTACTCTGCGCCAGTCGTTACGACTATCATTTCTATTTCGATTTCTTTCGCATTTTTCAAGCAGCCACTTCGCCTTACCTTCCCTGCATTTCCTATTCATTTCATTCCTAATAGACTTGTACTTTTGTATTCCTGAATTTCCCTGAGCGTTGCTGTGTTTCCTTCTTTTATCGATCAGCTGCCGGCCTTCTGACCGAGAGGTTCTAGGCGCTTCAGTCCGGAACCGCGCTGCTGTTACGGTCGCAGGTTCGAATCCTGCCTCGGGCATGGATGTGTTTAATGTCCTTAGGTTTGTTAGGTTTAACTATTTCTAAGTCTAGGGGACTGATGACCTCAGATGTTAAGTCCCATAGTGCTTAGAGCCATTTGAACCATCGATCTGTTATCCATGGTTTCTTGGCAGTACTTCTTTATTCCTTAGTACTTTCGTATCCCACTTCTTCGCGCGTTGATTCTTCTTGGCCAGTCTCTTAAACTTCAGCCTACTCCTCATCACTACTAAACTGTGATTTGAATCTTTATGTGCTCCCAGCTACATATTACAATATATTATCTGATTTCTTAATCTCTGCCTGACTATGATGTAATATAACTGAAATCTTCCCGAATCTCCTGGCCAATTCCAAGTATATATCCAACTTTTGTGGTTCTTGAACACAGTATTCGCTATTATTTGCTAAAATTTATTGCCAAACTCAGGTTTTCTCCTCACTCATTCACATTGCCAAAAGCGTATTCTCCCATAGCCTTTTCTTCTACTCCTTTCGTCTGCAGCTTGTAACCTCCACACATAATTCTTTCTCATTTGTAACCTCCCTACAAAATATAATAAATAATATGAATAATGATTCTAATTTAGTGTAACCTCAAAACAAAATTCTTTCACAGTGTAACCTTCCCACAAAATTCTTTCTGATTTAATCTAAGCTCAAAATTCATTCACATTTAGCGTAACCTCAAAACAGAAAAATTCCTAAACCTCTCAGTAGTAAAAATTATAATTATGTCGTTCACATTCAGTGTAACGTCCCAATAAAAAATTCAGTAACCTGGTAATAAAACAATGTAACCAACCTCTCAATTAAATTGTCGCTTACTTATGACTTTTCAATAATTCACTGTGAATTTAACCTGGTAAATTTTGGACGACAGCAGTGCTGCGTCATGGCCCTGGAAGATCATCCTGAATAAAAAAAGGAAAAATACTTACCTCAAAGAAGTCGCCGGATATATCTGCTCTTACAATAAATTTTTCCGGCACAACTCTGTGCAATGCTGGCCGGTATATCTGTCATTTATGAAAGGAAGCAACTGATTTTTCTATTGCAATAATCGCGATGATCATGGATGGGAGAAATTAGTAAATTCTTTAAATTGAAATGAATGGTTGTTAAAGTTACTTTTTATGAGAAATATTATTATGAGATTTTTAAAAGATTTACATGGGACTTGAGATAACATTACTACATATGCGCGAGGCTGCTTTTTACCTTATACAATAATACTCAGGCTCCGACATCGCTGCGCCGCGACTGGGCCAGCCAACACGATACACCAGACCAGACCAGAGCAGACTCCAGACTAGCAACAACTTACTGCTACAGCTACACAGTTCCTACTGCAGTCAACACTGCTCTCTGGTCAGAGATTCTCTTATACCTTGCATATCGCAGGCAGCGCATGAGCAATACATCGAAATTACATCTGCTCGGACCTCTTACATAACCCTCCACTTGGGGGGCAAACATTTGGCAGCGATGGTGAGTCAATTGGACTTGCCATGAGCAACAAATTTTCTAAAATCTACTTAATTAACTAAGTTTACAGTCACAGAGTATATACATATATATAAGTGCAGAACATGAAATGAAATAGAGTGCACATGCACTGAGTACAGAACATATCAAGCAATGACAAAATGTATACGCAATGAGTATAAAACATATTAACAAGTGACATAAAGTGCACACGCACTGTATGTATAAGAAATGACAAAATGTATACACAATGAGTATAAAACATATTAACAAATGACATAAAGTGCACACGCACTGTATATATAAGAAATGACAAAATGTATACGCAATGAGTATAAAACATATTAACAAATGACATAAAGTGCACACGCACTGTATATATTTTTTACCATTTTACAAGTACTAGGAAAGGAAAGGGAAGGATTGCATCATGGTTGTAGCACAGTAGGTTGCACGTAGCTGCACTGAAAGTCCATATCTTTCTACAGAAGCGCAACACCAAGTGAGACAATCTGAAGTTCTCTTCCCTGAAGTATAATCAGTGTAGCCAAGACACTGAAATGTCGTATTAATATTCAATGTTATCATTTTGGTAGTACATTAGGTACCATAATAACATCTCCATCGTTCAAGGTGGTGGACAGCATGATGTGTCAACACCACATTCTTGTAAGGTACACCAACGTAGAATTAGTGCAAAAACCAAATATAGTGCTCCATGATCATGAGGATAGACAGGACAAACGGATATTGCAGTAATTTCTGGTAATTAGGTCAGAAGGTGAAGGACATTAAGTCTTATGCTAGTCATCATAGAGAATTACACTAGTCTATCAACCGATTTCAGTAATTGTTGGCACTCATCGCCTAGTTACTAAACATTTCTGTACTATGTATGGAGTATTACAGAACATTATTCATAAGTCATCTGATTACACTAAATATCGGCACTCATTGGCCAGTTACAAACCATTTTTATGCATTATTCAGAAGTGATCATTCAAAGCAAGAGTTAATTAATGGCATACCATTTACATAATTCATCTAGTTATAGTAATCATTGGCACTCATTGGCCAGTTACAAACCATTTTTATGCATTATTCAGAAGTCATCATTCAAAACAGGAGTTAATGAGTGTAGCATCAAGCTACTGGTATTCATATATAATAGCATGTAAGTGACATAAGACAAATTTAAAATACTCAGGCTCCGACATCGCTGCACCGCGACCGGGCCAGCCAACACGATACACCAGACCAGACCAGAGCAGACTCCAGACTAGCAACAACTTACTGCTACAGCAACACAGTTCCTACTGCAGTCAACACTGCTCTCTGGTCAGAGATTCTCTTATACCTTGCATATCGCAGGCAGCGCATGAGCAATACATCAAAATTACATCTGCTCTCGATTCTGATGAGAACAACCGTATCACTGAATGGTTCACAGTAAATCACTCTCTGCCATTCCTTTTTTTTTTTTTTTTTTTTTTTGAGTCTTCTGATTGGTTTGATGCCGCCCGCCATGAATTCGTCTCCTGCGCCAACCTCTTCACTCAGAGTAGCAGTGGCAACCTACATCCTCAATTATTTGCTGGATGTATTTCAATCTGTCTTCCTCTACAGTTTTTGCTCGCTACGGCTCCATGTACCATGGAAGTCATTTCCTCATGTCTTAACAGATGTCCTATCATCCTGTCCCTTCTCCTTATCAGTGTTTTCCATACATCCCTTTCCTCTCAAATTCTGCACAGAACCTCCTCATTCCTTAGCTTTCAGCATTCTTCTGTAGCACCACGTCTCAGATGCTTCGGTTCTCTTCTGTTCCGGTTTTCCCACAGTCCATGTTTCACTACACATACAATACTGTGTTGCAGACGTACATTTTCAGAAATTTCTTTCTCCAATTAAGGCCTAGATTTGATACTAGTAGACTCCTCTTGGCCAGGAATGCCTTTTTGCCAGTGCTAATCTGTTTTTCATGTCCTCCTTGCTCAGTACGTCTTTGGTTATTTTACTGCCTAGGTAGCAGAATTCCCTGACTTCTTCTACTTCATGACCATCAATCCAGATGTTAAGCTTCTTGCTGTTCTAATTTCTGCTACTTCTCATTCCTTTCGTCTTTCTTCGATTTAATCTCAATCTATACTCTGTACTCATCAGACTGTTCATTCCATTCAGCAGATCATGTAATTCTTCTTCACGTTCACTCAGGATAGCAATGGCATCAGCGAATCGTGTCACTGACATCCTTTCAAAGACTGCATCCCTGTCTTACACCCTTTTTAATCCAAGCACTTCCTTCTTGGTCGTCCATTCTTATTATTTCCTCTTGGCTCTTGTACATATTGTATGTTATCTGTCTCTTCCTATAGCTTATCCCTATTTTTCTCAGAATTTCGAACATCTTGCACCATTTAACATTGTCGAATGTTTTTTTCCAGATCGACAAATCGGATTTACCAGTCTTGCTGTTTCTTTAGTCTTGGTTCCATTATCAATCGCAATGTCAGAATGGCCTCTCTGGTGGATTTATTCTTCTGTATATAGTTCTTGTCAGTAACTCTGATGCATGAGCCCTCCAAAGCTCTCTTGAATTCTGATTCTAATACTGGATCCCCTATCTCGTCTCTATCGACTTCTGTCCCTTGAAGATATCACATCAGACAAATTTTCTCCTTCACTGAGGCCTTCAGGCTACTCTTTCCGGCTATCCGCTCTCTCCTCTGCATTTAACAGCGGAATTCCCGTTGCAATCTTAGTGTTACCACCCTTCCTTTTAATTTCACCGAAAGTTGTCTCGACTTTCTTATACGCTGGTTCAATCCTTCCCACAGTCACAGCTTTTCGATTTCTTCATATTCTTCATGCAGCCATTTCGTCTTAGCTTCCTTGCATTTCCTGTTTATTTCATTACTCAGTGACTTGTATTTCCGTATTCCTCAATTTCCCTGAACATTTTTGTACTTCCTTCTTTTAACGATCAACTGAAATATATCTCCTGTTATCAATGGTATTCTGGCCGTTACCTTCTTTGTACCAACGATTTTCTTTCCAGCTTATGTGATTGCCCTTTTTAGACATGTCCATTACTATTCTACTGAACAGCCTACTGCGTACTTCTTCATTCCTTGACACTTTCGTATCCCACTTCTTTCCGCGTTGATTCTTCTTGGCTAGTCTCTTAACCTTCTTCTACTTCTCATCACTACTAAATTGTGATCTGATTCTATATTTGCTTCTTGGTACGCCTTGCAATCCAGTGTTTGATTTCGGAATCTCTGTCTGATCATGATGTAATCTAACTGAAATATTGCAGTATCACCCGGCCTTTTCCGAGTATACCTCCTCCTCTTGTAATTCTTGAACAGGGTATTTGCTATGACTAGCTGAAATTTATAACATAACTCAATTAGTTTTTCTCCTCTCTCATTCCTTGTCCCAAGCCAATATTCTTCTGTAACTTTTTCTTCTACTCCTTCCCCTACAACTGCATTCCAGTCCCCCATGACTATTAGATTTTCATCCCTTTTACGGACTGTATACCATTTCAGTATCGTCACATAGTCTCTCTATCTCTTCATTTTCCGACGTCGGCACGTACACCTGAACTATCGTTGTCAATGTTGGCTTGCTGTCGATTCTGATAAGAACAACTCGATCACTGAATTGTTCAAGTAACACGCTCTTTGCCCTACCTATTCATAACGAATCCTACTCCAGCTATACCATTTTCTGCTGCTGTTGATATTACCCTATTACACTCATCCGACCAGAAATCCTTATCTTCTTTCCATTTCACTTCACTGTCCACTTCTATATCTAGATTCAGACTTCGCATTTCCCTTTTTATATTTTGTAGCTTTCCTACCACGTTCAAGCTTCTGAGATTCCACGCCCCGACTCGCAGAACGTTATCCTTTCGTTGATTATTCATTCTTTCTGTTATGGTCACCTCCCCGTTGGCAATCACCTCATGGAGATCTGAGTGGAGGACTAGCCCGGAATCTTTTGCCAGTGGAGAGATCATGACACTTTTTCAACTACAGACCGAATACCCTGTGGATACACGTTGTGTGTCTTTAATGCAGTGGTTTCCGTTGCCTTCTGCATCCTTATGCTGTTGATCATTGCTGATTCTTCCGCGTTTAGGGGCAGTTTCCCATCCTCTCTCCACTCCTCCGCTCTAATCGATAAGGCGATTGGCAGAATGAGGAGTGATTCCTTATGCTGAAGTCTTCTGCCGTCACTGCTAATGATTTTTATTCAGAATTTAAGAGGTGTCGGGGTCCTAACCCGGGGCCGAGAACGGTTTGGTTACTAATCAAGGAAGTTACCCCTTTTCCCCCCAAAGGAACCTTCCTGGCATCAAAAGGAGTGGTGGGGGCAAAGTGAGCAAGGGTTGCAACCCGAGGCCTGGCCACCATGTCAATACATAGCAAGCTCTGGACCACTGGTACATTGCAAATGTAATTAAAAAACGTAAATAAATATCCCTTAGGTACAACATAAATATAGGTCAAACGATGTAGTTGCCCAAAATGACGGATTTGTTAAGGAACAAAGGTAACATTGTGCATTACTATACTTATTTCGCATCGTGCTAGGTGTGCCTATAAGGGCTAAAAAGACGTAAATAGTCACAATCACTCGATTAGGTACGGTGTGAATGTTTTATTGCCGAAGTTCAACTTCGCATGTAAGTCATCCAGGTCTGACTCTGTCGTGCAGTAGTAGTGATGTATCTTAATGGCACTTATGTCGTAAAGCGATCGCAAGGATGCGCCATTGTGTGCTAGGCACCAATAAGTGGCTGTTGCTGTATTATGGGCTATAGTACAGCAAGGATGAACAGGTTTTATGACTCCCCATATAGTTACGTCACATGCATCTACAGCAAACAGACATGACAGGTACTTAATCAATTACAAATTTAAAAAGACAAATAACAGCCCTCATGAATATGATATCAAGTTGGCTTATAAATATCAGTGAACCATGCGTTAGTGTAATGTCTTCAAAGCGAAGGAAAGTTAGGCTGTGATAAAGTACCATTATACGCAGATTATAAGGATTTTTCTCAATCTGAGTTCGGGAAAATTTTCATGCGGTTTAAGCAAACAAGAGGGTCCAAAAGCGGAAGCACTCAGTGTTGCGAGAGGGAAAGCTGCTTAGCAGAAGCCGCTTACGAACAGATGAAATCTGTTGACCAGGGCTGGACGGTGGTCTCGAATGTCCTCTACTGGTGGAATCCACCTGGAATCAAATATTCTTTCCGCCGCCGTGTTGGTGCAGGAATTTGGTACTTCGGTTGACAGGAGAATACACCAATGATAGGCAACACAGGTAGTAGTACCACCTCCCTTAAGCTCAGATGTCCAGGGGACTTCCGTTTGGATGCCGACAACGGGAGGCACGAGTTGCAACCACAGGAGAAATGGCATTGTCAGAACTACTAGCATTTTTATGAATGCGATGTGATTCTGTTCACGTTTAAATACAGATCCAATCAAGGAGCAGCTCGTGGGGTAGCATGCGCCTTTGTAGCTCGCCAGCGACACGCGATTCACTTTACAACCCTTCACCCCCCCCCCTCCCCCCTTGCTGATGACAGCGTATGAATGCAGTTAACTACTGCGCAGTTCGGCGCCATTTAGACTATTATTACTTAATATACGCCAAAAATAGTGTGATGTATTCAGATGTACATGAAAGTAAAGCGTCCTGAGTTTGAAGCCAATGGAATTAATAGTTTAAAAGAAAATTGGCTTTTTTCATAATTCTGAGCTCTGTCAAACATGTAGAAGCTGAAACCTTGAAATTTCAACAACAGGTGTACTAACGTAACGAAACATACTCCTGAGAACCTTATTTAATAACCTGCAATAATTTTCAAATTATTAAGTGTATATTTGCCATTTGGAAACGACAGAATGTTACAGATTATCAACTCTTTTGGCTCATCTTACGGATTATAAATTTCACAAATAATTACGTAATATAAGAATGCTGTACCAGTTTTTATGTTTGTAATTATAATAGTCTGAGGTGTAGAGAGTTTTGAATCGTCACTTTTGGAAGAGAAAGTTTGCAACATTGCGTTGAGAAACTATATCTTTCGTGTTTATGTGAGTAGAGGATTCCAAGTAACTTCATTGTCTCCACAAATCGTTACTCAGCATTTTGGTATTAACGTGGATTCGTTACTCGAGAGAACCATTTAGATTTTTTTACGAGGCGGAGAGGCTTTCTTATACTGTAGTAGAGTGCTCGCTGCAGGAAAATTGAATATTAAACACGCAGTATGCGCCTACGGACGGTACACTATAGTTCTCGAGAGCTATTCACTGCTAGGCAGTCGACGTAGTTTGTCCATACTAGTCATTGCGTAGCTATTGTTATACAAGATCTAACAGCTTACCTCAGGTGACTGCTTTTGGTAATATACTATCGACAATGCGTGTGTTTTGTAGAAGTTTACAGAATTTACTGTTTAAAGTTATATTTTTATAATTACAGCGAAAGTGTCTTGCAGATTAACGTATTCCAGATATTTTTATCAATTTTTGTGTGCTTCCTTCACGAAATACTGCGTGGCAAATGGAGTATTACAACTTTCCACTTTCAGGGCGAGCAAATTGATTTTTGAAGTAACCGCCCAATAATTATTCCAGGCCGGCCGAAGTGGCCGTGCGGTTAAAGGCGCTGCAGTCTGGAACCGCAAGACCGCTACGGTCGCAGGTTCGAATCCTGCCTCGGGCATGGATGTTTGTGATGTCCTTAGGTTAGTTAGGTTTAACTAGTTCTAAGTTCTAGGGGACTAATGACCTCAGCAGTTGAGTCCCATAGTGCTCAGAGCCAGCCAATTATTCCAGTTATCAGATTTGAACCTCAAAAAAGAAAACTTAATGTGCTTCAAATGGGGGAACGTTGCAGGTTCTGCGTCTTTGTGTTGTGGAAAGACTTGCTTGCGATGCGAACTTAAAAGGATTTTATATACTTCACTTTTACCAAATCGAATATTACTGTACCTTATTTCTCGCAAATGATACTTTCTCATGCAGAAATTCTTTTACAACCAGTGGAGCTGAGATGTCAACAAGTGGACTGGCGACTTCAGATAATGCTTTTAGACTATCTTCGGGTTACATACCCGATCACTCAGTAAAAAGAAGCAGTGCTGCTGCCGCCTACCTTGCGTCCAGATGTCTACGAAAAATTGACATTCTATTGAATCGTTAGTCATGTGATGGAATCTTCTTTGGTCAGAGATTTATTGTCTTTTCTATGTAAGCCATCTGTGTTTTATGGCGCATATAAACTTCTGTATTTGTAGAATGCTGTATATGTGTATTTTATATTTGTCTGGATGCTGAGCCGAGAGAGATTGACATCCGCGTAAATTCAGATGAAAAAAGAGTTGAATGAAAACGGAGGGAAGAAAAGAAGAAAGAAGGTTGGCATGAGATTTTCTGAACATCTAATGAATGAAAATGAGGATCTGAACGAATCAAGAACCAACAAATAGTGAAAAAGGAATGCGAAGGTGCAGTAAAGGAAGTGTAATTCCATGTGATTAATGTTGTTGACATCCTCCAAGCGATTTATGAGCATAGAGGTGGTGATATGCCAGCTGTACATGACGGAAGAATGTGGCTTTATACTGAATTATTATGAGGAATTATTCATTACAAAATAAAATTTTTGTGAAGAAATAGCTATCCAATCTCTTTTCGTATGTCTTCTGTTTAATAAGGTATCGCAGCCCTAGTTATTTATTAGTGGTTGTGAGTAAATATTGAAAAACGGCGACTCTCAGTATTCTCTCAGATACTGCTCTGAATTTATTTGTGCTTTTTGCAAAGAGTTATTTGATTCAAGCCAGTTTGTCGCCCAAGGGCTCAGTAATAATTTTCATGTATCTTCGCATAAAATCAGTCAGTAAGCCACGCCATCTTTGAGGAGGCAGCGAAGGCAGAGACTAAGTCACGAGGCGGAAGAGACTGATTTGCACGTATGTCTGGGCATCGAAAAACATTGACAGCAAAAATAAACAAGACAAACAGTGTGACGCGTACATAGTAAGAATCTCCATTCAATTAAGAGACATTTCTCTTACGTAACGGACAATGTAAAATTACTTACTTAGAAGCAAACTCGCAGGCTAATTTAACTGGACAATTGATATATTTATTTAATTGCTGTGGGTGGTATATTTTTATTAGTTAATATTCACTAAGCATAAGCAACACCATATTTAGTTAACTACTGATTCGTTAGAAAATGTAGATTTAGTAACCGGTTATAAATCAATTGATAGAGTGTAGTATGATAAATTTAGTGAGCAGAACGTAACATACTGTGTGTAGTTTAAAGGTCTTCACTGTTTACATGCATGAATGTTGTTTAAAGGTCTTCACTGTTTACATGCATGAATGTAATACAACGGGTAAAAAAGTGTTAGAAATACCTACAGGAGGTAGTAGTGATCAAAATCACGAGAAAAATTCACAAAACTCTGAAACCAAAGCCAGCTGAGATGTGGGCCGTTTTACTTGTGACGAGTAAGGTTTAGTATTCGGTGGTGTAGGCCTTCTTCTGTTACAATTCATCGTGCGTGTTTGAAATGCTTATAATTTACAGAGCACTGATAGCGACAGGATGACAATGACAGAGGCTTATCCACGACAGGGCAGCACCGCATTTTCTACGGAACGTGTGGCAGTGGCTCACGGCAACATTTCATGGGCAGTGGATTGGTCGGGAAGGCTCAGTAGTACGGCCTGCCTGTTCATCGGACCTGAAACCGTTGCTATTCTGGCGATTGCGATACGTGTAAGTTCAATTCATGGACAGCAAGCAGACGTTAACAGAGTCGTTTGACAAATGCATGTGACACAGTCCGAATATATATGAAAGAGTGCGTGACTTACTGCGAAGAAGGGCTTGAGGGTGTTGTCAGGATGCGTGGAAACCACATGTAACACTGCTTATAGTGCCTACCACATAGCACACGTATCAGAATTAGAGGAGTCATTGGCCCTTTTCTCCGCAGGTGTTAGTTTCCGGACACATCATTATATGAACCTTTCTTCTGTTTTTAAAAGTGCTTCCTCCTGTAGGAACATCTAACACTTCTCTGAACGATCCCTATGTGCGTTGTGAATGCAATTTTGCCACAGAAGTAAGGAGACGCAGCAGGAGAACATTAGTAATGTAGCAAAACAAGAAAAGTAAAAACACCGATGCTGTAGTAGTCTCTTGTGATCAAGTGCGCAGTTGAACTGAGAGTGGCCGTACTCATTACGTACGCAGTAAAATAGCAAAGTTCTGAGGCTCCATTTATGCGTATGCGTATGGAATGTTTGTACGCCGGCCACGTTGTAGCATAGGAAACGTTATCCCGTTACTGATCGCAATTCTGTTCAGTGGGCCTTCTCCTACAGCAACATGTAGAAAAAGGAAATTCAAAGAGTCATTCGTTGAGTTCTGTGGTTCCCAGAAATTAATTTTTGGAACTTTGGAGTCCGAGAACGTGTATTATCCTAATTTAATATTATCAGTTAGGGATGTGAGTTAAAGACTGTTAAATTTTTACAGTAATAACTGTTATCATTCAACTGTATTTCTGTCCTACCGTTAAAATAACGTGTTGCGCCGACGGTCACTAAATTTTTTCGTCAATTTCCTGTATCGTATCGTTGCTATCTACATGCGGACGGCAACTTTACTCATAATCATGCACATTCGACCTCTTACTCTTAAACCATGGAAACTACAGGCGCACAATACATTCACTGATATCTTTCGTTCCTTACACAGCACAAATTCTGTGTTGAATATCAACAGATTTGAGATTCGTTCGCTTCTAGAAGACATTTTACAGAACAGACGCTTCTTCGTTGTCCATGCGTACATTTGTTACACGTCCATAGTGTCTGAGATAGATTATCCCTGTGCCGCACGGGATTAGCCGAGCGGTTTCAGGCGCTGCAGTCATGGACGGTGCGGCTGGTCCCGGCGGAGGTTCGAGTCCTCCCTCGGGCATGGGTGTGTGTGTTTGTCCGTCGGATAATTTAGGTTATGTAGTGTGTAAGCTTAGGGACTGATGACCTTAGCAGTTAAGTCCCATAAGATTTGACACACATTTGAACATTATCCCTGCGATGTAGTATTTTGGAATCTGCGCACTTGTATTAGCCTGATCTTCGTTCTCTTTGATAATAAGTGCGTATGTTCACATTAAATTTATGTCGTAGCTTTAAAACAGATTGGCATTTAGATTTGCTTATGCTCCCCATATATAGCTGATTTTTTCGGATTTGGTGTTCTGTTTCCATTGTTGGATCCTTATCAAAAGGACCTTCGTTTCATTTTATGTACTTTTCAGGTCAGTTATTCCCAGGAGATCAACAAATGTTATAGTGGCTCGTTTAGTACGTACTAGGCTACACGTGTACTGGTATTGGTAAATCCTATGGTAAACAACTTTCCACCGTTCAAAATGGTTCAAATGGCTCTGAGCACTATGGGACTTAACTTCTGAGGGCATCAGTCCCCTAGGAGTTAGAACTACTTAAACCTAACTAACCTAAGGACATCACACACATCCATGCCCGAGGCAGGATTCGAACCTGCGACAGTAGCGGTCGCGCAGTTCCAGACTGTAGCGCCTAGAACCGCTCGGCCACTCCGGCCGGCTTTCCACTGTACATCAGTGAGATTAGTATATCGCAAATAGAAGGTTTTTCAGCCGCGTTGTTAAGTAGCCACGTCGGCTGGCTCTTATTGATTCCTTTTGTTTCTTGTACATATTGAATATTACCCATCTTCCTTAATAGCTTACCCCTATTTTTCTTAGAATTCCAAGCATCTTGGACCCCGGGTCATGTCGGCATCCCGGATAATGAATGGGTTGACACGCTGGCCAAACATGAAGTCGATGGACCGGCCCTGGAGATTGGCTTTTCGGAGTGTGATCTCCAGTCAGTTTTGCGGCAGAAGGTCTATGGTACCTGGAGTGGTGATAAATTGCGCACCCTGCCTTCACCCAACAAACTCCGAGTCGCCAAGGAGGTTGCAGGTGTGTGGCGCTCCTCCCACAAGGACTCAGTTGTTCTCTGCCGGCTACGCAATGGCCAACCCTGGCTGACGCACGGGCATTTATTGCGCCGCGAGGACCCGCCTCTGTGTCGCTGTGGATCAGCGTCGATGGTGGTCCACATCTTCTTGGACTGTTCGCTTTTCTCTGCTCTCAGGCAGCAGTTTGCGCTGCCTGATACGCTCCCTGCACTTTTAACAGATGACGCTTCCATGGGCGGCTTAGTTTTCCGTTTTATTCACGCAGGGGGATTTTATCGTTCGATCTGAGGGTTTGTGTCTTCTTTTGTGCTGAGTCTGGCCTTTGGCCTACGGTTTTAGATTGAGATTTTTAGTGTATCTCTTACTGGTTCGCTTTTCCTCTTTTTGTTACCATGGTCGGTCAACCACTGTAACACTCTGTGTTTTTCAGTTCCTCTTTTCTGGTCTTCGTCTATGTCTTTCTTGTTCTGTGTCATCCCTTGTCGTCTGCATTGCTTGTTGTTTTTCGTGGGTGTTTTTGGTCGTGGAAAAAGGGACCGATGACCTCTGGTCCCTTCAGCCCCCACAAACAAAGCATCGAACATCTTGCACCAGCAGTCTTGCTTCCATTATCAACCGCAACGTCCGAACTGCTGATCTAGTGTCTTCCTATCACCGCTATAAGCACACTGGACAACTGCATGACTAAATGCAGCTACGTTTCCCTCCATCCACCGCCACCCCCACTATTACGCGCATGCTGCATGAAAGCGGAAGTTACTCTCCCACTAGCATTGATGTGTGCCGTTCTTGCTGCGAAGAAATGAACGAGCGTATCCACGGACAAAGTAGCAGCAGACGAACTAGGTACGGTACCTCTGATCGTGTGCTCTCATCCCGTAGCACACGTTTTCCGCTCGCTTGGCAGCGCTCCCGAGTGGTGGTCGGAGCGTGACTGGGAGAAAAGCGGCCACAGCGAGAATGTGCTTCGCCAGGCGCTGTTCCCGAGTGCGGGATCTGCGGCCCCGAGACCGTAAGGGTGGTCGTCTTGAGAAAGGGGCAGCCACTCCTTGCCTTTATCGATACTCACCGGAAGATCGATGTCCGCTCGTGCGGAAACGCGCGCTATCCGTTCGTCGGATGACTATTGTTCCGTCGCTGCAAGTCCACACTCGTCGACGCCGAAAAGACGATGCCAAGACGTCTGTGAAACTGGAAGAGCACAGATGCTTTACGCTCGCAAATATTCTCATGGCGAGCTACTTTCTGCGTAAAAAAAAAAAAAAAAAAAAAAAAATTGGTTCAAATGGCTTTGAGCACTATGGGACTTAACATCTGAGGTCATCAGTCCCCTAGAACTTAGAACTACTTAAACCTAACTAACCTAAGTACATCACACACATCCATGTCCGAGGCAGGATTCGAACCTGCGACCGCAGTGGTCTCGCGGTTCCAGACTGCAGCGCTTAGAACCACTCGGCCACACCGGCCGGCACTTTCAGTGTACATCCGAATACTAACAAAGGAAGCAAGATACTGTGGGTGACGATAACAGTCAAATAAGTGAAGCAGGTTTAAGAGTCGTGACCTGCTTTACGAACATTTCCGTCAACTGATAATTCGAATATGATAAAGAGCATTGTGACAACGAGACCCCTTCACAACTAAACATCAGCTGTGTTTTGTAAATACAGGATTATTTTAAAGTCTCGAACTATTTCTAATATTCGATGCATTTACGTAATACGTAATTTTGATCCGTTTCTTTGATAACGTTGGCTTCTTTATTTCTGGAATAATCAGGAAGGATGCTTACGAACCAGAATGTGTCGCTGTTGTTAGCACGGTTTATCTTATCTGGTGATCCATCAGAAGTTCACTCGGAAATTTCACAAGCCAACACCAACAAGAGCAAATATAATGTTACTTGCCAATAATTTCCCAAGAACTGGAAATTTTGCTTATGAATCATGCTCCTGGAGACCTCCTGTGCCGTAAAAGGCTGTTCAGGCAATCAGAGAAGAAATTGAAAGAAGTCCGAAAGCATCAACTAGCATTTTAAACAACGACATTGACGCGCCGGCATCAAAGATTTTGAATGTTTGTCACTTTACGCTAGAGAGAAAATCATGCTACATTCAGGTGCTCCGCAAGTGATACACGAAGACTGCGCAGCTCGCTCAGCTGCATGTAACAATTTGATAGAAGCAGCACACAACAAATACTTCATGGATCACATTTTGTTTCTTAATGCAGCCACATTCCACATCTTCGATAAAATTAAATATAATTGCCCCAGAAGGAGTAACGAGCCACCTCACGCTACCACTTAATTGCTAAGAGATATGCCAAAAGTGAACGTGTGTGTTGGCGTAAGAGACAATTACAATCAACGCTGGCCTTGATAACCTGTAGTAATTCCTAGGACAACAACTTCAACAACAAGGTATTGCTGACACTGTTGTGTTCCAACAGGATGTAGTACACATTTTTTTTTTCTTAGTAGCTGACCATCTAAATCGAAGATTTGCCAACAGATGGATAGGCAAAGGTTCAGTAACTCTGTCGTCCTCACGGTCACGTGATTGTACACACTTGGTTTTGTTGGCTCGGTGGTAAATAAAATCAGGGGTGTACAAAACGAAGCTAAGAGACCTCCAGGATACATAAGCACGAATTCGGGATGCAATGTTGGCAATTTCATAAGATATGTTTCAGAATGTATTCTGGTCTGCCCCCCCCCCCCCCCCCAATGATGCAGCAATACTTAGATATGGACGGAAGCTATAATTTGAGTGCGATGAAAATGTGTACATAGGTTCACGATAAACACACATAAGTATTACTTTATCATTACCCTGTATTGTTTCTTGTCGCTGTGTTATTTTAACACAATCTGAGATGTCAAATCAAAGTCATTATTTACAGCTACGTGGTGGTGGAGGGAGGGGGGAAGACTTCTTACCATTGCTTCTACCACACTCTTCTTTTCCAGTTGCAAGTGGAGGGAGTTCCTTGTAAGGTGAAAAAATCCTCAAACACCGCACTTGTTGCCTTAAATTTTTATTAACACACATTGTTTTAGTTATTAATATTTAAACTCAATTGTTGCCTTATACAGGGTGTCCCAAAAGAATGAGATGTGGCTGCACGATCCGTTACAGCCATGCGGATAAGATGCCTGTCATCTCGACTGCTAGTGATACAAGGTCGTTGGGTTCCAGCACGGCGTTCCGTATTACTCTCCTGAACCCACCGATTCCATATTCTGCCAACAGTCCTTGGATCTCAACCAACGCGAGCAGCAATGTCGCGATACGATAAACCGCAATCGCGATAGGCTACAATCCGATCTTTATCAAAGTCGGAAACGTGATGGTACGCATTTCTCCTCCTTACACGAGCCATCACGACATCGTTTCACCAGACAACGCCGGTCAACTGCTCTTTGTGTATGAGAAATCGGTTGGAAACGTTCCTCATGTCGGCACGTTGTAGGTGTCGCCACCGGCGCCAACCTTATGTGAATGCTCTGAAAAGCTAATCATTTGCATATCACAGCATCTTCTTCCTGTCGGTTAAATTTCGCGTCTGTAGCACGTCATCTTCGTGGTGTAGCAATTTTAATGGCCAGTAGTGTAAATATTTACAATAAATTATTTCACACAAATTCAAATGTTTCAAATGGCTCCAAGCACTTTGGGACTTAACATCTGAGGTCATCAGTCCCCTAGACTTAGAACTACTTAAACCTAACTAATCTAAGGACATCACACACGTCCATGCCCGAGGCAGGATTCGAACCTGCGACCGTAGCAGCAGCGCCGTTCTGGACTGAAGCGCCTAGAACCGATCGGACACAACGGTCACTATTTCCCACATCCCTCTGAACCAATTTAAATCCATAGTACGCTTACAGGAACGCTTTATAGTTTGATTAAACACGTCAAGTCACAAATAAATGCACTGTGCAGCACCACAGAAAATCTTAATTAAGTACTAATACTCACTAAGCTTATTATTTCGCTCTTTGTGAGTGTCTACACAGTCTATCATCCGCTTACGGAATCCGATACTCATCCTGCTGTGCATGAAGCACAAGTTACACATCACCAAGGATCTAGTTGAGCAAGACGTGCTCTGCTTCACCAGAAGTCCATCTAGTAGCAGACTGACATTGCCAGCACTTAATAATATCTCACGTCCGGTCTCTGTAATGCTCGGCTGCTCAGCTTTAAAGCTCAGCTAATCGGCGTTCGTGACACTCCCACAACCAGACTAGCTCCCTCCTCTCATTATGTCTCACTATGTTAACATGAATTTTTGAGACTGTAAGTCTGTAATCAATTCACTGTCGTCTGAGAGGTATTCTGATAGCTTCATTTCAAAAATGTGTGTGAATTTCTGAGGGACCAAACTGTTGAGCTCATCGGTCCCTAGACTTACACACAAACTAACTTATGCAAAGAACAACACGCACACCCATGCCCGAGGGAGGACTCGAACCTCCGGCAGAAGGGGCCGCGCGATCTGTGACATAGCGCCTCAAACCGCGCGGACACTCCGAGCGCCCTTCATTTCATGTATAGGTCGCTCACCAAGTGTACTATTTAATATAAACGTAATTGGTCGATTTGCGCCAAGTTTGTTCACTTGCGGTTCTCTGTTACGTCAAACTCGTCGCTCCAGCTCAAAAGGTCGCTGAAGCCCTGCATTCGCTCCCTCGGAGCTTCGAAAGCGCCTCACTGTCTCGCGCGACTTTCTAAACGGTATACTACGCTACATTATCCGTTGCCGTATCTTCAGACTTAAAAGAAATCGGTCTTAACTAGCTTGGCCGAAATATTACGGTTGCGCACATCTATATTACCTTAGACAACTACGAGGGTGAGTCAAATGAAAACCTTAAATATTTTTTTAAATATTATTTATTGTGCAGAAGTGGTGCAAAGCTGTATCACTTTTCAACATAATCTCCCCCACGCTCAATGTAAGTCCTCCAGCTCTTACAAAGAGCATAAATTCCTTTAGAAAAAATTCTTTTGCTAGTCCGCACAACCACTCGTGCACCGCGTGACGTACCTCTTCATCAGAACGGAACTTCTTTGCTCCCATTGCGTCTCTGAGTGGTCCAAACATATGGAAGTCACTTGGGGCAAGGTCTGGTGAGTATGGTGGATGAGGAAGACACTCAAAATGCAGGTCTGTGATTGTTGCAATTGTTGTACGGGCAGTGTGGGGCCTTGCATTGTCATTCTGCAAAAGGACACCTGCTGACGTCGCTTTGATTTGATTGCAGACCGCAGATGTTTCTTTTAGATCTGTGTATGATGCACTGGTGACAATGGTCCCTCTAGGCATGTAATGCTCCAAAATGACGCCTTTTTCGTCCCAAAAGAGAGTCAGCATAGCCTTCCCAGCTGATGGTTCTGTTCGAAACTTCTTTGGTTTGGGTGATGAGGAATGGCGCCATTCCTTGCTCGCTCTCTTCGTTTCCGGTTAGTGGAAGTGAACCCAGGTTTCGTCCCCAGTAACGATTCTTGCAAGGAAGCTATCATTTTCTCGTTCAAAGCGCCGAAGGAGTTCTTCACAAGCATCAACACGTCGTTCTCTCATTTCAGGAGTCAGCTGCCGTGGCACCCATCTTGCAGACACTTTGTGAAACTGGAGCACATCAGGCACGATGTGGACTGCTGACCCATGAATAATCTGTAAACATGCTGCAATGTCATTCATTGTCATTCGGCGGTTTTCCTTCACTATGGCTTCAACTGCTGGAATGTTCTGTGGAGTCACAACTCTTTGTGCCTGACCTGGACGAGGAGCATCTTCCACTGAAGTCACACCATTTGCGAACTTCCTACTCCATTCGTAGACTTGCTGCTGTGAGAAACTTGCATCACCGTACTGAACTTTCATTCGTCGATGAATTTTAATAGGTTTCACACCTTCACTAAGCAAAAACCGAATAACAGAAGGCTGTTCTTTGGGTTGGGTTTTTTTGGGGAAGGAGACCAGACAGCGAGGTCATCGGTCTCATCGGATTAGGGAAGGATGGGGAAGGAAGTCGGCCGTGCCCTTTGAAAGGAACCATCCCGGCATTTGCCTGGAGCAATTTAGGGAAATCACGGAAAACCTAAATCAGGATGGACGGACGCGGGATTGAACCGTCGTCCTCCCGAATGCGCTGTTCTTTCCTGGGACAAGTCGCAAGTGGGGCGGCCATCTTTATACTGCGACGGTATGTGTGCATCTGCGCTATGCTGCCACCTACAGGCCATTCTGCGCGCTATTTGTAGCACGCTTACCAACTTACAGGATAACGGCGCGAAATTTCGATTTTTTATTACAAATTTAAGGTTTCCAATTGACTCACCCTGGTAGATTTAACTTCTTATCTAAATCGTTTAAAGCGAAACAGCGAATGTGAGACGCATTGTTTTCTTCGAATAGAAAGCATCTGCTTTATACCACCCCCTCCTCCCCCACTGTCCTCGCCTCACAAGCGCTTGTGCACCCTTCAATAACTTCACCGACGGTTCGTTGAAACTTAATCTTCTTTCATTCTTCCTTGCAAGGAAGTGTTTCACTCACTGAAACGAAGGTACAATCGTAAATGTCTACTAAACACAGCATCTGCTCGCATCAACTTAAGCGTCTTCTTCTAACAACCAGTATCCTCATTTCATTCTACAGCGAGTATCCGTCTGTATGAGGGTGATACATCAAAAAATAAATTCTTGCTCTTTTGGCTTCAAAACTTAATGTCAGTTCACTCGTAATAATTTTATACAAAATTTCTCAAGCCGCGATTTTAATAAGTCATTATTTCCAAGTTCTGACACATTTTATCTGCAGAAAGATAGAACTACTAGTAACACCGGTACTGCAGAATATTAATCTGGTCTCCGAAGAAATGAAGGAACAAGAAAGGGAATATCGACTCTAAAGCTTGTTACAGAAGATAGATTTTAAAAAGGCAGAAATACATTTCTAGTATTCTTAGATTTAGAGAAACCTATCAATAATGATGTTTAGATTACACTCTTTGGTATTTTGAAATCATCAGGAATCAAACCCAGGGAACGAAAGGTTATCAGCAAGTCATACAGAAACCACAATGCAGTTATAATTCAAAAGGGAGATATTAATTCCGGACATTAGCAATAGGTAAAATAATGTCAGTAAATGTAGAAAAATTTAAGATAATGCAGATGAATAGGATAAACACTCCCATAACGTTCTAATGCAACATTAATAGTGTGCTACTTGAGACAGTCAGGTCGATTAAATATTTCCGCCTAACATTGCAAAACGATATGAAACGGAACGAGCATGTAATGATGGTAGAAGGGAAGACGAATAATCGACTTCCGTTTATTAAAAGATTTTTGGGAAAATGTAGTTGCTCTACAAAGGAGACCGATTATAGAACTCTTCTGCGACCCATTCTTGAGTTCTGCTGGATCGTTTGGATCCCCACAAGATAGGATTAAAGAAAGATATCCCAGAAATTTAGAAGTGTGCTGGTAGATTTGCTACTGGCAGGTTCTTTGATCATCACGTCAGTGTTTCCGAGATGATTCGTGAACTCAAGACGATTTTCATTTCGCGAAACAGTGTCCAAGAAGTTTAGTGAAACGTCATTTGCGGTTGACTGCAGAACGATTCTACTACCTGCAACGCAAATTTCGCGTAAAGGCGCCGAAGACGAGAGAAATTACGGGGGCGCATAAACAGTCGATTTTCCATCGCTCCATTTGCGAATGGTGTAGGAAAGGAAATTTTTAGTACGCCGTGCACCCAACGGTGGTTTGCGGAGTATGTATGAAGACGTTCATGTAGATGTAGAAACCAAGGAGAAATTCGGAACATACGGAAAACCGAGTGTGGGACACATGTTTAAACATTAGACAGTAACTTCCGTCGCACTAGATGGAGCAAAGAGGGCAAAACCTGTAGGCAAATACAAGCACTGGAGTATATAAAAATATTCGACAATTAACTGAAGAAGTTACTCTGAGATGAAGAGGCTGGCACAGGAAGAGCCAGAATCCTGATGACCCAAAATGATGTCGCCGGTAAAAATGGTTCAAATGGCTCTGAGCACTATGCGACTTAGCTTCTGAGGTCATCAGTCGCCTAGAACTTAGAACTAATTAAACCTGACTAACCTAAGGACATCACACACACCCATGCCCGAGGCTGGATTCGAACCTGCGACCGTAGCGGTCGCTCGGCTCCAGACTGTAGCGCCCAGAACCGCACGGCCACTCCGGCCGGCTCGCCGGTAAAAATATGACTTTTGAACGTAATGCCTATCATGATGACTGTAGCAACCGTCCACAGAATCGGAACAGTTTTTAAACAAATGACAAAATATTGACCAATCTTCGCTATCCGATTATGGAACAGAACAAATGAAGCAGTGTTTGGTTATTGTGCTCATCGTATAATAGTACACATCCAGAGTTTGAAGCTGGTGATGAACACACCGATCATCTGCTATTGCTACCCTCTCTTGGTTCCTCTAACAATCAGGATCAAGAAGACAGGCGCCATTCAAACTGTAGAATGCGTCAAAGTAAATGAAACAGGCCAGTTTCTCGTTATTTTCAGTAGATGTAGAATAATAACATAAGCTTAATTGACAAACTGCCTATTGGCTTCTGTCTCGGGTTCTTCGGCCGACGTTCATCTAATGATTTTTCTGACGTTTCGCCAGCACCACTGGCTGGCATTGTCAAAGCTTCACCCTCCATTGCCGGTGGTGAACTGGAGGCGAGCTCGCGGCCGCAGACTATATGTACCTGGCGCGCCAACGTCCGAGGGCTTCTCTGCGGTCATTTCCGGTGCGGTTCTCCTCTTGCTACCTGCGACGGTCGTTCGCTGCAGTACAGGCAGCCAGGATCCGTTTACCTTAAGGCTTTCTTCTTTCTTGTTGAAACTGTTCGCGTGTTTTTGGATTTCTACAGCTTCTCTGAACAAGCGCGTGTGATAGTGCTTCTCTACAGCCAGAACTTCCGTGTCGGCGAATTTTATTACGTGGTCGGTCTCATTCAGTGCATGCTCTGCCACGGCCGATTTCTCCACCTGCCCCAACCTGCAATGTCGCTTATGCTCTTTGATCCTGGTGTTAATTGATCGTCCAGTCATCCCGACATAAACTTTTCCGCATGTGCATGGTATACGGTATATTCCCGACATTGCAAGTGGGTCTCTTTTCTCCTTCGCCGATCTAAGACACTCTTTGATCTTCCTTGTCGGTTTGAAAATCGTCTTTACGCCGTGTTTGCGCAATATACGGCCGATTCTGTCCATCACTCTGGGAGTGTATGGCAGAAAAGCCGTACCCGACATTTCTTTTTCTGGTTCCTCACTTCGCCGAGTGTTTGGCTCTGTTACACTTCTAATGTAATTTGTGGAGTACCCATTGCTCCGCAGAACAGTTTCCAGGTGTTGCATTTCTCGTTTGAGGTGTTGAGGCTCACATATTCGTCCTGCTCTCGTTACGAGCGTACTAATCATGCCTCTTTTCTGGCTCGGGTGGAGGTTTGACAGATTGTGCAGGTATCGGAAACCGACACACACGGACCGATACCTGCACAATCTGTCAAACCTCCACCCGAGCCAGAAAAGAGGCATGATTAGTACGCTCGTAACGAGAGCAGGACGAATATGTGAGCCTCAACACCTCAAACGAGAAATGCAACACCTGGAAACTGTTCTGCGGAGCAATGGGTACTCCACAAATTACATTAGAAGTGTAACAGAGCCAAACACTCGGCGAAGTGAGGAACCAGAAAAAGAAATGTCGGGTACGGCTTTTCTGCCATACACTCCCAGAGTGATGGACAGAATCGGCCGTATATTGCGCAAACACGGCGTAAAGACGATTTTCAAACCGACAAGGAAGATCAAAGAGTGTCTTAGATCGGCGAAGGAGAAAAGAGACCCACTTGTAATGTCGGGAATATACCGTATACCATGCACATGCGGAAAAGTTTATGTCGGAATGACTGGACGATCAATAACACTAGGATCAAAGAGGATAAGCGACATTGCAGGTTGGGGCAGGCGGAGAAATCGGCCGTGGCAGAGCATGCACTGAATGAGACCGACCACGTAATAAAATTCGCCGACACGGAAGTTCTGGCTGTAGAGAAGCACTATCACACGCGCTTGTTCAGAGAAGCTGTAGAAATCCAAAAACACGCGAACAGTTTCAACAAGAAAGAAGAAAGCCTTAAGGTAAACGGATCCTGGCTGCCTGTACTGCAGCGAACGACCGTCGCAGGTAGCAAGAGGAGAACCGCACCGGAAATGACCGCGGAGAAGCCCTCGGACGTTGGCGCGCCAGGTACATATAGTCTGCGGCCGCGAGCTCGCCTCCAGTTCACCACCAGCAATGGAGGGTGAAGCTTTGACAATGCCAGCCACTGGTGCTGGCGAAACGTCAGAAAAATCATTAGATGAACGTCGGCCGAAGAACCCGAGACAGAAGCCAATAGGCAGTTTGTCAACAAGAGGCCACGAAAGCCTTAACAATTTTGTATAAGCTTAATTACTGAATTACTTCTATAAAAAGCTGTAATTCGTTGCATCATTGCATTTATTTGCTTTCACATATACATTTAACATAGAGAACTGATCGTGCCAGACTGATGTAATGGTACACTAAAAGAGAAGCAGCTGGAAGAAGCTGAAGTGACAAGAAATGAAAAGAAACAACAGACTAGACTGAAGAACCCCTCTGTAAGTGGGTGCTGTACTGGACAGCAGGAAAAGAAGAAAACTAAAACAGAAGTAATTTAAATGTCATGTGACATTGTTGGCTGGGGCTCAGCCGCCTCTCGGATAGTGCGTTCATCCTCTGTGATCACTGGTGCCTTTCCTCGCGCGTGTGAGAGCTATGTCGTATGCCTGTTTGAGAATGTAGGTTGGTGTAATGGATGAGTGTATAGTGTAGTGTTATGTCGGTTTTTGATGATGATGATGGTGATGATGATGATGATGATGATGATGATAAGAGAAAGAGGAGGATGAAACCTAGCGCCTGCACATAGGCTACGCCTCTCGAGTAGCGCCAAAGAGCCAGCCAAGGTAAACGTCCCCATCCGATGGACGGATCACCATCAAAAGTATCATATCACTACCTAATCAGCAATGTTGAATCTCTGGAGAAGTAGGTAAAGAAGAGGGACGTTCAATAACTAATGGTTCAAATGGCTCTGAGCACTTTGGGACTTATCTGAGGTCATAAGTCCCCTAGAACTTAGAACTACTTAAACCTAACTAACCTAAATACAGCCCGCCCGGTTGGCCGTGCGGTCTAACGCACGGCTTTCCGGGCGGGAAGGAGCGCCAGTTCCCAGCTCGAATCCGCCCGGCGCATTTGTGTCGAGGTCCGGTGAGCCAGCCAGTCTGTGGATGGTTTTTAGGCGGTTTTCCATCTGCCTCTGCAAGTGCGGGCTGGTTCCCCTTATTCCGCCTCAGCTACACTATGTCGGCGATTGCTGCGCAAACAAGTTCTACACGTACGCGTACACCACCATTACTCTACCACGCAAACATGGGGGTTACACTCGTCTGGTGTGAGACGTTCCCTGGGGGGTCCACCGGGGGCCGAACCGCACAATAACACTGGGTTCGGTGTGCGGCGGCGAAGGGATGAAGTGGACTGCGGTAGTCGTCGTGGGGTTGTGGACCACTGCGGCTGCGGCGGGGAAGGAGCCTCTTCGTCGTTTCTAGGTCCCCGATTAACGCAACATAACATAACCTAAGGACATCGCACACATACATGCCCGAGGCAGGATTCGAACCTGCGACCGTAGCGGTCGCGCGGTTCCAGACTGTAGCGCCTAGGACCGCTCGGCCACAACGGCCGGTGGTTACACACAGCGCCGCCAATTATCAGAACTATAGGGACTGAAGCGGGAATCTTCTGCGATCCCCACAACAAATACTGCATTTTTTTCAACCGAAATTGGCCAAGAAAATAAAGTGTTCCATTACTTATTGAACGCCCCTTGTAATGCAGACGTGTTGTGTACTCTGCTTGGAATCATATTACATGTACTGGAGAAGACACCCAAAGAGTACGTTTGCCATGAGTTGAAAAGTGAAAATGAATGTGATTACACATTCTACGTTAGCATTTACATACATCTCAATATTTTAATTTCCCAACGGAAATTTCCAGAAAATTTAAAGATCTGTAATTTGAACTCAACTACATTTAACATCAACTTCCTTTCTAAGCGTATAAATCCCCAACCACTGTGGATAATTGCCCCATGGGGTGAAGAAACTTGCTCAATCACATCTTTGTGATGTATGCATTTAAATACATTTGCTCTCCTTTTTTGCATTTAAATACATCTACACTACTGGCCACTAAAATTGCTACACCACGAAGATGACGTGCTATAGACGCGAAATTTAACCGACAGGAAGAAGATGCTGTGATATGCAAATGATTAGCTTTTCAGAGCATTCACACAAGGTTGGCGCTGGTGGCGACACCTACAACTTGCTGACATGAGGAAAGTTCCCAACCGATTTCTCATAGACAAACAGCAGTTGACCGGCGTTGCCTGTTGAAACGTTGTTGTTGAATATGGAATCGGTGGGTTCAGGAGGCTAATACGGAACACCGTGTTGGATCCCAACGGCCTCGTATCACTAGCAGTCGAGATGACAGGCATCTTATCCGCATGGCTGTAACGGATCGTGCAGTCACGTCTCGATCCCTGAGTCAACAGATGGGGACGTTTGCAAGACAACCGCCATCTGCACGAACAGTTCAATGATGTTTGCAGCAGCATGGACTATCAGCTCGGAGGCCATGGCTGCGGTTCCCTTGACGCTGCATCACAGACAGCAGAGCCTGCGATGGTGTGCTCAACGACGAACCTGGGTGCGCGAATGGCAAAATGTCATTTTTTCGGATGAAACCAGGTTCTGTTTACAGCAGCATGATGGTCGCATCCGTGTTTGGCGACATCGCGGTGAACGCACATTGGAAGCGTGTGTTCGTCATCGCCATACTGGCGTATCACCCGGCGTGATGGTGTGGGGTGCCATTGGTTACACGTCTCGGTCAACTTTTGTTCGCATTGACGGCGCTTTGGACAGTGGACGTTACATTTCAGATGTGTGACGGCCCGTGGCTCTACCCTTCATTCGATCCCTGCGAAACCCTACATTTCAGCAGGATAATGCACGACCACATGTTGCAGGTCCTGTACGGGCCTTTCTGGATACAGAAAATGTTCGACTACTGCCCTGGCCAGCACATTCTTCAGATCTCTCACCAATTGAAAACGTCTGCTCAATGGTGGCCGAGCAACTGGCTCGTCACAATACGCCAGTCACTACTCTTGATGAACTGTGGTATCGTGCTGAAGCTGCATGGGCAGCCGTATCTGTACACGCCATACAAGCTCTGTTTGACTCAATGCCCAGGCGTATCAAGGCCGTTATTACGGCCAGAGGTGGTTGTTCTGAGTACTGGTTTCTCAGGATCTATGCCCCAAATTGCGTGAAAAAAATGGTTCAAATGGCTCTGAGCACTATGGGACTCAACTGCTGAGGTCATTAGTCCCCTAGAACTTAGAACTAGTTAAACCTAACTAACCTAAGGACATCACAAACATCCATGCCCGAGGCAGGATTCGAACCTGCGACCGTAGCGGTCTACATCTACATCTACATCTACATTGATACTCCGCAAGCCACCCAACGGTGTGTGGCGGAGGGCACTTTACGTGCCACTGTCATTACCTCCCTTTCCTGTTCCAGTCGCGTATGGTTCGCGGGAAGAACGACTGTCTGAAAGCCTCCGTGCGCGCTCTAATCTCTCTAATTTTACATTCGTGATCTCCTCGCGAGGTATAAGTAGGGGGAAGCAATATATTCGATACCTCATCCAGAAACGCACCCTCTCGAAACCTGGCGAGCAAGTTACACCGCGATGCAGAGCGCCTCTCTTGCAGAGTCTGCCACTTGAGTTTATTAAACATCTCCGTAACGCTATCACGGTTACCAAATAACCCGGTAACGAAACGCGCCGCTCTTCTTTGGATCTTCTCAATCTCTTCCGTCAACCCGACCTGGTACGGATCCCACACTGATGAGCAATACTCAAGTATAGGTCGAACGAGTGTTTTGTAAGCCACCTCCTTTGTTGATGGACTACATTTTCTAAGCACTCTCCCAATGAATCTCAACCTGGTACCCGCCTTACCAACAATTAATTTTATATGATCATTCCACTTCAAATCGTTCCGCACGCATACTCCCAGATATTTCACAGAAGTAAGTGCTACCAGTGTTTGTTCCGCTATCATATAATCATACAATAAAGGATCCTTCTTTCTATGTATTCGCAATACATTACATTTGTCTATGTTAAGGGTCAGTTGCCACTCCCTGCACCAAGTGCCTATCCGCTGCAGATCTTCCTGCATTTCGCTACAATTTTCTAATGCTGCAACTTCTCTGTATACTACAGCATCATCCGCGAAAAGCCGCATGGAACTTCCGACACTATCTACTAAGTCATTTATATATATTGTGAAAAGCAATGGTCCCATAACACTCCCCTGTGGCACGCCAGAGGTTACTTTAACGTCTGTAGACGTCTCTCCATTGATAACAACATGCTGTGTTCTGTTTGCTAAAAACTCTTCAATCCACCCACACAGCTGGTCTGATATTCCGTAGGCTCTTACTTTGTTTATCAGGCGACAGTGCGGAACTGTATCGAACGCCTTCCGGAAGTCAAGAAAAATAGCATCTACCTGGGAGCGTGTATCTAATATTTTCTGGGTCTCATGAACAAATAAAGCGAGTTGGGTCTCACACGATCGCTGTTTCCGGAATCCATGTTGATTCCTACATAGTAGATTCTGGGTTTCCAGAAATGACATGCGATGCGGTGCTTGCGGTTCCAGACTGCAGCGCCTTTAACCGCACGGCCACTTCGCCAAATTGCGTGAAAATGTAATCACATGTCAGTTCTAGTATAATATATTTGTCCAATGAATACCCGTTTATCATCTGCGTTTCTTCTTGGTGTAGCAATTTTAATGTCCAGTAGTGTATTTAATATCAACTTCCTTTCTAAGCGTATAATTCCCAAGGCACTGTGGATAATTGTCCCACGGAGAGGAGAATCGTGCTCAATCACATCTTTATGATGTTTGCAGTTAAATGTATTTGCTGTCCTTTTTTGCATTTAAATGCATTTAATTTAGCATTTACGAACATTTTAAAACACTAATTACTGCTTAAGTGGGCACTATTCCCTCACTTTCCCTTAGTTTTCAGAACAAATAATACGTTGTAGATTGCATTGTCCCCCTCTTTAAACTTCTATTGTAATAATAACTTTCAATTTTAATGGACATAAAAATGCCCATTTTCCCTTTCGAGAAAGTGAAACCACCTCTGGCCGCAATAACGGCCTTGATACGCCTGGGCATCTTTATCTTCTTTTTAAAGGCAGCTAGTATGAGTACCTCTTCCTGATGGTGAAATGAATAGGTCCTCCGGCTCAGTAACAAGGGTTGTTGAATGCTAAGTGACTCAATTCGTCGTCGCTGCGGGTAAGAGCGGAGCGCGAAACAGGCCCGCCAGATCCGCCTGGAGCACCCTCGAGATGCCAGCAAGAAAGATGGCGGGAGGAACGCCGCTGACCAGAAAATCCCGGCGAGCGCTCTCCACGAGAAGAGAAAAGAAGAGAACAGCCCAGCCCCCAAGCCGGCGTTATTTGCTTCGCTGACTGGAACAAAAGTTTCCCCTCGCGCTCTTTAATCCGCAAGAGTTCCGGGTATATCAATTTGCTTTAGAATCAGTTCACAGTCGCCGCCCTGCAAGAAACAACTTTAACGGGAACGAGAAGGGATCAATATCACTGCGATGCGGTGCTTGTCAATGTTCTAGAAGTAAGGCCATAAGTCGCCGTAACTATTTTGTTCTTAAAACAAAATTATTGCTGTATCTTGCGACGTCTCAGCAATGCTGTTCGAAAGACAAGCAGTGTGAATGTGGTAGATACTGAGTGAGCCGTGTATCGACGCGTGCTACACCTTGTGTTTAGATTGCATTGGTTTTCCTTTTCTTCCCCTGACATGTTTGTTTGATATGTTGTCTGTCATTAAGTGGCTGCTTGGTCGTCTTTTCCCTCTGCTATCGATATCTGCGTTATGCTTCCGGGAAACTGCTATGGAGGAAGTGAGATCATTGACCGGTTGTAACCTCGTGTGGTGGCGCGGAAGTAGGGGCGTGCGCGCAGAGAGTGTGGTGGACACAGGAGGGCAGTGTGGCTCTCCAGCGCGAAGCAGACGTGGTCGGTTGTACCGAGTCGCCACGTGATGTATGTCGGTTGTGTGTAACGAGCGGGTCGATTTGACCGAAGAGCTCCCAGCGTGTTGGTTGTATACATAAGCGCCCCACGAGTAGTTGCTGTTCATTTCGCCTTCGTGCGACGTTAACAAGCTTCTTTAAATCCTCAATTTCAACACTGGAGTTTAAAAGGAGACACCTAACATGAAGGAGCGGTCACTACCCGTCAACGTTGCAGAGAAGACGTGAACTCCGGTGACAGAGCGTGTTGTCGCGTGACCGTGGCGTGTTGGGTACGCTGGCGACGCGTGCGCGGTCGGATGTGTGGATCCTTGCCATCGAAGGTCGTGTACTGCCTGTTCGAGCATAATTGCAAGTTAAGTTCGTGGAAGGTCTAATCATTAAGTAATAATTTTGTGTAACCAGCGTCTCTTCTGCCTTGTGGCCTCCGGGGACCGGGTTTCCTGTCCCTGGCACCGGCGTAATTGAAGACCGTGACCTTTCCTCCTCCTCTCGTTACTGTCCGATGGGAGGTGTAGTTTTGGCAGTTTAATTGTTTCGCTATTCTGTCGTGGGTTATGAGTAAATTAATGCTTCTTGTTGGATGATCTTGTGGTCGCTCATTCAGGACTGTGGTGTAATGTTTCCTTGCACGAGGTTAGCTCTAATTCTGTCAGCAAGTTAAGCCATCTTATAACAAGTTTTCGCTGGCTAAAGGTCGGTGCAGTGACCAGCCTGAGCAGCCCGAGAGTGGCAATTGTGTTTAAGGGCGCATTTAAATTGGTCAGTATTCTGTCTAGCCTGAGCATCTCTCAGTGGGTGATTTGTGGCCGTCTTACACGGGTCCGTCAAATCTGTTATGTTCTAATGATATTCCAGGACACTTTTGTTGAAATTTTTTTTAAATTCCTCCAAGTTTGTAAATTCCTTTTATTGCCATTAATCGTGTGTTTGCTGAGACCTGTTTAATTTTTTTAATGGCGGTGTTGGTAGCTTCACTACCTCACCGTACTTTATTAACAAAGTTCTGTATTTACTTTAGTAGCCTGTTTACTAATGTTCTTTAAATTTTTTTAAAATTGTTGTATTGCTATAAATTACTTTGATTGGCGTTAGCGGCGTGTTTTAAAAGGTAGTTATTTGCCGCACTGCTAGCGTCTGTGTTTTCCAATTATTATTTTTTGTTATATTGCTATAAATTACTTGATTGCCGTTAGCGGTGTGTTTAAAAGGCTGTTTATTGCCGTACTGCTAGTTTCTGTAAGATACGAATAAAACATTTGTGAAAATCTCAACTCGACAGTAAATTACTAGAAATTTGGCCGCGTTTCCCAACTTGTGGTGTGGCTTGTAGTAACAGTAACCACTGCGTGTGTCACTGGGTGTCGTCGAAAACTTTGAATTACCACCTACAAAAACTCAAGCCGTGAGCAAGAAAGCTACATTTTCACCCTGAACCGCCACACATTTTTCGCAGTGACCGTCAACCTGGTGAAGATCTTGGCTGTAGAAAGCATTTTGTGTGGTTACGTCCATAAATCGCGGTGCCACACCAAAGTCTGCAACGCCTATCGATACCATAGATGTTAGCAAGGTCTCACTGCAATCCGCGGCGACTTAAGGGAAGCACTCCAGAAGATCATGCCTAAGGTCAATGCAGAGCCGAGGACATAAACGAGACCTTAACTGCTGCTACGGTTGCTGGTTCAAATCGTGCCTCGGGCATGGATGTGTGTGGTGTCCTTAGTTAGGTTCAAGTAGTTCTAAGTCTAGCGGACTGATGACCTCAGATGTTAAGTCCCATTGTGCTTAGAGCCATTTGAACCATAATGTTGTACCAATGAGTTCATAAAGTTTCACACGAATGTCTACGTCAAAAGAGCAGTTTGTTACTTAGTGCATCAAGTGCTTTAATAGTTAATGACGGTTGTAAACTATCCACTACTCTTGTGGAAAAGTTTAATAAAATGTTTCTTCGTTTTTGTAATAAAGTGAATTCATATATCATGAGTTGCTGTCGATACGTGCCACCTCACCGAGTAATCAAAGAGCACACAGTTTGGCTGGACGAAAGCAGTTTCGTCCACTCAAGAACATTTTCGATGTACAGAAAATGTTCAACCTTGAACGTCATCTGGTGGTCATTCTGGAAATCCCTTCTGCACTGTGGTTCCTTCATGTGAGGAAAGAAGAGCAAAATGTGACAGCCACACTTATTACTCTGTCCTGTCCAGAATGAGTTATGGCGTTGCCATGGAGCAAAAATACCCTCTTTGACAGCTTTCTGCGACACTCCATCTTAGCCTCCCGTAATCCCGTCAGGAGATTTTGATGTATGCTCATTTGACGATTTTCCACTCTCGAGCAGGATCGCGATCGGTTACACTATTTCATGACAGTCCCAGAAAAAAACTCAGCATCGCATTGCCCGTGATGGCTGGGTCTTCCTCTCTCACGTGACGTAGGGTTATCAGTGACACCTTCACACTTGGGCAGAAGGATTTCCGTGACCCAACGAAGATGAGGGCTATGCCGGCGGTAGTGTAACAGCTGGTAGAGTCATCCAAGATGGACGAGCCTCAACAGAGGAGCCAGACGAATCTTGTCTTACATATGGAGGGTGGGGGGGGGGGGGGCTCTATAGGCGAAGGGAAGCCGAAATCCCTATGGGAGTAAATCCCAAAAGAAAATCCTGGTTCTCAGGTTGGGAACTGGGTGTGGGACTAATAACCCCACCTCGTATAATGGAATAGTTGCGGATACCACACGAATTACAGGATGATGACATGGCACAGAAAAAGCTTATCGAGACGGAAAATTGATATTATGATAGCCACCTGGAGCATGAGGACACTCAAGAGACATGCCAAATTGTCGGCTGATCATGCACAGAGAATGGCAGAAACTCGAAATTTTAATAAGTTGTTTATAGGAAAGTCTGAAGGGGGAAGTAGACGAGGAAGACACAGGAAAAGGTGGCTTGAAGATATGGATGACGACCTCAAAGCAATGAGAGGAAATGGAGATAGAAAGCGATGGACAGAGAAGAATGGAGGCAGGTGACAAAGGAGGCCAATGACTGCAGTGAGTAAGTCTCCGCTTGTTTTGGGGGTGGTGAATCCATATTTTTTCGTCTGCTTGCTTTGCTTCTTTGTCTCGAAGTCATAGCGATACACACAGCATTCGTCCACGGTGATTAGACGTCTAAAGAAGGCGTCTGGACAGGCGTGACACATTGCAACATATCCGCTGGCTTTCTTTTCGAATGGATGTGAGCCGCCGTGGAACCCAACGGATTGCGTCCTCTGTTGTTTAAAATTTCGCGGAAATTGTTAAAAACTGATCCATGACTGTTTATTACTTTTACGACTGTCGCCTCGATTTGAATACCACGGGCTAGGGCCTCTATATCTCTTTAAGTTTCCCGTTCTTCACAGAAAGATGTTTCTTCGTCATTCAGTCTTTTTTGACCCCAATAGAAGCATCTGCGCTTCTAACCCACCGTGTCGCATGAAACTTCATTGTTGTCGCACACTTCCACAAACTGAGCACGAATAGTCGCAGCGTTGTTTTGCTCCAACTGCAAAAAACGAATTACAGCATGATATTCCACTTTACCATTGTACAGCGCGATTTTGTTTCGGCTTCTCTAGCAGTGCGGAAATTTCAGTTTGTACCACGTTTGCAGTCATTAACTGCAATAGAAACAAAACATTGACAACATAATTTTATTTTTTCGAGGCCATGGCTTCATCCCGTAAATACATCAGCATTTGCGAAAAATGCAACGTCTTAAAAGAACGGCATTAATCGATCTAAATTCGGAGGATGTGTGGAAGTATACGTCCAACAACACAGAAAGACGGTGTAGACATAGGTGCAGCAGCGCCCTCGGGATCTGGTGTCACCCCAACTTCAGTCGACGAAGAACTATCGTAACACAAGGAAATGTGGAAGCAATTGTCAGGAATGTTGCTGCTTCCATGGTGCTGGAAGGGGTCAGGACGTCAGCTGCTAAATATCTTATTATGGGAAAAATCTATTCATTTACATTACCATTTTCAAGTCCAGTCAGCGGTATTTATTGGTTTTCACACATTGCGACTGTTTCATCTCAGATATATTCGCTCTACGACTGAACTGTAGTGCATTTTTTGGCCGAGCGGTTCTAGGCGCTTCAGTCTGGAACCGCGCTACCGCTGCGGTTGCAGGTTCGAATCCTGCCTCGGGCATGGATGTGTGTGATGTCCTTAGGTTAGTTAGGTTTAAGTAGTTCTAAGTTCTAGGGGACTGATGACCTCAGATGTTAAGTCCCATAGTGCTCAGAGCCATTAGAGCCTTTTTTTTTTAGTGCATTCTCTGCGAAAGGTTATACAAGTTGTATGCTTAAGAGTACAGTTTGTGGACGCCCGAGCAACAGCATATCACTACACACTAATATCCCCATATGAAGATACCACTACCGGCTAGGAAAAACAGAGCGACCCTAACGTCGGGTGTAATCCACCCCCTCCTTCCTACTTCCATCTATAGTCCACATTACACAACGTCTTTTATGAAGATTTGAGAGGAAAAAAGATCACAATAAACTTTCTAGTTTACTTACCTTGTCATGTTGAGTTGGCTCCAGTTGTTCTTGTCTGGGGGTCTGATTCTTGAAGCTGCAAAATGTCACAGCAGGTCCTCGCGGTTGTTTTGAACTAAATAAATCTGAAGAGTACTTTTTTTATGTAAATATGTTTACTCACAGTTTAGTATATCATACATTATTTTGATTTTCGGCATTAACAAAGCCGAAATTACATTGCTCGCACTAAAATACGTCCGATCACATCAGAGGCGTGCTTACGACCCCTCACTCTGCGGAAATAATAATATTGCAAAGGGTTTATAATTTTTCTTAACAAATGAATTTCTACTAGCTTTAATTTCGATTATTATTTCATAAATTAATCGAGCAATAAAGCTAATAAACAGTACAGGATTGCGTAATTAATAATATAAATTTTAAGTGTGCAAATGTTTCGTAATTTCAAATGTTTCTAAAAAAGATAATTTTAACTGTACATTAAGAACTAGTACTTATTGATTATAACATCGAAACTAAAATATTTTATAAAGTAATTCCTTTTCATAAATTTTAGCGTGAAATATAACATACTGTGTATAAAATTATATGAAAGTTTTCAGAAAAGCAACTGAGAATATACTGACCAGTCAAAAATTCAAAAAATAGTACTGGTATCGACAACTACTTTTGAGGGTAGGTAATGCTAGAGGAGGATGTCCCGTTAAACAGAGTCACTGACGTTGTAATGTTCCTCACTCTTTCTGTTTAACATGTTGATATCTGCTCGTGATTTTACCTAAGGATAAGGCCAAATCAATGCTGCATAGAACTATAAAAATCGAGAACACTATCCGAGCATAAGTAACAAAGTCGGGGATATACTTCGTATCAAAGTAAAATGACCGGTCGTCAGTCGAAGTAAGAGAAAATAAATTTTTATACTTATTCTGAAATTAATATATTTTACTTTAATGAAAGCAAAGAACAATACATAATCAACTTTGGTGCGCAAATTCACATTAACCAACAGTGATATTGGGTTACTGACTCAGAAAAAGATATTTTCTGAAAAACAAAGTATTCTTTCAACAATCTGGATAAGATCCATGATTTTATAATTGCAACGTTATTATTACGTCCATCAGTATCAGTTCAATGACCTCTCATAGTAATCTAAGCTGTAAAAGGTAGGATACACACCCTTTTGTATTATTAATATTATCAAGAACAAGTGACGCCTTTACAATGTTATTTTATTCAGACCAGAAAAACATGACAAACATACATTTACATACAGTGAATATGCAACAGCACTATTTGAAAATGTCAGTTTGTTACATATACATTGTTTTAATTACCAAGAGATTCAAATATACCGTAGCAATTTTTATTGCATTTCAATTGTTTGAAATATGTATCTTTCTCCACAAACATTGATATGACAGATTCTCAGTTCGCTTAAAACCAAATACCGAACCTCATACACGTAATACAGTTTCGGTTAAAAACTGATTTGCAGAAGTTCAGTTACTTAGTGTTTTAACACAGATTAAGATTCAGTGATCTTGTTCTTTAACAAAAGTAATAAAATCACACTACCGTTCGCTATGTTGATGTGCAGCAGGCCATCGTAAGTTTTCTACAACGTCGAAATGTATTTGTAGCAACTGCCACTCGCTCACCTACAGATACAGTTGGCGATATTTTAAAGTGTTAATATCCTTCCAGTCATTGTGCATATGAGGAGCTTAAAAACTGAAACATTCCACCCGTTTCACCATAAAACCTTCTGCGTGCTTGAGAATGTCATACATTTCCGCTCAATTTAGCTGCTGCTGTCTGACAATTTTTGCGCCCCTCTCTCAGAGTTTAATTATTTTATGAAAGTTTCACTTTTCCTGAGCAACATACCAGCGGCAACAGTAGATTCACAATTAGATTTTTCAAAGCAAACAGTTTTATGGTACATGCATTTGCATACCCTGACGGAAAAAAAATCCGTACTCCAAGAAGGAGCTGTACGAGATTAATGAAAGTTGGTAGCCGTGTTTCAACAACCTAAAGATGACGTCTACTCACATTTTGGGCCAGTCGCATAACAGTGGCGCTAGTATCGCCACTATGAGGATTCAAATCAGGTTTGCCTTAAAACGTCGCGAGTGTTAGTTTGAGATTAGACGTAGTGAGATGATGTTAGCCAAGAATGTCTTTAAGACGACGAAAACGGCATTATAAGCAGCTCATTGAGTTTGAACGAAGTTGTGTAGTGGGGCTTCGAGAAGTTGGATGTTCCTTCTGTGATACTGCAGATTGTTGTCACTGTACATGACTGCTGGCCTCGGTGGACACGGAAAGATACGGTCGCAAGAGCACCGAGCTCCGGACAGCCACGTACCACTACCACGAGGCAAGACCATCGTGTTCGACCAATGGCTGTGGCGAGTGGCTGCGTCTGCAGCTGCAATTTAAGCTGCAGTTGGGACCACAGTGACACAACGAGGTGTTACAAATCGCTTATTCAAGGACAGCTCCGAGTCAGATGTTCTGTAGCGTGCATTCCACTGGCCCAAAATCACCATCGTACCATCGTTTTGTGACTTTAGTGGTGTCGTTGGACGGCGGAGGGGAGTCAGTTGTGTTTTCTAATGAACGCCGGTTTTGCCTCGGTTCCAGTGATGGCCGGTGTTGGTTGGAAGGAGGACAGATGAGGGCCTGCAACTAACCTGTCTGCAGACTGGACACGCTGGACATACGCCTGGACTTAACGTCTGGAGTGCGATTCCGCACGACAGCACGAGCACGCACTTGATTGTGCCATGCACCCTGAGTAAAAACTGAATGTCAGTCTAATGATTCCACCTGTTGTGCCGCTAGTCATGAACAGCATTCCAGGGAGTTTTTCCAAGAGGATAACGCTTGCCCACATACCATTGTTGTAATCCAGCATGTTCTACAGAATGTCGACGTGTTACCTAAGCCTGCTCGATCACCAGATTTATCTCCGATGGTGCACGTATTCGACATCAACGGGTGGCAAGTCCAGCCTCATTCGCGACCAGCATTACCGTCCATGTATTGACCGCTCTATTGCAACAGGAGTGGAACTTCATCCACAGACTGACATCTGGCACAAGTACGACACAATGCATGCACGTTTAAATGCTTGCATCTAACATTCTACCGGTTTCGCCGGTTATTAATGTACTATCATTTTACATTTGCAGTGGCTTTTCCGGCGTCTACATTAACCTGCGATTTTGCAACTTTAATCACTTAAATGTTTTTCATAGACAAATGGATTCCCCAATTTTCATTTCTCTACATTAATTATTTCCTAGTCTTGGAATTTTTCCCGTCAGTGTCAATATTTAAAATTAATGACCATCATTTTAACAAACAATAAAAAATTAATAGCCACTTTATGCGTAGAAACTGCGCATTGTCCTGTGTATTTGTGTTACAGTGTGTAACAACTTGTACCACGAGTCAGTCGATCTCAGTAAAATTTAATCTTAAATACGAAAGATTTCAAATAACTGATTTGATTGAAAGTATAAACTTAATCATTATTAGTTTGTACTTAACAAGAATAAAAATGCGCGTAATTGACTTTTTTTTACTAAACTGAACTGCTGTTCATTATAACTCATGTATCTGTGTTGCAGGCCGGAACAATGCAAGTGGTGTGGATACGGAAACGCTATCTGATAAATGAGTCGACAAAACTGAAATTGTATAACTGTGTCCTAATTAACTTCAACCAAATGAATTAGAAAGGCAAAATTATCAACTAAATAAGCTGTCCTATGAAACAGTATTGTGTAGTACAGTGAGCAGTACCACAGTATGTGATGTCACAATACGTGACTTGCAGTTCCAATACACTAAGGTTGTTGTTGTTGTTGTTGTTGTTGTTGTCTTCAGTCCTGAGGCTGGTTTGATGCAGCTCTCCATGCTACTCTATCCTGCGCAAGCTTCTTCATCTCCCAGCACCTACTGCATTCTACATCCTTCTGAATCTGCTTGGTGTATTCATCTCTTGGTCTCCCTATACCACTTTTACCCTCCACGCTAACCTCCAATACTAAATTGGTGATCCCTTGATGCCTCAGAATATGTCCTATCAACCGATCCCTTCTTCTAGTCAAGTTGTGCCACGAACTTCTCTTCTCCCCAATCCTATTCAACACCTCCTCATTAGTTATGTGATCTACCCATCTAATCTTCAGCATTCTTCTGTAGCACCACATTTCGAAAGCTTCTATTCTCTTCTTGTCTAAACTATTTATCGTCCATGTTTCACTTCTATACATGGCTACACTCCATACAAATACTTTCAGAAACGACTTCCTGACAAATCTAAATTCATTGTTAACAAATTTCTCTTCTTCAGAATCGCTTTCCTTCCCATTGCCAGTCTACATTTTATATCCTCTCTACTTCGACCATCTTCAGTTATTTTGCTCCCCAAATAGCAAAACTCCTTTACTACTTTAAGTGTCTCATTTCCTAATCTAATACCCTCAACATCACCCGACTTAATTCGACTACATTCCATTATCCTCGTTTTGCTTTTGTTGATGTTCATATTATATCCTCCTTTCAAGACACTGTCCATTCCGTTCAACTGCTCTTCCAAGTCCTTTGCTGTCTCTGACAGAATTACAATGTCATCGGCGAACCTTAAAGTTTTTATTTCTTCTCCATGGATTTTAATACCTACTCTGAATTTTTCTTTTGTTTCCTTTACTGCTTGCTCAATATACAGATTGAATAACATCAGGGAGAGGCTACAACCCTGTCTCACTCCCTTCCCAACCACTGCTTCCCTTTCATGCCCCTTCAACTCTTATAACTGCAATTTGGTCTCTATACAAATTATAAATAGCCTTTCGCTTCCTGTATTTTACCCCTGCCACCTTCAGAATTTGAAAGAGAGTATTCCAGTCAACATTGGTTTGCCTTTCCTTAATCTAGCTTCTAAGATAAGCCGTGGGGTCAGTATTGCCTCACGTGTTCCAACATTTCTACGGAATCCAAACTGATCTTCCCCAAGATCGGCTTCTACTAGTTTTTCCATTCGTCTGTAAAGAATTCGCGTTAGTATTTTGCAGCTGTGGCTTATTAAACTGATTGTTCGGTAATTTTCACATCTGTCAACACCTGCTATCTTTGGGATTGGACTTATTCTATTCTTCTTGAAGTCTCAGGGTATTTCGCCTGTCTCATACATCTTGCTCACCAGATGGTAGAGTTTTGTCAGGACATGCTCTCCCAAGGCCTGTCAGTAGTTCTAATGGAATGTTGTCTACTCCCGGGGCCTTGTTTCGACTCAGGTCTTTCAGTGCTCTGTCAAACTCTTCACGCAGTATTATATCTCCCATTTCATCTTCATCTACATCCTCTTCCATTTCCATAATATTGTCCTCAAGTACATCGCCCTTGTATAGACCCTCTATACACTTCTTCCACCTTTCTGCTTTCCCTTCTTTGCTTAGAACTGAGTTTCCATCTGAGCTCTTGATATTCATACAAGTGGTTCTCTTTTCTCCAAAGGTCTCTTTAATTTTCCTGTAGGCAGTATCTATCTTACCCCTAGTGAGATAAGCCTCTACATCCTTACATTTATCCTCTAGCCATCCCTGCTTAGCCATTTTGCACTTCCTGACGATCTCGTTTTTGAGACGTTTGTATTCCTTTTTGCCTGCTTCATTTACTGCATTTCTATGTTTTCTCCTTTCATCAATGAAATTCAGTATTTCTTCTGTTACCCAAGGATTTCTATTAGCCCTCGTCTTTTTACCTACGTGATCCTCTGCTGCCTTCACTACTTCATGCCTCAAAGCCACCCATTCTTCTTCTACTGTATTTCTTTCCCCCATTCCTGCCATTTGTTCCCTTACGCTCTCCCTGAAACTGTGTACAACCTCTGGTTAAGTCAGTTTATCCAGGTCTCATCTCCTTAAATTCCCACCTTTTTGCAGTTTCTTCAGTTTTAATCTACAGTTCATAACCAATAGATTGTGGTCAGAGTCCACATCTGCCCCTGGAAATGTCTTAAACAGAAATTAAAAAATAGTACATAAATTTAGCAAATGAACTTTGAAAGAATACCTAACCGAAATGGTTGTATAAAAATGCCCTGTGTCTCGAAGTACGCAGTCTGACTAAAACATATTTTCAAGCACTAAATAATAGACACGAAAATGTAACACTGCACTGGGAGAATAAACCTGTATGTATAATATACGTAATCTAAACTGAATTTTACCTAAATTGATCCTGATAATAATTTTGAAAGGCAAAGCTACCTGTGAGTAATCTATCTTCAGTGTAATGCACAACAGGCCTTAAAAATTTCATGGCGTACCTATGGCAACGGAAGCTCGGTACTACTCGAGGTGATGAACATAAAATATGCAGCGCAGTAGGAAGCACGCTAAAACCAAAGACAGCCTTGCGCAGTGCAATGCCAGGGCACGCGGATATTCTAAACAGATTATGCTTCACCTTTTAAGAAACTATTTTCCTCTCTGTGCAGTGCTGCGACACACACAATCAGAAAATATGAAAATTCTTTCGTAAGCAGACGGTTGTGGAATTTCAATTTGCTAAATAATTGAAAGTAATTTATTATTACGAAAATTGAGAGTCATGCCTCAACAATCACAATTATCTTTACAAAAATTGTCTTATATAACAAAAATTTCTCTGCCATGACATTAATTAGTTAAAATGGTAAGGGAGTGGTAAAATTAACTTCTGAGTGAAAACAAGGTGAACTGCTCTCTCATTCGCTTCACATAGAATACAGCAACAGCATTATTACTAGCAATCAAAGATCACAACGCTTGTTCTCACAACCTCTGTGGAGTAACATAGTGGCTATTGAAAACTACTGTTTCAAAAATGTTTAGCGTATAAATATGAAATACGAATCATTCAATGAAAATGTTAAGTTCACAACACTACCTTGAATATCAAAAATAAACTAGAAACCTTATAATATAAAGAATAGATTTACGAATAGCTACATAAGTAGATCTGAAAAATACTGTCATTTATGTTAAAGTTACGTCAATGTGCCATTTAAACTTGTAAAAATCCAGCGTGTAGCCATTCGTTGAAACTTATCATATATACATATCTTGCAATCTGATCAAATGATCTATGGAACATCAAAGACTTTCAGTTACGATAATGAACTAATGTATGTTAGCTGCCATTAAATATAGTTAAATGATCTATAATGACTGCACAGAAGAGAAAGAACCCCACTGTACTTTATTATAACATCAGTGGTGAACGTTGTCAGCTATGCGTTTCCGACTACAGTCGGTTAAGTATCGGTCCAACGAGAGTTTTGTAAGTGACCAACTTCTGGAGGGAGAGGGAGGGGGCTATTTCTGCTTTTGACTGCTTTTGATTATCAGTCTGCAAACTGCCTTCCCTATGGTTAATTTTATCTAGTCTTTATAGCTTTTCATTATTTTTTCCTAATTTTTTAACATAATTTAAGTGTACAAAAGAGACACCATATTTTAATTATAAAGAACTACCTCATTTCGTATATGTTCAGAGATAGCATTTAACATGCCGAAACTTTCAAAAGATTTAAAAGTGGTGAATGCAAACCTATTGAGAATAATGAAAGAGCAAAGTTCTTTTATTTTCTTCCTGTATTATCACTTTCTGTCTTTTGGAGCTCGAGGTAAGCAGATGTAAGAGTCCTAGTTGTAATTGTATTAACGCAATAAAAGTTATTTGAATCTATCTGTTGTGTCGGCTCCGTTATTGATCCTAGCCGTAACCTAGTTTTTTAATCATTGAAGTATGATTTCTGAATGTTACAGGCGAGGTGAGCGGTGGATTGTTCGGACACGAACGATCAGACACAGTGTCCTTTCGTTAATTGCTTTTCAACCAACTGCCCGAACCTCCCCTGAGATGTTTATTCCGACCATTTCCCGTCGATATGCAGGTGTTTTGCAATTAAAACTCGGTGGATCCGATCGGTTTCTTTTTCCGTACCATAACGTCTACTCATTGGCCTAATATAACGCAGATCTACAAATAAAATGTAGGATGGTGGAATTTTATGAGGGAAAAAACTGGGATCTTTCCTATGACGCACTACATTGTGCCCTTCTTCGTAAAATTATCCATCCTCGGTGAGAGCTTCCTCCACGTCGCGGCTATTCTTTTGCTCTATATTGCCCCATTTGTTAACCGTTAAATTCTTGCAGCACCTTTGAGGAACCATTAACTTTATTTAATTCCCAATATGAGACATGGAGTAACGCCTGATTGTTCCACTTTAAATCGTTCCGTATGCCTACTCCCAGATGTTTAATGGATGTGACTTTTTCCAGTGATTGTTCGGCAATTACGTAATCAAACAACAGGACGAGAGGTCCTTCGTTTAAGTCTTCCATCGAGTGTAAAGTTTTATTTAATTAAGATTATCACATCCACAAGAAAACCTAACTCGGGCAAGGTAGAAGAATCTTTTTACCCATTCGCCAAGTGTACAAGTTAGGTGGGTCGACAACATATTCCTGTCATGTGACGCACATGCCGTCACCAGTGTCGTATAGAATATATCAGACGTGTTTTCCTGTGGAGGAATCGGTTGACCTATGACCTTGCGATCAAATGTTTTCGGTTCCCATTGGAGAGGCACGTCCTTTCGTCTACTAATCGCACGGTTTTGCGATGCGATCGCTAAACACAGACACTAAACTTATTACTGTGAACAGAGACGTCAATGAATGAACGGATAGATCATAAGTTTGCGAAAATAAAGAAAGTAAACTTTTCACTCCAGGGAAGACTTGAACCAAGGACCTCTCGTTCCGCAGCTGCTCACGCTAACTACGGGACCACGGCGCTCCTGAGCTCACACTATCCTTGATGTTGCCTATCTTTCGCATGGACTACTCAGTTTGTATATTTTGCTTATTTTTTCATAGTTCCACACAACTTCTTCCTGTTTTCTCGATTGATCTGTGTTCAGTTTTTCAAGGCCTATCCACTGTGCCAACTTATAACTAAATCTGAGGAGGGTGCGATGGGGAGGTTCCCTTGTAAGTGTCGATACTGGGTTTCGCACTGGGTTTGCCATCTAGTGACTATCACAAATCGTGTTATATACTACACAGAAAAGAATCTCCGACCCAGCCGGGAATCGAACCCGGGCCCTTAGGATTAACATTCTGTCGCGCTGACCACTTTTTTTTCCTTTTTGTTCGTTGTTGATTGTTGTGATTGGTCGTTGCGGACGTCACATGACATCCGTTGAAGTTCGTTGTTGATCCTTCCACTCAGTTTTTTATTACAGAGGCCAACCAGCTCTCTACCGAACACGCTGAGCTACCGTGCCGGCTGCCACTCAGCTACCGGGGGCGGACGAATTTCTCTCCTGTGCGAACCTCTTCATCTCTGAGTAACACGTGCAACCTATGTCCTCAATTATTTTCTGTATGTATCCCAATCTCTGTCTTCCTCCACAGTTTTTACCCTCTGCAGCTTCCTTAGTACCATGGTAGTCATTTCCTGATGTCTCAACACATGTCCTGTCAGCCTGTCTTTTTTCTTCAGTGTTTTCCACATATTCCTTTCCTCACTGATTCTCTATAGAACCTCCTCATTCCTTACTTTATCAGTCAAAGTAATTTTCAACATTCTTCTTAGCACCACATCTCAAACGCTTTCATTCTCTTCTGCTCCGGTTTTGCCACAGTCTGTATCTCGCTGCCATACAATTCTGTGTTCCAAACGTAGATTCTAAGAAATTTCTTCCTCATATTAAGACCTATGTTTGATACTAGTAGACTTCTTTGGTAAGGAATGCCTTTTTGTAGATGCTGGTCTATTTTATGTGTCCTGCTTGCTCCGTCCGTCGTGTGTTAGTTTGCTGCCTAGGTAGCAGAAGTCCTTAATTTCGTCTACTTCGCGATCCCAAATTCTGATGCTAAGTTTCTCACTGTTCTCATTTCGCCTTCCATGAATTTACTCAGTCCATTTGACATTATCGAACGCTTCTTCCAGGTTCACAAGCTCTATGAACGTGTCTCGATTTTTATTCACTCTTGCTTCCATTATCAACCTCAACATCAAAACTGCCTCTCTGGTGTCTTTACATTTCCCAAAGCCACATTTTTCGTCTTCTAGAAGATCTTGTTGTAGAAACCGGTACATAATATATTACTTATCTGCTTCAAGATATGCATTATTAACCGTTTATTCGAAATGAAGTTAAAATTACATCTAATTTCTAATGACATATTTTACTCCTAATGCTTCCTTCTCTCAGGAAACTCAGATGCGAACGACCGGAGCTATCACAGCTGAATTGTTCCAGTTAACAGCGCCGTCTATCGATGGTTCCCCGCAGCACAAGAAAGGAATCCTTTATATTTTATCTATTAGCTAATTTATAATAGTACAAAACTCATCATAAAATTTGTCTCACAAACTAATCTATCCAGCTTTATCTTCGATCGCTAAAACAGCAAAATTTCTCATGAGCTGTTACATATTTCACAAGGGAAATTCTCCATCGCAACCCCCTTCGATTTAGTGGTAAGATGGCGCAGTGGATAGCCCATCAAATACACAACACAGATCAAGCATAAAAACAGGAGAAAGTTGTACTGAACTTCGAAAAATGAAGCAAAATAGAAACAGTGATCAGTCCAAGCTAAAGATGTACGACATCGACCGAATTTGAACAGTCACCACGTCGTGATTCTGTGGTTGTGGTGTTGTACTGCGAAGGGACGTCCAGACGTACGTATCTCCTATTTGTTGTACGCAAGTGCCACATATTATGACTGTTGCGTTCAGTTTTGGAAGTTTTGATTCTTGAAATCCTTTGTTGTACCACAGCTCACACCCCCATATTTATTGTTTTCATTTCTGTGAGAGGTCTATGCGGCATCTCGCCACCTCTGACTTCATCACATTTACTTGCGACGGTAATATATTCTTACCACATGACTCATGTTCTATAACCAACGTATGGTATGACAGTTGCCAAGGTTACAGAAGAACAGACGTCACCACACAGTCACGACACCATGGTTGTTGCAATCCCCTTGCTGTTGCACATCTTAAGTTGGACCGTTAACTGTTTTTTTTTTCAGTTCATATACCTTTTTCCTGTTCTCATGCTTGATTTCTGTTCAGCTTTTGACTGTCTATCCACTGGACCATTTTACCACTAAATCTGAGTGGGTTGCTGCGTGGAGTTTCTCTTGTCAGTATCATACCATGGTATTAGCATGTAAACCAAGAGGAAACCTACACAGGCACTCCGTTCCCCACATCTCATAACTCAGTGCACGCTACGATCCAACCTAAAATTATTTCTGTGCCTACTTTAACAGGTACCAATAGATTGTTTCATCACTTTGTTTCTTGGGACACACATGATGTATCAGACCAGAGAAATACTCTTTGTTTATCCGCATCCTTTACACCACTCAATAGATTTCGGTTAACATTATACACATACCCATTACAGTCACACACACTCAACAGATATATTTAAGAGACAACTCTGATACATCGCAAGGGAAGTCACCACTGGAGGAAGAAAACTATGTCCTGTTTATCAGCTGCGCAATCCTTTATGATCTTCCAGCCAGCAGTCCCATACGACCCTTACGTTCTATTCCGTAGTGTATTACATGGCGTACGTTGATAAAAAGTCTCATTCAAACCAATCTTCCATTCTATTACAAAATGAATCTGACAGGTCATTATAGCTTGTACAACGTATAATCAATTGGTAACTGATGACGTTGTCACCCTCGGTCCTGACAATGTGTCAAGCCGCCCTCGTCCGTTAATTGACATGTGAATAAACACTTCACAAAATTAAACCTACAGCTCTCATAAATTCGTTAATAATGAAGAGAATCCAATCAGAAAATACGTGCTGCACGACAGTGAATAAATGACGATGAGCACTAGCGGCAGTTCAGTTTGATTGCTCCCGGTCAGTGCAGTGAAAGGTGATTGTGTTGTTGTTTTAATGCTGTCACTCAACAACAGTGACGTCAGCTTCATGTTGTCGGACTCGACCATTTCTCAAAGCGTTATACAGTTCCTCATTCAGGCATAGATTGCTACTTATACTATTAATTGAATATGTATCTTGCATGGCGAAACTATAGACGAAAGTGAACTGCATTTCCCTTATACAATACCCACACTAAACAAACGAGAAACGTGACAAACGAACTATTTGCCGTTGCATTGTAATACACGACTGTTTTACGTCTTCCAACTACTTCCTTACTCCATCATACGTTTTATCAAACTCATCATCCTTTGGTTTTTAAGGCTCTAACAGCAGCTGTGTTTTCAGACGTAATCATGGGATTTGGGTTCCGCCAGATTAGACAAACCAACAAATCATCTCATTGCCCAGACATGTTTCGAAATATTTTGCTGCCATCATTCAGTTACGTTTTATTGAGCTCTAAGTCTCTAGAAGGTTGAACCATGTAGGCTCTTTATTATTTAGTTTTATAATAAACTAAAAAAGAGAACTGAAGAGTTTTAGGTGATGTGCCATAGAAGAGATCGAAAATTATGTAGACTGAGAAGATAAAAAATGAGGAGCTTCTCCGTACAATCGGTGAGGAATAGAAACATATGAACCATATAAATAAGAATGCACTGGATGACAGGAAATGTGTTGACGCGAAGCAATAATATACGTGGTACATGCGGGAGCTGTAGAGGGTGAAACTGCAGGAGAAGAAAAAAATCGAAGTACACCCAACAAGTAGTTGAAGAGATAGAGTGCAAGTGCCACTCCGAGATGAAGAGGTTGGCTCAGAAGAAAGATTCGTGACAGGTCGTGTCAGAAACATTATGGGAGGAAAACAAAGCCTTTCATAAATCGTGTCTTTGTCAGAAGTATCATAAATGTTCCACCCTGGCCTGACGCTGGATAAAGGAAAACGGAAATGACGGCGAATTCATCTTTTTATCTTTGTCCTCAAATGCAGTGATGCATTCTCTTGTAGATAGAATTCACAGATGAAGTTCTCCACTAAAATAACAGTTAGTGATTCTTTATATGTATTAGTAAGAGAGAATCTGTGCATGTGATAACCATACAGACTAGAACAATTAGAGATTAGTTGCACCAGTTGGACTAAAATAAAGAACGTATTAGCTGCTGGAGCAGTTATTCATTAATTCAGTACAGAGCTGAGGAGCGGAGTCGTCAGGAATTCTACGGTTACAGTATTTCTGTAAGAAATGGTTAAATTCAAGCACCTGAAGTTTGTCCCAGGGTATGTTCCCCGCAACCACTGTCAAACATACTTCTTTGTAAAATTCGCCATTAGATTGCATCGGCCGTCCCTGCAGCTGTGCTACTAAAGCCTGTTTCTTTGAAGATATCGGTTTCTTTCTGTCGTGTAGACTGTTCCGTAAATATTCAGTCTGAGATTTCATCATACATCCTACATGTTTATCACTAGTTTGGCAGAGGACTGTTTTAACATCAGTGGTGAAAGCACTGTTAACAGAAATCCATGTTTTCAGTATATATAACAACGAAGACGCAAGTGGTGCCACGGTTAAATTCAACTGACTTATACATTGTGAAGGTTTTGAGAAAAAGTAAGGAAAGCGTTTAGCTTTGAGTGTAACGGGATTGACGAAAATATGAAAAATACAATAATAATTTTTTTCCTGTCTTGCTACATAACTAAAATGAATGGGACTTACGAAAACATATTGTAGCTCTGCAATAATGTGAAAATATCTAAAATTGTGTAGTAGAGTATTAAATTGTATTGAAAAACAACAAATCGCCTGGTATAGACAATATCCCAGCTGAACTTCTGAGATCTGGAGGAGCAAAACTGAATCAGGAGTTGTATAATCTTGTTTTCAACATGTACGAGCAGGGTAAAATTCCTACAGCCTTTGAGAAAAACATTACGATCCCCATTGCAAAGAAGCAAATGCTACAAGATGTGAAAATTATAGAACCCTCAGCCTAGTTACTCATGCCTCTAAAATAGTAACCTCAATTATCCTAAAACGCATAAAACAAAAAGGAGAAGCTACCCTCTCCGAAGACCAGTTTGGATTCCGGAAAGATAGAGGAACCAGAGAAGCAATATTTACTCTAAAACTAATAATAGAGAAAAGACTAGATAAGAACTTGACAACATACATAGCTTTCGTAGATGTAGAGAAAGCCTTTGATAATGTTAAATGGGATAAGATGTTTGAGCTGCTCAAAAAAGTAGGAATAGACTATAAAGATAGAAAAATGATATGGAACCTGTACAAAAACGTGACTGCAGCTATCCGTGACGGACAAAACAATAAGCGGTGCAGATACGGAAAGGTGTCCGACAAGGTTACGCACTATCCCCTGTTATCTTTAACCTATACATTGAAGAGGCGCTGAAAAAAGTAAGGGAAGATTCACAGACAGATGTAGTAAATCATGGCCAACGAATAGATATGATAAGATATGCCGATGATATAGCTGTCCTAGCTGAAAGTGAAGATCTCGTAGTCCTACTGAATAGAATGGATAAAGTTATGGGGGAAGAATAAAATATGAGAATTAATAAAGCAAAAACAAAAGTAATGGCATGCGACAAAAAAGATCAAGTGAAAGTCCAAGTTCATGTAGGTAATGAACTGCTTGAACAAGTTGATAAATTTACTTATCTGGGCAGTAATATTACCAGGGATGGAAGGAGCAAGGCAGAAGTGAGAAGTAGAATTGCTCAAGCAAAGGCTGCTTTTAACAAGAAGAGAAACATGTTAACATCTAAGAACATCATTCTTGAAACCAGGAAAAGATTTTTGAAATCATATGTGTGGAGTGTGGCATGCTATGGGTGTGGAACATGGACTCTCGGGACAGAGGAAGACCAGAAGCTAAATTCTTTTGAAATGTGGTGCTATAGACGCAAGCTCAAAATAAAATGTATCGGCAAGGCCACAAACGAAGTGGTTCTGGAAAGAGCAGGTGAGAAGAGAAGCTTCTGGAGTTCCATTGTTAAAATAAGAGTGCAATTTACTGGTCATCTATTAAGATATAAAAGACTCCTGAACACAATTATAGAGGGATATGTCGAGGGAAAAAGACCAAGAGGAAGACCACGGCTGAGGTACATGGATCAAATCGTGAAACATGTGGGATGTAACACCTATAAAGAAATGAAGAGAAAAGCTGAAAGACGCACAGAATGGAGACAAGCTGCCATTGTAGCTGTTGCAAACCAATCCTTGGATTGACCACTACAGAAGAAGAAGTATGAAATACGTATTATATCTCAAAATATGTAACAACATGTAATTTATAACTTTGAAGTAAGGGTTCTTGCGTCCTTTCCGTATAATTTGTGGACATTTTAGTTTTTCTTACAACTAAATGTAAAGAAACTGAATATGTAACTGCAAAAAATACGGGATCTGATAGTAATACACTACCTCTCTGAGCTAATCTCACTTTTCTCGCTTTCTTACGGTCCCTTGTATTTTCCCAGAGACACGTAAGAACAGGAAGCCGATATCTCGTACTGCTTCCACTCCTTACTCTTGCAGTCAACGGAATTCATTGCCATTCATACTTACTTCCTTGGCTGATTTGTGCTTCTGACGAGACAAGTTCTTCCTCGCAAGCAGGAAAAAAATCCTCGAGGCCACAGTGCTTCTAAATCGTGGCACTAGATAATGCTTGGGGGAAAAAACGTAATGATATTTCTGCTTCACCGCCAGCCGCATTGCACAGAAAGTTATTCACAGCTATCGGGATTCAATTTTACAGAGCAGCTGCTGTGAAATAAAAGTGCTGTTCCCGCTCACAACTTACGCCGCACTTCTGTGCTCTGTGCTCGTTCTCTCTCTCTCTCTCGCCCTCACACACACAACACACATTTCGTGGAAACAATGGGAGTGAGGAAGTGCTGGCCGACGCCAGAGCAGTGCAGAAAATTCCGGCAGCCGTCCCAAGGATTTCTACCACATTCCGGTTTACGCGAATGAGCGATCCGCTGGCGGTTCGTACTCGCAGAACGGACGAAAAACGATCTGCCTGCGAGGCTACGGGTACGGTGCGAGGTGGATTCCTCGCGCTCAAGTGAAGAGGTGGAATGGGCAGGAGAACCGGATTTACACACTGCGGTTGCGGCAGGTGGCCGTGGAGACTGGCTTAGTGGTGTGTGTGTGGAGTGGGGGTGGGGGAGGGAAGGGGTGGTAAAAGGAGGACCAGAGGGGGGGGGGAGGACTTGGTTGCGGCACTGTGTCACGGGAACCTCATTACGGCCGTTTAATGAGAGCGCGCGAGGGATTTATCTACTCGGAGCAATTAACGCTTCCAGCGGCCGCGGGCTTCCGCTTCCGGCGACCGCCAGGGGAGGCCGAAAAAATGCGACCGCTCGCACCCCCGAGCTACGCCTGGCCGCTATCGCAGCCACCCCCCGACGACTCACCCCGAAACTTCCCGCAACTCCGCCGGCTAACATGGAGCTTTCACGTTTTCCAGGCGTAACGCGACTCTGACCCGGGATAAAATAAACACAACATTTCATCTACAACAAATTAATCGTATCATTAACACGTTCGCTGCCATCGGCGCACCAGTGCGCGCGGCCGATACTGGTGCACATGCCGAGGACGCGCCTGCGCGGCGAGACACTCAGCTGTTGCGAGGCACTACTGTTTAGTCGGGCACTGCCATTCGGTGTGGTTTACGTACAAAAACTAACGGATGCGGAATTATTACGAATATTAGAAGAAAGCGATTTGGAAACGGAATTGGCCAGTGGGGAGGACGGGTGGGAATCCAGTGAAGAGTTTGCTTTAGATGAGACTGTAGATCCAAGCGACAGGGAAAGGCCAGAAGGAGTGGTAACACGTGGTAACGTAGCTGATACAAGTGTTGCATGAGAAAGCGAGCCAGCTGGAATGGTACACTGCCCGTTTATAACAAATGAGGAACTGCTAATTCAACCAACGGGAAACATTCCCTTAGATTATTTTAGTCTTTTACTGACGGACGAATTTATATTGAAAGTTGTAGAAGGAACAAATCGAAACGCAATTGAATTATTCCTTCCCGTGGGAACCAAAGAACTATCACGAATAAATTGTTGGAAATATGTGACGGTTAGCGTATTGTCTGTGTTCTTGGGAGTTTTCCTTCACATGGGAAATGTAAAGATGAGGAAGTTGCAGGACTATTGGAAAAAGAACCCTTTTTTCACGTGAAAGAAATTGACGATAGTACACTCCTGGAAATGGAAAAAAGAACACATTGACACCGGTGTGTCAGACCCACCATACTTGCTCCGGACACTGCGAGAGGGCTGTACAAGCAATGATCACACGCACGGCACAGCGGACACACCAGGAACCGCGGTGTTGGCCGTCGAATGGCGCTAGCTGCGCAGCATTTGTGCACCGCCGCCGTCAGTGTCAGCCAGTTTGCCGTGGCATACGGAGCTCCTTCGCCGTCTTTAACACTGGTAGCATGCCGCGACAGCGTGGACGTGAACCGTATGTGCAGTTGACGGACTTTGAGCGAGGGCGTATAGTGGCCATGCGGGAGGCCGGGTGGACGTACCGCCGAATTGCTCAACACGTGGGGCGTGAGGTCTCCACAGTACATCGATGTTGTCGCCAGTGGTCGGCGGAAGGTGCACGTGCCCGTCGACCTGGGACCGGACCGCAGCGACGCACGGATGCACGCCAAGACCGTAGGATCCTACGCAGTGCCGTAGGGGACCACACTGCCACTTCCCAGCAAATTAGGGACACTGTTGCTCCTGGGGTATCGGCGAGGACCATTCGCAACCGTCTCCATGAAGCTGGGCTACGGTCCCGCACACCGTTAGGCCGTCTTCCGCTCACGCCCCAACATCGTGCAGCCCGCCTCCAGTGGTGTTGCGACAGGCGTGAATGGAGGGACGAATGGAGACGTGTCGTCTTCAGCGATGAGAGTCGCTTCTGCCTTGGTGCCAATGATGGTCGTATGCGTGTTTGGCGCCGTGCAGGTGAGCGCCACAATCGGGACTGCATACGACCGAGGCACACAGGGCCAACACCCGGCATCATGGTGTGGGGAGCGATCTCCTACACTGGCCGTACACCACTGGTGATCGTCGAGGGGACACTGAATAGTGCACGGTACATCCAAACCGTCATCGAACCCATCGTTCTACCATTCCTAGACCGGCAAGGGAACTTGCTGTTCCAACAGGACAATGCACGTCCGCATGTATCCCGTGCCACCCAACGTGCTCTAGAAGGTGTAAGTCAACTACCCTGGCCAGCAAGATCTCCGGATCTGTCCCCCATTGAGCATGTTTGGGACTGGATGAAGCGTCGTCTCACGCGGTCTGCACGTCCAGCACGAACGCTGGTCCAACTGAGGCGCCAGGTGGAAATGGCATGGCAAGCCGTTCCACAGGACTACATCCAACATCTCTACGATCGTCTCCATGGGAGAATAGCAGCCTGCATTGCTGCGAAAGGTGGATATACACTGTACTAGTGCCGACATTGTGCATGCTCTGTTGCCTGTGTCTATGTGCCTGTGGTTCTGTCAGTGTGATCAAGTGATGTATCTGACCCCAGGAATGTGTCAATAAAGTTTCCCCTTCCTGGGACAATGAATTCACGGTGTTCTTATTTCAATTTCCAGGAGTGTATTTCAAGAAATCGTTTTCTTCTAATACTTATTTATCTGAGTGTAATCGTAAAGTTCTTGATTGTATCTTCTCTGAGATTTGGCATACATTGTATTTCAGTAGTTTGTTCAAGATCTTGTGTTTGTTTTTGATTGCTGTTTTTACTGTATTTTTATTCAATAAATATGTCGTTTGTCAGTAGGATTTTTCGTTTTATTTTTGAATATAAAATAAAAATGTAGTACTCTAAACTGCCACAGTTTTCAGAAAAAATAAAGGAGACGCACTAGCGCGTCCATGGTCACCCGCTACAGAATATGGCTTGATATGCCACTGACGCCTTATAGTGCGCCTCAAAAAAAATGTGATTCACGAGAGTAAATTTTATCTTTTACTTATGAAATAAATACATTTTATATTACTTTTATCAATACAGTTTGAGATTATATTAAGAAAATAATTGGTTACGTGGCAACGCAGGGCCAATTAGAGTGGCAGCGAACGTGTTAATAGGAATGTCACACATTCAGATTCCATAGCGCACGTGAACTTCTCATTTTGGGAATAAATGTATTGTGTGGCCACTGCTGCAGTTGTGTAGTTTAACTTCTCCAATTTTCATCTAAGAGCGGTTCGAACATAGTGTACCACAACTCCACTGACAAACTTTCAGAGCTTATTCAGAGATACCTACTGCGTGTTTCCATATACACTGAAGCACCAAAGAAACTGGTATAGGCGTGCATATTCAAATACAGTGATATGTAAACAAGCAGAATACGGCGCTGTGGTCGGTAAGGCCTATAAAAGACAATAAGTGCCTGGTGCAGTTGTTAGATCCCGTGGCTGGTTATCAAGATTTAAGTGAGTTTGAACGTGGTGTTATAGTCGGCGCACGAGCGATGGGACACAGCATCTCCGAGGTAGCGATGAAGAGGAGATTTTCTCGTACGACCATTTAACGAGTGTACCGTGATATATCAGGAATCCTGTAAAACATGGAATCTCCGACATCGCTGCGGCTGGAAAAAGATTTTGCAAGAACAGGACCAACTACGACTGAAGAGAATCGTTCAACGCGACAGAAGTGCAAACTTTCCGCAAATTGCTGCAGATTTCAGTTCTGGGCCATCAACAAGTGTCAACGCGCGAACCATTCAACGAAACATCATCGATATGGCCTTTCGGAGCCGAAAGCCCACTCGTGTGCCCTTGATGAGTACACGACACAAAGCTTTACACGTCGCCTGGGCCCGTGAAGACGGACATGACTGTTGATGACTAGAAACATATTGCCTGGTCTGACGAGTATCGGATGGACTTGTACGGGTATGGAGACAACCTCATGAATCCATGGACCCTGCATGTCAGTAGGGGACTGTTCAAGCTATGAACGCTCTGTAATGGTGTGGGGCATATGCAGTTGGAGTGATATGTGACTTCTGATACGTCTAGATACTACTCCGACAGGTGACAGATATGTAAGCATCCTGTCTGATCCCCTGCAACCATTCATGTCCGTTGTGCATTTCGACGGACTTGGGCAATTCCAGCAGGACGATACGACAACACGTCCAGAATTGCTACAGAGCGTCTCCAAGCACAGTCTTCTGAGTGTAAACACTTCCGCTGGTCACCAAACCCCGCAGACATGAACATTACTGAGCATATCTGGGATTTCTTGCAGTGTGCTGATCAGAAGAGCTCTCCACCCCCTCATACTCTTGCGAATTTATGGACAGCCGTACAGGATTAATGGTGTCAGTTCCCTACAGCACTACTTTACATATTAGTCGAGTCAATGCCACGTTGTCTTGCGGCATTTCTCTGTGCTCGCGGGGGCCCTACACGATATTAGGCAGGCGTACCAGTTTCTTTGGCTGTTCAGTGCAAGTGACCCGCAGTCTCTGGCGACTCATTGCAGAGTAATAACGTGATTATGGGTTACTCAGTTTTTTCAGTAACCTTACTCCTTTTAGGGTGCCGTTCCTCAGTCTGAAAGAAACGTAACCGTTGTAGGATCACTTTGTTGTCCGTCCGTCTGTCTGTCTGTCTTTCTGTCTACCCCACTGTTAAAAAGTCTTTTTTTCAGGAACGGGTAAACTTACCACTTTCACATTTATTTCACATATTAAAGTGCTTGGTCCCTTGGCTGCGTAAAAATTTTAAGCCTGTAAGTCAATGCAGTCAAAAGATACGGCCACTTAAGTCGCAAATTTTGATACTCGAAAACTCACTCACTAAATCCTGAAGTCATGAAATTTGGCAAGAAACAAGGTTTCACAGTACAATTAAAGGAAAAAATCCTAAAATTGTTTTTCCGTAATTACATAACACAAAGATATTTTTTGTCATTTTTCATCCGTCTGTCTGTCTATCTGTGTCTTCAACAGATATTTGCTTATCAAATATTTATGTCCCATACTACGGCCTACAACTCCTTGGTGGTGTATAATATTTAAGCTTTTAAATCAATAAAAAGATTCCACCATTTGTGTCACATACTTTGAAAGTCGCAAACCTACTCATCAAAATTTTAGGGTTGCTACTCTTGACGTGAAATCATGTAATTCGGCAACAAGCAAGATTTGGAGTAAAGGAAAAACATAAAAATTGTTAAATTGTAATCGTATCACGTAAAAAGACACTGCATTCATCATCCGTCAAAAGGATCGTACACGAATAATTCCGCATGCAAACATAGAATCCAAAAATGTATTTTCTTAAATGTATCTGCACATACAAAGTGAAGTTCTCTGCTCACTTCTTTTTGTATGTCCGGGATAGTTTGAGGAACTACTGTAGAGATTGGGATATGGTCTTAGAATTTCCAGGACCGATGTCTTGCCAGTATCTATATCAAAAACAGGGAAAAATTCCCAGGATGTATTAATTAAATATATATACATAATAAAGTTGGCAGGAAATCTTTACTGCACGTGTCCTTCTCGCACTTGGCCACCAATTATTTTTATTTATTTATTTATTTTGGGGGGGGGGGGGGGGAGGAGTACCTGCACAACAGTGAAGAAGCCTGTAATACACAATAACGAAAACGTACAAATGGACAACCCGCAACACAGAGTAATGCATCATGTGATGCGGTTAACAGCTCAGCATAGCTTCGTTGTGCTGCTCTTCCATTGCATATAGTGAACCTGTACCCGACGTGCGTATCGGCCAACTCTTCCTCAGTAAATGTATCCACAGTACTGGTGTGCATCACTGTTAACGCACAACTAACGCTGCATGGAAACACAACCCTAGACAGAAATGAGTAATACTGAATGCAAACTTGATGGCGACAGGTTAAAGAAGGCATTACTGTTGTCAGTAGAAGTGAGAGAATGTGAATGAGACATGCAGCACATAGCTAGGGTCCGTTCCGGTCTCACCATTTCATCCTCAGTCGTCCCACACTTCTCAGGGCCTGTGGTTTATATTACATTGATAGCTTAGGAAGTCTTTGTGACGCCAAACGAAGTACCTGTTCATTCCATATTTGTTCGTATTAGATTGCCTTTTAGCCTATTGGTTGCTTACCTAATTCTTGTCTTATTGCTTAATTTTTAATTTTGTCTTCCCTTGTGTAGCCTTTCACAGATATTAGAAATTTCATTTCTGATACTTCTAGTTATCATAAATCTTTGTTTCTCAGTGTCTAACATTTTGCCCCATATAGGGACAGCAATTACTTTATAAAATTTCAGTTCTTGTTCTGCTCTTGAGTTCTCCTCTTCTTTTTGCTCCTTACATTTTTTCCTTACGGTGCCCCTTGAGTTTTCTTCTTATTGTGCCACATATACGTTGGTAAGTATTAGGCTGCTTCTATATATTCGTATCTATTTCATATTATACGTCACATTCTAAATATTGGTAAAGGGGTAACTGTTGTATCGGTTTATCACTGAGAACTGTTTTTGTTCGTACAGTGTGAATAACTAAAAACGCCATGGTTTTAGTTTAATTTGCAGATATAGTCAGATTTTAGCTTGCCCTTATCTCATTTAGTTTGTGTAATGCCTTTTGTAACTTTTTTGTAGAAGGCCTGGACATGAGAACCGTTCGTTGAATTTCCCTGACTACGCAGTGGGCCTGGTTCAAAAATAGCTCTGAGCACTATGGGACTTAACATCGTACCTGCGACCGTAGCAGTCGCGCGGTTCCGGACTAAAGCGCCTAGAACCGCAGTGGACCTGGTCTTGAATAAATAAAACTATATAAAGTAAAAGTTACTACATGCTTCCGCCACTTAATCTTACTTAAAATCAAAAATAGTACAGCACTTCAAGCGTTAGCTTCTTCATTCACTAGCTTACCAATCTATAGTAAAAATTCATAACCAGTAACCGAGAAGTACTGAAGCGCTGTTCATCTCCTTCACTTTATATTCTGCCGCTCCAGTGTCCTGATAATGTTCTACCTGATGTTGTTCTACCTCTTTTTGGTTTTCTGATTAGGTCATCTAAGTAGATATTGAATAATGTTGCTGACAAGCTACACTCTTGGTTTACTCCCTGATTTGGCTCCATTTCAGGAGTTCTCTCTTTACCCGTATGCATTCTAATTCTGATGTTCATATATAGGCGTTTTGCGACTTGGATCAGATGTTTAGGGATTCCTTTTTTTCCCTTTATGGTCCTGAGCTGATCTCTGTTAATTCTGTTAAACACTTTTTTATAGTCCACATTTGACAGGTGAGTTTCCAGATTAAGTTCTCGTCTCTTTTCTGTTATCTGTTTCAGTGCGAAGACATAGATTGCTCATGATCTTTCGTTTCGGAAACCTGCTTGTTCCTCCATTTAAATTATATCCAAGATATTTCGAACCCTTTCATTTATTGGTTTGCTGTTGATTTTGCAACTATAATTGAGAACGATTACACCTCTGTAGTTTGATGTATTACTGCTTCCGCCTTTATCGTATCTTGACGTGACCTTTGCTATTTTCCATTCCTCCGGTATCTCATATTTTACTCACCACATGTCAAGGAGATGTAATGTTCTGAATTCCTCCGTATTTAATCAATGCGGAATTTATCTCATTTAGTTCCCGTAATTTTCGGTTTTTCTTTCCTTTTTTTAATAGAACTGTTCACAATTCCATCAGATTGTTTTTATTATCTGATTTTTGATTTCTGGATTGCACAAGGGTCGTTAAAATTTTGTAATTTAGTAAGATTTTGATATTGCGTTTAGATTCATATATTTCTTCATTAATTAGCTTTTTCATTAATTTGTCTGCTATTTCTAGTCTCCCGTGGAAACCATGGTCAGTTCTACTTATAAACGTGTCCCACTACGTCCGATGTGCTGATTTTACAATCGATTTTGCTTCATTTTTTTTTTCAAATGTGACACTCTTTAACTTCTAATGATTTGTTCTCTAAGTATTCATTATATGCCTTTTGTTTATCGTTTATGGCTTTTTGTATCTCTTCGTTCTAAAGATTGAAACCTATTTACCGATTTGCTCTATGTCTTTAACCAGCACTTCACTTGCTATCTTTTTTATAACATTTTGTTTACATTAAAGCATCCTTCACTAATGTCTTCACTAGCAGGTATTGCAATGAGCGGTTGTTTGAGTCTTTTCTGAAACAGATTACTTAAGCTTTCTTCTTAAAACAAATGTACCTTAAGAATTTAGTTTAAATTGTTTTAATCTTTTATTTTTTATTGTCCGCTTTCTCCACCTTAACCAACGCTGGAATTTTGTTTGTACAAGGTAATGGTCTATTTTTATACTTGTTCCTCTATATTTTCAAGTGTCTATGATCCTTGGAGCTAACTTTTCGTTAATTATTACATAAGCTATTAGTGAAGGAAACCTCGTCCATATCAAGTAAATTTCTTAATGTTGTTTTTGTTTGTTACCTTAAATTCGCTATATTTTCTGTACGCCTCTAGTTTTATTCAATTCTGATTTATAGTAGCTTCCCCGTTAGGACCTATTACATTCAGAACAGGCACTTTTCCAGTTCTAGCATCTAAATCTACCGCTAAAATTACATACTCCTTATTGTCTGTTTTATTTAGAAGTTTATAACACCCTTCATAATATGCGTCTTCTTCCTTCTTTTCTTTCACTGGTGTACAGTTTCCTATTGCTGTCGAATTGTAATCTTAGTGTTATTTTTTCATATACAAAGGATATTCTCCTATTTCAACCATCCACTTCCTTTCTGTTAAAACTGCCATTCCACAACGTGCTGTTATTGTCTGTGTCACTACATTGTAAAGCATGACGTAGTCATCCGAGTCTTTTGTGCCTTTAAGCTTCTTATTGGTTCCTGTGATCACGGTAATAATTATTTTATATTCTTTGAGAACGTTTCTTTCGGTTTCAGTTGATCTTAGTCCCTGCACATTTCATGTGGCCACATTCAATACATAAGTCACCCTTTTTTTCATTTCCTTATTCATGCCAGGTTGTTTTCCTTATGTGACCTTGTTACGAGGCTCGGTGTGGGACTTCAGAGTGTGTATCTTTTTGTATGTATGGGTTACCATCCCGTTTAAAATCCCCGTCCAGGAAGGCCAGAGAATTTTTGTTCGAGGTTCCCTCCTTCCAGCCTTTGACGAGTCGACGTCCACCTACAAGGCAGCAGTGATTAGAGCTTGCTTTGAAGATGACTCTTCCGCCAGTTAAGTCGTTCCAGAGGTCTCCTCTTCCGCCCTAACTACAAACAGGGAGAGGAGATACCATAACCAGATGAAGGAAAGAGGGGTTGTTGTGGGACACTCTTCGCCTGGTTCCTTTGCAGAGACCTGACCGGCTTTGGGGGCCCTGCTGGTAGCTACACAACCGCCGGTGAAGCCCTCCACTTCACTGGAGCCCTCAGACCCTCTCGACCGCACAACAGTGCTACGGCTAGGCGGGGTCTCCTGAGAGATACTCCTATACTTTCTTACCTATTACTCTGAAACTGCCTACAGTCAATTAATATTCACTTACCACATTAATAGTTAAAAACCATTCAACAGCCAACTGCATGTACACTACTGGCCATTAAAATTGCTACACCACGAAGATTATGTGCTATAGACGCGAAATTTAACCGACAGGAAGAATATTCTGTGATATGCAAATGATTATCTTTTCAGAGCATTCACACAAGGTTGGCGCCGGTGGTGACACCTACAACGTGCTGACATGAGGAAAGATTCCAACCGATTTCTCATACACAAACAGCAGTTGACCGGTGTTGCCTGGTGAAACGTTGTCGTGATGCCTCGTGTAAGGAGGAGAAATGCCAACCATCACGTCTACGACTTTGATAAAGGTCGGACTGCAGCCTATCACGACTCCGGTTTATCGCAACGCGACATTGCTGCTCGCGTTGGTCGAGATCCAATGACTGTTAGCAGAATATGGAAGCGGTGGGTTCAGGAGGGTAATAAGGAACGCCGTGCTGGATCCCAACGGCCTCGTATCACTAGTAGTCGAGATGACAGACATCTTATTCGCATGGCTGTAACGGATCGTGCAGCCATGTCTCGATCCCAGAGTCAACAGATGGGGACGTTTGTAGGACAATAACCATCTGCACGAACAGTTCTACGACGTTTGCAGCAGCATGGACTATCAGCTCGGAGACCATGGCTCCGGTTACCCTTGACGCTGCATCACAGACATGAGCGCCTGCAATGGTGTAGTCAACGATGAACCTGGGTGCACGAGTGGCAAAACGTCATTTTTTCGGGTGAATCCAGGTTCTGCTTACAGCATCATGATGGCCGCATCCGTGTTTGGCGACATCACGGTGAACGCACATTGGAAGCGAGTATTCGTCATCGGCATACTGGCGTATCACCCGGCGTGATGGTATGGGGTGCCAATGGTTACACGTCTCGGTCACCTCTTGTTCGCACTGACGGCACTTTGAAGAGTGGACGTTACATTTGAGATGTGTTACGACCCGTGGCTCTACCCTTCATTCGATCCCTGCGAAACCCTATATTTCAGCAGTATAATGCACGACCGCATGTTGCAGGTCCTGTACGGGCCTTTCTGGATACAGAAAATATTCGACTGCTGCCTTGGTCAGCACATTCTCCAGAATTCTCACCAATTGAAAACGTCTGGTCAATGGTGGCCGAGCCACTTGCTCGTCACAATACGCTAGTCACTACTCTTGATGAACTGTGGTATTGTGTTGAAGCTGCACGGGCAGCTGTACCTGTACACGCCATCCAAGCTCTGTTTGACTCAATGCCCAGGCGTATCAAGGCCGTTATTACGGCCAGAGGTGGTTGCTCTGGGTACTGATTTCTCAGGATCTATGCACCCAAATTGCGTGAAAATGTAATCACATGTCAGTTCTTGTATAATATATTTGTCCAATGAATACCGCTTTATCATCTGCATTTATTCTTGGTGTAGCAATTTTAATGGCCAGTAGTGTACATGGAATATGTCTCATAGGTTAAGATGTAACATTTGAAGTAAAGGTTTTTGACTGGTGCTATTACAACCGGAAGTGGACCTGTACATTTACGTACCTTAAAATCTTTTTGTTGTAAAAGATGTTCATTTTACGCTGACATAACATATAATAATACCAATCAATTTTTTTTAGATGGAATGTTATATCTAAACTTGTGCTACATATTCCATATATATGCGATTTCTTATCGACATGAAGATGACAGCATAGTCTGCTGAACCCGGTTGTCGTAAATAATAAGCATGTTATGCGATCTTGGGTGTTGAATGGTCCATAACAATTAAACAGATCGCGCTTCAGCTCTCTCAAAATGAGAAAATTCGGTCATTAGTAGTTTGCCTTTTATTGATTACCAACACTCAATACGACAGTTACTGATTGATGTAACATCAATCCTATATTCCTACAGTTACAGATTTCATCGGAACTGTGCAGATGTTTCACCATAGCTGCCGGAGACTTATCATTTCAACGGCTGACACAATCTTCGCTGCCATAAATGATTACTTCATCTGACCCTACTTCACACCGCTTTATACGCACTCATAAAATCCACTCACTAAAAACCATATTACTTAAATCCTGGTAGCCAGTCTCCATTTTATTAATTCTGAGCTCGGCGCCACTTTTCTGTGGATCCGAGCTTAATATACATTTTCGTCAACACTTCGCAGGTCGTCCCCCCGACCAGGAAGATTCTGCCCTTAATATTCACTTACCTCTTTGAACTAGAGATATGGAATCAGTCGAACATTAATAGTTGATGACTGGAACTGATCGGCTGTTGGACCCCCTCCGTCTAATAGGCGTAGCTAATGCATGGTTGTTTACATCTATGGGCGGGTTTAGTGACAAAAAAAATGGTTCAGATGGCTCTGAACACTATGCGGCTTAACTTCTGAGGTCATCAGTCGCCTAGAACTTAGAACTAATTAAACCTAACCAACCTAAGGACATCACACACATTCATGCCCGAGGCAGGATTTGAACCTGCGACCGTAGCGGTCGCTCGGTTCCAGACTGTAGCGCCTGGAACCGCACGGCCACTCCGGCCGGCTTTAGTGACATCTCTGAACAGTCAAAGGGACTGTGTCTATGATACAATATCCACAGTCAACGTCTATCTTCAGGAGTTCTGGGAATCTGGTTGATGCAAAACTTTTTTTGATGCATGTAGGTACGTCAATCATGACAAATTACATTAAATGTAACGTAGGTTCGTCTGCTGGAAACATCAGTTATTCTTGATAATAGCGGACATTCGTCGAGATGCAATTTCCACTGTCATAACAACACTTTTAACTTTTATATTCGCTGCGAACTAGAACTCTTTGGAAGAGATGCTGGCGGCCATTGCGTGACGAAGCTTTCCTATCTGTGAAGCATTAGTCCAGAGACCTCTTGTTTTGTTAAATATTCTCATCCGTCTAAATGTTTGGTTCCTTTGGCTCTTCTTTACCTTGCAGTTAAGTGTGAGTTGAGAAACGATATTGCAGTGACTATTCAGCTCACTGTGAACGTCTTCATACATAAGATTCGAAGTTGATTATCTTCAGCCTGTATGGTAATAGACTCGAAGTACAGTTGTTTGTTTAGTATATGAATATTTTTGAATGATGAAAATCAGTTGCAGAATATAAATAAAGTGTTTTATTTTTTCATATCATTGTCACGATTTACCAATCAACGACGAAGAATTCAAATAATGTCTTAAACACTATATTTTATGTGACGACCTTTCTGCATAGATTACATTTAAATGAAACACCACACTCTGCACTCAGTATACACGACACACAGGCTTGGCAAGTTTTGTTCCGAACTTTTCGTGTGATATTCCCACGTGGACTCAAATCGACGTTTCCAGAACGGGGTTAATATACGGCAAATTATGAACAACTAATAACTATCTGTGCATGTTTCGACATATATTTGTTAAATTACGTACGCTGGCCAACGGAAATGAGTGTTTCTTAATTTTGTGTAAAATGAGAAATTGAAAGCAAAACGGAACAAAGCTACAACGACTGATGAGTATTTGATGCGCTGGACGTTCATTTAAACGATAGCCTGTTTTTCTGCTTCATTAAACGGATATCGGTTTTCTGAGTAATTAGGCTACAACAGGGACAAACTTGCTCTACGAAATAGACATTACGAACGATGAAGCGAACTTTAATTTCCCAGACAAGTCATTTCTTCGTGTGATTACCTAGTCGATTGAGCTACTACAGTTGCTAATTACGTCATAAATAATATATTTTTGTGTGTTATTACAGTGATGTACACCGCTGCTTTAAGTACGCAGTAGTTTTGTTGAGCATGTACGTATTCGTAACATTCCAAAACCGAGTGAGGTGGTGCAGTGGTTAGCACGGTGGACGCGCAATCGGGAGGACGACGGCTCAAACTTGAGTCCGGCCATACATATTTAGGTTTTCCGTGATTTGACTAAATCGCTCCAGGTAAATGCCGGAATAGTTCCTCTGAAAGGACATAGCCCATTTCCTTCACTATCCTTCATACTCTCTCACCCTATGCTCCGTCTCTAATGATCTCTATGTCGACGGGACGTTAGACCCAGATTTCCTTCCTATTACTTTCTAACAATGAACAAATCACAAGAACCACACGAAACCAGTGAAATTGTTTCACACATCAGAATTTGTGCTGATTACTCTAATTTAATTTAGTTGGCGTTTCATGCAGCTAGCGCCATATTTCATTAGCACTATCTGCTGACTCGAAGTAAACTGTATTAGTATATACGGAGTTGATTACTATATGTTTTAGCGGTCAAATTATTATTGTTCTTGTAGCGGTGAAAGTATTATTCTTTTGCCATTTATTAGTTTTAGTTTAACCTGCACTTGAGTGCGATTTTTGCATAAAAAATAAGGGATTTCGAGTGCCAGTTTCAAGAACGTAATTAAACTGTCACAAAACTGATTTTGACAAACCAAAATTGGAAAACGCTAGCAAACGAGGAGCTGAGAGTAGTAAATTACAGAGCCACAAAAAACATAACATTTCACCCAGAAAATAAAATGTTATTTAAGAAGTTGTGATATATACCAATGCTAATTGAATATAAGGAAATGAGTAATAAACAGTTAATATTTCTAATTCGAGAAATTTTCAGTTGAAGCTTGACAGCATCACCTTGCGTAGAGCTTCTGTCTAAAAATAATTTCAGCGAGACACAACTTGAATTCAGGCAGAACACACAGAAAAGATTGGAGTTTACACATGTCCCAAAAAGACGTCAACCAACACTAAACATTTAGTTAACACCAGTTAACACCTATAAGCGTAGCAGATCAGAACAGTCAATGAGCAGTGGTGAAACCATATAAATTTTAACCTTTAGGTAAATCGGAGAAATGTTATTTGGACTCTTTAAGTACAGTACAAATAACTTGTTCTTTTCTCTAAAAAATGTATAAATAAAATCTAAACAACAACGCGTTTCAACGTTTGCTATTATCAGAATTCCTGGAACTTCAAATAACTGGTGGACATAAATAATAATTACTGATGTGTGCACAGCGTCCTCGCGGTTATCGATCCCGTCTGGCGTAAAGTTTTCCTATATACCGAGCGCCAGAGGCGAGGCACGTGAAGAGATAGTGAATACGGAGCCGCTAGGAGGCGTGAGTCGCGCCTGCATTGTGTTTGTAAGCACGCTGGGCGGCAGTACAAGCTGGCAACGCGTAGAACTGAGGGTGTTGGTAGTGGCGTTGCTGATTCTGACGTTCATTGGTTGACGGAACTCTGAGCGGACAGCCCTGCTTCTGCTCACGACTTCATTGGAACCATGGATAGTTTATTTTTGGGTGACCAAAATTTCAGCCCATGAACTGTGCTAACAACGTGATTTAATGTATTGCTGCATCTTGTTTCCTCATTCGAAATTCTCGTCAGCTAATTCAATCTGTACTATGGGTACTGCCAACTGCCAGTCTTGAACGATTTTCTTAGTAGTGAAATGCCCCTGTTTTGATGGTTTATCAAGAGTGGCTAATTATTATTTTATTTTATTTACTGCACCAATTAGTTGCTTGAAGTTTTCCAGGCCGTAGTTTAAATTGTCATTATTGTGTGGCCTGCATTCCCTGAAGTACGTATGAACATGTTTTTGAGGCTTGTTGAATTAACACCATCTGTTATTGTGTTTTAGAAGCTTGTCTTGTTACTTTATGTTCTCTCCTGTGTGTACAACGACCTGCCTGAGGAGACGGGCGAGGTGGGCCTGTTGATTGTTGGAGAGTAAAAGGGCTCGTACCAAGAGCGGCAGTTCATGTGTAATGAAAGGAAAGCTGTGTAGTCCTGCTTTGAGTATACGCCTCTAATTATAACCACTATCTCTTGATGCATTTGTAGTTGCGTGACTGGTGGCTTAATTTTAAAACCACTGTTTAATGTTGTTTTGTGATCCTGTGTTGAACTATTGCAGAAGTTAACTCTAAAGTCATTTACTTGTCAGCTTGATTTGTTTTTGAGATTTCTATATTTAATTACAGTCATGTTTTTATGAGAAACTTTGTCTTAAAATTTTGTGCTCTGTGCCTTTTTTTTAAGTAAGTACCAAGGAATGAAATTTGCTCGGAGAGTTATATTGTAATAAAGTCAATCATGTTTGAGAATTGTGGCCTAGTCCTTTCATTAATTGAACCTTTCCTGTGCTAGCGTAAAGTTACGCTACAATTACATGTTGATGTGGTAACAAGCATGAGCAACGACCTGCCCAGCATTTTCCAGACCACGCATATTTTTCAACATGGACGTATACCTCCTTAGTGGCTTTATGTCACGGCTGTGTTGATTTATTTGACGTCCGAAAGGGCATGATCATTGGCTTTCAGGCCAAGAGTGGAAGCATTTCCGAAACGTCCAAGTTTTTAAACTGTACACGTGCCGCAGGCCAAAACGGCGCTATCCAAAATTGGCGTCGAGGCAACTGTGGTATTACCAAGGGCCATAGATGACGCAAAGGCGATGTACGTGCAACTGCTGAGCAGCTAGTCGCCCAGATGAACCAAGGTGATACTTACAGTGTCTCCTCAACAACCGTAGAGCGAACATTGCTGCGCCTGATTCATAGACCCATGCTGACTCTATTCTTCGACGACGAAGGTTGGAATTTGCACACCGAAAGTGCAACTGCACGTCCACTGAGTTTCTGTATGTGGCCTTTACAGATGAATCGTGTCGGACGGAATGTCATCGGTGTGTACTGAGTAAAACATCTGAAAGCAAACACCCAGGAACCAGGAGGGAGCGTTATGGTCTGGGAAATGTTTTCTTGGCATTCTCTTGGTTATCTCGGCGTTCTGGAAGGCACAATGGAGCAACAGAAGTATTCATCTATTCCTGGGGAACATGTCCACTCCCAAATATAGTTTGTTTATGCTCAGCGCCATACCATCTACCAGCAGGACAATGCAACGTGTGTCACAGCTCGTAGTGTACGTGCTTGGTTCGAAGAACACCAGGATGAAACATCCTGGCAGATTAAAACTGTCTGCCGGACCGAGACTCGAACTCGGCTCGAGTCTTGGTACGGTACACAGTTTTAATCTGCCAGGAAGCTTCACATCAGCACACACTCCGCTGCAGAGTAAGAATTTCATTCAGCGCCAGGATGACTTTACCGTTCTCTCCTGGCCGTTAGTACTTAAGTATAGATTTTTACGGTTACAGTTTAATCTAAAAATTTTAGTAAATTTTTTGATAAAGTTTAAGCAGGTACTTTACAAGGCACTCCATCACTTAAGAAGTGTGGAAGAGGTCTTGTTTCGCCTCATCAGATTTCATTAATAAGAAAGCAGCACATTTTACTGTCTTAACCAAAGAGGCCCGCATGTTGATACTTTGGGATCCACTCCGTCTGGCCTAGCGTATCTCTCTAGCTTAGACGGACAAGTGACACGTTTCACGACAGCTTCTTCTGTTTGTGCCAACCGTTCAGACGGCTGCCTCTGAGTATTCGTTTTCTGAACTCACTTGGAAGGGACACAGTCCACGTTTTGTGGTTGCTCGAGTTGCTGCTACCTCTGTTTTGCCTTCTGGTGTTGGTTCTGTTCGATCATGGTCCCAGGTTAGTATTCCACGCAACGCTGCAGCAAGGCTGTTGGTGAGATGGCCTGATGTTACTGGCTTAAGAAATGCACTGCAGATGTAATCCGCTACATTCATGTGCGAAGAGTTGTTTCCCGTTGTCACGCTTACACACTATAATTCTCTTGCCATTGCTTGTCTCTCCAATTTAAAAATGGAACTTACTTTCTTTGTGTACTGGTTGAGCTTCATGTCCACTTCGACTAGAAAATCCATACGTGATATTGTTGTCCATAATCATGTTAGATTCTAAAACACTCTCGTTCAGTAGCCGGTCGCTTCGATTCTTTCAGTTCAAACGTCTATGTTGATTGATGCGTATTCCACAAAAAGTGGTTTACTAATAGAGCAACTTATCAACAAATCAGGTGTCTACGCGCTCGTTTCATTTAAAATCTTCTTTGGTACTTTTGGAACGATGTGGCTATAAAAGCTTACGGTCTACAAAAAACCACATAATGATTATATCCCCTGTTTAATTGAACCAGGACCCGGAAACATCTGGCACATTTCACATTACCACAGCAGTTTGCGTAACTAGTTTCGCAGCAGACTAACGACAAATGCAGAAGCAACGATAGCGCACGCTGCAGATCAACTTTAACCGAATGCTCAGAGGAAAGCTCTACTTCGTGTGTTCAGAGGTCGGGGTTTTTGTATTTAAGTGAGGTTCAGAGTTTTTGAGACTATACAAATAGCCCATAACATGTGCATTGCACGGAAGATCGCCTGTAAAGCAAATTCCATTATACTCAGAATATCATAATCTTCCCCCCTTTTATTCTATTTCTTTCTCCTTGCAGTGATGAATGATTACTCACGTCTGAAACAATTGAGTAGGCTAGAATGAGTTTCTTACTCTGCAGCGGAGTGTGCGCTGATATGAAACTTCCTGGCAGATTAAAACTGTATGCCGGACCGAGACTCGAACTCAGGACCTTTGCCTTTCGCGGGAAAGTGCTCTACCAACTGAGCTACCCAAGCACGACTCACGCCCCGTCCTCACAGCTTTACTTCTGCCAGTACCTCGTCTCCTACCTTCCAAACTTTACAGAAGCTATCCTGCGAACCTTGCAGAACTAGCACTCGTTTCTTTGCTTGTCTGCACAGGTACATCACATCTACCGGTTCCTATCTCATTCTGATAATTCATTCGTGGTCTCTCTCCCTCGTTTTTCTTTTTCTTTTTGTATATTGGAGCGTTGGGGAGTGGCCTATGGCTTTCCTCGACAGCAAGCTGGACAAGTATTTGCCAGATCATGTGCCAAGTGACTTGCTTGAGGGCGGCATGTTAAACGTCTCGCCTAGCCGATGTATTACAATATTTGGGTTACAATATCCTAACATCTTCGTGATTATTTTGTGGTTGTGATACTAATGGGACATTTGTGTTTCAATTTACTTAATAGAAGCTACGACGAAAGCGAAGTGTCTTTCGTTTCGTCTCAGTAACTTAGTGGCTCTTTCATAGTTTCTCTTCTATAAACCTGCCGTGCTACAAATATTCGCAATCATAATAACTCAAGGAAAGGGTGAATCTATCAGTGATATTGCTGTTATACATTGTCAGTTGTTAAGAACACAGTAATAACTTTTTAGCTCCACGTTTTTTATTCCTTTCACGAAATGTCAGCGACGTAGTTGAGCGGGCCAGTGAAATACTTATCAGCCGATTTTACGAAAACTATCTGGCGGAAAAATTTGATCCTTCCACAGCTTACAGCATGATATCTTCGCTCAATAAAGAACTTAATTCCTTTTTGTCATTCGTCTTAGTTACCGTGCTGCATCTCGTTAAACAAATTTTCGGTGGAATTTTAAGATTTTTGTAGAGATAAAGACACATTGCGTAGACCTTGCTTATGGTTGGTTTTATGACATTGTTTGCAGTGTATAGAATATAGCTAACATTTCGAAATTGTATTTAAATCTGAGAGCAGAGTGATATATACCACAGTCCTCAAGATAGAGGTTTCTATATCTATGGGAGGGTTGCGTGTATTGTGCCCAGTGTTCTGGCCATGCGCGACGTGCATCATGTAATCATAATACCCGCCGTATTTCATAAACGATTCAACATTCTGAAACGAGTCTCATTTTGTAAACGATAGCATGCAAAGAGGTGCGCATATTGCCGTATGATACATATTCGAAATTATTTTATCTATCCAGACGTAAACGTAACTACAATTTTTTCTGTCGAAAGATGTACTTGTTTTAACAGTATTTAATATCTCATCAGAAACGAATTTTGCAGCATTGCACATCTTAATATTTACGATATTCGATGTGGGATATTCAGCTTTAATCGAAACATATTTGTTGGATTATCACAAAATTTAAACGCTAAGTAACTAAATCTTTAGTTATTTCAGTTTCCAACGAGATCTTTTGTTTATTTACAACCGGTAGAATGCATTATAAATACGTGCAACGACAACACCTTGCCAGCTAGTCTCTCCAGCAACACCATTGCAGAGGTCCTTACGTAGGCGCAACTGATAGTATACTCCAGTTTCTTTTATACCGTGACGCCAGGTATCAGATGTAACTGCCTGTCACCATCTCCACGATTTCTTCCTCTGCACAGCCATAATGACGTGCCACTTTCTCGGTCAAAAACGAAGATTTAAACAGCAGCCCAAATAAGATCACAACGGCAAATGCACAAAGGCCGAACGATGGAAAGCCGCTGAGTATTCAGGGTGGAAATGTGGCTGCTTGGCTGCTGTATCTGGCCACTAAGTACCTCGTTTGTTAACGCGTCCAAAGTACGCAGAGACCGAACGGCTGGCCGAGTCAACGCGATGAGAGCACTAAGACGGCGGTAATGGGGTGCGGGTGTACACGTGTAGAACTCCGCGCAGAAGTGTCAAAGGCGCGTGTAAATGCGTCCTCAGCACCTGTGTACAGCAGCAGCGGCGCGCTGGCGCGCGTTAACTCGTCCAGAACAGTCAAAAGTAAACTTCTGTTGTTGAGTAGCGCAAACAAGTTGGGAAGTCTCTAACGCCTGAGTAATGGTTGCGACGTGGAAGTTTCTATGATGGAAACTCATGCTGAGGTAACCTATAGTCAGCTGCATGTCCAATCTGTAAATTACGAAGTTTCTACAGGAGCAGGATAAAAATTATCGGTACAATACTAACGGCACCTCTTCCATCGTATAACTTCCTAACCTTCCTTCCTTTCGTTGCATGCTTGCATTTGAAGTAATCTGGGCCAGCGTTCTTGGCATCTTTTGTGAGGCGCTCCCCATAACCTTTTTCCTGAAGGCTGCTATATTGTGCACGCATAAATTGTTATATTATTCTGAGTAAAAGCTCACAACATTTATTAAAAAATATATATTCAGTACTTAACTCCCTTCTGAACAGCTCCGACATTTGACGCATTTTGTGACTAGTAGTAACTTAATATCAAGTCCCACTTCTAAGAAGTCCCAAATCCATTTTACTGAGCAATAAATGTGGAGGGCGAGTGGCTGTCAAGCGGTTGGACATTGTATTATCTGACAGGACGCTGGCTCCGGAAGTAGACCTGCTGACTCCCCAGTTGAACTCCCAGCTGATTCTGCATTTTTGCTCCGCTGTCGTCGGGCCGTGCATCGGCTGTAAATACTCGGCGGGAGAAGGATACTGAACAATTTTTTAATTCCTCCATGTAACCGCGCTGAAAAATAGTGAAAAATAGTGCGGTAAGGGCGGCGCCCTTTCTGTAACATGGTGTCGTCTCGCCTCATATGCCTCCTGCGCAGGCAAACCCACTGACCCTGCTGTGTCGCTTAGAGCTAATGCCCCTGGATACTACAAAGGCCTTGGTGTTTCGATGGAATCCAGAGGAAGTTCACCGACGGTCTTTACTTCCGCACCTCAACCTCTCCTTGCATTATGTTCCGAAGATAAACTACGGTTTCCGTCCGTACTGTTAATGTATTAAGAGTTTACTGCACGCTTCACAAGTCACGCAGGATCAAGTGCTCTTGTCGGACAATGAACAAGAAAAGCATTTCACTCCAATGGAGAAATGGAGGGTCTTAATTTCTGATCTGTTAAGGCTTGATATGACGTCAAGTTGCTGCATTAAATTAGGACGCAACAAATCAAAAACCTTGTATGTACATAATGAGCTCGTTCTATCGTTTTAGAGTCCTCCTGACGGACTCTCGGTGACATCAAACGTAGTCTCCTCCTCTCGTCAATGAAGTAGCTCCTTCTTACACAACGCTACACCCTTCTGATACTGACATGTTAGATGACTCTCGCAGAAGTCGTATTGGCTTTACTCAAGAGAAAACCGACTCTAACGAATAGATTTTCCGTCATACCGAGGCTTGCCTAAGCAACGTCATCATTTTACATTAGAAAGACTGGAGAAAGAGTATTAAATGATTTGAAGTAGTTTCCACAGCAACAGTTGAAAATAGGACCACTAGAAGCTGACACACAACTCGGTTGTAACTAGGAGTTGCAAAATTTTCTTTCGATAAATTATCTGAGTGAGACTGATGCTGACGATATATATCGTTTTGCAGCATCGTTCCCAGAACCGATCGCGGTTCTCTAGTCCGGAGCCAAGTGGAAGACTTAAAACAGACGATCAGACGATTCTGTGATGATCTTGGATGAGGATTTCTCCGCCTGTGCTATTGGGTGGAGAACTATAGGAAATTTTAATAATATTTAAGTGATGCACTGTATTGATCATTGCCTTATTCTTTTGTGTGGTCTCAGTCTTCTATATGTATACACTATTTTCCCTTACATTATGGTATGCTTATTTTATTCATGGCATTAGACGTATATTTGTTCTATTTTGCCCTACGGTAGATCAGATGATGGCGGTCTGCAAAAACATGTAATCTACGTGAGTAAATATAGTGCTATCAAGAGAGTTAATTTTGTGTAAGTTTTTTTTAACACACCTTGGGCCACTTGTGTATTGTGAAAATACTATCACAATGGGAAACACGATTCAAGCGCGCAATCAACAAACTGTCAGCGTCTACAAAAGCTAAACATCTCCTAAAAGATCACGAATGCAAATACAAGGCAGGAAATAAGCTTACCCGTAACCAAAGGCCTTGCGTGATTGAATACAACGGTTATCGTCATATCAACGAAGTTAAGCAACGCCAGGCGTGGCCGGTACTTGGATGGGTGATCGCGCGAAACTGGCAATTTACCCTTTGCCACTCCGGAAAACGGGTGGAGGGGTGGTGGGGTATTGTTCCTGATTGCTAGACTTCGCGCCAATGTCCTGAATTAAGTTGCGAACCTCTGCGCAGTGTCTTATGTATTGACGGCACGTGACACTTTCGACTGTGATTCGTCCGTCGGAGGGGGACGTAATATAATACGGAACCTCGCTCAATATGTCCATTCACTGAGCTAGCCATCGGCTTTCCACAGCAAGCGAAGCGCGCCCAAATCTTAGCGTTCGTCTTTTTACGATTACGTATTCCCTCGCGAGGCTACATACAGGTGCCAGCCCATAAATATAGCACCAATGATTTTACAGTATATCAAATACCTTATATCGACGACCTGCTAACGTGGCCTCCAACCCTTCTTGACTTGATATGAAGTTAAAGAAAATCCATTAACCACAAGAATGAATTAAACAAGAGTACTACTTTATGACATCGCAGTACCTCATCCCGTTGTCCACTGAAGGGACCCTCCCAATGGCCACGTCGCCACGACCACCTCTCGTGCCACGGAAGGTCTGCGTGCGCAACGAATATTTTAAAACGTCCAAGATATACAAAGCTTTCCACGCACTGGAAACCCTTCGAGCCAAGAGCTTTTACTACAGGCTAACCTGCCAGGAGTGGCAAATCAAATTCTCTATGTGGGTTCCACGCATGGCGGTATCACTCGACCCCCTGTCCCCTGTGCAATTCTCTTTGTTGCGAATCAATCACAGACTAATTATAAATTTACAGTTATCCTAACTGAATCACTTCGCTTTATGAAAGGCGTGATTCTTAATGTATTAAATGCAGATGAACCCTTAGCTAAAATGTTATTAATATAAATTAAACTTAAACAAAATTATATAAGAAATTTGTGGAGGGCAGAAAAATTTATATAACACTAATTGTAAAAAAAAATGAATAAATTCTGCTACGGTGGAAACAAGAAAGATCATGACGGGAGAAGCAAAGAGGACATAAAAAAGCTATCAGAGCTATCAGAGGCAAAGAACTACACTATCATCCAATGTCGATCTTAATTTAAGGACGAAAGTTTTGGGAATTTACTTCCGGAGCACAGAATTGTATGAAAATGAGCATGAACTGTGGGAAAAACGGAAAAGAAGAGATTCGAAGAGTTAGATATGTGATGCTGTAGAATGGTGTTAAAAATTATGTGGAATGATACTAAATGGGGAGGGTCTCTGCAGAAGCGGCGAGGGAAGGTACATTTGGAAAGTAATGACACGAAGGACAAGATGACAGAACGTGTCTGAAGACCTCAGGGAAACCATTCCAAGGCACTTGACGGGTCTGTAGAGGGCAAAACCTGTGGGAGGAGACAGATATTAGGATACATACAACAAATAATTTGGAACGTTAGCTGCAGCTGCTAGCCTGCGAAAAAAAGGTCGACATAGGAGAGAAATTCTTGGCAGGCCGCATCAAACCATTCGTAACAATGGTGACCCAAACAAGGGCAGGCGTAGTTGCTACGCTACAAGTTGCAAGACTTGTTCAATCTAATAATGAATTTAAGTAAATTGCACGCAGTTGTCAATATTTATTTTCTTTTTACAACCGGTTTCGATTATCGCGCATCTTCACGATATAAAAAATCATATATTAGTTCATATATTAGTTACATTTGTCGCCAAAGTTGTGAATAACTGGCTAGACACTTAACAAATGATTATTTATATTTCGAACATAGGGCCCAAAACATAAATCAAGTAGATTTGTCTACATTGAGTACTATATCTTCAGAAAATTTCCTTCTCGAGAAGGGCTTTGAAGCTGGTAGCTCAAGTTTTGAGAATAAGTATTTACTACTCTGACTCCGTAGCCAAGTGGTCAATGCGACAGACCCCTACCCAGGTTACCCAGCTTCGATTCCCGGTACCGCCAGGTTTTTTTCCTTGGTGGGAGGACTGGACCGGGCTGCACTCAGCATCGTGATGCCATTTGAGGATCGAGAGGTAGCGGCTCCGATGTCGGAATGTCGACAACGGCCGGCAGTGTGGTGTGCTGAACCCATGCCCTCCATACCACTTAAGGTGATGAATGACAGGATGACACGGTGGTCTGTCGCGGGAATTTCCTTTCCTTTATCCATTAAAGACTTAAGAAAACAATATAGTAAAGGAATCGTCAGCTCTTCACATCATCATCATCACTTACCAGCCCCATTGCAGTCACCATGGGCGAGGAATCGCGCCTAGAGATAAGAAGCTACTGACAAGAAATCTATCGTACAGAATGTGGAGTTACACCATATCTTCACAACATACATCATTGTATTCAAAGCTTCTGCATGGAGAATTCTACCACTGTTTACTTGTCTCAAAAAAATGGTTCAAATGGCTCTGAGCACTATGGGACTCAACTGCTGTGGTCATAAGTCCCCTAGAACTTAGAACTACTTAAACCTAACTAACCTAAGGACATCACACATCCTGCCCGAGGCAGGATTCGAACCTGCGACCGTAGCGGTCGTGCGGTACTTGCCTCAAATGATCCCTGGCCTTAACTTAGCATTTCATTAATTTCGCAGTATCTTAAATTTTCAAGAGTTGTAGAGTTCATCTGAAAACGTGTCAAAAAAAGTTTGACATTATTATACGTGCCATAGTTATGCTGTAATGTGTATCGTTATAACTTTACTGAGTCTGCATGACTACCTATAATGCACTGATGATAGATGTGCTGTTAGCTGAAACCTAGATCTGCAATAAAATGCAGATGATGTTACGACCGATCCTGACCTTTTTTTGTCTTGAAGAAAAAGTAAAAAATTACATACTTATGAAATTCTGAAACATCGGGGAAAGGTATCTATTTTGTCAACGTATTGAAAAACTACTTAAGAATAACGATTTATTTGTACAAAATATCGTTATTTCAGATACATCAACATATAGTTAACTTCTGTAGTCGTAGCTTTTCAGTGGTGTCGTTGGTCATGATTAGCACACTCTTCATATGGTCGCGAATATACGCTTTCCCAAGTCGGAGCTTCCCTTTCAAGTAGCTACTCATGACGCTGAGTACACCTTGCTCCAGACCTCCCACCACACAAAAATCCTTCACGATACCAGTAATCTAGCCCTGGCCTCCAAGTGGAATTCTGAAACGCAACCACTCTTTTTCGTAAGTACTAGATTTTATGCAAATCTTTGAAGTACAAGGAAGTTAATGAACTTTACAAATAATGAAAAATATTCTAACAATTAGCTATCTGCGGTAATTTGCGAATGCAGTTATTCCACAAACACGGTAAAAATAAGGGATAAAAAAGAGAACAAAATTCCACCACAGTCCGATGTATTCTGCTCATGTGGATGAATGCGCACAGCGGACATGCAAATATCTCAGGACTTGCCAAACATGATTCGTAGTTTCGGTTGCTGAATTTGTCCTCTATTTTGATTTCCAATAAAAAATTTACTTTCAAGTGAAATACGACTTTCAACAGGTAAAAAATTCTGATTGTAGTTTTTCTTATCATTTTTATAGTATTCCACCACATTGCAGTATTTGTAATCATCATTACTGTCCAGTCCTGTAATACAAACTACTTGCGCAGTTAACCAACTGTTTTTCTTCTGGCAAAGATTAGTCAATCCCTTGATGAAATATCATAGCGCATTCCTAAGAACAATTATGGATTACCTTACCAACTCATCCACATCGGCAGTATAAATATGCATCATTCATTGCTGTTTGCTGATATAGTATTACTAAGCATGTGGATCGTACAGCAGTTGAAAACACTTTGTCACAGGTATTCTTCCAAATTTATCCCTGCCTCTAGCAGGAGTCTATGTTCATTCTGTTCTCCAATTTAGTTTCTTGTAGTGTATCGTGTAGTGTAGTGTATCATCTAGTGTAGACTCTGCTGTATTATCTATATTTCTGTATCTTGTTTCAGTAAAACAACTTCTTCCATGATACAGCTTGAAATTTATTGACATTACATTTGCATAAAGATCTAGACTGTTTTGTTTCTTTATGCAATAGTGCCGTAAGGCTTCTGGGATTCAGCTGAGATAACCGAAAATGTCCGTTCAGTCACTTAATTTTCTATTGTTATTGATTGTCATAAAAATGAGCAAAGGATTATTATTGCATAATAAAGATGTAAGCTGTTTCGTTGTGCCGAAAGTTTTATTACTGAAGTCATCTTTTTGGCCTAAGATTACAGGCTATGTGAAACTTGTTAGTATCTTTCATTCACTGAAGGCGAATGCAGGTAAGGTTCATATGACAAAATGGCCTGAAGTGTCTGTGAACCCCGCTCCTTTGAGTGACAATCTATTACTAGTATCGGCATAAACTCCGTTGCCCCGGATCAAACCGCTGATTAGACTGCACTATCGATTGCTCCCGAAAGCAGTCTCAATGGAACGGAATTAAAGAAGTCAAAATTATTTCTTCTCATGATTTCTTTCTCTTATCTCTTAAGGGGTTACTTATCGCACCCGCTAAAATTTGCTGGAAAAATATTTATTGCCTTCAGCCACGTCAGAGCTAGAGTTTATTTAAACGTCAGAGATATCTGGCTGCATGATAAGCTACAACAATTGATGAGTGCTGTTTAAATACCGCCATTAACTCTTCGTGTCAGACAAGTCTAGATGCGGTAAATTTCTGTTTTGTTATCCATGTCTCCCCGGTTTCCTCCAGTAGTTTTGAATTAACTCCTACCAAACGGACGATATTTTCCTTTCTGATACAGTTAACAATGAAATGATTCAAGTGATCTTTCTATTAACTTTAGATACAATCGCAAAAGAGGTTAACAATTATTATCGGTTGCAGCGGTGAATTGGTGATTTTACATTGTAATTTTAATGTTTTTAAACTTAATATCATTTCAACACACAAAATACATGCGGTTCACATCAGTACGTCATAGATGAGATACGTCAAACAAGAATACGCAACATACTAAACCAGATAGCAACATCTGTGGAATGCACTTCAGTTTCTAGAGCTTCGTCTCACTCTAAAATTCCGCAAGCCACCTTACGGTATATGGCCGAGGGTGCTTCGTGTACCACTGTCACTTTCCTCTGTTTCTTTTTCCAGTCACAAATGATTCGCAGAAAAAACGATTGCTGGTAACGAATGTCTGTCATTTTATTTTCCTGGTCTTTTCCATAGTAGAGTAATTTTGTTCTGCTATATTTAACTATCTTGATGCATATGTCACTGGGAGTTCCTTACCATCCACCCTTTGCCTGGGAATACATCCGACCACCAATTTACTTGCATCACACCGTAAAATAAACACCTTTTCAAAGTTCACAAGCCCCAATACTGGAATCAATGTTAATGGCTGTTTTAAATTATCAGACGTACTCTGACTGACTATTGAAATTTAAGTCATTTCTCTAAGAAATAGTTTAACAGCTCAACAATTTCAGAAAAAAATTTAACAAATTTTCGATGATAATTACAAAGACTGAAAATGATTGAAGCTGTTTTGTTGGAGGTGGTAGCAAGTAAACATGTTCTGCATAAAAGAAATGTGGATCGGTTTTCTCAACTTCTTGACTAATTATAAGTCCCACATAATGCACCTACATCATTGCAAGGGGATATTTATCTGCACTCAGTGTCAAAGGTGTGATGTACATAGCCTCCTGAATGCCTCCTCTCATCGCTGTACATGTTCCTCCATGATTTTAGAAAACGTAATTATGTCATCGAGATATACCATACACTGTTTAGGTTTTAATCCTCTAAGTACTCTCTCCAGCAACCTGTGGATAGCGGCTAGGGCTTTTTTGAGACAAATGGCATTCTACAATATTAGTAGTGACGCCATGGGCTGTAAGTGCGGTCTTCAGCCGGTCTTCTGGAACTACTTCCAACAGGTGATAAACACTTTTTAAATCCCTCGTAAAAAAAGTATTTACACCAATTGTTCAATGTCTCTGTTATGTCTGACACACAATACCCATTGGTGATAGTTCCCGCATTCAGATAACTGCAGTTGTAGCAACACTTACACTTTCCGGTACAATCTGATACAATTACAACCAGTGCAACCCATGAGCTGTCACTTACTTTAATAAGGTTGTCACGCACTGCAAGTCGATAAATACCTCAATTATTAATTGCAGATATTTTGGGGCTGTGTATAGTTGTCTCAATACTGGAGCATTATTCCCCATTGGGACCCTGTATTGGGTGACTGATTTCACTGGTAATGGACTACTGTCAGGATTAAACAGGTAAGTAGGTCATAGTAACAAAGGTTCTATCGCTGCTCTATCAGTTTCTTACAAATACTTCACCTTTTCATGGAATGCAGATGCACTGATGGTTTGCTTGTGACAAAGATCTCCACTAGATATATCCAACTTCTCCTCTTCTAGGGTATCAAAGTTGGCAGTTAGTAAACCCTCTGGCAGACTTGCTTTCTCCACGCCAAAATTATCCTTGTCCGCCAGGAGCATATACTCACTATCTATTTTCCATACCTGAACTATGCTTCAGTGTGCAAAACAGTGAACTTATCTAGCTCGTTGCATCGTATTGGCTCTGCAACATATAACACTTCTCTTAGTAGTACTCACACTCGCCCTGACTAACTTCTCTGTACCTCCCAGGTCTTTATCATGTGAACTGATCTTTAGTGCATACATCTGCAGTTCATTTGGTACCACCTTCATAACTGGTGAACCTTGCGGCTATAAAGATCTTGCTGTCGTCATGCCCTATGGAAACAGTGTCCGACTGAGTTCGATTGTATACCGCAAAAGGTCAATTTTTGTGTGATGCTTATCTAGAAAGTGAAATCCAAGGGTCACACAGTACCTGTCGCCTACAAGTGGCAGCCCCATATATTTCTGAAATCGTCCTGTGTCAATGCTAAAACTGAGTTCTTAATGATTTCTTGTCATTGCCATCCACCCCACGTAGCTTGTATCATGGAGACTTAAATTTCTTCCTACCTAGGAGAGCCAGATTAACGACCGACAAGTGGCGCCTGTGTCTGCCAAAAACATGTTCTGTTCCATTTACTGTGCCTCACAAGCAGTATTCCGCCTCTGCATACGTTTTTGCAGTATTTCGTTTTACGGTGGATGCTATTTGATGGTTGAGGGATTCCCTTTAACGGACGGCTGTCTTGATGCTATTTATCCTGTTTCCTGCTTCACCAGTCACACACCCCGTTGCCCTGCTTCCCTGCATTCGTAGCATTGGGGTTTGTCGCATTGCTTCTTAATATGTCCAGTACGTCCACATCTATAAATTTCAGCCCCATGTAGTAACATCAGTTTCCTGAAGTCGTATGGCAATTCTAATTGCAATGGCAAAATTATTCAGGTTTTCCATTCTGACTCTTCTCGATATATAAGTTGGAAGTACCTGCAAAAACACAATCTCACTCGGGTTCTCTAAAAATGGAGTTTCTTTCCTCTTCAAAAGCTCACAGCGACTAAGTCCCTTCCTGATGGACTTGTTGCTCCAAAGAAGCTCTAGGATGACTAGTGAGCAGAGGCTCAGCTGACATGCGCCTCACATCTTGACAGGATGGCTGAAAACTGAATATCACTTCACCAGAATAGAAGTAGTATTTATGCAGGATGGGCTCGTGTGCTCTGCTATGGTTACGCAGCAATGACATCACTCGCCCTGCTTTTCTCGTTTGTTGTCTTGCAAGGTGACCAGACACCAACTTTAAGGAATGGTGGTGGGAGTAATCTGCAGTGTCAGTATGCTGAATAGTTGTTGCATCCATCTATGGCTTTCTTACTACAAGCAGTCACCATCATGACGATGACTCTCTGTCACTATTGTATCATTCTGTTATGTTGCTGGCTTGGTGCCTGGTTCATTCTCTGCGTCATAACACGAGTAGCTTCAGTTTTTCACAGCTGCACCATCGGCGGTTCTTCCTCGCTCGAATTCCGCGTGACTACTGACCCTTTCCACCCTTCCTCTTGTGCTGATAGGAAGGCCTTTGCAATTTTTTGGATACAGGAACTATTCTCCAGTGCAATTAGACTTTTAAACTAAACTTTCAGTTTTATCTGTAGAAAAACGAACAAGGTCTACACTGGTTCACATTGACATTGTACCTCTTTCTCCACATTAATGGCATATCACTAGACAGTCCGGGTATGGAGGCTTCTGCAGAAGTGGTTAGAAGGAGGGTCTGCCCTTCAATTCGAATGTGGAATCCGACGTCACTTGTTTACTTTTCTCCATTTTTTCCTTAGTTTGGTGCATCCCAGCATGACACCATCTCCTGTGCCAGCCTCTTCATTTCATACTAACACATCCATTGTCTTCGGCTGTTCTTTGTATTCTAATCTCTGCCTATCGCTGCAGTTTTTGCTCTCTACAGCTCCATCTAGTACCTGTGCATTATTGGCATTAATCCTAGCTCGAATTCCGCGTGACTACTGACCCTTTCCACCCTTCTTCTAGTGCTGATAGGAAGACCTTTGCAAGTTTTTGGATACAGGAACTATTCTCCAGTGCAATTAGACTTTTAAACTAAACTTTCAGTTTTCTCTGTAGAAAAACGAACGAAGTCTACACTGGTTCACATTGGCATTGTACCTCTTTCTCCACATTAATGGCATATCACTAGACAGTGTCCGGGTATGGAGACTTCTGCAGAAGTGGTTAGAAAGAGGGTCTGCCCTTCAATTCTAATGTGGAATCCGACGTCACTTGTTTACTTTTCTCCATTTTTTCCTTAGTTTGGTGCATCCCAGCATGACACCATCTCTTGTGCCAGCCTCTTCATTTCATACTAACACATCCATTGTCTTCGGCTGTTCTTTGTATTCTAATCTCTGCCTATCGCTACAGTTTTTGCTCTCTACAGCTCCATCTAGTACCTGTGCATTATTGGCATTAATCCATGTTGTATTATAGTACCTGCGCATTATTGGCATTAATCCCTGTTGGCTTAACATAATGCCCTTGTGTAATATTGTTAGGTGCATCCCAGCATGGCACCATCTCCTGTGCCAGTCTCTTCACTTCATACTAACACGTCCATAGTATTCAGCTGTTCTTCAAATCTCTAACGAAGTGATTGCTTTTGTTGACATCATTTGCAATAGCGACTGCGAGAATTGATGGTACCTCGTACGGAAACAAATAGTAGTTGATGCTACTGAGGACTCGGCCGCGAACATTTCCGTCGACTTCTTGGGCTCTTATTAGTGATGGCAATCAGACAGCCAAGGGTGCTGTCGATTGTTGCATACTAATGCGAAATACCTACATTGTGTGTTTCCGCAAACTGATTTTTACGCAAAAAATGGCGATCGTCCGACAAGTTGTATCAGATGTGCAGCGCAGAGCGTAGTGGGTTCCGTGGTGCAGCTGTTATCATGTCGGCCTAACACGCAGAAGGTCCCCGGTTCGATTCCGGGTGGAAACACTTTTTCGTCGCACTCAACAAGACACTTGCTACAGTCTCAACTGTACTCGATATCACTGACGCTAGTGAGGTCTCGCTGCAATCTGCAGTGACGCATGAGAGACGCACCCGAAGATCACCCCTCCCCTCTCAGGATAGCAGTGCTGTGACACCAGAAGTCAATACAGAGCCTAGAACAGAATACTCTGCCTAACCCAGTACGTGACCTTAGCTGAAACAGTCAGCGTCATCGAGTTTGAGTAATGAGTGGTTCAAAATTTGAGGTGGACATGTTCTTTTGTAAATGGGTAACATTGTACTTCAAGAGATCAGCTTGTTAACATGTGTGCCAAGTGAGGCATTAATAGCCAGTGACAGTTGTTAACACTCTGCCGTCCGCACGTCTCGTACAAATTTATTCGCTTGGCGCCGGCAGCTCCAATTCGGATTACTTGGCTTGTCGCCAGCCGCTTGTCACCTTTCCGTTGATGACAAGCTTCAAACGCATTGACTTTTGCACGCTTAAATTTTTCCGTAAATCCTCTATTTCGCCGTTTCGTTCCACAAACTCGGATTTTCTTTTTATGTAACTTCTCTGCAAGTTCTACAGGGTGTTACTTTCAGGAAACATTCCTCACATACAAAGAAAGAACATATGCGGACATGTGTCCGGAAACGCTTACTTTCCATGTTAGAGCTCATTTTATTACTTCTCTTCAAATTACATTATTCAAGGAATGGAAACACACAGCAACAGAACGTACCAGCGTGACTTCAAACACTTTGTTACAGGAAATGTTCAAAATGTCCTCCGTTAGCGAGGATACATGCTTCCACCCTCCGTCGCATGGAATCCCTGATGCGCCGATGCAGCCCTGGAGCATGGCGTATTGTATCACAGCCGTCCACAATACGAGCACGAAGAGTCTCTACATTTGGTACCTGGGTTGCGTAGACAAGAGCTTTCAAATGCCCCCATAAATGAAAGTCAAGAGGGTTGAAGCCAGGAGAGCGTGGAAGCCATGGAATTGGTTCGCCTCTACCAATCCATCGGTCACCGAATCTGTTATTGAGAAGCGTACGAACACTTCGACTGAAATGTGCAGGAGCTCCATCGTGCATGAACCACATGTTTTGTCGTGCTTGTAAAAGCACATGTTCTAGCAGCACAGGTAGAGTAGCTCCATTGAGCGTAGGTGGAAGAACATGGGGCCCAATCGAGACAAAAAATGGTTCAAATGGCTCTGAGCACTATGGCACTTAACATCTATGGTCATCAGTCCCCTAGAACTTAGAACTACTTAAACCGAACTAACCTAAGGACAGCACAAAACACCCAGCCATGACGAGGCAGAGAAAATCTCTGACCCCGCCGGGAATCGAACCCGGGAACCCGGGCGTGGGAAGCGAGAACGCTACCGCACGACCACGAGATGCTGGCAATCAAGACATCACCAACAATTCCTACCCAAACGTTCACAGAAAATCTCTGTTGATGACGTGATTGCACAATTGCGTGCGGATTCCCGTCGGCCCACACATGTTGATTGTGAAAATTTACAATTTGATCACGTTGGAATGAAGCCTCATCCGTAAAGAGAACATTTGCACTGAAATGAGGATTGACACATTGTTGGATGAACCATTCGCAGAAGTGTACCCGTGGAGGCCAATCAGCTGCTGATAGTCCCTGCACACGCTGTACATGGTACGGAAACAACTGGTTCTCTCGTAGCACTCTCCATACAGTGACGTGGTCAACGTTACCTTGCACAGCAGCAACTTCTCTGACGCTGACAGTAGGGTTATCGTCAACTGCACGAAGAATTGCCTCGTCCATTGCAGGTGTCCTCGTCGTTCTAGGTCTTCCCAGTCGCGAGTCATAGGCTGGAATGTTCCGTGCTCCCTACGACGCCGATCAATTGCTTCGAACGTCTTCCTGTCGGGACACCTTCGTTCTGGAAATCTGTCTCGATACAAACGTACCGCACCACGGCTATTGCCCCTTGCTAATCCATACATCAAATGGGCATCTGCCAACTCCGCATTTGTAAACATTGCACTGACTGCAAAACCACGTTCGTGATGAACACTAACCTGTTGATGCTACGTACTGATGTGCTTGATGCTAGTACTGTAGAGCAATGAGTCGCATGTCAACACAAGCACCGAAGCCAACATTACCTTCCTTCAGTTGGGCCAACTGGCGGTGAATCGAGGAAGTACAGTACATACTGACGAAACTAAAATGAGCTCTAACATGGAAATTAAACGTTTCCGGACACATGTCCACATAACATCTTTTCTTTATTTGTGTGTGAGGAATGTTTCCTGAAAGTTTGGCCGTAGCTTTTTGTAACACCCTGTATACTGTTATAATAATTATCCATGTAGAAGTGATGCCACTTTCCATAAGACGGTGTCAACAGTTCCATCACTGTTTTTGCTAAAGTTGTCCAGCGCCGGAATATATCTTGAATGAGTAAATTTATCTCGTACTCGAATCACACAGCATCCAAATGAGTATGCCATATTTCGTAATTTTCGACGGATTGTAAACTTTAAAATTTAACTGTCCACGCCACGGTATCATTCCTTCATCAATTGAGACGTTTTGACTTAGATTAAACGTTTCTTTAAACTATTTGGAAAAATTATCAATTACGAATTGCACTTTGAAAAACCGGTCGCCATCATCCGGTTTATTGTCGTTGTCAGAAAAATGTAAAAATGGTAATATTTGTCTGAAGAGGTTGCGCGACATGGTTTTGCGAAATATCGGTGTGTCTATCAACGGATTCGTTGTTAACCAGTAATCATCGATCCTTGCATTTTTTTTTTTTTTTTTTTTTACAGTTCTAATAAGGATAGCAAGTCCATACCCGCAACGGTCGCAGGTTCGAATCCTGCCTCGGGCGTGGATGTGTGTGATGTCGTTAGGTTTAAGTAGTTCTAAGTCTAGGGGACTGATGACCTCAGATGTTAAGTCCCATAGTGCTCAGAGCCATTTGAACCAAGTCCATACCACTTTCTAAGTTCGGGTCCCATAACGTCGACAAATTTGGCATTTTTTTTATCCAGTTTCCTTCTATTGCAATTTTGACTGTAGTACTGGTTGGTTTCGTTGCAAATATATTCAAATAGATCGTTCCCAATATATAATTCTACGATATCCACGACACCCTGTGTATGTGTATGTGTGAACCCGGTGATCCTTAAAATTTATTATTGGTCCTCAGTAAATCATAGTCTGTCTTCTTCATCTGATTCATCCGAATCAGTTGGCAACCGAAGCGTTCTCCGAATTCTTCTTGGACGTATTTCACTATCTTCCGACGATTCTCCTTTACTTTCAGTTTTTTGACATCCATTGTCTTCTTCCCAATTGGCCAAGCCGTCCGGAACGTCAGACAAGACATCCACGCATTCATCGTAAATAATCGTATCGTCTCTTTCGTCTGCCATGATGAAAGCGCACAAGTGCTTATAAAAAAACTTGTTGACATGTGTAACTCATTGTTACCTGAACAAAACAACAGAATGAAAAAGATACTAAAGTGGTGTCGCCGGCCACTGAGCGATACTATGCACACGACACCACTGTGGTGTCGCCGGACAGCAAAGTTTTAATTATCAAGCACTCCTGTGGCATAGGACTGTGTTAAAGTTAAGTAAATCTTTTGTTAATAACCGTCGACGCAGACATGTCCGCACCAGCTGCAATGGACCCCTGCGGCTGGTCCCGGCGGAGGTTCGAGTCCTCCCTCGGGCGTGGGTGTGTGTGTTTGTCCTTAGGATAATTTAGGTTAACTAGTGTGTAAGCTTAGGGAGTGATGACCTTAGCAGTTAAGTCCTATAAGATTTCACACACATTTTTTTGCAGTGCGCCAACGTCGCACCAACACTGTGGACGAAGCTGTTACCTCCGTTACGACAAGATAGCGGCCATCTCGCGCTATAATGGTACAAGTGTCGTCCAGTACGCTATCGGCGTTGTGCCCTGTTCTAGTCGCAGTGTCATGAAATGACAGACCAACCACTCTGCCCCGTTCGAACGCACCCACATGCCGAGATTCGACCCAGTCATGTAGGCGAGGCAAAGTGGCGCTTCTCACACGTTTCCACCTCGTATGACAGTCCGCCTGCTTAGCTGGGTGATAACGTGCTTGCCTCCCATGCTATCGGGCCAGGGTTCGATTCAAGGCGGCGTTGGAGATTTTCTCCGCTCGTGGACTGGGTATTGTCCTCATCATTCCATCCTCACCAGCAGCGCCCAAGCCGTCCAACGTGGCGTCGATGAAATAAGACTTGCACTTGGCGGCCGGACTTCCTCAAATGGGGCTTCCTGGCCAACGATGCTATACGCTCATTTCCATTTAACTCGTATGACGGCTTCGCCCATTTAAATCACTTATTATGGTTCCACTGTTCTACACGTCCCCTTACCTTATACTGCTACTGAGTGTTTTACTTATTCAAGAGAATAACAAAATTAAATTCAAGAAAAAAATCTCTCACTATTGACTCTTGTTTCTTACACAACTTCTTTCGTGGGATCAGTTTACTGTTGAACTCCCTGTTCTGTTGAGGAAGAAATGGCAACATCTTCGACAGGTGTTTCTGTTTTGCAACTGCTAAATATAGCTGGTCTTGCAAAGTAAGTACGGTATGGCACACATCAACCTTGGGATTTCCTATTTTGAATATAATGACATTTTCCGCTTCTCTGTTTTAGAGTAATAATTTATAATAGCTGTTTGAGATGGATTACTATAAAATGGTTTGATCACGCCTGCATTGACAACAATATTTCAGCAGCATCTTTAAAATCGAAGACATCAGTTGCATGCATTGGAATTACATGGCACGGTTGTAACACCCCACCCGTCACTTAGCTGATTTTGGCGTGTGTTCACCCCAACTAATTGACTAACAGATCAACAGAGAGTGCAAAACTGCCGCAATATCGGATAACGCAAAAAGTAATATGGCCCTGTGACTCCTGATTGAACTGCGATGGCAGTGTTGACATTAATTTATTCAGAATCTATCACTTAATTAAAAAAGGGGTGTACATTGATGTTATATTCAGCTATTGAACACCAGATGCAAATGTTGAACATAAAATTAATTAAGAAAGTGACTTGGGATTTCAACAACTTGATTGAAGACAGATGCAGTCGATTAGCACAAATTTATTTTTTTTACTCCCAACCTTCAATCATCACATTACAAGACTCTCCTGTCAGGCAGTGGTAATAAATTGCGTTTGCGTGGAGTAAAGCGCGACAACTCAAAAGTAATTCCTACCGACTGACCCAGGCGTAATGCAAAGTGCGAGAAGAATTCTACAATGCACGGCCCATGAAATCCTCGTGGAAACTTTGCCGACGTGATCCAACAAATTAATCGGTGGCCGGAGCGGGCGCAATATCACTGAATACAGCGTGGCGGAGCGGCGTCGTTGTATGGACGTCGGCTGACCTCGTGGTGCTGCAAGGCTGCGCTCGTGTATTCACTCCTAGCTATCTTGCTCAGCACATAGCTGAACCAAAACTTTCTATCTCCAAGCTCAATCGTTCCATTTGCTAAGTCCTAAACTGGAGAGATGTTCACTCTTTCTCAGGCATGCTGAGTAAAGAACGCCACGTCCGCACTGTAGGCAAGCTGGGAATGGAAGACCTCTACAGAGACTTCTCACAGTCTGCTCTTCGCCTCGGTTTCCCCTCCAGCAAAATCACTTACGCCAATTGCAGCACAAGTCGCGCTAATTATGCGTCGCTTTCCAGTGCCGACCAATGCCTGCTCTAGGAAATGAACAAATTCCCACAAAATTTCCCTTCCTCTCAACTTCTATTTTGCTCCTCCCAGGCCACCCATCAAGGTTAATGTCTGCATAAACACCAAGTTTTCCAGAATTCTGACTCCCAGGAGAATACTTCAAATTCCTTGGTCCTACATTCCCATCAGAGGCCGGCGTATTTCATTCTGTCACTCTTCGCCTAATTTGCTTCAGACTCTGCGGACCGTGAATTCAGCGTGAAGTTGCTATAGTCATGAACACGCATATTTTGACCTCTGTTCACCGCTCCACCGTAGCTTTGCGCGACTTTCTCGCATGTTTCACAGAAAACGGGACGACGGACATTTATCAACAGGCGTACAAGTTATCCGTCTGTTTCCTGGTACACCAGCATGGAGTCGGGTTCAACCACCCACTCACTGTCACTCATCTTAAGGTGGCTGGAGGCCGCGCACCGTTACCGCTTTCTCAGAGCTTGAGCCGCCCTAAGCTGCCTATTGTCGCTTCCCTTAGCCGCTCACCCGGCGGCCACGGTCAATTCTGAGTACTTCCCTTGGGTAAACTAGCCTCCAGTAAATCGACGCATTTCCACAAAGTTTTCATGTCGTGTGAATTACTTTAAAACCATCACCCGACATTAATTATTCCGATACGTCCATACTATGCCCTCTACAAGATGCATTGTGCCTTGTCAGTCATTTTCGTTCAGCCCTACTGTTCGCTCAACGTTAGTTAGGTGATCTTTAATGACTTTATATAAGGGGCATAGTTCTTGCCATCTTACACGGTATCAGAGCTTTAGCTGATTCAATAAATTTGGGTAAATCTTGCGGAACAGATGTCTTGCATACCTTCCTTCTTTTATGCATCATTGCAAAATCTTTCTCGTAGTTCAAAAACTAACCCTTCGCCTTATCTCTTGAAACAATCCCAGGCTAGGAGGAGGCATTGACACATGGCACTTGGAACTCCAGAGGCAAGCACTGCTTGGCACAAAGACTATGCGCGATGTAGTAATGCATTTTTAAAACATATTCTCCGTGAATTGACGCTTGGAACAAATGCAGGGACATGCATCAGAATACCGAGAACACAATAGCAATGAAACAGCGCTCCGTGAAAAAAATTGCACTTAGAATGTATCACAGTCCCACTCTCTTTATGTTTCCATGTTCCCACTCTCTTACAGATCGTGTGGATTGTCCTTTAAATCGATATTGCTCGGTTGGTTTGATCATCAGGCGTCTCAGAGGACAAGTTGAAGACGTTAACTGCTCGCATCTGAAATTATCGGAGCTAGAATTTCAACACTACTCGACTTTTAATCTATCCCACTATGGATTTTTTTCAAAAACTGTTAAACAGGTATCATCGTACGCTTTTGAGACAAAATCATACTGCGATCGTCCGATTCTCTCAACCGTACAACATGAAACAGTCACACGTAATGTCGAGAGTTCGCAGTCGCTCATTGCCGTATGGAAAATTTTGTGATAAAAAGCTTCCTTATAGCCTACTTACAAGGAACGCCTTGAGTGAGAGCTCTAAAAAGACCGATGATTTTTACGGCATTCGACGCCCCACATATCATCTGCCACGCAACCACAATATTGGCTTCTAATGGCAACAGGGGGTGGTACTGGAAGTACTTAATGGTCACCACAGCATGCGGCTGCAGAGAGTAGTTGAACTGGTTAGTCCACGGGCAACTCTCAACAGTATAGTGCTAGTGCTGTTGACACAAAACAGAATAATGGCAAAGATAAACAAAGCAAATATTCCATTATACCAATAACTACAGATGCCAAAATTGACGTTTAGTCAGAAAGGGACCCAAGGAATTTCGCAGAGTGATAAAGAAGTGCAGATGAAACATTAGCGTTTCTGCAAGGTGAGTCAATGGACTGTGTGGTGTCGTATAAGCTCGACTGTGCGGACAGCGCACATGAGGAGTACAGTGATGACAATACGTGCTTAACGAGTGAAAATTATATTGAAACAGGTGTCGTCGAATGTAGTCGGACAGTGAGCCAGAAATCCCGTCTCCAGTGAAACGTAGTATAGGACAATCGCTGACCAAGAATCGGGTGCTAAACATAACTATATATATATATATAAACAGATTTCGAATAAGTCCGCAGCAATGTGACCATGTAGTGCATAAGAAAAACTACAGGTATTCAAGGCAGGACAAGGTGCATTTGTCGCAAAAACTCGTGTTTGCCCGTTTCAAGGATTTCAAGGTGCGCATGATAGTGAGCTACTACGTTATCCACATCAAACTCCGCGTGACTTAGACTGCAGGAACGCAGTGGATGCTTGCACAACGTCATGCAGTGCTACAGAACTGAAACTCGTAATGTAATGAAATTTTAAGCAAATCATCAACTTGATGATGCACAGCGAACTGCAGAATCGGCTTGAAAATTTGTACATGAATTAAACAAACTTATCCCATTGTTCAGCAAGGAATTTTTTTTTCAACTCCGCCCTATCAGAATTTGAAAACGAAATGCATACGGAAGAACCCTGGAAACTAGAGGTATCAAGAGACTTGTATTAAGATCAACAAACATCAATGCCTTAACGCATTCGTATACGGTTTTCCGACTGTTAACCTGGATTATAAATTGACTGAAAAGTTATTTATTGTGCTGCAAGAATTGGAGGTGCTCTGTCCCCTACGATTCTTTCTCGTGTGCGTGATCTTGCAAGGACAATAGGAAATATTAACGTCACAGCAAGCGAGAGTGGAAAAATTGGAAGTAAGAGAACTACAACTATGATTTGAGCATTGCTTTTGGCCAGCATCTCCTCAAAATAACTTGCTTTTGCTTGATTCCTGATCTGCGTATAAAAATCATACTCCTTTAGAGCAAAACATACCTCCTGCAAAGTGAGTGACACTGCGATTCATACCACCTGGAACCACCGAAAAACTTTAGGCACTGGATATTTGTTTTCTCTGTGCCTATAAAAAATATTATCGCACTATCTGCAGCTATGCCTTAAAGGATAGACCATTTCACGATAATCTCCATGAGAGACTGTTTCGCATTCGGTTGCAGGCCATCGAAGTCCATCAGTTGTCATCATCCACTACACCAGAATGATTCCATAGGCATTCATTAAGAGTGGTTACCTTTATTGTAAAAAAGTATGATTGAATAAGTGATCTCTATCGTGGAAATAATGCATTTCCAGACATAAGTTCATTAGAACTTTCTTGTTCCGTATAATCTCATCGATCAGTCCCTAGAGTTTTTACACCGTGGAAAAAATCACACTGTATCATCATCAGTTATCTGCTATATTAGCAGGTCCTTTGCCTCTCCATTTTCTGCGATCCATTGCTTCCTTCTTAAGGCTGCTGTATGTTGTACCGTCCATCATGTCATCCAGTATCTGGAATCTCTTCCTTCCTCGCTTCCTTTTCCCTTCTACATAACCTTCTAAAACTGTTTTTATCAGTCCGTCATTATTTCTTAATATATGCCCAATCCAATTTCTTTTTCTTCTCTTTATTACATCTAGTAACTGTCTTTTCTCTCCCACTCTTCTCAGTACCTCTTCATTTTTTACTCTGTCCATCCAACTTATTCTTTCCATCTTCCACCATGTCCAGATTTCAAAAGCCTCCAGCCTTTCTCTGTCTTTTTTCCTCATAGTCCATGTTTCAGCGCCATATATGAGAACACTCCATACAAGGCATTTTATGAGTCTCTCTCTGAGTTCTCTGTCCAGACCGCTGCAGAAGATTCTCCTTTTCTTATAAAACGCCTCTTTTGCCATTGCTATCCTTGTTTTAGTTTCTGTGGTGCACTTCCAGTCGGTGTCTATCCTGCTCCCAAGATACTTAAAATTTTGCACCTGTTCTAGTGTTTCTCCATTCAGCATAATTTTTATTTCCTTATTTCCTCCTAGTGCCAATACTTTTGTTTTATTTGTGTTAATTTTCATTCCATATTTTTTTCCGTTAGTTGCAATGGCGTCCACCAAATCCTGTAATTCTTTTTCCCCTGTGGCTAGAGGGACCATGTCATCAGCAAATCTCAAACACCCTACTCTTCTTCCTCCAATTTCTACTCCGTTGTCATCTAATGAGCATTGGTCAGTCATATTTTCCAAGTAGAGGTTGAAAAGAGTAGGTGATAAACGGCATCATTGTCTTACTCCTTTTCCTAGTCTTATCCAGTTTGTACTTTCTCCTCTCACTTTAACTGAAACTTTTTAATTAAGATATAATGAGTTTGTAACTCTTCTAGTTTTCCAGTCCACTCTCTTTTCCCTCATTATAGTCGCCAGCCTGTCCCAAACCACATTGTCAAATGCCTTTTCTAGATCGATGAAGCACATATACAGGGTGTTACAAAAAGGTACGGCCAAACTTTCAGGAAACATTCCTCACACACAAAGAAAGAAAATATGTTATGTGGACATGTGTCCGGAAACGCTTACTTTCCATGTTAGAGCTCATTTTATTACTTCTTTTCAAAGCACATTAATCATGGAATGGAAACACACAGCAACAGAACGTACCAGCGTGACTTCAAACACTTTGTTACAGGAAATGTTCAAAATGTCCTCAGTTAGCGAGGATACAAGCATCCACCCTCCGTCGCATGGAATCCCTGATGCGCTGATGCAGCCCTGGAGAATGGCTCATTGTATCACAGCCGTCCACAATATGAGCACGAAGAGTCTTTACATTTGGTACCTGGGTTGCGTAGACAAGAGCTTTCAAATGCACCCATAAATGAAAGTCAAGAGGGCTGAAGTCAGGAGAGCGTGGAAGCCATGGAATTGGTTAGCCTCTACCAATCCATCGGTCACCGAATCTGTTGTTGAGAAGCGTACGAACACTTCGACTGAAATGTGCAGGAGCTCCATCGTGCATGGACCACATGTTGTGTCGTACTTGTAAAGGCACATGTTCTAGTAGCACAGGTAGAGTAGCCCGTATGAAATCTGGCGGTGAATCGAGGAAGTACAGTACATACTGACGAAACTAAAATGAGCTCTAACATGGAAATTAAGCGTTTCCGGACACATGTCCACATAACATCTTTTCTTTATTTGTGTGTGAGGAATGCTTCCTGAAAGTTTGGCCGTACCTTTTTGTAACACCCTGTATAGGTCTCTTCCTTTTCCAACAAACCTTTCTCCCAAGTTTCGTAGGAGCCCTATTGCATCTCTGGTGCCCGTATTCCGTCTAAAGCCAAACTGCTCCTCACCAAGATTCTTCTCCATTACTTTTTCAAGTCTTTTATTAATTATCTTAACATCACTTTGGCTGCATGTGAAATGAGGCTGATTGTCCTGTGCTCGCTGCATTTTTTGGTTCCTTTATTTTGTTTGGTAATGGAATCATTACTGTTGTCAGAAAGTCCTCAGGCCATTCACCACTGTCATATATTTTATTACATAACCTCAATATTTCTCTTATTCTATCGTGGTTCAAGCATTTTAGTATTTCTCCCGGTATTTTATCTGTACCTACCGCTTTGCCATTTTTCATTGCAGCTATGGCAGACTTTACTTCTTCCATTATGATGGTCGGTCCTTTCTCGTCATCACTTACACTGTTGTGTGATTCAAGTTCCAGAGTTTCTGGTTTGCTATTTGTGTCATATAGCTCTTTTATATATTCTTCCCATCTCTGGAGGACATCGTCACGATCTGTGTACACTATCTCTTCGTCTTTACTCAAAATTTCCATAGTAGCACTTCCTGCTCTGTTTTGTTCCCATGTCACAGTCTTTACTCTGTTGTATAGTAAGTCGTATCTTCCCTTCCTGTCCAGTTCTTCAATTTCACCACATTCCTCTTTTAGCCATTTCTTCCTAGCCTGCTCTGTTTCTCTTCGCAGTTCATTATTTAACCTTCGGTGTATCTTTCTTGCATCTTCAGTGTTCTTGTTTTTCAATTTTCTTCTCTCCTTCATCTTGGAAATCATTTCTTGTGCGACCCATGGTTTTTTTGAACTTTTCTCTTTTACATATCCTATATTTTGCTGTCCTGCTTTAATGATTCCTTCTTTCAGCATATTCCAGTACTCGTTGGCATTATCAGGTGCTTCTTTGTCTCGTAATGTGTTTAGAAAGTCCCGAGACAGCATTTCTGTAATTTGTTCTTTGTTGGCTCTTATCTTCTCTAAATCCCACTTCTTCACCATGGTCGCCTTCTTCAGTTTTTCATTCTTATTTCTATTTTTGCCATAAGTAAGTTGTGGTCACTATTAATATCTGCACCTGGTAATGTGTGCACCTTCTTGATTCCATTCCTGTATCTTTCTTCTACCAGTATAAAATCGATTTGGTTTCTGTATTTATCCCCTGGTGATTTCCAAGTGTAGAGCTTCCTCTTGTGGTTCTTGAACCATGTGTTTGCCGCTATCAGCTGCCTTTCCCAGCAGAAGTCAATTAACCATTCACCTCTGTCATTTCTCTTTCCAAGACCATGACGGCCTACTATGTTTCCCTCTTTCCCTTCTCCCACAATGGCGCTCCAGTCTCCCATTACTATTTTGCAGCATTTTTTATTTTCATCCATTATTCTCTCTATTACATTGTACGTTTCCTCTACAATTTGGTCACCATGTTCTGAAGTTGGCATATACACCTGGACAATCAGTAAATCTTTTTGTGCTCCTTTCAGCCTTACACCAATAACCCGGTCATCTGCACAGTCTACGTATTCCACACATTTAGCCAATTCCTTTGTCATAATCATTCCTACTCCATTAATTCCTTTCACTTCTCCTCCTGAGTAGTAGAGTACATATTCATCTGACTGCAACTCTCCATGTCCATTCCATCTTACCTCAGCAACTTCTACGAGGTCCATATGATTCTTTTCCATCTCTCTTTTAAGGTTTTCTAGTTTTCCTGCTTGTAGCAGAGTTCTGACATTCCAGGTACCAATTCTCGTTTTTATTTTTTTCCTCCTTTCAAGTTGTCCCCCCCGGAGATCCGAATGGGGGACTATTTTACCTCCGGACACTGATTTAACATGAGAGGAAGCCATTTTTTGTGCATAAAATGGAGACTGCATTATGCAGGGAAGATAATCTGCGGTGGTATTCCGTTGCCTTCCGCAGTTCTGGAGGCCGCCCTTAACATGGGATACAGACGCCTTTTGCAGCCGCCCGCTCCGGGTCAGACGCTGCATGAGAAGTATAGGTTGGAAAATGAAAGACCCTTAGCCCTCGAAACCTAACAGTGTCAGGGTCGGAAAAGAACAAGAGCTGGCCGATGGTGGCCAGATAGGAAAGATAAAAGTGAGGAGCCTGGCATAAGTAAGTGGAAGCAATGCCAGGACTCAGCTCGGGGCCCCGTGGTCGCCAGCCACGTATCACTAGGTGTGACTCCCTGAGCATTACCAAAATCTGTTTTTTGTTTAAGATTAATCTGAGTATTTGTCAGTGACCTGCCTAAAGAAATTAAAACAGAAGTGTCATATTGATCCTGGAGCCAATGCGCCAATGTAAGTGAGTAAGGGGACACGTTGATGTTACGTGCTACGACAGACGTGTGCAAATACTGCTGATGCACTGGTATTGCTCATCGTTAACGCAAAGGTTGCGCCTTTCATAACTGGGAGAAATATGTGAACCATCTAGCTTGAATAAATTATGAGGTTATTGAAACTAATGGCCGGCTATTTCAGTATGGCGATTAAATCCACTACGCCAGTTCATGCAACGCTGAGACGGTGGAACTGAAGATGTTGACGTGATGACTGGGTGTTGCGTGCTGTCCTTAGGTTAGTTAGGTTTAAGTAGTTCTAAGTTCTATGGGACTGATGACCATAGCTGTTAAGTCCCATAGTGCTCAGAGCCATTTTTTTTTTTTGAAAATGTTGATTACGGAGTTCGACTTCGTCGAGAACATTGGGAGCTAAATACTGTGTCTGCACATTCTTTTGGAAAATAAAAGAATTGTTAGTACCGAACATACGTTAGCGGCACATGCTAATTTCAGCCGAGAATCAGGGCTTGTGCTCCCTAGCACAGGGAAGGAAACTCTGATAAAAATTGTCCTCTGTATGGATTTTGGTTATATAACGCAGAATTAACGATTCATAATTTGGGAAAAACGACATACTACATTAGAATCTTACAAAAGTGTGACTCATCAGAATTAAAGCAGCCGGTAATTAGACGAAACGTGGATTTGTAATGAAACTTTCAATAAGTGTCACGGGGCTAGTGTACACGGAGGTCAGATATTTTCAGACAGAAGTGTTGGTTAGTGTTTACCTGTTGTGCTACGTAGGATTTAGCATATAGATAGATAGCCGTGGCTGGCAGCTGTGGCCGAGTGATTCTAGGCGCTTCAGTCCGGAACCGCGCTGCTGCTACAGTCGCAGGTTCGAATCCTGCCTCGGGCATGGCTGGGTGTCATGGTCTTAGGTTAGTTAGGTTAAAGTAGTTCTAAGTCTAGGAGACTGATGACCACAGATGTTAAGTCCCATAGTGCTCAGAGCCATTTGAACCTGATGACCTTAGATGTTAAGTCCCATAGTGCTTAGAGCCATTTCAACCATTTTGAGCTAGCTTTGTGTCAGCTCTCAGCTTGTAAGAATACTCCATTCTGCGCTGTCACTGCCTGCCTTCCCTTTTTCTCGGGCATAAACACGACAGTGATGCTAACCTTGGCCGAGTGTTCAGTTTATTTTGTCGGATAATACGAGAGCTGTTCGGAAAGTAAGGTCCAATCGGTCGCGAAATGAAGACCACAGTGAAAATCAAAAATATTTTATTCGCAACAGTTGGCCACACCTTCCAGCTACCTCTCTAAATAGTCGCCGCTCCCACTTAAGACATTTATCGTGACGTTGTACAAACTTCCCAGCACCCTCGTCACAGAAAGGAGCCGCCTGTGCTTTCCGCCAATTCTCTACGCTGGTCTGCCTTTTGTTGTTTGTGCCAAAATGTTGTCTTCATAGCCAGCGGTTCATGTGAGCAGAGATGAGCATCGGTGGGAGCCAATTAAGGACTGTATTGTGAGTGATCAAACATTTCCCATCGAAAACGCCACAGGAGCGTCTTCATTGCCCCTGCAGACTGCGGCTGAAAATTGGCTTGAAGAAAGAAATTCATGACTATGTCGTGCAGGCTGCATAGCTTCAGGCGAAATCTCTCACCAGATCCACATACTTGGCGAGAGACGCTGTTGCTTTAGGCATTTCTGTGTAATCACTTAGCACTGTGAACTGAAAAGAGTGACATGAAGCGATCGACAGGCACACTAAAGAGACGTCCCACCACATCTGTGCGGAGTTCCATCGGATTTTCACAGTGGTTTCCACTTCGCGCCTAATCGGACCTTACTTTCCAAATATGCCTCGTACATACTAATGGTCAACTGGGCTGGAGTGGAGCGCTATGCACGTCCGTCTACTGCATCCGGAAGTATACTGAAATCCACAAACAGCATCGAACCCGTGCCTTCTGAGTCGAGTGCCAGCATACAGGTGTACTTTACCGACGATGGCTACATTTTTACTGATAATGTTTTACTGTGCTCAAACCCAAAAACTTCAGTTTTGTGTACATGTTGGTTTATCATCAATGCATCCTTAAAATTATTTACAGTACTCGAGGAATTAATTGATTAATTTTAAAAAAGTGACTTCAACAGCGTATATTTTGAATCCACAGGAATGAAATATTTTTAAACAACGTATATTGATTTTAAATTCGTCTTGCGTAAGCGTGTGTGCTTACTGTGATGCAGATGGAGTGTCATCTCACATTGGACATGCGCCTTTCATATGAGGCAAAGAATTGGAAATTACTGTATTTAGTACTGTCGTCATCAATTTGTGTGCGTGTGTGTGTGTGTGGGGGGGGGGGGGGGGGGGGGTTACAAAATCGACGTATTGCACTGGGAAAGTTGTTTTGAAATGGTTCAAATGGCTCTGAGCACTATGCGACTTAACTTCTGAGGTCATCAGTCGCCTAGAACTTAGAACTAATTAAACCTAACTAACCTAAGGACATCACACACATCCATGCCCGAGGCAGGATTCTAGCCTGCGACCGGAGCGGTCGCTCGGCTCCAGACTGGAGCGCCTAGAACCGCACGGCCACTCCAGCCGGCTAAGTTGTTTTCTACCGTCTCTTCTTTTCTCAATTTTGATCCGAAACTATGCAGTGTAACGCAAAAATACTACAATCGTACCCTCCAATAGAGTGGGGGTAAACAGAACTTTATGTCATATACAGGTTGAATCACCTAAAACTTCCACCGCAAATATTGCAGTTTTTGAAAGCGCTATTGACATGCGGTTTTCACAGTATGAATTCGTAGTCAGGGACCCGTATTGTTAACCAATAAATTGATTGTAATAATACTTAGAAAGCGTATTTTTTGTGCATACATACACTTTTTTAAATTGAACGGTGTCTGTTTACATTAACAAACTAAAAGTAGAGTAAATTAGAATGTCAGTGATGTTTGTTGCAGGATTCTAGTGTGAGTCGTTTACGAGGAATTGTGTTTTGAAAAGTTGCCACACCAACACTTGTTCAATATCTTTGGTAGCACAACTGAGGAACGACACAAGTGCACATACTAGTTATGAGTATTCTGACCAGTAACGAAACAACTGACCATCACAGGTTTTGTTCAAAATGACCAGCGGCGATACACGCTTCCAGTCTGTTATGGAATGACTGCTCCACACATGCTACAATTTCCCCGGAGATGTCCGAGCAGGCTGCAGTAATACTTTGTGGCATATCGTTGGGTGTAGTTGGTATGTCCTTGTAGACAACATCTTTCAACTGTCCCCACAGAAAAAAGTCTACAGATGTCAAATCCGGGTAATGAGCCGGCCAAGGTAAAGATCCTCTGCGTCCAGTTCAGCGATCTGAAAACAATTCGTAAAGACAATGAGACGTCCTGCTAAACCCACAGGACAGGACAGGTAGTTTATGTTGTGGAAAGAGGCCAAAATAAGTGGCTGTGAGTTACACTCGAACATACAACCTTTTATTTGATCAAACATTACAAAAGCCAAGAAATTAAAAAGAAAAAAAAAACGAGCTTTAGTTTTGGAACTTAATTATCGGATAAGTGCGCCGTACAATCTCATGTCTTAAGGGCAAGGCCACTTTAATTTAAGAACGGCTGAAAGACAATAGCTTAAAGCTCAAACAAAATCAACACATAAGACTCAATAACATTAATTTTAAAAATGCCAAAGGGTTTATGTAAAACAGTTCTTAAATTAGGGTGAAGGCCCAAACCATTTGACAAAACAACCTTAATCTAAAAATCGGCTAGAAGCCATACACGTTCAAACAACAAGAACAAACAAAAAAAGGCAGTACAATTTTGTCATCTGATGACTGTTATTTAAAGACAGATGTTGGTGGTGTTGGGACAGTAACCAGCCACAAATTTACTTTCAGTTCCTTTATACAAAGGGTAACGTTACCGGTTTCGAATCATTGTGATTCATCTTCAGACGGTTCACACGCTTTCCTTTCATGTGGTGTTTTTTTACAGATTAATTGTCCGCAGTACACCCAAGGGCGCTCAGAAGTTCTGAGGGTTGGCCTGGAATTCAAACACTAACGCTTGCTTAGGTGAGACAGGCAGTCGGCCCAACCATTGTCGATCCGATGAAAACGCAAACGACCGACAGTCAATGGACCCACCGACAAGATAATCTCCACCCGACCAGCAGACAACAGAGAGTTCAATGGAACAACTTAGAAGGTATCGGAACCCACAACCAATTATACATTGAACTGTCAAACTACACACCGTGCTGGACAGCGACAACACGATGAGGAAAATACACTGCCTGAATTTACGTCAATGGCCAGGGGAGGTAACCAGAACGTTAACGGCCACAAGGAAGAAGATTCCGCTGGTGCACTACAATTCAAATAACGAAGTACAGTTAAACTCCACCGGAGGGTGGATAAAATTTGCCAACTTGAAAACACACGTTGTTGCTCGCGGGAATATCCCAACAGCTGACAACGAACTCCAAACGACACAATGTGAACATTCGTGACTTGCTGATAGATTGAGTCAAAACTCAACTTTCAAGTCCAGAATCGGTGAGCCACGAACCTCGTAGCAGTGGAAACGGCACCACACACTCCGACACAGCATAGAGGGCGCCAGGGGGCCAGGCCAATCCTCGCGCTGCAGAGATTTCCAGGTTGCTCCACGCCAACCAACCAACTCCCAGGCCCGAAAACAGTGAAAGTACCAAATATACATCTGCCGATGAGACGACCAACCGAACGACCTTCCAACGGGCCTCCCGCTCCAATCTCTCTCCGTTGGACAGTTCATGTGTGTCGCAAGCTGTCGGCGAGCTCTGGCTGTCAGCGCCCCACTGGCCTCTGTCCGACGTCACTGCACTGCTGGTCCGTTTCCAACTCACTGCCAGACACACGACGACCCGGAAATACTGTCAGTCGATCCAAAGATGGTACGACAGTGCACTTATGGATATGCGCTGCCGCTGCCGCTCACGGGCAAGTAAGACAGGAAGTTAGTGACGCCAGTAAATGGAATAATACAGCAGTACCGTAATAGAAGGTGTCAAACAATAAATGGGATAAACGCGAGCCGTGCACGGCTCAGACATGCTGTAGTACGTCGTGCTCTGTGGGCTGGATGGCCGTCATGTTGGTACTGCAGATTCTTCCTAGTCTGCAGAGGAACGTCTTCTAGCATCTGTGTAAGATGGTTTGTTAGAAGGCTGAGATACGTGTGTGTGTGTGTGTGTGTGTGTGTGTGTGTGTGTGTGTGTGTGTGTGTTCAGTGTTCCGCCAATGAGAAACTGGGCTATAAACTGATGGTTCACTACCCCACACCATACGTTTACACTCCAGGGTAGCTGACGTTCCACCTGATGAAGCCAACAGGGATTATCAGCAGACTAACAATGCATGTTTCGGCAGTTTACCTGGCCATGATTGGTATGTGTGGTATCATCACTAAACAACATATATAATGCACCTGCAGTGTCCTGTCTTAATGTACATGTACAGACGTTAACACGATTCTCATTATATTTGCCTGCAGCTCTTGATGGAGAGAGATGTATTAGGATGGGATCTATGTTGACGGAGAATCCAGAGGAGGCTTGCTGGAGTCATACCACTTCCTCGTGAGATTGCGCAGGAGCTAACGTGCGGATTAACTGCAATAGCAGCAAGAACATTAATTCCCCCCTATTCTGCCGTCACTTGTTTCCTTTTGTTACATTGCCTAGGTCTTACACTACCACTTTCACGTAACTGTTTGAAGTCGTTGATAAGTAATTGCCGAGTTGATTGATGTTTATTGCGGTATCTTGCCGCATGCACCGTAAGAGAAGGAACTGCAGTCTTCCCATACACCATGAGCATGTCGGCTTTTTGTGCGTTGGTAAATTCCATCGTCCACTCACGATGTACAGCTGCTTGGACTCTAACATACTAACTGACGTTCAGTCGCAGTGCACTCAAGGAACACACAAGCACCCTGTAACGAAATATGCAACATCGAACCTAGATACTACGCAGTTTGAAGACACAAATGTCGGTCTGGAAAATTTCAAACTACGATATATAGTAAAAGGCTCCCACAACAGTCCTGCACCAAGCCTCACGGACGTTCTGTATTGCCCTCTTTTAGTTTGTTATTGTTAAAAGGCATTGTTCCACTTAAAAAGGTGTATTTTTGCACAAAAATACACTTTCTAAGTATTATTACAATCTGTTGATTGGCTAACATTGCGGTCCCCTGATTACCGATCCATTCTGCCAAAACCGCACATCAACAGCACTTTACATTTCCACAATACTTGTAGTGCACAGGTTAGGTGATTCACCCTTCATATCGACAACATTTAACAGTTCGATAACACGATGACGTTTCGTTATGAACCTTACACAAGAGGACAACACTAACTATGTTTTGAAACAAGACATGTTTTCTGACCGCCAAAACCGATGCTCGAATGTCTGTAGAATCATGTTGAGCAATCCTACACGTGAAAGGTATAAGTTCTGTGCCTTCTCTAGTTATTATCATGCTGGTTTTTCCAATGAAGTTCAGCCCTGACAATTAAATTTCTGATGTGCAACCGCACAAACGCTCTTCCTTCTTCTAATATTTGTTTACCTTCCGCTCATCTTCAAGTAAGACGACAGACTGTAGACATACTAAAGCTACACGACTCGCTCCGTCCTTTGAAACCCGCGGACCCCGCCACTGCGTATGGGGGCACTGATACACGAGCACCAGACACGTTGCTCAGTGAAACAAGGTATGCATAAACTGACTCTGTGACTACACAGTCGATCAACACTGGGATATTTATGTATCATTATGAGCTGCACTAAACCGAAGCCCTTGCAGGTTTATTAAAGAATGCGCTGGATTTCAAGATTCGTCCACGCTAAAGCTACTATTTCTGTTAGTTAAATTCTGTGCCATCCGATCTATTGGGCTATAAGAGTCGGATGTTACCTACTGTGTTCCAATCGTCTTTCGATTATAGGCCTACCAGTTGTCTGGCCGATGTACGAAGTGCGACAATCGCAACGGATTTTGTAAACCCCAGCTTTGCAGAGCATCAAATCGTCTTTGACGAACCTGCTGTCTTCGGTGAAGGACGAAAAATCTGTTTCACTTGTGCTTGGAGATTATGCTAGCTTTGTTTGACAGCCGTCTTCCCACATATAGCACGAAAGCCATGGATTTAAATTTCTCTTTGTACTCTTCCTCGTTCCTTATTTCCACCTTAGTTTTATTCGTAGCACCTTACGTATCTGTTGAGGAGAATACCCATTTGCTGAAAAAACACTCTGAAAAGTGTAGATGCTCGTCCTGCAGACCGCTACCGTCAACAGTGCTCTGTGCTGTGTGAACCAAAGTTCTCAGAACGTTCATCGACTGGGCTGGATGGTGACAGTTATATGCATGTAAACGTAAGTCTGTGTGAGTCGGCTTTCGATTAACTGCGTGTCCCAAGGTGCCATTATACACTCCTGGAAATGGAAAAAAGAACACATTGACACCGGTGTGTCAGACCCACCATACTTGCTCCGGACACTGCGAGAGGGCTGTACAAGCAATGATCACACGCACGGCACAGCGGACACACCAGGAACCGCGGTGTTGGCCGTCGAATGGCGCTAGCTGCGCAGCATTTGTGCACCGCCGCCGTCAGTGTCAGCCAGTTTGTCGTGGCATACGGAGCTCCATCGCAGTCTTTAACACTGGTAGCATGCCGCGACAGCGTGGACGTGAACCGTATGTGCAGTTGACGGACTTTGAGCGAGGGCGTATAGTGGACATGCGGGAGGCCGGGTGGGCGTACCGCCGAATTGCTCAACACGTGGGGCGTGAGGTCTCCACAGTACACCGATGTTGTCGCCAGTGGTCGGCGGAAGGTGCACGTGCCCGTCGACCTGGGACCGGACCGCAGCGACGCACGGATGCACGCCAAGACCGTAGGATCCTACGCAGTGCCGTAGGGGACCGCACCGCCACTTCCCAGCAAATTAGGGACACTGTTGCTCCTGGGGTATCGGCGAGGACCATTCGCAACCGTCTCCATGAAGCTGGGCTACGGTCCCGAACACCGTTAGGTCGTCTTCCGCTCACGCCCCAACATCGTGCAGCCCGCCTCCAGTGGTGTCGCGACAGGCGTGAATGGAGGGACGAATGGAGACGTGTCGTCTTCAGCGATGAGAGTCGCTTCTGCCTTGGTGCCAATGATGGTCGTATGCGTGTTTGGCGCCGTGCAGGTGAGCGCCACAATCAGGACTGCATACGACCGAGGCACACAGGGCCAACACCCGGCATCATGGTGTGGGGAGCGATCTCCTACACTGGCCGTACACCACTGGTGATCGTCGAGGGGACACTGAATAGTGCACGGTACATCCAAACCGTCATCGAACCCATCGTTCTACCATTCCTAGACCGGCAAGGGAACTTGCTGTTCCAACAGGACAATGCACGTCCACATGTATCCCGTGCCACCCAACGTGCTCTAGAAGGTGTAAGTCAACTACCCTGGCCAGCAAGATCTCCGGGTCTGTCCCCCATTGAGCATGTTTGGGACTGGATGAAGCGTCGTCTCACGCGGTCTGCACGTCCAGCACGAACGCTGGTCCAACTGAGGCGCCAGGTGGAAATGGCATGGCAAGCCGTTCCACAGGACTACACCCAGCATCTCTACGATCGTCTCCATGGGAGAATAGCAGCCTGCATTGCTGCGAAAGGTGGATATACACTGTACTAGTGCCGACATTGTGCATGCTCTGTTGCCTGTGTCTATGTGCCTGTGGTTCTGTCAGTGTGATCATGTGATGTATCTGACCCCAGGAATGTGTCAATAAAGTTTCCCCTTCCTGGGACAATGAATTCACGGTGTTCTTATTTCAATTTCCAGGAGTGTATTTGCGACGAACCACAAGATCCAAAAATGGGAAGCATCCCTAATTGCACGCCCAAAATTTAATAGATGAGTCCTTGCGTTGCAAAATCATGAAGTTGAACAGAAGTTTAGTGCTTCTTGTAGCTTAGTAATAACATTCTATGTCTCATTGTTTGGACACACATGATAAATTTGATCAGCAAGATATTCCTGTACATCTTCTGACGGTAAACGTATGAATTTTGATTGAGAGAAGTTGATTCCAGCTTCAGAAATAAAAACCTGTTCGTCTTCTTTTTTTCTTCTTTCTCAACGTGTTACGCATTTGCCTGTTACGTACGGTTGTTCAGCGCTCCAGTTATCTGTAGTTTGTTTCTACTTCATCCCTCCACCTGTTTCTACGTCTAGTTATTGCTAGTTTCCTGTTTGTCGACAGCTCATTTTTATTTTGGGGATACTGTTTTCGTTAATGGTTGTGAGAGAGTGTCGAGTACAGACTTCTGAGGAAAACCAACTCAAGTGAACAAGTAACAGTGATTCCACAGTAAATGCGCCAAGGAAATGTAATACTCTTTTGGCAGTGGAGGATCCTGAGGATGACAGTAATGTGCCGGCGAAACTAGTCATGTGAGACAAATGATCTTTCTCGAGATACAGCTGTGGTGGTACTTTTTCTCATAAGAAAATTTTTGTCTGTCGTTAAGCACGTTGTAGTTGTTTACGTTCTGTATTCTTTGCATTGCTTCTGCTTTTCTGTCACCTGTTTATGCTGTTTGTGGCAAAATAAACGCAGCCTTGGACGCCAGTGAATATTCTTAAGTCTGTGTACTGTAACTCACTTTTTGAGCGTCATTGCTCTTTATTTACAGCAACACTAAATCAGAACAACAGGCTCACTGAATAAACCAAAAAATTGTACTCATCATCGCAGCATAATTTTTCTTTCTGCAATCTTTTGTCCGAACAGCGCAAGTATTTTAGTTTAAATGTAAGATACGTCCACTTCAGTTTCTCTCTGCGTTCCACTGCGGTCGAGGTCGGTACTTCTGCTGTTCGCATCGAGTTCGTTGTGTAGTTAAGCAAACCAGCTCAACTTCTGCTCGAAAATGTCTACTGTCTGTCAAGCGAGATAAATCGAAGTTTCGAACTTGCGACGTCTCAAGAGTTCGCTTTCAGTTCCTAACTCACCTCCAAACTACTTCAGAGAAGACGGTTCGTTCTTAAGACGAAGTATTGGCATACCGCTTTCTCAAGAGGCAGGAGAATGGGTGCTACTTTAATGTTTTGGTGCAGTGTTTCTTTAGGTATCGTATTCTGCAACGAGCATATTCTACAGAAGCGGATAAGCAGAATACGGAAGAATTAAACACACAAAAGAGTAATTTTTACAAGATCCGGTTGTCAGTCACTGTGTCAATAATTAAATTAGGGAAAAGTCGCGTAAAATACTGAACTTAAGCGGTAAGATCAGGAACTTAAACTTTAGGTGTATTGCCTGACCTTAATGATTCATGCTGTGTGCTATAACATTACCAGCATGTTTTTGTAACTATCTAGTTTGAGGTATGTTTTCATAATATAATTCCCCAGATTTTGGAGAAAAATTATTAGAGAACAGTCTTACCTCAGCATGATGGCACGTTGACGAGCAGCGTTACGTAAAATGATAAACAAGATTTACCTCAACAATAAATAATATTAATTCTCAGCAATGCTACGCTTTGGTGGTTTAGAAAAGCAGTCACAGAAAATGTTGTTGTCGTTGAAGTGGTCTTCAGTCTGCAGTCCAAAGACCAGTTGGACGCCGCTCTTCAAGTTATTCTATCCTGTGTCAGTCTCCTCATCTCTACATAACTACTGCAACCTACATCCGCTTGAACATGCGACCCTTAGTCTTAATCTGTCAGTTTTACTCTGAATACTTTCTTCCATATCCAAACTGACGATTCCTTGGTGCCTCAGGAAGTTTTGTATCAACCGGTCCCTTCTTGTTGTGCCACCGCACTCATTTCTCCCAAATTCGATTTATTACTTCGCATTGGTTATTCAGTCTACCCATTTAATCTTCAGTGTTCTGTAGCATCACATTTCAAACGCTTCTGTCCACTCCTTATCAGTACTGCTAATCATTCATGTTTCACTTCCATTCAACTGAAGTAAAAAAATAGAAATGGAGAGTGGTTGGTGATGCAGCAATAATAATAATCATAATAAATGCTACCTTTTTTCCGGTATAGGTAGCACTAATCGTTGCAGTTTGAATGTGTGTGAACAGAACTGGAGCACTGGTACTCAACCAAAACATTGTTGAAAATTTTGTTTACCTTCTGTGCTAACACTCTTCTGCCACCTTTGTTCGCGTATCTTTCGAGAACGTATTCGGAAATTCCATTTTTTTTTTTTGTAGAATTTACTCCTGTTCATTTCTCACAAACTCAGCAGCAGTAGTAAATGTTGATTACTTTCTTCAACTCTGCCTCTTTCTTTCATTTTGTACGTTCTTCAGAATCTACTGATGTGTACAGATTTATTTGTCACCTGAGATTTTAATTATAGCGCAATGGAACTGATAATATTTTTCTTAAATCGAAAAGGTGTCGACGAGTGTCATCTTACCCTCGATCCAACGTTAGCAGACATCGCCCCTTTTCGTTCCAGCAACATTCCAGGAAATCCAAATGGAAACACAAAAAATATACCTCAGTTTATGATATCTAAGCATGCAATGAAGAAAGTATAGGTACTTAATGTACATTGGAATTTGAAGATTTTTTAGATAAGTCGAATGACGATCAGTTTCGATTTAGGAACGGTAAAGACACCAGGGAGGTAATTCTGAGGTTCCGCTTGATACGGAAGCAAGACTTATAAAAATAAAGAAACGTGCGTTGCCATGACAGCTGTATCAGTTACGACGTGTCTTTATGCACCTAAATATCTAGATCAGGGCCGCACAAACACGGAAAACCGCACGCGTGCAAAGTGAGGTGCAGCGAGTGCCTGCACAGTGCATCGGTTCAACTCGGCATACTTCGCCTCAACTCGGCTAGCTAGGTGAGGCCGACGCTGTGCAATGCTGAATACGCTGCCAGACGGCTTAGTCAACATTGGAATACGTAAGCGCAAGATAATTACCAGAATAATGGAACCATCTGCTCCAAAAAAAGGTAAAATTGCCGAAAGTCAATTTAAACCGGAATGGGAACTCTCCCACTTTTTTGTACGTTGTGACGATAAATCCAAATGTCTAATCTGCGGTACACTAATTACGTGTGTCATAAAATCGTCTAATGAAAGGCACTACAGCAAATTGCATTCAGAAAAGTATAGTGATATAACAGGGGATGCCAGAGAGGAAGAATTACGGAAGTTGCAAACTTTTGCAGAAGAGAATTCTGTATCTACAAACGAGGTTTGTTGCAAGTACTTTAGCATGTATATTTTGGTTAAAGGTCATGCGAAACGAAATAACATTTGTTTAGATTCCTTAGTTTTCGTTTTCACATAAATTATTTCTAACACATCTTTTTTTCTCTACTTTAGGGTGAAGAAGATGAGGGGTGTTGCGAAAGGACTCTCAGAGCTAGTTACAAAGTTGCTCTACTTTTAGCAAGAGCTGGGAGGCCATTTATGGACGGACCATTAATAAAAAACATTATGTTGGACGTAGTAGAGACAATGAATCCCACATTAGCTCCCGCGTACAGCAGAATACCACTTTCCAGAATGACAATACATCGGAGAATCAACGACATTGCTGAGAATTTGCATGAACAACTGGCAGCCAAAATTGAAAACTTCCTAGCGTACTCCACGCACTTGATGAGTCCACGGATATTAACGACACGGCTTAGTTAGCAATGTTTTTGCGTGGCGTGGACGACGACCTACATGTAACGGAAGAGCTCCTGGATATGATTTCGTTGAAGGACACTGTTACAGGGGCGGATATTTTAGCAGCTGTTGAAATGGCAGCTGAAGGAATAGGACTCCCTTGAGAAAAGCTGTTTTCCGTAACCACAGACGGGGCACCAGCAATGTGCGGTAAAGCAAAAGGGTTTACTGGCATACTGCGGAAAAAAACTTAACATGCCGAATTTACCTTCTGTTCATTGTTTTGCACAGCAAGAGGCTCTTTGAGCGAAAGTTATCGGTCTTCAAGATGTGATGAAGGTAGTGGTGCTTATCGTGAACTACATTCGTTCTCATGGACTCACTCATCGTCAATTCAAAGAATTTTTGATTTTCTTTGAAGAGGAGTATCCAGATATTCCCTACCACGCTGAGGTGCGCTGGCTGAGCAGAGGGAAAGTGATTTCCCGAATTTTGCGACTACGTCAGGTTTTGGAGAGCAAAGGACGTCAGGAGCCACTTTTTCATGACCCTGAATGGGTAGCTGATTTAGGATTTTTAGCAGATATTATGGCTCTCCTAAATGATTTAAGTCTGAAACTCCAAAAAGAAAACAATCTCATCAACGATATGATCAGCAAAATAAACGCTTTCCAGTATAAACTGAAGCTCCTCAAAAATAAAGTTTCAGAGAAAAATACGCAACACTTTCCTGAACTAGGTAAGCGAGATACAAATTGTACCTTTATTAAAACAGCCTGATTTTTATAACCGCTCTAATCCAAACGGTACTATGTTTTTGTTTGACAGCACCTGTGCAGGAAGGAGCGCGCTTTGAAAAATAGGCCGAGGTGCTACAATCCCTTGAAAATGCATTTAACGACCGATTCCAGGTAATGAGCCGGTATATGACATACAGCTAAATAAAGGAAATTGCGTTACATATGCAAGTGTAACATTACATTAAAACCAATAGTACACATTACATGTTTATTAAAATCTATCGCATTTTAGTACTTCGAAACAACGGCTTACATTACTTTCATTTATTAACATTGGCTTTGTTATTGTTTCAGGAAATTACCTACCTGCAGACAATTCTCGGGAAGAATTTCCCAAGTTACACAGAGAAGCAGCGAAGATTATTTCTATGTTTGCTTCCACTTGTGTATGTGAAAGGTTTTTTTCTGTTTTGTCTTGTACAAAAACTAGATTGCGTGCGAGTATTTCTAATTGTAATTTAAAAAATTCTCTCAGAATTGCTGTCAGCCAATCTCTTGTTCCAGATCTTAGTAACATAATTGCAAACAAAATAAAGAGCACATAGGAAGATACATTTGTGTTGAAACCAAATTTAAAATTGTTACCATTACAGTTATTATATAAATCTCTTTTGTACCGGTGCACCAAACTAAGATCTCCAACTAGTGTACATTAGTATTTGGCAATGACGAAGACAACAGGGTAAAAGCTTTGAAACAGGTCGGGACAGGCGGCGCGAGCGACACAAGCTAAGGAAGTGAGAGGCGGCGCTGTTGCGCAAAGCCGAGGAGTGGGGGGCTGCACCGTCGTCAACATAACGCAGCCGTCTTCTGCACTCTGCACTGTGCGATGCACTGGTGCATGCACCTTGTGCGGGCCTGATCTTGATGATCATAACTATCTGATGATGGGTATCAACTGAAACACGTCAAATAAAGCCAGTGGTTCCAGGATGAAACTTTTACTCTACAGCGGAATGTTCGCTGATATGAAACTTCCTGGCAGAGGAATTAGCGGAAGTTAAGCTGTGAGGACGGGTCGTCATTCGTGCTTGGGTAGCTCAGGTGATAGAGCAATGCCGGCCGCGGTGGTCTCGCGGTTCTAGGCGCGCAGTCCGGAACCGTGTGACTGCTACGGTCGCAGGTTCGAATCCTGCCTCGGGCATGGATGTGTGTGATGTCCTTAGGTTAGTTAGGTTTAAGTAGTTCTAAGTTCTAGGGGGCTGATGACCACAGCTGTTAAGTCCCATAGTGCTCAGAGCCATTTGAACCATTTGATAGAACAATGTTAGCCGGCGCGGTAGCTCAGCGTGTTCGGTCAGAGAGCTGGCTAGTCTCTACAATAAACAAAAACAAAACTGAAAAGATCAACAACGAATTTCAACGGATGTCATCTGACGCCCGCTACGACCTAATTTAACGAACAATAACGAACAAAATGCAAAAGAAAAAGACGGTAGAGCACTTTCCCGCGAAAGGCAAAGGTGCCAAGTTCAACTCTCGGCCCAGCAAACAGTTTTAGTCTGCTAGGAAGTTTCAAAGCCACTCGTTTTTTAACTAGTCGCATTTCATTTAGCGACTAATACAGCAATTTTGCACCATTCATATTAATTTACAGTACTGTTACATCCTTCCCGCGCACTTGATGTCACAATTATAACGTTCGTAGCCGCTGTCGACATACAAAAAGCGTTCGACAATGTAAAATGGTACAAAGGAAATTTCGTCCCCGATTAAAGTTATGTGCCAGACCAGTACTCGCTCCTAAGACCTTCGCCTTTCGCGAACGAGTGCTCTAACGACTGAGCTATCCAAATACAACTAAGCCCCTCCCCGCCTACCCCCCTCCCCCCCCCTCTATCCCCCTCACAGCTCTTCTTCCACCAGTACGTCATTTTCTATGTTACTAACTTCACGGAAGTTCTCCTGTGTACCTGTAGAGGGTAATAACTGTAGGTGAAGTCAGAGACTGCTATACATCCAACAAATAACTGAGGACGCTGGATACAGATGCTACTCTGAGGTGCCGATGTTGGCACACGAAAGGAATTCGTGGCGGGCCACAACAAACCATTAAAAAGGCTGATGACAAGAAAGACTCTGCACTATCGTTTACATACTGGGGTAAATATTTTCGTGCGCTACGCTTCAGTACACACTTTTGCTTATCGCAATAACAGGATGAAACTTGGAGGCGAATCACATGTGGCTAGCTGCTGGGGATTACTGATGATGTATGTACAGGTCCTCCATCTATTGTCATTTTCGTCAATTATCAAATACTTCTCATCTTTTCCATTTTTCCCTGTGTATTTCATGTAGTTAAAAGGCTGCAAAAGGGTTAAACTTTACGCTTAATGTGAAGGAAACACATAGAAAAATATTGAATCTCAATATCTACGGATTGTCAACTATGTAGGAAAAGATAGATTGCTACTTCCGCATAGAATACACGTTCCGTTGCAAGCAGGCACAATTAAAAGACACTTATATGAAGCTTTCGGCCACAGCCTTCATCAGCAAAAGAGAAACACACACCATCCATGCACACAAGCAAACACACCCCATGCACACATGACTGCCCAACTGCTTGAAGTATGTTTGCTTGAGTGTGCGAATGGTGTGTGTTTCGCTTTTGCTGATGAAGACTGTGGCCGAAAGCTTCTTGTAAGTGTCTTTCAGTTGTGGCTCTCTGCAACGCAACGTGTCTTTTTTACGGTAAGTAGCATTCTTTATTTCCCTACATTGTTGATATTCCTGCCTGTAATTTTCATTGTTTAAATATTTAAGATTTTGTTCTTGTAAATCAGTCATATGCTTCATTCCTAACAACTGTAACATGTCTACGTATTTCTCAGCATGAATCGTTTAAGGCAAATTCCATGATGGCTCCTTTGGAAAGGACTGGTACAGTTTCTTTCCAAAACCTTTACGCATCTGAGATAGTGCTCTAAAGGCATCGTAGTCGAAGGCACGTTAAACCCTAATATTGCTCCTTTCTTCATTTCAGGGTATTTTATATCTAGTGTGGTTATCTTTGTATGTAAGTTAATGTAACTAGCTTACCAAGAAAAGTTGACAAGTAAATCGATTTCAGAGCGTATTCACAATTTCGAGTATCTTGAATGCTTCATACTTGCACACAGCACTCACCATTGCTCTGAAATAATACCTGACTTTCAGTAAGAAGAGTAATAGTAAATCGTTGTGGGTGAATGAGTCACATACGTTTGTTCTTCTACGTCCACAAACATGACACTTCGATTATTCTGCATGGATCTTCAATTTTGCTCTGATTTTCTCCGTGTTCAGCTGTCTGAGGGCAACAATAAACTCAAGATCCCATCAGAAGTGTTGAAACTTCGAGTTTCTAAAAGAAGCAGAAGACTACAATGGTATGGCTTAATCACCCAGAATATTTTGCTTTCATTAACTTACTTACACTGAGACGCCATAACATTATAACCACCTACCTAATAGTCGGTATGTCCACCTTTGGCACAGATAACAGCGGCGACGTGGCGTGTAAACAATGAAGTCTTGATAGGTCGCTGGAAGGAGTTTGCACCACGTCTCCACGCACAAGTCACCTAATTCCCGTAAATTCCGAGAAGGGGGGCGATTAGCTCTGACGCCACTGGGGGCCGAACCGCACAATATGCTTGGGTTCGGGTTGAGACGGTTATGGGGTGAGTGCACTGCTACGGCGAGGACGAAGCCTCTCCGTCGTTTCTAGGTCCCCAGTTCAATACAATACTAGCATTACCTTTAATTAGTACTCCGTTGTTAGCTGGACATAGGACAATCACTAGGTATTAGAAAAAGATATCTGGATTAAAGTTCAGAATGAATCTTGTTGACAGATTTCATCTGACTTCGCCTATTGCGTGAACTGAAAACCCTATTTTAACGCACATTTCTCTTGCCGACTGAGATAGCTAGCATACAAAAAACTTTTTCGATTAACATCAGCTGATCTGCACTAATCCTAAAGACTAATTGAACTGTGCCCAAGTGCAATATCTGTGAAGTTTGGTTATGTTGCATTACCAATTTGTTTCGCCACAGTGAGCAGCGAAAGTACGTCTGAAATTCAAATTATCTGAATTCAAAAAAATTCCAGTTGCTCTTACAAGACTTATTACTCATTGATTTCGAGTATCACTTCCATTTCTAGAACAAAACATTGAAACGACACAAAATGTCATCCTTCAGTGACGAACCTGCGTGTGATACTGGATAGTCAGAAAAGCGAACTGAAAGCTTACCAACAGTCTGTTAAAATACTTCATCGTCTCTTCAAGTTCTACTGCACTGCTGAAAGTTCTGCACCTCAAAAATAGATTCTTAAGTAAACTTTAAATGTAATATGTGATGGATTTCAGTCTGTACCATATGTGCTGTTTCTCTCTCTTACTGTTCTTAACTGTATTGGTAAATTTTGTATTGCTGTGTATATATATATATTAGATTGTACATTTAGTAGATAAGATTTAATTTAGGGTCTTTAATTTATTATGATGCATTATTTACAAAATGATGTTTAATTATGAGTAATGTAAAAGCACATCAGAAACTAAATGCCATTACATCAGGATTTGCATAAATTTAGTTCTTTGATTCTATTTTAGTCAACTGCTGCCACACTATTACTTTCTTGTTCCATTTTTTATTCTTCAAAATTATTTACATAATACGTTTTAATCATCTTCTGATAAATTTCTTATATCAGAACATAGATTTTTCTTTTATAGTTTCAGAAATGATCAATATGATTATAATTTACATTGTTTTCCAGTATTGTAACGGTTTGGTAACAGTCATGTATTCTCTAGCCCTGTAAATAGTTCCTGCAAAACCACACTTGGTCGAACTTCTCGTATTATTTCAATTTCATATTAAAAATGTTCTGTCTTTCATTTTCGTAACCAGAAAGTTAATTCCATGGTGTTAGACATAACATTACATACTACAAAAGTGAACATTAAAACGATAATTTTACTATCAAATCTGACATTCACATTGCTTCAGGTATAATCTGAAGAAGAGAAATAAATTCTCAAATATGGCATCAAGAGTCGTAGTAGAAATATTGATGAACATTCATGCCACTTTTCGTAGTTCAGCCCATTTCATAACATACGTCTTTATCACAATTTTGTTTTATCTTTTAACCTACACTATTTGCCCACCATGTTTAGGGGATTCTGTTGGGGACTTTTCTTCTGTTTTATCAAGTCCATCAAACAATGAATGAAATCTTTTTGTTACAGATGCGAGTCAGTATGCGCATTATGTGTTCAACACCATCAAACATAATCAGACAGGAAAAATTAGTTTTGAGGTAAGTACACAGCACGCTGTACACCTTATTTTGCACCACAATGAATTTTAACATTGTAGCTAGATCATCATTTTTAGAATTTGCTTCAGTTTCTTATCACTATAAATCCGCTGGGATTTTTATCAGGTTTCCGTTTCAAAAACAGCTCTTTACAAGTATGTCATGTTCTCTGCGTTTCCAGTATTCTAGAATTTCGAGACAGCATACTGTTACTTCTCTGTATGAAATATTTTGCATTCAACGTAGCACGTGGAGAGAATAAAGCTAAAGACAGGCTTGACACACTCACAAAACTGCAGAACTACAGCCGGATCTTCTCTAAAAGTAAAATATATACTTTTTTTGGCACTGGCAGATCAAGCTTGGGATGAAGTGTTTATGAAAAAAAAGTAGATACTAAGTTCTCTAAATTCATCTTGCTTAAACTAATTTTTTAGTAGCCACTCCAACAGCAGCTGCTAGGGAAAGCAGAGGGAAAATTATAGGCATTAAAACTCCAAGACATAAACATCTCACTTCCTTGCAAGAGAACTGCATTAATTCACATTTACTAAGTAACAAACATAATATAAAAAATACAGAAGGACAGTGTTTGCTGTATAAATAAATTGTTCAGTGACAATATATAATGCAGGAAATAACAGCAAATTAGTATGCTATGTCAAAAACTACGAAGCTCTAAAAAGGCAGACACCAGTGTAACAGTGTACAACTGAAAGATGAAAGGAAAATAATGGAAAATCCAAGGGAATATACAAATTTTGTAAACGACTACATTTTGTTTTTGCAGAGAAGTGGCAACAAAATCATTCTAAAACACACGTAGTACCCACAGTGAATTACGCACTTAGCACAATGATATTCTTTCCACAACAAGCTTGAAGTCAGGAAGGCAATACAAAAACTAAAATAAGTCAAATGACGCAGATGAAGTGCCAATTTGTACTGAAAGTATGCACAGATAGCATACAAACCACTTTAACAAACATAATAAATGTGTCCTTTAGTTAAAATATTTTTGTAAAGTACCTTAAGCATGTACATGTTATCTCCTTAAAAGACTATATTAAAATATATTTCTCAAAAAATAATTGAAACCGCAATGGAAAATAAACTAATCAGTTACCTGAATAAATACAACGATTTGGTTTGCAGGGTATAATAAGAAGAATATCATCCAAACACAGTTCACAAAATTGTTACTATAAATTACTGAGCAGGTTGGCTATGTTGTGGACACATTATTAAACTTGTCCAAGGCTTTTGACATCATTTACCACAAAATACTACATATTAGAAGCACTATGCGTAAGAAGAACAGCAAATGAGTGGTTTCAGTTTACCTGGAGAATACGGTGCAAAAAGGTAGAGACAGTGCACACTTCAACTGATGATAAGGCTTTAGTAAAACAATTGTCAGACAAAAAATATAAACATAGGTGTAACTCAGTCTAGTATATTGGGTCCAATTCAGTTCTTAACATATTTTAATGACTTTACAAGCCAGTACCAGACAAGAGGAAAAAGTTCTCTGTGCTGATGATAATCACCAAAAAGCCACCAGAACCAATAATTAACATTTAACATGAAGAAAACAAACAAAATGTTCTCAGTGTAAAAGGGAGAAATTTATTTCACGTTAAGTATATATTATAAACCAATAGATTTTGTAACACACTTTTTTAGGTATGAATATTTACTGTCAATTACTTACAACGAACACACAAATATAATGCTAAATGGGATATCATCAGCGTGTTAAGCTCTCAAGGTACTAGCACCAGTATGTAACAGCACTATTCGCACCTATCTATTCAATTCTTGGCTATAGTATGCTTTTCTGGGAATCAAAGTCGTAAAAGATGACACAATTTTCAAAGTGCGTGAAAGAACTGCAACATTTGTAACTAAAAGTAGTAATTAGTCTCACAGTAAACAACTGTTTAAAAATCTGGGTGCTTTAAGTGCGCCAAGTGAATACACCTAGCAGTCTGTTGTACATATCAGGGAAAATATAAGTAAGTATTTTATTTATAGTCCTATGCACAATCATGAAAAAGAGCCAGTATGTACTTGCAATTATCGAGGAAAAATAAAATTCGCGAAACACCGTTTTCTATCAGGAAGTAAATTTGGATGAAAAACTTGCCAACCTAGATGAAAAAGATTTCTAAAATGTGTCTATTTAAAAATTCTATTAAAACTTTTCCGTAAGTAAAGATTACTGACAACTAAAGATTATTTTGAGAAATCATAGACGGGATTGCTAACGAAAGGGGACAAACACAAAACTCTGTCAAATTCAAATAATGCAATGTTTCTTAGAAGGAAATTATCAGTCATTATAATAATAAGATATACAATATTTAATTATATATATATATATATATATATATATATATATATATATTCTTTGTGCTGCATTATTTTGATAGATGAGATATTTATCAATTCTATGATTGAAAGACAATCAGCAGATATAGGCCGGCTGTAAGGTCTCAAAACGACTGGTGTAAAAAACAGGATAAGTTTAGCATTAATCTTAACGTAATTACTGCCTAAATTTTACAAATGCCCCATTTCCCAAATTTTACACTGTTCACTTGAAGCAGTGTAAGTAGTAGGGAGGGAACTACCGCTCGACTAACAGTTCTCGAGCTTGGAGCAGCATACACTTTATAGGTTCAGCGTCGGGACTGCGTAAGTTTTCAGTATGAGACAGGCAGTCGAAGTCTGTGTTCGAGCACATCGTTGCGTAGTTGAAAATTTTTTACGAATGTCGTAACTAGGCTTGGGTCATCGCGCACGTTTGCTACGTTATGAAGTTTTCGCAATACACGGACGTCATGCATGCAAAAGACTCTAAGATCCTGTGAAATTTTGTGTTTGGAGTTGATCTCATTCGCAGTCTGAGAACAAAAAATTAAACAATAGTCACCACCAAAAATATAGGGAGAAGTATAGAAATTATCATAATAAATAGTCACTACAAATATCATATTCCAATGCAAAGCAACTAGTCTTCTTCTTTAGTGTATCTGTCATATGACAGGTTTCAACTGAAGGCTCCTCTTTGTGTCCTGTTCTGGGCATCTACCTTCATCTTTTTGTATTTTCGTCCTCTTCTAATGTCATCCACCATTCCAACTGTCTTCCTACCTCTTCCTCCCATTCTTTCGGCTTTTCCCTCTGTTATTTTTGTTGCCAACAATCCCTTAGCAGTATATGCCCCAGCCAATATTTTTCCTCTTTTTGATCACTTACAATAATCTTCTTTCTTCCTCTGTTTTCTTCGTTACTTTATTCTTAAGTCTACCAGCCCTCTTCACCTTGAGCGTTCTAAGTAACTGCTTCGCCTTTTCAAATGCTTTTGCATCCGTACGACAGATAAACAATACACATGGCTATACATTAAAGCATGTTCCATCTTTGTCTCAGGGCCAACACCCAGCAGTATGTTAGAAAAAGTGATGTAACTTCCAGAAAACCGTCTGAAGATGAACCTGAAAAAGTTCTAAAACCGGTTCATGAAATAGTAATTAACTATTCAAAAAAGACTGGTTGCAGTTTTACGTATTTACATTCAATTAACAGTCATGGCTCTATCCGTAATGGATAAGCATAATCTGAATATGAGAATTTAAAAAGATTGTAAATTTTACAGTTATTATAATGTCCTTGTAGCCCCTAAATTGATAAGAAACATTCGTCTAACCTTACATGGACATGGGGCGCGCTCACAGGGCGCAAAATTTAGAAGCCCCAACGCTAGCCATTGCGCCACATCTCGGCTTATATTTTCGCTCCCTTAAGGTATCTAAATTACACCGAAAAATTTTTGACCATCGTTTTCGAGAAGCTGTCGAGTATGTATGGATAAGCTGAGACAACTGTTTGCTCCTTTTGACTCCTCTTCTGCTGAGTGAAGTTTCTGAGAAGTCAGGATATGGTACTTGCTGTGTTCTCCTCCTTAGTCGCCAGTAGTTGAGTGCTTAGCGTAAGAGCCTAGAAACTGTTGTCGCTGACTCGAATTTCGCTAGATATCATTTTTTTTTATTTTATTCATTAAAAGTTGAAATGTTTACTAACAAAAATTTAACAATAACTTTTAATCAAATAACGTCTTTTTATTTTTAGTTACTACTCACATTAAATTTCGAATATTCACAAAAAAATAATTTTATATAAAAAATGCGTGACCTCAAATGTGAAATAAAATGTAATATTTTCATATAACAGTAAAGTATTAGCATACTCGTATCAGACTTATTTTCACAGAATAAGTAATTAAAAATCCGAAAATGTGACTTTTATTTAAAACTTGAGTCAATATTTGTTAATTAACGTATTGCGTCCATTATTCGAACTTTAGATTGGATTTAGCACGTGCAGTCACGCTTTAATTAGTTTAGCATGACCATCTCCTTTTGTCATAAAGGAAACAAGTATACACAGGCTTTTTATTCCCGACGGTGTCTTGGAAGTCAAAGTAAAGTAGTTATTGTCTCTTACCACGTAATCTCATTTTTGCCGAAAATGGCATATTGAATCTAATTTCCATAAATAAGACGTCGGCTATCAGTTTCAATGACATTGATGATTTATTTAAACTTCGCTCCACATGTTTTGCAAAATATATAATTTGCGACGTAAGAGCTGAAATATTACGCAACACCAAATGTAAGGGAAGTTTATACAAAACGTCTGTCTCCTGACCCATTGTCAACAGCGTCTGTCTTCCTCACTTTCAGAGATAAAGGCGCAAGATCAATACAACTACTACGTTTTAATCTCTTTATGTAGGTCAACGTTAACTATAAAGAGGTCTTGGTAATTTTCATATAAGATTTCTACTTCTTTGCATTGATCTACACTCCTGGAAATGGAAAAAAGAACACATTGACACCGGTGTGTCAGACCCACCATACTTGCTCCGGACACTGCGAGAGGGCTGTACAAGCAACGATCACACGCACGGCACAGCGGACACACCAGGAACCGCGGTGTTGGCCGTCGAATGGCGCTAGCTGCGCAGCATTTGTGCACCGCCGCCGTCAGTGTCAGCCAGTTTGCCGTGGCATATGGAGCTCCATCGCAGTCTTTAACACTGGTAGCATGCCGCGACAGCGTGGACGTGAACCGTATGTGCAGTTGACGGACTTTGAGCGAGGGCGTATAGTGGGCATGCGGGAGGCCGGGTGGACGTACCGCCGAATTGCTCAACACGTGGGGCGTGAGGTCTCCACAGTACATCGATGTTGTCGATAGTGGTCGGCGGAAGGTGCACGTGCCCGTCGACCTGGGACCGGACCGCAGCGACGCACGGATGCACGCCAAGACCGTAGGATCCTACGCAGTGCCGTAGGGGACCGCACCGCCACTTCCCAGCAAATTAGGGACACTGTTGCTCCTGGGGTATCGGCGAGGACCATTCGCAACCGTCTCCATGAAGCTGGGCTACGGTCCCGCACACCGTTAGGCCGTCTTCCGCTCACGCCCCAACATCGTGCAGCCCGCCTCCAGTGGTGTCGCGACAGGCGTGAATGGAGGGACGAATGGAGACGTGTCGTCTTCAGCGATGAGAGTCGCTTCTGCCTTGGTGCCAATGATGGTCGTATGCGTGTTTGGCGCCGTGCAGGTGAGCGCCACAATCAGGACTGCATACGACCGAGGCACACAGGGCCAACACCCAGCATCATGGTGTGGGGAGCGATCTCCTACACTGGCCGTACACTACTGGTGGTCGTCGAGGGGACACTGAATAGTGCACGGTACATCCAAACCGTCATCGAACCCATCGTTCTACCATTCCTAGACCGGCAAGGGAACTTGCTGTTCCAACAGGACAATGCACGTCCGCATGTATCCTGTGCCACCCAACGTGCTCTAGAAGGTGTAAGTCAACTACCCTGGCCAGCAAGATCTCCGGATCTGTCCCCCATTGAGCATGTTTGGGACTGGATGAAGCGTCGTCTCACGCGGTCTGCACGTCCAGCACGAACGCTGGTCCAACTGAGGCGCCAGGTGGAAATGGCATGGCAAGCCGTTCCACAGGACTACATCCAGCATCTCTACGATCGTCTCCATGGGAGAATAGCAGCCTGCATTGCTGCGAAAGGTGGATATACACTGTACTAGTGCCGACATTGTGCATGCTCTGTTGCCTGTGTCTATGTGCCTGTGGTTCTGTCAGTGTGATCATGTGATGTATCTGACCCCAGGAATGTGTCAATAAAGTTTCCCCTTCCTGGGACAATGAATTCACGGTGTTCTTATTTCAATTTCCAGGAGTGTATAACGATAAAAACGTAACTTTGCATCCTGTTTTCGACAGTGTAATGAGCTTGATTTTGGCAGTTGTTTTGATACTTGTAAAGACAATATTACGCTTCAATGCCGATTTTTCTCTAAAAATGACATTTTATGTTTTATACAGGGTGATTCAGAAGTAACAATACGCACTTCTTGGTTGTAACGTACGGATAAACATAAGAGCAAAATTTGAATAAAGTTTTTTTTTCTGAAACCGCTTTATTTGCGAGCTGTGATATATAATGTCATTTGTGGCAGCCATTACCTTATACTTCAGTACGGTATTGTCGTGTACGTGGCGTGTCGTGTACGTCTGAATATCGACTGATATTGCTTCACATTCCAGTAATAAGGCAAGAGAGTGTCTCAGAGTTGCTCATCCCGAGCTAGATCTCCGGGTCTTAACCCTGGGCTTCTATCTCTGCGGCCATCTCGAAGAACTTGAGTATGGAGTTGCAACTGCGAATGTAGCAAAACCATAGCATCAAACTGCGCAGAATGAGATTAACGGAGCATGCGACGTTCCGAGAGTGGTAAGAAGTCGAGGAAGTAACTGTCTTCGTCGACATAGACATCATTTCGGACATGTTCTAGATAGTTGAATTGAATTTCAGCTCCCTTCGTGTCTTTGCTTTGTAAATAAAATTAATTTTGATTTATTTGTTTTGTCCTTGTGATCCCTACTCATCTGCATAACTCTGATATAATGCAACTTCAGAAATCGCTTTAAATGACGTTTCACTCTTATTTTGATGCTTATATTACACACGAAGAATGTACACTTACTTTTGAATCACCCTGTATCTTGTTTCAGTGTTATAAAAATCCTCAGAAGATGTTGGTATAATGCTTGTGAGAGTTAATTGTGTTTTATAATTTCGATTTGAGATGTAAATTATGTATCTGGTACTTGGAATGTAAAGCAACTCAGCGGTTTCAAGATGAATTGAAAAGCTTTGTGTTGACTTGAAACTCTTAGCTTTCTAACGAGCTGTGATTTAAAACACTGATAAGGAGAAGGGACAGGATGATAGGACATCTGCTAAGACATGAGGGAATGACTTCCATGGTGCTAGAGGGAGCTGTAGAGGGCAAAAACTGTAGAGGAAGACAGAGATAGGAATACGTCAAGCAAATAATTGAGGACGTAGGTTGCAAGTGCTACTCTGAGATGAAGAGGTTAGCACGGGAAAGGAATTCGTGGCGGGCCACATGAAACCAGTCAGTAGACTGATGAAAAAAAAAAAAAAAAAGTTACCGAGAGGTAATGACTTTTTACAAATACGTATCTTTTGAAGCTAAATGTTTCGACAGATTATGCCTCAGATTGTATTCTGGAATAATTTGGTTGCCTTTTAGGTTTTTTTTACAGCAGTTGTGGAAGTAAGCGAAGTGTTCTCCGCCACTGGATGGTTTCTAAGTATATTATATTTAAATACGCTGATGGAAAAATCACAATACAAAAAAATAATAAATGCAGAGTAATGAAATTTCCGGAATACATTTACCTAGGTAACATATTTAAGTGATTAACGTTCCAGGATCACAGGGTAATGTAAGTGCAAGATAAGCCGTTGCAAACGTGAGATGCCGGTGTAACCGCCAGGATGTTTAGGCATTGTGTTGTACAGGTGCTGGACCTCAATTTGTTCCACGTCTGTTGCACTTGGTCCGTCAATATAGGGACGGTTAATGCTGTTTGCGGATGACGCTGGAGTTGTAGTTCTGTGATGTCCCATATGTGCTCGACTGGAGACAGATCTGATGATCGAGCAGGCCAAGGAATATCGACACACTATAGAAAAGGTTGGGTTACAACAGCGGTGTGTGTGCGAGCGTTATCCTGTTGGAAAACACACCATGGAACGCTGTTCATGAGTGGCAGCACAACAGGTCGAATCGCCAGACTGACGAATAAATTAGCGGTCATGTTGCGCAGGATGACCACGAGAGTGCTCCTGCTGTTATACGAAGTTGTATCCCATACCATAACTCAGTGTAGGTCCAGTGTGTCTGGCACGCAGAAAGGTTGGTTGCGGGCCGTCAACTGGCGTCTTCCTAACCAGCACATTACCATCACTGGCACTGAGGCAGAAACAACTTTCGTCAGACCTCTTTCCTGCCCTCCAATGAGCTGTTGCCTGGCACCACTGAAATCGCAGTAGTAGTACTTTGGAGTTAGTGTAATACACGTTGCAAGCCGTAAGGCTTGGGCCTGTCCTTAAAGTAACAGATTTCAAAGAGTTCGCTGTGTCACTGTGGTGCCAACGACTGCTCAGATTGCTTCGGCAAATGCAGCACGATGCGCGAAAGCCATACTCCCAAACACGATGCGTCGTGGCCGTCCTGAGCTAGCCTACTTGCGACCGTATATTATTGTCACCACCGCTGCCAGAAATCACGTACAGTGACTAAATTCCATCCAAGTCTTTCTGCAGTATCGCAAAATGAACAACCAGCTTCTCGTAGCCCTATTACAAGATCTCGTTCAAACTCCGTGAGATGATGATAATGGTGTCTTTGTCGCCTTAATGTCATATTGCATCCTCATAGTGACGCTACTAGCCCCACGCTCATAGGACTAGTGCGAAATCCGATTAGACATCATCTTTCAGATGTAGAAACGCACCTACCAACTTTCTTTTATGCCGCACAACTTCTCCTTGGTGCTGCGATTTTTTCCCGCCAATGTATTTGTATGTTTCCGCCAATGTAGGAGGGGCGTTTGAAAAGTCCGTGCAAACATAAAAACTACCTACGTGTTTGGGGTAAACCTTTTTTTTTTAATTTTTCGACATAGTCTCCTTTTAGACTAATACACTTCGTCCAACGCTGTTCTAATTTCTTGACCCCTACCGAATAATAGGAATTGCCCAAGTCTGCAAAATAGCTATTGGTTGCTGCAACCACCTCCTCGTTTGAATATAATCTTTGTCCTGCCAGCGATTTCTGCAACTTGGGGAACAAATAGTAGTCCGAGGGAGCCAAGTCTGGAGAATAAGGGAGATATGAAACGAGTTGGAATCCAATTTCCATTAATTTTCTGACCACAACTGTTGAGGTGCGTGCTAGTGCATTGTCGTGATGGAAAAGGACTTTTTTGCGGTCCAATCGCATCTCGGTTTTCAAACGGTCCAATAACAATGAATAATATGCACCTGCAATAGTTTTACCCTTTTCCAGATAGTCGATGAGGATTATCCCTTCCGAATCCCGAAGGACAGTCGCCATAACCTTTCCGGCCGAAGGAACGGTCTTCGCCTTTTTTGGTGAAGATTGTCCCTTAGTAACCCATTGTTTAGATTGTTATTTGATCTCAGGAGTATAGTAATGTATCCATGTTTCATCCACAGTGACGAAACGAGGCTTAAAGTCCTGTGGATTCTTCCTGAAAAGCTGCAAACCATACTTGCATCACTTCACACGATTCCGTGTTTCGTCAAGCGTGTGCAATCGCGGAACCCATCTTGCGGATAGCTTTCTCATGTTTATGCAAAATATTATGTACCCGTTCATTCTAGATGCCCACACCACTATCAATATCACGCACCTTAACTCTTCTGTCATCCATCACCATATCATGGATTTCGTGAATGATTTCTGGAGTCGTAACATCCACAGGGCGTCCAGAACGTTCAGCATCTCTTGTGCCCATGTGGCCACTCCGAAAATTTTGGAACCACTTATAATTTGTTCTAATCGAAGGTGCAGAGTCACCGTAATGTTGATCAAGCTTCTCTTTACCCTCCTGAGGCGTTTTGCCTTTCATAAAGTAATGCTTAATCACCGCGCGAATTTCTTTTTCGTTAATTTTTTGACAATGACTCGACTTCCTTGATTCACACGAATGTCAAACACAAAGAAATTGACCAATATGGCTGAAACTTGGTGTGCGTTCTTTCCAAAGATGCTACTAACTAAACATGACCTCGATACTCGACGGTGCTGCCATCTCTCGGACTTTTCAAACGCCCCTCGTATGTTTTCGTCAGAAACCCTCCTTTCCTTTTTTAACTCGCGAACAGAGAAACAAAATATTATCAAATTGTAAAAACATGAATGTCAAAGATAGTATCCGATGTTTATTTCTTAATTTACGAGATTTATAAGTCAGCATTTGAGTGCGCAAAATTCTACGTAAGTACTTTTTAATTATAGCCAGACGCTTCCTGAAAATTACGATATTTCATTCTTCTAATATGAGTCAAAGATTCCAACATAACTTCGTTATGGAAAGTTTTAATACCCCAACTTGTGAAAAAGTGTGCGCCCGTCTAAAGTCGCTGTCCAGGAACGGCCGCTGCGAAGTTACGGAGAGTTGATGCACGAGGGAAGATTACCTACTGTAGAGATTGCCGGCGACAGTTTTTAGAACCCACCAGACGGCTCAGGGAAGCGAACAAGCCACATCTCAGATCCTCGGATCGGTGCTCCGCTACGCCAAAAGCTGCCCGCCCGAAGAATCCCGGCCGGTGAAGTCCGCAGTTTGCACAAGTTGTGCCGCTGGCGGGGAACCGGCAGTTTTTCTGCGGCACGGCTTTCACCTGGTCCGTAACCCAGCCTGCAGAGGCTCGGCTGGTATTGCCTGCAGATGTGAAAACTTCCGGAGCCCGTGTTGGCTTCAGGAGGGGGCGTTTCGCTTTTGAGCGAGCGCGGTGCTGACAGCTGCATCAATAGCACCGGCTACGGAGTATCGGCGGCAAGCCAGCGCCGCGAAGGAGGAAGTGTTCTCTGCCTAAAGATAACTCGTTCTCCTCCCCTGACTTCGACATCATATGTGAAAGCTGCAACCAACACTTTGGCTTACCTGTACACTCGGAATACCAATTACAGACTGTTATCAAAGTAAAGCGGTCGTTAATCCGAAGATTGGTTTGAACTCAATTACAATGAGGTGACAAAGTCATGGGATAGCGATATGAACATTACAGATGTTGGTAATGTTACGTACATAAACTACAAAACGGCACTGCATTGGCGGAGCTGTCATTAATTTTGTTCTCAGGTGAGTCTAGCGAAAGGTTTTCCGTCGTGATCGTGGCCGCACGTTGGGAATTAAGACTTCGAACGCGGATGGTCTTTGGAGCTAGAGGCATGGGACATTCCATTTCGGAAAACGTTAGGGAATTCAATATTCCTAAATCCCCGGTGTCAAGAGTGTGCTGAGAATACCAAATTTCAGGCATTACCTCTCATTACGGGCAAAGCCGACGGTCTATACTTAACGACCGAGAGCAGCTGCGTTTGCGAAGAGTTGTCAGTGCTAACAGACAAGCAACACTGCGTCAAAGATCCTTAGAAACCAATGTGTAGCCGAGCGGTTCTAGGCGCTTCACTCTGGAACCGAGCGACCGCTACGGTCGCAGATTCGAATCCTGCCTCGGGCATGGATATGTGTGATGTCTTTAGGTTAGTTAGGTTTAAGTAGTTCTAAGTTCTAGGGAACTGATGGCCTCAGCTGTTAAGTCGCATAGTGCGACTTACGACGAACGTATCCGTCTGGACAGTGTGATGAAATTTGGCGCTAATGGGCTATGGCAGCAGACGACCGATACCAGTTCCTTTGCTAACAGCACGACATGGCCTGCATCGCCCCTCCTGGACTCCTGGAAACCCGTGGTCTGGTCTGATGAATCCCAATTTTAGTTGGTAAGAGCTGGTGGTATGGATCGAGTGCGGCGAAAATGCCACGAAGCCGTGGACCCAAGCAGTCAACAAGGCACTTCGCAACCTGGTAGTGGCTCAATAACACTGTAGGCTGGTCCAACTGAACCGATCATTGACTGAAATGTTTATTTTCAGCTACCTGGAGACTATTTGCAGACATCGAGAGGTCAGTTCGTGCACAAAATCCTGCACTGGCAATATTTTCATAATTATGCACGGCTGTAGACGCAACATTGCTCAGTATTTCTGTAGAGGATTTCCTACGACTTGTTGAGTCCATGCCACGTCGAGCTCATGCAATACGCTTGGCATAAGGAAGTCCGACACGATATTAGGAGGTATCCCAGCCACCTCAGTACATACGTGTATATAAAAGACGTCAGTATTTTTTAGAATTTTGGAACGTGTTTTCTGATCTCATTTCTGGAGACCTCAAATCTCTGAATTCGGATTCTGCAGTCTACGATCTTGCGAAACCCCTGTCCGTCGAAGAGACCCAGAAAGCAGCAGACACTGGCGACCAGTCGAACGCGGTGTTCCTTAGCTTACTGAAGGCGTTCGATACAGTTCCGCACTTTGTGTGTGTGTGTGTGTGTGTGTGTGTGACCTATGTGTAGACGTCTGGTGCCACATACTTCTGGTAGGTTGCCAACGACTTGTCGAATTCGTGTTACATGGAATCGCTGTTGTCATGATGTTTTGGGTCATTAGTGTGTATGAAATGAAATCCCTCTGTGGGTAACATTCAGAACCGTATTCCCCGCTATGAGCACTGTTGGCATGCTGGCCAAAAAGTTCACACAGAAAGGAACACTCAGACCTAGGGTTTCAAATGTTGAGAAAACTGATTGACAGTCCAATCTGCCGCGTTAGCTGTTTTATTGTCGTCGCTCAGAGACTGGTACAACCGGTTTCTGACGACGTATGTACAGCCTCAGGAGTATTTATGCGAAAAAAATTTTTACACGTCACTTTATAAGAAACATACTACTGACTTACTAAGTTTAGAATTCTTAACACCAAAAATTAAAATCATGGCACACGAATTAATAACAAAAGGCATGAGCCGCTATCATAAAATCACTACGCTCGGCTACTTGGACACCATTTTCATCCCTGCATGGACTTTATGTTCCCAAACAACAAAATAATTTTTATGGATGACAATGCGCCATGCCACTGGGCCACATTTGTTCGTGATTGACTTGAAGAACATTCTGTACAATTCTAGCGAATGATTTGGCCACCCAGATCGCCTGACATGAATCCCATCGAATATTTATGTGGCATAATCGAGTGGTCAATTCGTGCACGAAATCCTTTCACGATCATGGACAGCTATAGAGGCAGCATGACTCAGTACTTCTTAAGGGGACTTGCAGCGACTTGTTCAGTCCATTCAGCCGGTCGTTGTGGCCGAGCGCTTCTAGGCACTTCAGTCCGGGACCGCGCTGTTCCTCCGGTCGCAGTATCGAATCCTGCCTTGGGCATGGATGTGTGTGATGTCCTTAGGTTAGTTAGGTTTAAGTAGTACTAAGTCTATGGGAATGATGACCTCAGATGTTAAGTCCCATAGTGCTCATAGCCATTTGAATCATTTTTCAGTCCATTCCACGTCGGGCAAAAGGAGATGTACCACGGCTTTTGTTAACTATGGGTAATTTACATCCGGAGGAGGCTAGACGTCCCTAAAATCCTTAAGTCGTTCCTCACGGCATCTTGGAGCATACATTCAGTCATTTAAATAACATTGGACATTATACCTTACAAGCAACGTTGTGATAGCACCTCATGCCTATTGTTATTAATGCACGTGCCATGATTTTAATTGTTAGTACTAAGAATTCGGAAATGAGTAAATCAGTAGTACGGTTCTTATAAAGTTTTGTATGAAAAAATGTTTGCACGGAAATACACCTGAGGCTGTAGTTGGATGGTACGAAACCAGTGGTAGAGGCGTTTCCAGTCTTATGTCAACGTTACAGTGAAGTACGTGCTGATCTGAACATCCCTGGTACTAGAATTTTCAGTGCGATAGGGTCCGCAGCTGCGATGAATTTTTTGAAAGATATCTTGAAGCCATCAGCTGCCATTCTCTTTATTTCCTGTTCGATTGTACAATTTAGGCTTTAGGACATTTTCGAGTATCTAAAATGTATCATACATCATCAATCAGAACCGTTTTCGCAGTCATGAATTTACAAAATTAATTAGGAAGAATGCCCAAAATTTTGTATTGGACAAACAGGAAGAAAAGTTGGTACACGATTTAAAGAACACGCGACAGTAAGCAACAATAACCCATTCAACTTAAGCTGCACACTTAAGACACCGACCACAGAATACCTAATACGGACGGATCACTTCAAATATTACATAAGTTACAGAAAGGAAAAATCAGAGATGTAATGGAAGAAATTGAAATTTACATCCACCTAAAAGATCAGTCAGACAGAGTTTTAAATGAGCAAAAAGACCTGCGAAATGGGAAGTTCCTAGACTACTTTCTACTAGTTCTACGGCGAAGCATACAGAAGCATAGACTGTAAAATTATCGTTAGACTCATTAATAAATATGTAATGCGAAACATCACGCAACCATAAAGCAATTTTTACTCGACTCTCATAGTTCTCAGTACCGTTTCATTAGAGTACTGTGACAGTACTGTGCACCATCTGCTCAAAAATGACCTGATCCTACAATAACAAAACAAATATTTATGAGTTATTGTAAAGAAATTACAGCCGGCCGTTGTGGCCGAGCGGTTCTAGGCGCTTCAGTCCAGAACCGCGCTGCTGCTATGGTCGCAGGTTCGAATTCTGCCTCTGGCATGGATGTGTGTGATGTCCTTAGATTAGTTAGGTTTAAGTAGTTCTAAGTTCTAGAGGACTGATGACCTCAGATGTTAAGTCCCATAGTGGTTAGAGCCATTTGAATCATTTAAAAGAAATTACTCACAGTCATATTTACACCAATGATGAACGATGATTAAATATAACTGAGAACAAAAGCATATGCAGGTTAAGTACCAAAATTTCTGTAAAATAATTATAATCTTCCTAGTGTTAAGTACTTTATATATAAGAGCTTTGCAACAACTGCTCGGTAGCAACGAGCTTCTAAAATAGCGTCAGCACCTCGGAATTATTTTATGAGCATAACATGATGTCACAGGAGCAACGACGTATATGACATTATATGCTACTAATCATCCATAAAGTAAGTTATAATGCGTCTAGTATATCTACAAATATAAATTGCTCCTACATCAAAATCATAAGTGTCGCTAATGTATCCAATGTATGATACTTCCATTTTAGATACTTGAAAATGGCCTAAGGCCGAAATGGTACAATCGTACAGGAAATAAAGAGATTGGCAGCTGAAGACTTCAAGAAATCTTTCAAAACATTCCTGGTACATTAAAAAGGTGTGGCGGACGGGCTGCTCATGTGATACCGACAATGTGAAGAGGATTTCTGTGACGACGCACTGTATGTACTCATATTATCACGTCCCGTGCACTCTAACGCGTTCATGTCAGCAGATACCACAGTCCAGTAGTTTCGGTTGATTTCAGTCTGCCGGAGCAAGGTGTTCATTACACCGTAACACGATAACGGGCGGAAATACGACTGACCCACTTCTCTGCTTAGCTCATGGAGCTGCGTGCCTCAAATGAGCTGTGAAACGTGGCAGCCTCATAATTTTTCTGAATGATCATCAGGCATCTGAAAGACTCTGCAGTCGCTGGTGGAGAGGATCCGACGTCATTTAACGACGTTCCACTGCAGCTTTCTTGCTCATCTTCTTCACGCACCGCCGGCCACGGTGGCCGTGCGGTTCTAGGCGCTGCAGTCCGGAGCCGCGGGACTGCTACGGTTGCAGGTTCGAATCCTGCCTCGGGCCTGGATGTGTGTGTGATGTCCTTAGGTTAGTTAGGTTTAAGTAGTTCTACGTTCTAGGGGACATGATCTCAGATGTTAAGCCCCGTTGTGCTCAGAGCCATTTGAACCATTTTTGAATCTACACGCACCACAATGCTGAATCTTTTATACTGTTGTTTGTAATGGAGGCTTAGATGCCCAGTTGGTGGTGCGGAGACGGTTGTTTGCAGTCCTTGCCAATAAAGCGGTCACAGCTGCAAAGACGATGCACAGTTCTGTTGCATTAACGTCGGGTTATCTGCCAGCCACATAGTGGTCAGCAAGTGGACTAGAATTAGGTGTTAGATATTCTATTTTTTTTTTCATCTGGGTGTAGTTTGTTAGTCACAAACCACGAAGTCTCCCGCACGATTGCTTCTTGTGATATTCTCGCGCTGCTGCGTGTTCGGTCGGACGCGGTTTCCGAAGTTTGTTCTTGCAGACAAAAGACTTTGACGCTAATTATTCGTTAACACATTTGTGCTGTTAAGACTTCGGCACAGGATTCTTCTCTCAAGAGCCCGCGAGGTGGCGTCATGAAGCTAGAGGACAAGACACCAACGCCACCTAGGCGTCTACAAGAAACAAAGATGTTATCATGCTGACACTAGCAGTTGTGACGCCAGCCATACTCACATAATGTTGCTTCATTGTTGGTATCGAAAGGGACTCTCCCACTACTTGCCGGAGCTGCTGGGTCTGCTCCGTCACTGTGGTCCAGAAGTCTGTCCGCGTGTAGTTAGCTCGTATACCAGAACATCCTTTCTCAGGAGTCTCATACCGGGAACATCCCTTATTGATATGCCTGAAACAACAAGAGATGGAGAGACATCTTCTGATACATAATAGCTATGACTTTTCAGGCTTTCCTCGTAGATCCATTGCAAATATGCCTTTCGGGTTTGCCACCAGATAACATTGTGCAACGCTCATATTATTTCTACAAAAGAATTGTTTGATATCTTCAGGTAGTGGTTGTTGATGTGTTCGCTGTTGCAAGTCACGAATTGTAGCACAGAACAGCAACAACCAATACTTGAAGACGAGAAGTTGTTTGGATCAAATAACGTAGAAACTGCATAGCGCTCTCCGGTGGCAAACCCGAGAAGTATATTTGCACATTTGCTAATTCGCACGTCTCACCAACACAACCACCTCGCTCTGCTACCAGTGTAGTGATACTCGTAAAAAAGTGGTCTCACCTCGAAGAGGAACGGCTGGAGTTGGTCATTGTGCGTTTATTGATCCTTATAATTAAGACAGACAAACCACATTCATTATAGAAACAATGGCAAGCTGCGTTTACGGCACATGCATTACGAGCAACTACTCTGCGATTTACAATATTGGCTTTAAGAAAAGCCAACTCGCTTGGTTATTGAAAGAATTATCTATGATTCAACTTCAAGAACTAAGTTAAACTTTATTTTTGCAGGTCAAGTGCTTACAACTTCTACTGAATGCTCCACTACATTGAAAGTGACAAAGATGCATGGCATTATTTTTCAGCCCAGTCACAATAGCCGGAACATCCTACAGATTGTTCAGTTCCTCGACCATAGACATTGGCTCCTTGGCCATGGATGCATTCCAGAACCCATGTGTCTTCATTCCAAAGTAGTATCACCCACACCTGTTCGGCCTTGCTCAACTTGTTAGTGCTGTTTCACTAAGGCTTAATACGACTTTGCATTTCGTCCATATACTGCTAGACTTCCTCTGGGAATCTGTGTGTAACGTAGACATTGTGCCCACAAGAATCGTACTGTCCCGATGACTTCAGGTTTGGAGTACGTTTGCAGTTGCATTTGCTATCCATACCGCTGTAGAACTGTGTCAGCAAAAACCATGTAACATTTCCTCCCTTCTTATAATACACTATTCCTGTTGCATAATGATCTTACCTTGGGACGACCCATGTAACTTACTTTTTGCAGTCCACTCGCAAACCCAATTTTTTTATATACTTTAAGGAAAACCACTTATTTTTACTTCTAAAAAATCATAAGAGTAACACGTTTACTTGCAGCGTAACTAACATATCGCACAAAAGCTACACCATTCAATAATAAACATTACAAGATTACGCTACAAAACCCTTTCAGTTCTGAATAGCAACAGTGACGAATTCAGTTGGTTCAAAAATGGCTCTGACGATTATGGGACTTAACATCTGAGGTCATCAGTCCCCTAGAACTTGGAACTACTTACACCTAACTAACCTAAGGACATCCATGTCCGAGGCATGATTCGAACCTGCGACCGTAGCAGTCGCGCGGTTCCGGACTGAAGCGCCTGGAACCGCTCGGGTATTCAGTTGGTGATCCCGCATGTATCCGGTCGGAGCAGAGGCAGGGTAACAAACAGCTCCCATATTTTACAAAAAACAGGTAAATAAATAAATCAAAATAAAGTACTTTAAAATGAGTGACGATTTTTTAGGTATTTTTTTTTATTTCATACTGTGTAAATATTGCACGAAAAGAAATTTGAAGCAGGAGAACAATAATTCTTTACTTCTGTTGCGTGTAGCAATTTAATCGTGGAACATAAAACTCTGTGTTGATTATTTCACACAGAGAAATTATGAAAAATGAATTTTCTTTATCCGCTGTTTAATATTGAGCAAGTAAGTTATTGGAGTTCCAAACATGCACTCATATTTAACACAAAATAAGTTTCACCTATGTATTTTCCGCAGTATTATCCAGATAATAATTCCTCTTGTAATAGCGGCTAATGTCGTATGACGAAACTCGACAGCCGGCCGCGGTGGTCTAGCGGTTCTAGGCGCGCAGTCCGGAACCGCGCGACTGCTACGGTCGCAGGTTCGAATCCTGCCTCGGGCATGGATTTATGTGATGTCCTTAGGTTAGTTAGGTTTAAGTAGTTCTAAGTTCTAGGGGACTGATGACCACAGTAGTTAAGTCCCATAGTGCTCAGAGCCATTTGAACCATTTTTTTGAAACTCGACAAGAAAGGTTGTAGCCGATGAGCGCAAATTTATCTCTCCGGCATTGTCTTCGTCTCCGTAGAGAGAAAGGCAATTGAACGCCTAAAGAGTAAAAAGCAATATCGTTGTCTTGCTACAAATCGCAGAGGATAACACTTGCTTCGTTGGAGACGTAAAAACTTGAGATATCACAGAGCACAGTGAATGTCACGAGACAATAACTGTACAGCTTGACCTTCAGCATGCCTGCACGTACCTGCTGAATCGATGAAATACACTGACGCATTTCCAACGCAAGCACCTCCAGCGTAACGAAGGTCAGCTTATACACGGCAAAATATCACTATCCAAAACTGGCGCCGAGGCACCAGTGATACATCGCGGGCCACAGATGAGAGGGGAGAACGACGGCTGCGGGGATGTGTACGGGCGAACAGAGGTTCAACTGTTAACCAACAACCTAATAGTGACTCCTTATGACCATATAGCGAACGTTGCCGCAAATGGGTCTCCGCAGCAAGCGCCTGTCTCAAGCACCCGAGCTGACTGCTGTTCGTGAGCGATGAAGGCTAGAATTTGCACACCAGTACCGCATCTGGACGTCCACTGATTGGCGACAGGTGACCTTTACAGTTGAATCACATTTTGTGCCCCAACGGACAGATGGCCATTGGCGTGTAAGGCGTGAAAATTCTGAAAGCAAACAAGAAGGGAGCCTTATGACTACGGAATGTTTTCGTGGCATTCCCTAGGTGATCTCGACATTCTGAAAGTCACAGTGGAACAACACAAACTTGCATCTATCCTTGGGGACCATATCCACCCCTACATGCAGCCTGTTTTTCTCTCCACCATAGCATCTAACAACAGGAGAACGCAACGTACTCCCCAAAATAGAGAATCGGTGGGAACACCTCGATCGGGCTGCTCTCGCCATAAATCCTCAACCGAGGGACCTTGCGCTGCTGACCACGGCACTGGAATCGTCATGGCTCCACATTCCTGTCGGTGTCTTCAAAATCCTGATTCACTTTCTCCTCCTGTACGTCTTACAGCGTCTGCACTGCAAATGTTAGTTATTCAGGCTTTTGACAGTTCGTCACATTAATGTGACTGGACAGTGTATATTCCAGACAGCAAACGTTTTGGACACCTTGTTGTTGCACGCCCCCTGATTTAATACCATTACTGTAACAGCACTGATTTACGGCTAGTTGCTTCGATGCATAGACTTATACTTGGCATCACGCAATGAACAAATGATTTAATTTTACAGGTCCAGTTATTGCTTAAATATTCACTTTACTCTTACACTTTAGACAGTAAAACCAAGGGTCGAGTCACTGCTGTTGTCAGTTTGCTAACCCTTGTAGAAATACACCATTCACATACGACTGCCTTCTCGTCTAGGCCAAGCGTCACAACACCGACTACGTGTAGGTGTCGTTAGGTGCTGGCACCACCAATTCTACGTCGCCAACTCGTGGGTTCCCGGAACGTGAAGGCTGTGCCGCACTCTTCACGACACATGCGAAAAACCCCGTAGAGAAATTTTCATCTTCAAATTATTTGCACTTCATGCTAGCGACACTTCTCTATGCATCTCCAAATTGCCTATTGGAGGAGAAAGAAACTAATTGTGCTGATAAAGCACAACATGCTTGTCTTAGCGTCTTCACTACCATTGGGACGTATGTTATCAGAGCAATAGTGAGAATCTGTTGCGTGTTATTGCTATGTATCAACGTCCCTCTCGTAAAGGGGAGACTGATAATGATTTGTAAAATTCTTACAATTACAGTTTGCACCTGTACGTTGTCCAGTCTTCAAGTTTCATAATTAAGCCTTCACTCTATATTGTCGCATCGAATTAATTCGCGCCTTCATACAGGCAACTCCACGAACACCATCGCGAAACGGGAATTCGTGTAAAAGAATTGCATACACGTATTGACGCTTGCCGCAACAGAAACTTGGCCCCATTTTGAACATCTACAATATGAGTTACAAACTTGGAGGGATTCTCTGTATGCCTTCTACACTACTGGCATTAAAATTGCTACACCAAGAAGAAATGCAGATGATAAACGGGTATTCATTGGACAAATATATTATACTAGGACTGACATGTGATTACATTTTCACGCAATTTGGGTGCAGAGATATTGAGAAATCAGTACCCAGAACAACCTCCTCTGGTCGTAATAACGGCCTTGATACGCCTGGACATTGAGTCAAACAGAGCTTGGATGGCGTGTACAGATACAGCTGCCCATGCAGCTTCAACACGATACCACAGTTCATCAAGAGTAGTGACTGGCGTATTGTGACGAGCCAGTTGCTCGGCCACCATTGACCAGAAGTTTTCAATTGGTGAGAGATCTGGAGAATGTGCTGGCCGGGGCAGCAGTCGAACATTTTCTGTATCCAGAAAGGCCCGTACAGGACCTGCAACATGCGGTCGGGCATTATCTTGCTGAAATGTAGGGTTTCGCTGGGATCGAATGAAGGGTAACGTCCACTGTTTAAAGTGCCGTCAATGCGAAAATGAGGTGACCGAGACGTGTAACCAATGGCACCCCATACCATCCCGCTGGGTGATATGCCAGTATGGCGATGACGAATACACGCTTCCAATGTGCGTTCACCGCAATGTCGCCAAACACGGATGTGACCATCATGAAGCTGTAAACAGAACCTGAATTCATGCGAAACAATGTCGTTTTGCCATTCGTGCACCCAGGTTGCTCGTTGAGTACACCATCGCAGGCGCTCCTGTCGGTGATGCAGCGTCAAGGGTAACCGCAGCCATGGTCTCCGAGCTGATAGTCCATGCTGCTGCAAACGTCATCGAACTGTCGTGGTGATGACTGTTGTGTTGCAAACGTCCCCATCTGTTGACTCATGGATCGAGACGTGGCTGCACGATCCGATACAGTCATGCGGATAAGATGCCTGTCATCTCGACTGCTAGTGATACGAGGCCGTTGGGATCCAGCACGGCGTTCCGTATTACCCTCCTGAACCCACCGATTCCATATTCTGCTAACAGTTATTGGATCTCGACCAACGCGAGCAGCAATGTCACGATACGATAAACCGCAATCGCGATAGGCTACAATCCGACCCTTATCAAAGTCGGAAACGTGATGATACGCATTTCTTCTCCTTACACGAGGCATCACAACAACGTTTCACCAGGCATCACAACAACGTTTCACCAGGCATCACAACAACGTTTCACCAGGCAACGCTGGTCAACTGCTGTTTGTGTATGAGAAATCGGTTGGAAATTTTCCTCTTGTCAGCACGTTGTAGGTGTCGCTACCGGCGCCAACCTTGTGTGAATGCTCTGAAAAGCTAATCATTTGCATATCACAGCATCTTCTTCCTGTCGGTTAAATTTCGCGTCTGTAGCACGTCATCTTCGTGGTGCAGCAATTTTAACGGCGAGTAGTGTAGTTCTTTGCGCAGTCGTCGTCCTCTGTACCTCGAAGGTACTTGCGAATAATCCTCTATGTTTCTTCCGTCCCACGTTGGAAAAGGAAACAGCGGGAGGGGAATATTTTTGGACGTGATAACGTCTGTTAGCTCGTCGGTCGAACTTTCTTGTGTAACAAATTACCGTCAGATCTGTATCGTTTAAATAGTGCGTCAACAACGCTTGAGCCCAGAACAGGTCTGTTCGAGATAGTCGCGCAGTATTTGTTTGCCCGTGACTTCATCGTACCAGTGTAGATGAGTGTGCGTGTTTCTTACGAATTGCCGGCCGCGGTGGCCGTGCGGTTCTGGCGCTGCAGTCCGGAACCGCGGGACTGCTACGGTCGCAGGTTCGAATCCTGCGTCGGGCATGGATGTCCTTAGGTTAGTTAGGTTTAAATAGCTCTAAGGTCTAGGGGACTGATGTCCTAAGATGATAAGTCCCATAGTTCTCAGAGCCATTTGAACCATCTTACGAATTAGCATTGCTTGAAGTTATTAATTGGTGTAGTACGGAAACGCGTTTAGCTAGGACATTGCCATTGAAGCTGGCTTGGCGCTACTATGACCCAATGTGAGACATAATTATATTCGCCGGAATATAAGTGAGAATCGATATTAAATTGAAAATTAAAAATAATGAAATATGGCATCTCATATGGCCAGAAAATCTGCTGAGGATAATAGAATACTCAAGTCAAAGGAACGTGCACTTCGAACGGATCGAAGACTGCATTGCTGGGCAAATACCAGAGCTACAGGAGCGTCGAAAAGGAAATAGAAAAAACGGCGCAGAGCGGTTACATTACGTACCTGAGCCATCAGCCATACGGTGGACAGCGACAGTTTATCATTGTGTAATAATAATACTACTCTGTAAAACCATTCTATTAAAGAGAATGTTAATTAATTTACATGTTAATGTGAGATACTGGTTATGATTTTATCTCTACGTTTTCAAGACAATTCTACGGCGTGGCCTCGAACTGTGCATACCGGTTTTTTAATTGTTAATTTCTCATGACATTAACTAAAATAACGAAATATTAAAGTATTTTTCCTCCGAAAAAACCTGGTAGTGAAAAGGATTAATTGGAGTACTGTGGTAGCTCGCATGTCTGCTGTGCTGTATCGAGCACTAAAAACAGCATTTGGTTCCACGATCACCCCAATCCCACTCCACCGCTGCATTGTGTAGGAAGCGTCGTTAGCTCCACCCACAGGGGTCAAACTCTGCTAGGGACTGATGGTAGCCGGCCGAAGTGGCCGTGCGGTTAAAGGCGCTGCAGTCTGGAACCGCAAGACCGCTACGGTCGCAGGTTCGAATCCTGCCTCGGGCATGGATGTTTGTGATGCCCTTAGGTTAGTTAGGTTTAACTAGTTCTAAGTTCTAGGGGACTAATGACCTTAGCAGTTGAGTCCCATAGTGCTCAGAGCCATTTGAACCATTTTTTTGACTGATGGTATCACATCCTTGGTTCGCTGTCAGGCCACCAGGAGCGCTGGAGGTTTATCAGCCCATCATATCGCTTTCTTACTGGGTGGTTTTTAGTCTTCTATGTTTTGTGTCGTTTCATAGTTAAAAGAAATTGGTTTCATCACAGTGTGTTTCCGATTACGTCTTCTCTTTTTTATTGCAGTCTTTGCATTGCGTTGTAAAGATATCATTCGTATTTTGATTGCGTTCTTCTCGCATCCGTAATATTGAGTGGCATAAATAATCATTTAAAACAGAAGCAGTTTTGGCCTCTGGTTTTCTGAGGAATTCTGTGTAACTTTTATTGGTTACGAATCTGAGTTTGAACTGCTCGATTTAAATGCATTGTAAGTATATGGTTCGTATTCTACGTTAATTTTGTTTGGTCCGTTTCTCGTACTTTCTCTCAATTAATGGGGAACTCCGTGTCAGCAGATTTTGACAGTACTGGTACTCAAATTTATTATATCTTTCCACGGAATAAGTATGTAGTTCTGCTTTGAATGGTGTTGCTTTTTGCCGCTGAGTTCAAAGCATTTCACAGTGGTAAGTGAGTAGGTCCTGTGCTTTGTAGTCTTGGTGCCTGGCGCTTTCATCCCTGCATATGCTAAAAATGCGACAGGATTTACGAAAATGCTTTCACACGTCATTAACAGGTAGTACAAACAGTACATTTTAGCAGAAGTCAATGAAAATTTCGGTTACCTTCATTAAATGCGTGAGTTTACAAAAAACGGATGCTAACAAAAATAAAATAGAATACGAGCAATATACTTACTGGGCATTTAAATCGAGCAGTTCACATAAGGATCCGTGAAGTGGTAAAAAGTAGACGTGAGCCACAAAATACCATCTGACAAAGGCAGTTTCTATTTCATTTGAAACAAAAATAAATATGGAATCATTTGCCCCACCTAATTTACGGATGAGAGCAAAAATTAAGTAGAATGTGATTAACATATTTAAGTTGCAATTCAAATAGCGCAATACCTACGAAAGTCGTAATCAGGAAGATAATGTCCCCTTGATAAAAGCCACAAGGTCGAAATTGCTATATTGTGTTTTACAAATAAATACATTTTACCACCAGACTACCAGACCCACCTATAAACTATAAATAAAAAATGTTGTCATCTAGTACTCGTATTTCGAAAAGCAACTATACGGACTCGCGCCATATTTCTTGTATTCAAAGTACACTGCCACGCCACGTGGAGCGCTGCTCTCATTTTCTTTTTCCATGTCGTAACACGGGTCTTGGCTTCTGATATTGTGGTGTTCTACGTTTCACATCGCTGCCACCAGTGACGTTAAGGTATGTCCACACGATACTTTTTCTTCGTGCTCAATCGCAGAATCAGTGGAATAAAACAGCATGCACAGAGAATGTGTGGAAAGAACGCATGTACGCATGGGCACCTCGTGTCCACACGTTGCCTCATTGAGCAAGCAGTCTGCTATGAATTCCCTTCTTTGCTTGGTAGCATGAGTTACGTTTAGTGTCATTTAGAGACGACATAAAAAGAAAACGCAAAAACGACCGTATGTAAAGAAGTTTCTAAATGACAGAGGTACGAGAAATACGAAGTGACGACAGCGGTTTGCTTGCACATTTCAGACGGAGGTCATAGCTAGATTTTCGATTCTCTGTTTGGAAATTGAGGGACAAGGGCCTCCACTCGTAACACGGTGTTGGCTCTCCTGCCAACACAAAAACTGTGAGATAAATTGCAATGAAATACCTTTTCACTAAACATATGTGGCGACACATCGACACAAACGACGTCCACCATCTTGTCAAACTCTTCGTCAATCAAAATTTGTCTCAAACACGTCAAAAACAATTTATGCTTGACAAACACGTCATCTAGCACCTTAGATGGTCAAATATTTGGCAAACACAGTTACGTTTGACAAAATGTTTGATTGTTTACGGGAGCTTTAAGAGTACAAGAATACATGGACACACTAACTTTTAACATCTTGCGTATTTATTGGTTATTTTTCTTTGAATACTGTTAAACGTAATATAGATGTGGTGAAAAACCTGTTTTGTGAGTTTCTGAATGGGTTGTGGTATATTACGTCTTGGATTTCATCATACAGCAATCAATTAGAATTCCTAAGAGGAGGAACATCAGTTTAATAGGTTTCTTTTACCTGTAGTCAAGTGATCGTGTTGCTGGACATTACAACTTGAATTTAATCATTTCCACAAACGCAGTTTGTGTTTGAAGTTGGTTGTTTACTGTGAGGGAATCGGCTTTCGTGTTCAATGTCATCATGGACTCTGTTGAATCCATTTTAAATGCTAACAGAACAGAAAATTACCAGCAAAAATTAGCCGCAGAGGAACTAAGTTTTCCCAGACCAGATCCGTTGGAAAAGTGACGAAATGGAATAAGAGTGACTACAAGCGAACATTTAACAAAGAATTTACAGTAAGCCTAAGTGGTAAGAATGTCTGCCTTCAGCCCGTAGGTTATTTTGTGGCTTAACAGGGACAAGGGTGACAATAAAAATTCGGTAGCGAGTAACCGGTGACTTATATACCAGCTTGAACTATTTACTGCGCATTTCAGTACAAAGCATTTCAGTGATTGTTCCTGACACTGATAAATAATGAAGATAGGTTCTTAGTTGTGAAGGTTAGTTACGTTTCAACGCGTCATTTGCATTTTATTGGTTTACACAACTGTAACAGTGAAAGATGATAAGTAGACTAACATCCTCGGACGCGATGAATTTGGAAAATTCATAAACGCCAGAATCCACTAGAACATAGGTTGTCTTTTTCAGTTTTGTATTTCGTTCATCATCAATGTGCTTCTTTCTATTTCTAGTAGTTTGTAGAGGAGCTACACGTACTCCATCATTTCTTTTGTTGAGATGTCAGACTCCTCGGCTGTTGTACTTTTAAGTCGCCGTAGCATGAATATCCGTCCACAGTTTCCTATGCACATATTTTTCATAAATTTCTCGCTTATTCTTCTCTGTTTTCCTACTACGAAACTAAGAAATCTTATTCTTTACAGTAACTTATGATGGCCGGAGTAGAGAGGGTATAAAATGTGGATTGGGTATGGCAAGGAAAGCGTTTCTCAAAAAGAGAAATTTGTTAACCTCGAGTATAGATTTAAGTGTCAGGAAGCCCTTTCTGAAAGTATTTGTATGGAGTGCAGCTATGTATGGAAGTAAAACATGGACGATAAATAGTTTAGACAAGAAGAAAACAGAAGCTTTGGAAAGGTGGTGCTACAGAAGAATGCTGAAGATTAGATGGGTAAACCACATAACTAATGAGGAGGTATTGAATAGAATTGGGAAAAGAGGAATTTGTAGCACAACTTGACTTGAAGAAGGGGTCGGTTGGTAGGATGCGTTCTGAGGCAAGAGTGATCTTCAGTTTAGTTTTGGAGGGAGGCGCGTAGGGTAAAAATCGTAGAGGGAGACCAAGAGATGAATACACTCAGTAGATTCAGAAGGATATAGGTTGCAGTAGTTACTCGGAGATGAAGCTTGCACAGAGTGGCTCCATCAAGGCAGTCTCTGGACTGAAGACACCAACAACACGTAACACATCGTGAGATGATGCTCGGCAACAGTGTCGTCTAGTAACTATCCATTGTGGGTGTTCACAGAGTCTTAGGTAGCATCTGCTATAGTACAGCTGAGACTATGAACAAATTTATACAACTGCAGGCATTGCCAATAATGATGATGATGATAATAATAATAATAATAATAATAATAGTAATAACAACAATAGTAGTAATTACAACAATAATAGTAATATACACAACTTTTGTGATGAAAGGAAGAATATCTCTGTGGAATTTCGTTGTTTTGTACACAATTAACTACAATTAAGGGTTTCATTACTCTCTGCTTGGCATTTTTGTGTAAGTGGGAGTTTTCGTGCTTTTTTATTTTTTCGGGCAAATTTACAAAATGACTAACAGCTATCTTAAGCTACGAAATAACCTACGAGCTGCAAGCAGACATTCTTACCAGTTAGGCTTACTGTAAATTCTTTGTTAAATGTTCGCTTGTAGTCACTCTTATTTCATTTCGTCACTTTTCCAACGGATCTGGTCTGGGAAAACTTAGTTCCTCTGCGGCTAATTTTTGCTGGTAATTTTCTGTTCTGTTAGCATTTAAAATAGATTCAACAGAGTCCATGATGACATTGAACACGAAAGCCGATTCCCTTACAGTAAACAACCAACTTCAAACACAAACTGCGTTTGTGGAAATGATTAAATTCAAGTTGTAATGTCTAGCAACACGATCACTTGACTACAGGTAAAAGAAACCTATTAAACTGATGTTCCTCCTCTTAGGAATTCTAATTGATTGCTGTATGATGAAATCCAAGACGTAATATACCACAACCCATTCAGAAACTCACAAAGCAGGTTTTCACCACATCTATATTTCGTTTAACAGTATTCAAAGAAAAATAACCAATAAATACGCAAGATGTTAAAAGTTAGTGTGTCCATGTGTCTTGTACTCTTAAAGCTCCCGTAAACAATCAAACATTTTGTCAAACGTAACTGTGTTTGCCAAATATTTGACCATCTAAGGTGCTAGTTGACGTGTTTGTCAAGCATAAATTGTGCTTGACGTGTTCGAGACAAATTTTGATTGACGAAGAGTTTGACAAGATGGTGGACGTCGTTTGTGTCGATGTGTCGCCACATATGTTTAGTGAAAAGGTATTTCATTGCAATTTATCTCACAGTTTTTGTGTTGGCAGGAGAGCCAACACCGTGTTACGAGTGGAGGCCGAAATGCACGTATTTTAGCTCACGCTGGCTAGCGTGAAGAGGGAAGAACTATACTGACGTGAGGTCTGGAACATGACAAGGAATGAGAATTCAGTAAGCGGACATAATTAGTTTGATACTTAACTTTAATCCATTAATGATGAACGTCGCTCTTGACGGTACATGATTCACAATATTATCTGTTCAGAATACATTCCTGAATTAATTATAGGAACTGAATATGGCGCCTTGCTAGGTGGTAGCAAATGAAGTAGCTGAAGGCTATGCTAAGCTGTCGTCTCTGCAAATGAGAGCGTATGTATACAGTGAACCATCGCTAGCAAAGTCTGCTGTACAACTGGGGCGAGTGCTAGGGAGTCTCTCTAGACTAGACCTGCCGTGTAGCGGCGCTCGGTCTGCAATCACTGATAGTGGCGACACGCGGGTCCGACGTATACTAACGGACCGCGGCCGATTTAAAGGCTACCACCTAGCAAGTGTGGTGTCTGGCGGTGACACCACAACAGTATCGTGACTTTTCACAACTATGAAAATTGCTATCGTGTATCAAAACGAAATAGCATTGACAACTACTGAAATGGTAGAGGTATCACATCTCTCACAGCCATATATTAGGCATGAAAAGGCTATGAAAAAAATCATTTTACACACACAGTAACATACAAGCGGAGTGGAATGAAATAAAAGAAATCGAAGTTCTCCGGTTTTTCCACGGCCAATGAGGACTATATGTTGCTATGTTGTGGTATTTCAGTCAACTGTCGTTAGAGGACCAAGTCGACGAGAATGAATTTTCTCGTACATGTGTCGTCTTTTTCAATGTAAGGGCAAAGTAACGCTGAAGAAGTTATTAAACGTTTCGCTGTCCATTCGCAGAAAGTTACGTAAACATCAGGTTCTGAGTGTATTTCCATTAATGAGTTCTCAGTTGTGTGTTGCTCATTTTAATCCAGTCCCTGGACCAGTTTCTTATTTTGTTTTCTTTGAAAACAATGCCAATATTAGGCATGTCTTATTTCCATTTGTAGTCATTCCCATTAGTGCCAAAATACAGTACACATGAAAAGTGTCTGCTTCAAAAGTGAGGTTAAATTGACAAGCTTCATTGGTATGTGTACAGGTTTGTTTGACACATCTGCGTCTTCATAAGAGCGATCTTGACAGGTAAGTTTGCTCTTTTAGGAGGGCCTTAACATGTTTAATAAGTTTAATTGTCCATTCGCAAGAAAGTTATTTTAATCATAAGGTTCTGAGAGTAATGTTTCCTTTAGCAGATTTTCAAGGGGAAATCATTTTATGCCATTCCCTGGACCAGAGTCTTGTTTTCTTCTTCTTCTTCTTCCTCTTCTTCTTCTTCTTCTTCTTTAAACACAGTGTCAAAGACTGCATTTTTGGCCATTCAAACTACTGTTAAAATACGCACAAACACGAACAGCGTCTGCTTCAAAGTGAGATTTAACTGACAAACATTGTTTGAACGTGTAGGAGCTCGCTTGGCAAATCCGTGGTTAGATAAGATCGATTTTGCCAAACACGTTTGATCGTTTATGGGACCTTTACGCAGCAGCCGCCATTGCTCTGCAAGTCTTCCTGTAGTTTTCAGCTGTCTGCTAGGGCGAGCACCTGTTGGTAGAAGGTAGCTATCGCTAAAGGGGGGATGGCTACAAGCGCAGGGGGCCGTGTGCTCGGCTCTGTCCAGTAACAGGTGTCGGCGAATGAAGTGGGACCGCAGTGGCGCCTGCTGGAGACGTAATGGAGCCCGGGCCCTGGAGGGAGTGACGCAGGTGCTCCGGCGGAGGGAATCCGCGGCTTATTGGGGGCGGCAGCTGGACGGGCCGTGGTCCAGGCGGCAGCGGCAGCGGCAGATGGCCTTATTTCCCGCCCGCCTCTGCCCTGCTGGCCCTGGACGGCCTCTCCAGTAATGGCGGATGCTGCCGCCTTAAAGGGGATGTCGCGGGGCGCCGTCTCCTCACGCGGCCGAGACACGCCGGACTGGACACCTGTAGTGGGGGCACACTGAACTGCCAAGCACGCTCCCAGCAGCTCTCGTAATGGGAATGAACCCCTACATTTTGCGAGTGAGAAGGAATTCGCTGCAGATTTCTATTAAATCCATTAAATCATCTTAAGTCTGTTGTAATATAGTCGATTTCCAGGCTCCTAGCCTCCTCTTCCGATATACTAGATACGAATTTTAAAGATACTATCCGATTATACATCGCAATAAAAATCCTTATTTGACTAAACGTCTTTTTCCTTGAGTTATCACTCTTCTGACTTGTTTGAAGCGGCCCGCCACGCATACCTCTCCACCGACGACGTTTTCATCATAGACTAGCACTTCCTACCTACGTTGTCAATTATTTACTGGATATATTCCAATCGCTACCTTCCTCTACAGTTTTTACCGCCTACGCCAGCCTCTAGTGCCATGGAAGTTACACCCTGAGGTCTTAACAGATGTCCCACCATCCTGTCCCTTCTTCTAGTAAACCACAGTTCGGATGTCAGAAATGCTGTTCCACTGAGACAGCAATATAAAATTTCACTGCCCACATAATAGGGTCTGTAAAGAGTAAAATGTCACCACTAGGAATTTTCTGTGACTTATCCAAAGCATTTTATTGGATGAACCATGACATTATGATACAGAAATTACAATTCTGTGGTATAAATGGTGCAGCATATGGGTGGTTTATGTCATATCTACAGAACAGGAAGCAAAAAGTTTCTTTATGTGGTTGAAGTTCAAATGGTTCAAATGGCTCTAAGCACTATGAGACTTAACATATGAGGTCATCAGTCCCCTAGACTTAGAACTACTTGAACCTAACTAACCTAAGGACATCACACACATCCGTGCCCGAGGCAGGATTCGAACCTACGACTGTAGCAGCAGGACGGTTCGGGACTGAAGCGCCTAGAACAGCTCGACCACCGTGGCCGGCTATATGGTTTAGGTGATTTAAGAAAGTTTGTTATTACATCTAACTGGGGTGAAATTAGACTAGGTGTTCCACACGGTTCGATCATGGTAATCCTTCTATTCTTAATATATGCGAATGGCCTCCCTGCTTATCTGAAACAAGAAGCTAAACTGACAATGTTTACTGGTAATATAAGCATTATTATTAATCCAGTAAAAGAAACTCCAATAGAAAATGATACAAATAATGTCTTTAGAAAAGTTACTAATCGGTTTTCTGCGAATGGGCTTGCTCTGAACTTAGAAAAAAAAAACACAGTGGATTCAATTTTCTGCTACAAGGCGTACAGTTCCTTCAATAAACATAACACATCAACAGAAATCAATAGCCAGGGTAGAGATAATAAGTACATATAGATTAGAATCGTATTAGGAAAATTAATATTTTGGATCACCTAAAACTACTAGGTTCAGCGACATTTACAATCAGAATAATTGCCAATTTTGAGGATACAGAACTTAGTAAGCTAACATACTTTGCGTACTTTCACTCTTTGATGTCATACGGAATATTATTTTGGGGTAACTCAACACTTAGGCAAAAAGTATTCACTGCACAAAAGAAAGTGGTTAGAATAATGTGTGGGGCTCATGTTGCACATCTTCTAGGCATCTCTTTAAAAGGTTAGGAACTCTTACAACAGCCCTACAGTACATTTATTCAGTTATGAAATTTGTTCTCAATAACATGGACCAGTTTAAAAACAACAGTCACATTTATGATTATAATAGCAGAAGAAAGAAACACTTCCACTATCTTCTACTTAACCTGTCTTTGGCAGAGAAACGGGTAAAATACGCTGCCGTAAAACTTATCGATAAATTACCAGATGAACTAACATATCTGACAGATAGCAACAATAGTTTCAAAAATAAACTGAAATCATATCTGCCTGACAACTCGTTCTATACCACAGATGAGTTCTTGAATAGGAATAAATAAATATATAGGTATAATAAATGCATTTTTGCCATTTAAGTGCATGGGATAGGTAATAAAAATTTTAAGCTTAAAACACAACCTTGATTAATTTGTGCATTTCTTATGTACTTGACACATTCCACATCATAACGGTTACCGTGAGATTGATCAATGGAACACGTAACTAGCTAACTAGCAATGTTTTGGTCCCTCTGGGCAATTAACTGTCACACAGCACGACTGATTCGGCTGGAAGTACAGCTGCATTACCCAACATGTAAAGTAATTAAAAAGACACGAGGAACGTTGATGCTCCAGTTAAAAAGTGACATGAATTTAACCAGCATTATTACCCTTGCCATCAACATGTTAAATAGCCTCATCCTGTTATAAAAGATATTCAGATCGTTTTTGCTCCGTAAATACGTTCAAATGGCTCTGAGCACTATGGGACATAACATCTGAGGTCATCAGTCCCCTAGAACTTAGAACTACTTAAACCTAACTAACCTAAGGACATCACATACTTCCATGCCCGAGGCAGGATTCGAACCTGCGACCGTAAATATGTTGATTACATCTTTGGCTACATAACTGAAACAGTAACATACACTAGTGAGCCAAAACATTATGGCCTCTACACACAGCGAGATTAAACTCCAGCCGGCCGGGGTGGCCGAGCGGTTCTAGGCGCTACAGTTTGGAACCGCACGATCGCTACGGTAGCAGGTTCGAATCCTGCATCGGGCATGGATGTTTGTGACGTCGTCAGGTTAGTTAGGTTTCAGTAGTTATAAGTTCTAGGGGACTGATGACCTCAGCAGTTTACGTCCCATAGTGCTCAGACCCATTTGAACCATTTGATTAAATTCCGCCTACTGACACAGCAGGGACGTGACACGGAAAGAGAAGTACTGAAACGTAGCAGAGATGAATGGAAAATCATTTGAGTGACTACACGGCAGTAAATGGGAAAATGCACTGACATAAGCGACTATAACAAAGGGCTGACCCTGAACCTGGTAACGGGCACCTAGGAAACTGCGAAGCTAGTCGGTTGTTCGTGATCTTCTATCGTGAAAATCCATAAAAAGTGGCTGAAGTACCGTGGAAACAGAAGTAGACGAAAAGTTGTTGGATATCCACGCCGCATCACGGAACGTAGCGCCCACAGGCTATACTGTTCTGTAAAGAAGATTAGGCGACAATCTGTGGTACAATGAAGGTACAAGCACAAATGATTAGGAGCATACCGTTCAGCGCGTGTGTTGAATATGGGGCACCATAACAGACGATCCCTACGCGTACTCCTGATGACCCAACGGCAGTGTCAGTTACGATAGCAGTGTGCAAGGGATTGTCGGGATCGGACCGTGGATCGAATAGTCACGTGATCATCGAAAGTGGACTACGGACAAGTGGAAACGCATAGCATGGTCGGACGAATCAAGTCGATGCCTGTGTACGGATACCCTGTCATCCAGTCGAACGGCTTCTCGAAACACAGATCGCACCATGGATGCAGGCCGGTGGGGGCAGTACCAGTATGCAAGTGACAGCTTTTGTACATAGCATGTTCCAAAACGACGCTCATAAAGACGGAGTTTTCCGGTGCTCACACCTCTGGTTCCATTGGTGATGAAAAAGTAGAGTCAAGTATTTGGTATAGCCCTTGGGTTAAAGATCACTGTATACCGAACAGAAGGAGTGTCTTAATGTCACTAGCTTACGGTACAGGGTCAAAGTATGAATACTAAACACTTCCCCCTGCTTAGGCAAGTGGAACAAATCGATTGGTTCGTTTGCATTCTCTGGAGGGTCTTATAGGACTTACGCACTTCGTCTTCAGGCCACAACTGGCCCATCGGGACCATCCGACCGCCGTGTCATCCTCATGTGAGGATGCGGATAGGAGGGGCGTGTGGTCAGAACACCGCTCTTCCGGTCGTTATGATGGTTTTCTTTGACCGGAGCCGCTACTGTTCGGTAGAGTAGCTCCTCAATTGGCATCACGAGGCTGAGTGCACCCCGAAAAAATCACGACAGTGAATGGCGGCTCGGATGGTCACCCATCCAAGTGCCGGCCACGCCCGACAGCGCTTAACTCCGGTGATCTGATGGGAACCGGTGTACCCACTGCGACAAGGCTGTTGCCATATGGGGCTTGTGGAGGCACCATTATTTCATGAGCGTTTGCTCCGGAAACCCAAAAAAGGGTTGTCTTACTATACTTTCTCCGCCGCAGTCGTACCGAAACCCAAACAAGGATCCATGGCGGCTACGCACAGCAAATGCCTGAAACTTTTACGACGTATTGGTATGATTCCGATAACGAAGATGTCTTTATCCATTTCCAAGATACAGAGGTTCAAAGTTATCCTACTTGTACATGTAAAATCGGTGTTCGGCGAAAATGTAGTTTATATAGTGACGGGACACGAAGAAATATGCTGTAAAGTGTCTTTATTATCATCTGGGAACTCCACGTTGTAGTACTGAAACATATCCAATCTGGTCTGCAGTTTGAAATTACTTTCGCGTTACTTCAGTTTCACACAAGTAATGTATTAAAATTTTTATGTCGCATCAAGTTCTTTTCATACGAGTTCTACGGCCTACTGTGGCAAGGGAAAGAGAGCAACCAGCGGAAAAATGCCCCTATTGGAGCACAAAAAATGGGAATATGTTCCTGTTTATTCAAATGACTCTGACTGAAAAGTGGGATACCAGCCTCCTCATTCAACCTTGCTCTGCACTTCCAAACATTTTCCCAAAAGTTTTGGCATAACGTCTTTTTATACTAAGAGAAAGGAACGCGGTGGCAGTGACAAAGAGACGGAAAAGTAATAAATACTGGAAGATAGTAGGCAGTGGTTGTGTTATAGAAAGAGTACAGGAGACAATGGCAGTATAAGAAAAAGAAAGCGACTCAGTGGCAATGGCACATGGTTGACAGTGACAGATAAGTGCTAAGAAAAGAGTATCGGTACCACACAACGGGCTTCACGAAGTTGGTAATGGCATGGTAAGTTTCTGTCAGTCGACTGTATTTCTTGCTGCATTTTTCGTAATGATTTTTCGTGCGCTTGGAGAAGTACAAGTTAAGCAAATCTTTCGTTTACTGTGTTAACTTGTTCCTTATTCATTTCTACTCCTGTCCAGCTTTCCTCTGACAACAGTTGATGCACCACTCTGTAGCCCTCCTCTCCTTTCTGTTATGCATGAAGTTCTACATAACAGAGATAGGGAAGGGAGGAGGGAGGAATAAAGAGAAAGAGAAAATGGAAGTGGAAGTGGGTGAGAGCCAGTGGTATTGAGAGACAGAGAATGTGACAGTGACTGTGAGGAACAGATAGATAGTGACTGTGAGAAGATTCTGCAGCAGTGCAAGGGAAGGAATGTGGTATTAGCAGTAAGAGAGAGCAAGAATGAGACAGTGTTGGTGAGAGGAGTCTGTAGTAGCAGGACAGAAGTGTTGTGACTTTCTTGCACATAGTGTGTTTCTTTAGTGGATACAGGAGCGAGGAATAGATGCTGTTCATGACTCAGAAATTAATTTATTCTGCATCTAATATTAGATATTAAAAATAATACATAACTTTACTGCAGTATTTGCAGCGTCAGTTGCTAACAGTAGATTTTAATGCAGAAATATACACAGATACAAAAGATTTATAAATCTGTCACTCTTCAATACAATGTCTTTTCAGAAGCTGTCACGCCCTGGGCACTATGAAAGACTGTAAATATTTTTCAAATGGCAAACACACAAAAAGGGGCCAGTGGATGAAAGTTCGAACTGAAGTACACCCGCCGCTGGAGCTTCGGAGGGGGGACGCGTACATCTCATTGGCAGCGGCATAACCATTCGTGACAGCGCCCTCGTTCAGTGGTGGCGGGTGTAGGAAACGAAGCGGCGTAACTGGCGGCGCGAATATTTGAAAAGTGTGGCCGACCAGATAGCGGCCGATACCGCAAGAACGAAGGGGACTGTGGCTGTGACACAGGATACGATGAAAGAGATACACAGAGAGATGATGACAATGAGCTGGGCAGAATGAGTGGGTGAGAAGGGGCAACTGGGAGCGGATGGGTATGAGCCACTCACAGCAATGGAGTAGTGGCTGTCAGTGAATTACACTGCCGCGCGAATACGTTCGCATGCTCAAACGTTTGGAAAAAATTTTAAAGGTACCGACGAAGGTAGAATGGGGCAAAGGGTACCCCACTTTTCAGTCAGTCTTTTAAATAAACAGGAACATTTTCTCGTTTGTTGTGCTGCGGTGGGAGTATTTTTTCGCTTTTGTATGTCCCTTTTAGCAGGAGGTCTCTTGGACGACGGCCGTTTACTATCGTGACAGCCGATCGGAGTGGCCGAGCGATTCTAGGAGCTTCAATCTGGAACTGCGGGACCGCTACGATCGCAGGTTCGAATCCTGCATCGGACATGGATGTTTGTGATGTCCTTAGGTTAGTTAGGTTTAATTAGTTTTAAGTTCTAGGGGACTGATGACCTCAGATGTTAAGTCCCATAGTGCTCAGAGCCATTTGAACCATTTGCACCATCGTGACAAATAAATAAAAACACCTACAGCCGTCCTTATGATTTTATTTTATTTTGTCGCCACCAGTTTCAACACTTCAGTGCGTCATCTTCAGGTTGTTTTTGATGCGATACAGGTTGATATGAACCCCATGTATTATACATCAGTAGCCAGCATTACTGTATATGCACTTGATGGTTGGGGTGCTGACACACAATATGCGTGTACAGTGATGCTGGCAACTGATGTGTTATGCCTGTAGCGCATAAAAAACAGCCTGAAGATGAAGCACTGAAGTGTTGAAACTGGTGGCGACAAAATAAAACAAAATCATAAGGACAGCTGTAGGTGTTTTTATTTATGTCATTTTTCCACTGGTTATACTATGAGAAGCATTCAAAGACCTGTGGTAGCAATCAAAGGGATCAAGACAGATGTGGGTTTCGTAAATATTATTACAGACTGCCTGCATCTCTTCATGCTTGATGACCCCCGATGGCGACGGCATCTTCCAGAAGCATACCTATGTTGTAAGGCCAATATTGTGCTACAGCTACTTGGTGAGCACGATTACTAACTCACGTTAATGTCTTGGCCGACAAAGTAGCTTTATCTGAACACTCTACTGGGTGCCAGCTGCACCCCCACGTAGTACCATCCTGTAGTTTACCGGAACTGTTTGACCTGTGTGTAGACACATGGTGCCATGTACTTCCTGAAAACTACAAAAGACCACGAATAATCACTGCTGTATCGCGCTCCACAGGTAGACCGTCGCGCTATTCAGCAGGTTGTCCTAATGTTTCGGGACATCACTGTATTTTACAATCGGCGCCGATAATATGATATTACTATTCGTAAAAAGTTCTGTTTTTACGACTCAGGTGTCAAGATTGTCTACCAATGTGTTTGTACAGAATATGCTGTTGGTTTAGTACTCCGCGATGAAGCGCCAGCCAATCTCCTGATGGCTGTCCCCCCTTAATAAATTTGGGTCTGCTTATTGTTTACATCAAAAACTTCTTATGTCAGTCACCCTCGCCTCCAGCTTAAGTAGATGTCATCATTACATTACTGTTGATAATAATTCAGTCTCGGTTATATTAATATTGATCTAATCACTAATTTGCTGCGTCATGTCGGCGCGCAAACACTGATTCTCATTCATCCAGAGAACCTTCAAATCGCGTATCACATAAAGATCTATTGTAAGTTACTTGAGTGTTAGTGTTCGCCCGACGGCTCCCAAGCAGACAGCGTCGACTGCTTAGGTCGCAGGGAGCTTCGCATGTCTTCAGACTATATCTCTGGTGCTGTTTTCCTTGATGAATTCTCTGAATGATGGCCAGTCAAAAGTCATGTCAGCGTCTGACGTCACAGCAAACTCGGTCGCGATAGAGAGGCGCAGCATTACCGCAAAGTGTCATTTAGTCATCGCGAACTGCATCAAGTTGTCTGCTTGCTTAGCTGAGTGATAACGTGTTTGCCTACAGTGCAGCGCAACAGGGTTCGATTTCCAGCCAGGTTGAAGATTTTCTCCACTCATCGACTGGGTGTTGTGTTGTAATCATCATCTCATCATCACCGACATGCAAGTCACTCAATGTCGCGTCACCGGAAATAAGACTTGCAATTCGGCGGCCGAACGTCCCTGGATGGGACTCTCGGCCATCAATGCCACACTATCATTTCATTTACTCCACACTTGAGGAAAAAAACGCATTCTTGCTTTGGTGCGTATAGGAAAGAGTCGTTTTTTATATGTTGAGAATACTTGAGAATAATTTACAACAAAAATCTACACTTGAAACAGACAATTTGCCACCCAGCAACTTGCCGGGTGACAGGATCGGCAGGAGGGCTATCTGTCCTTGCTATTTGCTAGCCAAGATTAATGCGCGCTGTTAAACAAACGTGTGGCTAAATTTGCTCCGTGCGAAACAGGCTCTACAGAGTGTTTTCCACATCGACAGACTCAAGTATTTGTCCGCACCAGGAGTTTTCCTGGCGTGAATTCTCAGGATAACCGACGCTCGGTGGGCAGCGAACTTCTGGAATCCTTAACCAACTCCCTAAAATACTGTACTAGCCTCTACAGAATTTATATCCCTTACTGGTAGTAAGTCTTCTATTCTTACACATACAAACGAGGCTCATACAGTTACAAACACCCTGAAGCACTGAGAAGGCATAGTCGGATGTCAATGTAACATCGTACGCGTACACATCAGCGTCGGGTATGTATGTCTTTAAGAGTAGTAATTCCCCGTAATAGGTACCACGACGACCAGAGTGCATTGACGCTGTTCGTGTTTAATATTGTTACCAGCCTTGGTGGGCTACAGAGACGGCGTGAACAGCGTCCGATATTGAGTGATCAGTGTAAAGTACACGGAGAGCAGCGTACTCGTTTAAGACAGCGTTATCAGCGCCTGTCAGAGTTTGAAAGGAGCTTCATTGTGGGTCTGCATTTGGCCGTCTGGTCGAATTCTACAATACCGAGATTTGTGGGACATTCAGATATTACTGTGGCCCGATTTGGACTGCGTGCGACCGCGAGGGCAGCAATCAGACTAATGAATTACCATGTGTTGTCGTTAACCCCACAACGCAAGCGGCTACTTTTTTGTGGTACGGTGACCCTGAAATATGTACTGTTGATAAATGGCGTTGAGTTGTGTTCAGCAATGGCCATCATCCTGGCGAAAGATGCCACTCTTCCAAAGTTTTGGAGGCGCACTGCGGTGCTGAGTCTGGCGACATGGTGTGATGATCCATGGGGTATAACGTCAGGTCACTACTGGCAGTAAATAAGGAAATCTTGACAAGACAGTGGTACGTCGTCGACATCCGCGTCCTCATATTTTACCTCTCATGCGACGATATCGTGGTGCCATTTTTCAACATGACAGAGCTTATTCACACAATACATGTGTCTCTATGAACTGTCTGCATGATTCTGAGTTACTCAAGTATCCAGCAAGATTCCCAGATTTGTCCCCGGGACCGGCTTGGATGTCAACTTCCCAGTGTTAGTGTCAAGAATACCAAAATCAATTTACAACAATTGTGGGCCATCTTACTTCAGGAGTGGATACGACGGCCTTATGACATTATTCCGAATCAGTACATCCAAACAGGCCGGCTCCCATATCCAGATGACTATGTCCGAAGATTCGTTTCACACTTTAAAATTATGAAAATAGTTCTGATGATTGAGGTAATTTTTAAATTCGCGACAAAAACAGATGAATTAACTAATCTTTTCTGTAAACTAGCTTTCTGAATGTGGTTACTGCGATGTGGATAAGTACATCCAGCAAGGTGTACATAAATCAGAAAATCGTTACTGAATATTAAACACATGTAACATATGGAACTTTCATGCGGATAACGGTAGCCACTCTCAAAAGCATTTTCAAACACGAACTCAGAATACATTGGAAATCGCCGTACTAGAAGAGCTGTCAATATTTCGCTCCTCTTATCTTTCCATATTTACTTCCTCTAAGCACACTGTGAACACACAGTACTCGTTTCCCTGAAACTGTGTTAAATCTTCATGTATAACGTATCATTTCTTGCAGCTCGTGTAAAGTATTCGATTGGAAGTAATTTATCCCATCCTTTGTCCTAGTTAATAGTTCTGCACTATTATTTTTAACTGAAGACGATTAAAGGAACCACAGTGTATCAGTACAATCTGCGGAAACTGATTAAATTTAAATGTCAAACAAAATTGTGTCTGTTTCGATGGCTATCGTATTAAAATGTGTTTATTTAAATAATGAATGCTATTGGCTGAACGCTAATACGAAAATTTTCCGCTGCTACGTGCTGATTAACATATATATAGCGTTGCCTCACCATTAAATACGCAGATGGCGTATTAAGCTACAGTATTACAGAGTGCTATGCTGTTGATACAGTTACTAGTGGAAAATTGTTTTAGTTCTACTAGATTAGCAACACTAATTTACAGCGACCACGCTTTCAGTTGGCAGATACATTTATTTTACGTTTAAACAGAGAATAGTACCCTTTTTTGTTTTAATTTTCCCTGCCTTTTCTTCTCCCCACTCCCTTTAATGCTCCCCCCCCCCTCCCCCCCCACCCCCCCCCCCCTCTCTCTCTCTCTCTCTCTCTCTCTCTCTCTCTCTCTCTCTCTCTCTCTCCCCCTCCCCTCTCTCTCTCTCCCCCTCCCCTCTCTCTCTCTCCTCTCCTCTTTTTTGTGCTTTTGTGTGTGTGTGTGTGTGTGTGTGTGTGTGTGTGTGAGCACGTGGCTTCTCAGCGCTCCTACAATTCTAACTTTGTATTTATGACTGTGGAGTGTTACAAAACATTTGTCTCCTCTTTATTCTGATATGATGATTGCCAGAAACAATGACTCCAATTCGCAGACATTCCCAACTTGACACACATGCAGCATTTTTCAGTACTAACCTCTTAGCTGAGCCAGTTAGACGGTGGGAAATGTGTAAAACGAAGTAGGAGCAAAGAAATCCTTCTGCGCATCAAGTCCGATGTAGGTATAAAAGCTGGGAGATAAAAAATAACACAACATCGTTTTCTAAAGCGAAAAAACGTGGCCTTGTAAGTGTACTGGTTAGTAAACACCGCTTAGACTTAGTTTAATATTTTGATCCTGGTAATGAAATAGTTTGTTTTCAGGTCAAAATGCATTACACGTTCGACGTAGTTCTCTTCAAGATCAGTGTGCTTTATCCAATGTCCTTCCGTTGAGTTGATCCCATCACTGAGTTGGGATCGTGGAAACTCTATAAATCTCACAGCTACGGCTGCAATGATCCGTGAATTCGACTTTAAAAATTTCCAAACATTTGTTTATAGCAGTAATAGGATTTGTCGCCCTAGGAAGAGCTTCGACAGTGTAAAGTGGCACAAAATGTCTGCAATCTTCAGGAAAACAGGTATACGCTATAACGTAAGACAGGTAACATGCAGTATGTACAAAAGCAACCGAAAACAATAACGACGGAGGTCCAGGGCATAAGTGCTCAAATGAAAAAGGGCTTAGGAAGACGATGTAGCCTGCTGTTGAACCTGGTTCCAGGAAGCCCGAGTGCTGGCGGAAGACTCGTGGATGCGAGAACGCAAAATACGGGAGGCGATCGAAATTACTAACAAGGGAACCTCCCCATCGCACGCCCCTCAGATTTAATTACAAGTTGGCACAGTGGATAGGCCTTGAAAAACTGAACACAGATCAATCGAGAAAACAGGAAGAAGTTGTGTGGAACTATGAAAAAAATAAGCAAAATATACAAACTGAGTAGTCCATGCGCAAGATAGGCAACAACAAGGATAGTGTGAGCTCAGGAGCGCCGTGGTCCCGTGGTTAGCGTGAGCAGCTGCGAAAAGAAAGGTCTTTGGTTCAAGCCTCCCTCGTGTGAGAAATTTTCAGACTATTATCAAAGTTAAGGCACTCAAACATAATCAACTTTGCTCTCCAAAATTCCAGGACATGTTCAGATTTGCTTGGACACATGCAGGATTTGACGGTCTACACACGGAAAAATTTGAAAACGTTAGAAACATATGTTTTGACAGAGCACAGGGAAAACTGTGTGACTGTAAAACTGTTGCAGTCATTTTTTGCAGTTCATGTGACAAACTCTTATGTTTTCATCACTTTTTTGGGAGTGATTATCACATCCATAAGAAAACCTAAATCGGCAAGGTAGAAGAATCTTTTTACCCATTCGCCAAGTGTACAAGTTAGATGGGTCGACAACATATTCCTGTCAGGTGACACACATGCCGTTATCAGTGTCGTATAGAATATATCAGACGTGTGGTCCTGTGGAGGAATCGGTTGACGTATGACCTTGCGAGCAAATGTTTTCGGTGCCCACTGGAGAGGCACGTCATTTCGTCTACTAATCGCACGGTTTTGCGGTGCGGTGGCAAAACACAGACAATAAATCTATTACAGTGAACAGAGACGTCAATGAACGAACGGACGCATCATAACTTTGCGAGAACAAAGAAAGTAAAATTTTAACCCGATGGAAGACTTGAACCAAGAACCTCTCTCTCCAGAGCTGCTCACGCTAACCACAAGACCACGGCGCTCCTGAGCTCACAATATCCTTAATGTTGCTTATGTTGCGCATGGACTACTCAGTTTGTATATTTTGCTTATTTTTTTCGTAGTTCCACACAACTTCTTCCTGTTTTCTCGATTGATCTGTGTCCAGTTTTTCAAGGCCTATCCACTGTGCCAACTTATAACTAAATCTGAGGGGGGTGCGATGGGGAGGTTCCCTTGTAAGCAGCCTGACATCAACAGAGAAGATGGCTACAAACTCCCGGCGTCCTGGCTGCCGACCATCCCAGTCCAACGGGCCGCGAGCGGTCGCGGGGCAGAAGCATCACGGGACACGGACGTATCTGCACAAACAGCTGTAGAGCAACTGTCAGTTCACTTCCGCGCTCACCAGGAGGAAAACTTGCCGACCAGAAGCCGAACGATGATTGGCGGGCAGCTACCAATCGTTGACGACATGGACATCCACGAATAGCATCTTTCCTTCCATTTTCCCTTACGTCATGACTAGCCAATCATATTAGAGGGCCAATTTAAAGTTTTACAACAGTGACGTCAGACTTCGACAGTCGGTAATAAATAGAAGCACCTATCCCCATGCAAAACCACACGTGCCCTGAGGTAGGCCGTTGCAATTCGGCCGAAACGTCGGTTTTAGTTTATTATTGTTGTTAGTTTTTTAGCAATGACGCGGCATAATATCCAGAAGAATTTTAATCACCAGTCTGGTTTTATTTAGGATTCCAACACAACATGTTATTCCCCACTATTTATTTTCAAAACCGTATTTTTCAACATAATGCCCATTCATTGAGACGCCATCTTACTTGGAGAGCTAGTGTGCCCCCACGGCACAACTCTACTGATCGACCACCGAGCGAGGTGGCGCAGTGGTTCGGCAGGACGACGGTTAAATCCCGCGTCCGGCCATCCTAATTTAGGTTTTCCGTGATTTCCCTAAATGCTCCAGGCAAATGCCGGGATGGTTCCTTTGAAAGGGCACGGCCGACTTCCTTCCGCGTCCTTCCCTAATCCGATGAGACCGAGGACCTCGCTGTCTGGTCTCCTTCCCCAAACAACCCAACCCCTCTACTGATCGACGTCGGAGGCAACGTCTTGCTGCGTCAATAACCTCTCCATTATCCACGTACAGCTTCCCGCGGAATGCCTCCTTCATTGGGCCAAACAGTTGGCAGTCGGAAGGTGCGAGAGTTGGGCTATAGAATGGATGAGGAAGAACAGTCCAATGAAGCTGTATGAGCTACTCTCGGGTGCACGGATTGTGTGAAACCTTGCGTTGTCATTCAGAAGGAAAAGTACGTTTGCTTTTTCGTCGCGATAAAAACGCTGAAGTCGTTTTTTCAATTTCCTGAGGGTAGCACAATGCACTTGACAGTTAATGTTGCGCCATGAGGGAGGACATCAAACAGAATCTCCTTCAGAGTCCCAGAAGACAGTCGGTACGACAGTATCGGCTGAGGGTGAGGCTTCGAACTTTTTCTTCAGAGGAGAGATGGTGTAGCGCCACGCCACGGATTGCCGTTTTCTTTCCTATTCGAAGTGATGTCCCCAAGTTTCATCGACTGTGACAATTCTCGACAAAAAATTGTCACAATCAGTCTCGTAACGCGTTGGCAACTCCGCACAGATGGTCCTTCGTTGCTCTTTATGGTCTCCTGTTAGGCGGCGAGGAACCCAGCGGGGGCCGCGCGTGATTAGCCGAGCGGTCTCAGGCGCTGCAGTCATGGACTGTGCGGCTGGTCCCGGCGGAGGTTCGAGTCCTCCCTCGGGCATGGGTGTGTATGTTTGTCTTTAGGATAATTTAGGTTAAGTAGTGTGTAAGCTTATAGACTGATGACCTTAGCAGTTAAGTCCCATAAGATTTCACACACATTTTTTGTTTGAACCCAGCGGGCTCATACCTTTGAGCACCCCCAAATGGTGGACAAATGCCTCAGAACTACCAACAGAGACGTACAGTTGAGCAGTGAGGTGTTTGTTTGTGATCCGTCTATCACCTCGAATGAGAGTGTCAGCACGTTCCAACATTGTAAGAGTCGCAGCTGTGTGCGACCGGCCAGCACGCGGGAGATCAGACAGGTTTGCGCGAACTAGTTTCGATGATGACACTCGCCCAATTATACACTGTGCTTTTGTTAACTGCCAGGTCTCCGTATACATTCTGCGAGCGCCTACGAATATCTGCGATACTCTTGTTTTACACCAAAAGAATCTCAATGACAGTTCTCTACTCGTAACGCGCCTCCCATACGCACGCCATTATGAAGGCTGTGTGCATAGTGCCGCCACTTATCGGAATTTCATGAAATGGAACAGTTAACTTTAATGCTGAAATCAAACGTAGCAATGGCTCCTTCAGTGTTAATATGAAACAAACATAACTGTTAAACGAGACTAGATGAGGGTAGGCATCGTTGGCGATGCGTGTTACGTGCAAAAGGGACAATAAGAAAAAGTAATTTGACTTGCATTGTAATTATTACAAGGTGACAATTATCATTCTTTAATTAAGTAACTTTAGTATTTGAAAGGTAAAAATATTAGCACGTTGTCAAGTTTATTTCCTACGTAAACCTCCCATACTTAAGGCAGACAGTCCGATAGCCGAGCAAATTACTCTAAAATAAAACTGAGAAAAGACTTAATAATGCGACAGAAGCTGTACAAGGGACGCCAACGCATGTTCTTGTCACACTGCTGTGTGTATTGCAACGTGCTGTAAGCGCAATATAGTTTGATAATTCCGAAGGGGACTAATCAGCTTATCGCTAACATTGAAAAAAGATTTATTCGGAATATAAAAACAACCTCAAACTGGAAAACTGTTTCATTCAAGACATTTTAAACAGTGTGAACACATACAAAATAGAAAACTAAAACGCTATTGTTGCCTGTATTGGAATGATCCTGAAATTCAGAGTTTTTGCACTGTGGCCAATTTTTGTTGTAAACATTTGTCAATCTCACAAATCAAGATTTGATCATCGATTTTGTTAGAAAAGATATTTAAAATTACTCGCAATAGAACAATGTTACCGATCAGGTCAGATTTCAGTCCAGTCGACTCTATACTGGTTGTAAGCGACAACTGGTTACAACATACGAAAGTGGTGAAGCGGTGTAGGAGAGGTTGAGACGAACAAATTGATGTAGTACATTTGTGGTCTTATCAGGCCGGAAAACAGCCTCAAATTGGCCACAGAAGCCAGACAACTGCAAATTCACCTACAAAAGGCGCCTAAGCTACAGATAATGTGTGCCAATTGAGATTTTGACGAAAATAGTTTTTGAATGTTGCTTGGTTGGTTGGTTTGGGGGAAGAGACCAAACAGTGAGGTCATCAGTCTTATCGGATTAGGGAAGGACGGGGAAGGAAGTCGGCCATGCCCTTTCAGAGGAACCATCCCGGCATTTGCCTGGAGCGATTTAGGAAAATCACGGAAAACCTAAATCAGGATGGCCGGACGCGGGATTGAACCGTCGTCCTCCCGAATGCGAGTCCAGTGTGCTAACCACTGCGCCACCTCGCTCGGTTTTTGAATGTTAAAGATATCTTGTGCTTCTACTTACAAAACGTAAAATTAACAGTTAAACATAAAATCAACAATTCAATCATTTCGTTTGCAAGTACTTGTTACTACTAAACCACAGTTAGTTTAGATCGAATTGTAAACGTAATTAGTTTTTGCGTAACGTTTACAAAAGTCTTCTTTCCTTTCATTACCGTCACGGGAAAAGCATGAATTAATAATATCAAAGAAATAGCGGACTAAGCCGGTGGCTTAAGAAAGGAGATATCGAAAATCTTGCGTGGCGCACATGATCTGGCTTTTGTAGGCCAATTTGAGGCTGTTTCCCGACTTGATAAACCGCAAGTGTCCTGTGTAAAATTGTTCGTCTTGACTACACCTACACCACAGTGGAACAGTTATCGTTTATGCCTTGTATATGGAGCTATGGAGGATGAGCTGCTCATTGAGCGTTGCACTCTGCCAATGATAAGCATTGCACGGAGGCTCCTCGAACAAAAAGGGCTGCAGTGAGACCCAATTTCCATCTACCCCTCCTATCAACTTTGATCCTCCTCTCCCACTTCCTGTGTTTTTTCCTCAGGGCACCCTCTTTCCCTTCTCTCCTTCCTCCGTTCCTCCCCCCTCCTCCCCCTAGGCTTCCCCTACCCCCCATACCTTCTTTCCTCCCCCCATCTCCTCTGCCCCTGGCATCTCCACTCTCCCCCACCTTCTTCTCCCCTTTTGGCAGGTCCCCAGACTCGCACACGTCACGTAAACATTAGCGCTCCGGAGATCATCGCCATCAGTTTTGTGTGTGTGCCGTCGTGTTTATGCTTCAGTGTTTTTCGCCGCCCACGTTCCATCGTCCACGTGTGTCGTCTCCATCATCAGTGTTCGTGCACAGTGCTGACAGTCTTTTGTTTTTCTTCGCGTGTGAACGGCTTCATGTTTTTTAATTACTGTGTCTACTGTTTTTTGACCACCGTCATGTTATGTTACTTCTGTTTCTTCATTGTTTTCTCTTTGTACTGCCTGTGGCTGAAGAGCGGCGTAAAATTGCCGCTGCCAGCCCACTTTGTGTAAGGTGTAAAATGTCAATAAAGGAAAAAAAACCAATTTCAGAGTCTGAACGTGGTTGAATGGGCGGCCTTCACTGGTGTGGCTTGAGGGATCGCACAACTGCAGTCCGAATAGTGTGTTACGACGCTGCTTTGCACCAACCAGTAACGTGAGTCACCCACTGTCCAACTGAACTCAGACCCCTCAGACTCATGCGAGATTGCAGGGCACTCTCACTTCTGATTCGGTGTTATGCTGCTTCATGTTCTTACGGAATATGATCTTTACTGCGATTTGACTTCATACATTATGATGAAATGGTGGGCAGTAGTTAATGGTCTTGTTTGCGTGCTCTAGGGAAGGAATGTCTGTAAGCTTTACCTGCGTTCAAAGGAATAGGGTGCCGATTTACAATGACTGCAGAACAGCTGCGGCGTTGGTGGACTTAGAAAAGTACGTTTTTTTCTGCGGAACGTGTGGAGACATTTCCAGATGGCTGAGTTCTGCAGTCTGATTGTGAAGACACATCTAGCTGGTGCCGGACAGGACAAGGTGCGTCCATGCATACAGACTAGCACCGAGAAGTCGCCTCTGCACTGACCAGTGCATTGTAGACCGGCAATAAAGCAGAGGATGGGCGCTTGTTAGGGAGGAAGCCGACAAAAGAACTGTGAACAGTCTGCGTATTTCCGTGGGACAGAGCGACTGGCGCCCAGACGTCCAGACTCTGTTCCAAAACACATTTGTAAAAGAACGAGGCTTTTAACGAGTTTATGGCCGTTCTTTGGAAACTTTGAAATGGACGCAACAGGGGAGATAACAAGCTGTTTATGGAGGGCTGTGCTTCCATCCAGAGAATTTTGTTAGCAAAACGCATGGTAAACGCGTGGGAAAGAGGCTGCGTTCCTGAACTTTTTTTCCGTTTTCTCGCAATTAACTTTAAAGTCTCTGATTGCTCAAATCAGTATTTGCAGAGCAAAGGTCGCTCTCCCAGCTAAGAATGCCAGGCTCCAGCTCGTGATTGGCTTGTGCAAAAGTGGGGGGGGGGGGGGGGGAGTCTAAAATGTAAATGTGCTTGTGGTACCGAGCTGAGGAGGAAGTGAGCAGAAAAGAAGTGTTCACTCTTGTACTCGCACTTCACTAGTAAAGAACTGCAGGTCTCTACCTAAACGGTGAGACTTGTGTCCTTTGCTAGTGTGCCACTTAGAGCCTGTGCCAGTCACCTTCTGAACTGTTGGAGGTACTGATTATATCATGACACTCACAATGAGTGATGTGTGGATGTACTTATTTGTCTTGAGTCGGCTGTCTAAACATTTGATATATTCTGACGCCTTGACCAGGGTAAAGTATTCAAAGTATTCGATGCTGCGGCGTAGGGCTCTAATATATGTTGCTCAGCACCCTGTTCTTTCGAACCATATTTTTCTTTTTTGAATAGTAGAGTATAGGTGCTTGGTGGTGGTGTAGTGTGGTGGTGTAGTTTTGTGAAATTGCCGGGATTCACGTGTATGAAGTCAGATAAAGTGATTAGTGTTCTGGTTATCCATCCCCAGGTGATCATTTTGTACACCATAGACCTTATGTTAATGAAAGCGTTTGTTAAATAAAAAAATGTTTATGTAATGTTTCTTTCGTCATTTTTGTTGTCTTGTAATGTTAACAACGAATAAATCTAGTGTCATTTAGATCACAACTTCTCCCTGAGTTCTGGTTATCAGTTCCTTCCCATTTTATTATTACAGTCTAGATTAGAAATATAAGTAGAAGCTTTTCATTTGGCGTCCCCTGCTAGGATGTGTTACTTTATTAACGATAGTCCTTTCACTCACAGGCATGAGAAGTCATTGTACGTCGCTGCCTCCACACCCTTCTTCAACGATCATCATGTGTCAGACGAATCCTGCACCTTTCATTGAAGGGAATCCGATGACATTGACGTAGGAACCACTACAGATGTGCTCCAATGAATGCCGATGTTTTATACTAGCCAATTTCGTATAGCAAGGAATTCTCTATTTCAAGATAGCGGTATTGTTTCCCTCCATGTACTAACTGGACCTCGACACGTTCGTCTTTCTTTAATTTATTCTCACTGCATCTTCTGAGCACGACCTGTATCTCTTCCTCATTTCCATTAGAAAATCGCAGAGTTATCAGCGAATTTTATCGATATCCTTTCTCCTTAAATTTTAATCTTTATCATGACGTTTTCTTGTGAGAGTAAGAATGGATTTACCCCTGCTTACAATTAAACTATCTTCAGTTTTACTGTAACGCGACCAATTTCGAGGCTCCTAGCCTTCAGATCCTTCAAATGTAAATCAAATTGAAGTTCCTAGAACCTTTTATTATTATCTTCAGTTGTCGTGCAGTAACGTGCACTGCCAAACCAGGGACAGTAGGCCGCTCACGAAGTCCCATCCTCGTTGATCAGCCACAGGATAAACACTGGTGCTGTGGCTCCTTGGTTTGGCAGTGCACGTTACTGCAGGGCAATTAATGATAATATACCACACATCGATTTAATTTATATGTATCAGGAACTCTGAAGATGGGGCTAGCAGCCTCAAAACCGATCATATTATAATAAAATTGAAGATCATTTAGTTGCAATCTGAAGTAAATTCATTCTTACTCTCACCTTATCAAACGACTGCATTCCCACAGCTCTGCCAATGATGAAAAGCTTCAATAAACCTTTATTTTATTTCAAAACAGTGGAAAGACCAGGTTTCAATATCAAAAATATTACGAAAAGGAGAAATTGCTACTCACTGTAAAGGCAACACGTTGAGTTTCAGACAGGCACAACGAAAAGACTGTTACACGTTGAGATTTCGGCGAAAGAAAACGCACACATTCACACAACCAGATACACCTCACACGCACATGCCCACTATTGCTGACCGCTACGGCCAGAATGCAACTGTCGCGTTGGATGAAAGCAGTGGTCCGGTGCGGGGAGGGGAAAAGAAAGGGACAGTAACGTACAAGGGACGGGTGAGGGGGGGGGGGGGGGCACAGAAGAGCCCTGTCTGGCGGAGTGTGCAGGGACTAGATGGCAGCGTTGGGAGGTTGTGGGGAAGGGAGAGGGAAGGGAAGCGGGAGCGGAAAAGGAGAGCAGCAGAGAAGAGGTAAAGACCGGTGTGTGCGTGTGGTGCACAATGAGGCTGACAGGACGTGAATTGTGGGAATGTGAGAGGACAGACAGGGTGGAAACTGTTGGAGAGAGGGTGTGAGGACAGTAGGTTAATGTACACTATGTGATCAAAAGTATCCGGACACCTGGATGAAAATGACAAGTTCGTGGCGCTCTCCATCTGTAATGCTGGAATTCAATATGGTGTTGGCCTACCCTTAGCCTTGATGACAGCTTCCACTCTCGCAGGCATACGTTCAGTCAGGTGCTGGAAGGTTTCCTGTGGAATGGCAGCCCATCCTTCACGGATTGCTCTACTGAGGAGAGGTATCGATGTCAGTCCATGAGGCCTGGCACGATGCGTGGCTTATGACCAGCCGCTCGAACATGAAATCCCAGGTTTTCTTACCTCCTGTCTGTCATAGTACTTGCAGTGGATCCTGACATAGTTTGGAATTCCTGTGTGATGGTCTGGATAGATGTCTGCCTATTACACATTACGACCCTTTTCAACTGTCGGCAGGCTCCGTCAATCAACAGACGAGGTCTGCCTTACGCTTTTGTGCTGTACGTGTCCCTTCGCATGACCACTTCACTATCAAATCGGAAACAGTGGACCTAGGGATGTTTAGGAGTGTGGAAATTTCGCGTACAGGTGTATGACACAAGTGATACCCAGTCACCTGACCACATTCGAAGTCCGTGAGTTCCACAGAGCGCCCTATTCTGCTCCCTCAAGATGTCTAATGACTATTGAGGTCGCTGATATGAAGTACCTGTCAGAAGGTGGCAGCACAAAGCACCTAATATGAAAAACGTATGTTTTTGGGGGTATCCGGATACTTTTGATCACATAAAGTAGGTTGTGGCTACGATAATTTCTGGAGTGGCGAATGTGTTGCACGGAAATCTCATATCTGCGCAATTCAGACATGCTGGTGGTGGAGAGGATAATCCAAATGATCTGGTTTGTGTGATAGCCTCTGATAGGGTAGTATAAGCCCGTGGCAGGACTGGAATAGGAAGTGCTGGGTGGGTGGATTGAGCAGGTCTTCCATAGGGACGATATCCTTGTGGCAAATGGTTGGGATTGGGAGTGCGATAGCGATGAATTAGGATGTTGTGGAGGTTGGGTGGGCGATGGAGCACCGCTTTAGGAGGGGTGAGAAGGGCCTTGGGCAGTATTTCCCTCGTTTCAGTGCATAATGATAGATAATCAAAGCCTTACCAAAGGATATGGTTCAGTTTTTCCAGTGTGGGGTGATCTTGGGTGATGCAGGGGGCCAACCTTCGTAGCCGGTTCTTAGCGGCGGTGGGATGATTGTGGGTATGAGGGAATATGGCATGGGAAGTCTGTTTGAGGAAACATATACAGGGTGTTACAAAAAGGTACGGCCAAACTTTCAGGAAACACTCCTCACACACAAATAAAGAAAAGATGTTATGTGGACGCTTAATTTCCATGTTAGAGCTCATTTTAGTTTCGTCAGTATGTACTGTACTTCCTCGATTCACCGCCAGTTGGCCCAATTGAAGGAAGGTAATGTTGACTTCGGTGCTTGTGTTGACATGCGACTCATTGTTCTACAGTACTCAAGCACATCCGTATGTAGCATCAACAGGTTAGTGTTCATCATGAACGTGGTTTTGCAGTCAGTGCAATGTTTACAAATGCGGAGTTGGCAGATGCCCATTTGATGTATGGATTAGCACTGGGCAATAGCCGTGGCGCGGTACGTTTGTATCGACACAGATTTCCAGAATGAAACTGTCCCGACAGGAAGACGTTCGAAGCAATTGATCGGCGTCTTAGGGAGCACGGAACATTCCAGCCTATGACTCGCGACTGGGGAAGTCCTAGAACGACGAGGGCATCTGCAATGGACGAGGCAATTCTTCGTGCAGTTGACGATAACCCTAATGTCAGCGTCTGAGAAGTTGCTGCTGTACAAGGTAACGTTGACCACGTCACTGTATGGAGAGTGCTACGGGAGAACCAGTTGTTTCCGTACCATGTACAGCGTGTGCAGGCACTATCAGCAGCTGATTGGCCTCCACGGGTACACTTCTGCGAATGGTCCATCTAACAATGTGTCAATCCTCATTTTAGTGCAAATGTTCTCTTTACGGATGAGGCTTCATTCCAACGTGATCAAATTATAAATTTTCACAATCAACATGTGTGGGCTGACGAGAATCCGCACGCAAATGTGCAATCACGTCATCAACACAGATTTTTCTGTGAACGTTTTGGCAGGCATTGTTGGTGATGTCTTGATTGGGCCCATGTTCTTCCACCTACGCTCAGTGGAGCACGTTACCATGATTTCATACGGGATACTCTACCTGTGCTGCTAGAACATGTGCCTGTACAAGTACGGCACAACATGTGGTTCATGCACGATGGAGCTCCTGCACATTTCAGTCGAAGTGTTCGTACGCTTCTCAACAGATTCGGTGACCGATGGATTGGTAGAGGCGGACCAATTCCATGGCCTCCACGTTCTTCTGACCTCAACCCTCTTGACTTTCATTTATGGGGGCATTTGAAAGCTCTTGTCTACGCAACCCCGGTACCAAATGAAGAGACTCTTCGTGCTGGTATTGTGGACGGCTGTGATACAATACGCCATTCTCCAGGGCTGTATCAGCGCATCAGGCATTCCATGCGACGGAGGGTGGATGCATGTATCCTCGCTAACGGAGGACATTTTGGACATTTCCTGTAACGAAGTTTTTGAAGTCACGCTGGTACGTTCTGTTGCAGTGTGTTTCCATTCCATGATTAATGTGATTTGAAGAGAAGTAATAAAATGAGCTCTAACATGGAAAGTAAGCGTTTCCGGACACATGTCCACATAACATATTTTCTTTCTTTGTGTGTGAGGAATGTTTCCTGCAAGTTTGGCCGAACCTTTTTGTAACACCCTGTGTATTAGTAACAAAGCTGCTGATGTGAAAAGAAAATAAATTGGTAGTATGCAGCATATGAACATATTTTAACTTCCTCAGTGAGTCATCTGAACCTAGAATACCACGACAAAGTTTCAACTTTGTTTAGAATTTGATCAGGTCACTTAAGTCTTTAGCTACATTGTAGCATGGAGCTGTGAATGAACTCAGCACAGGACAGAATGGGATGTTTTCGTTATGGAGTTTAGGGAGGCGATGCAGTCTAGGAACTATAGGATTCATGCTGGTGGAAAGTAGATATAGGTGTCAAGTGTTATACTTTTACGTAATTTAATATCGCTTTTGACTTTAGTGTTACAAGATTGTAAGATTTTCTGCACCTGTTGGAAGTTGAGGAAGCTTAGAAAATCCTCCACTTTGTTTACAAAGTCAGCTTAGTTCGTTAAGACCTTTATCTGATATGACTGGTATATTAATATTATCACTCATTTTCCTCCTGAAACTGTTTTAAACTTGTTTCTTTATGTCTCGGATACTACAAGATGTTTAGTGAAAATATTATCGCCTAATGATAGATCTGTTTTTATTTCTTCCAACTGGTCCCTCTCTCAGATTCTTTGGCACTAATAAGCAGAAAGCTTAAAATGGACATCGCAGCTTTGTTTCGGCGTGCTCTATCCTTAACCTATTTCATATTTCATATAATATTTTGAACTTTTTAATGGAGGATTTCGAAGAGAGGGCGTTTGAATCAGCTGCCCTTATACCAGCTGTATTTTGGACAAATGTGGACGATACTTTCTCAGTGTGGCCTCACGTAGAAGATAAATTGATGGAGTTTCTTCATCGGCTCAATTCCACTCATAACAACATTCAGTTCGCCACGGCTATAGAGAAAGATGGTTGTCTTCCTTTCCTGGATGTCGTGGATACACGAAACAATAATGGCTCTTTTGAGCATTCAGTTTATCGAAAGACCACTCATACTGATTTGTACTTGCAAGCGTCAAGTTTTCATCACCCGTAGCAAACTATGAGCGTACTTAAAACACTCGTAAACAGAGCTCACACTATTCAAATCTAGATAGTTTGCCTAAAGATCTCGCCAACCTAAAGAGAGTCCTTAGAAGAAATGGATATTCCACCTAATACATTAACACGGCACTGTCAGTTAAAGCAAGAATCAGGAAGTGGATAAAGAGGAGAAGACGCCGGCAAAATCCTTAGCTTTCCTTCCTTTTGTTGCCAACATTTCGTTTAAAATAGCAAGAATTCTCTGTAAATTTGAAGTGAAAGTGCAGACCTTTTGGGATCGATGAAGGGCGACTTTTTACTGCGCAAGGCCGGAATTTACAAAATACTTTGTCAACGTGGTATGGCTTACAAGGGACAGACCACATGCGCTGTGAAAGAACGCTGCACTGAACATTAACATTACGCTCGCCTTTTGCAGCAGAGCAAGTCTGCTATTGCTGAATTCTGTGATTCTGACCACAGAAACATCTTTTTGGAATTCCATTATCAAATAATTCGTGGAAAAACGCCTGAGGGAAAATCTGATGAACCGTGAAAGCGGCTACCATTTATACAGTGCGTGGAACAGCATCATCTCCACGATTTGTACTAATCGTACACGACAGAGTTCGCTAAGGGCCGCGTCGAGCTGTATCATAGGGACAATTGAGTTCCACGGTTCAACCAACAAGGGCGCTGTCGCCGAGGAGTGTGGTCCGTTTGTCAACTTGGATTGTGACGCATGGACCGAATACTCGCAGTGCGCTACATAGGGCGGAACGGATCAAGACTTTGTCCATCCACCTCCTTCAGTACGCTGATGACACCGCTTCCCTCACCCTCTGCCCTACGCTTCATAAATACCAACGATCCCTCCAAATCCACCTCAGTCACTTTACCTTCTGGTGTAACCAATGGCTCCCAGGCAATAACTATAGGACGCACTACCCACACTTTCCGTCTCCGCTACTTCTACTTCACCATTTATGACCGTCCCATCCCGTTAACTAACACACTAAAACACCTTGGACTAATCTTCGACTGGCAATTAACGTGGAAACACCATCTACTAACCGTCCAGCAGTAACCCAAAAGTTGACTACAGCTACTAACCCGACGAATATGGGGACTACACCTTTCCCCGATCCTTCTCACGTACAAATCCCCAACCTGCCACATCCTTTGTTATGCAAATGTTGGGTGGATATCCGGCCCTCCCAAGTTCTGTAAGTCCCTCCAGATCCTCGAATGCCACGCACTGCGCCTCGCTGTCCACATTCTTAACCTTCTCCCACAAGGATCCTTTGTCGACTCATGACATTCCCGCCTCTCCTCACTCACATTGAACACCTCTGAACAATCTACACCATCCGCAGACTCCAATAATCCTATCGTTTCTCTTCTATTTTCCAATCCGCGTATGCTGCCGCTCCTTTACCAACACATTCCACCAACCATTCACTTACACAGGCTCCACATGTTCTCCCAATGAAACTTCAACAATCTCCCCCCCCCCTCCCCACAGATCACAGACTCTGCTCTGACATTTACCCATCCTACGGGCTATAGGTCCTCCACATCTGATCCTCCTTATCAGGGCTTTCTCTCTTTCTCCTCTCCATATATCCTTCCCTCTCCCCCCTCACTTTTCCCTTCTGCCTTTCTTTCCACGCCACCCTTTTCCTAACAACTACTGGTGTCACCAATTCCTCCTGTGCTCCACACCCTCTTCCACCCCAACAACCATTCCTACCCCCATCGCTGTTATGCACCAGTCCTCCATCCTTATATACCATATCCATAGCCTCTTAAAGGCCAACCTGCCCCCTTCAACTAAAACTCATTACCACATAGCAGGTCCTTCCACTTTCTAGTGACAGGAAAGTACATGTTGTTGGCAACATGTTTTAAATGTGCGCATGTTTTGTTTCATTTTACCTTTTATTAATACCGTTTTTTTCGTACCAGTGCAAGAAGTCATCTATCGCATACCTAATAAAACTTCCACTTTATTTTTCACCCTCAAATAGTTTTTAACCCAATGCAACTATCCCACTATCTGTTTCTTGTTTATTGTCTCACTGTCAACTGGCTGAAGAGCAGGTTGCCTGTACCGGTGGCAGCCTACCCCCTGCCCATATGGTGGGTGGGGGGTGGGAGGGTGAGTGGGTGGGGGGGGGGGAAGAGGGGATGAAATTACAACAAAGAAAAAAAAAGCTTTCGCCAGTCTTCAGTGGCTCACCTTAAGGTGACTGACAGGTGCGCACACGAAATATCGTGCAATGAATTAAACAACGACCGGCTGCAAGCCCGAAGTTTCTTTAAACGTTCTGGATTGTTTATTCATTTCAAGTATTTACCGTGTGATGCAGAATGCCAGTTTACTGTTAAATGACCAATTACAGTTTCCTTTTTCCCTTTTGTTGAACTGAGTTCTAGCTATGCAATTATTAGATCAAAATTGTAGACTCGTCTTTATTTTTCATCTGTTTACAAATATAACACAACATAAGAGTTTATTTTTTTGCTTTTTTTACTTGAATGTAACTATTTCTGCATCTCATAAAAATATTGTGCTTCCCTATGCAAATACTTTAAATGTCATCATTTTTGTATTTCACATATTTTCTGTGTAAATAATACCTGTGCCTGTCGCAAGCAGTTAGCGGAATTCAGTTGCCAGCTGACGATGGCCCAAGACGCTGAAAGTCGATTCGTCACCAAATAAATATAATTATGAAATGTTTTGTACTGAATACTTTTTAGTAACCGGAGATAATCGGCATTTTCAACAGACTGTAAGAACGGTTCTACTGCCACCAACGTAGGCCTACATCTCGTGTAATGACCGCGAAACAAGGTGAATGAGGACTAGTACGGGAGCATATAGACTGTCATTTCTCTCTCGCTCCATTTGCGAGTGAAACAGGAGTGGGAATGAGTAGCTGCAGTGCAATGAACACTCCGTCAGGCACGGTGCGGTGCCTCCTGGAGTCTGCATGTAAATGTAAGTGTTGCTGATTCGAGCTGAATATGTTGGAGCAGGGCTTCCCAACCTTTGGTCCGCGGACCCCTTAGGGGTCCGCCGGCTCTTTCTAGGTGTCCACGGCCCCCTTTCACCAAATCGTGTAAAATAATGAGTAAAATTATTGCATAAAAATGTGAAAATCAAATTCATCACTTTTTTTCGTGTGAAAAACATGTGTACTTTTACTTCAGGTCGTGTCCCCAAGCAGCCTTTGTGGGTCCTAAGTGAGAACGTATACACAGTTTAGTGCCGGAGAATGCGGCTTCTCTCATAGACTGTTTAGCAACAATACGGGGGTCGTTTGTGCGCTGGCTCACGGCGCTAGATGCGCTGTAATCTTTTACGCATGCGCGTAGCGAGCATTGTCGACCAATCACAGCGCTCGCTGGTACGTATGCGGCCCCAGGCATCATTAAATGTTAAACTTGCCTTGTCAGTGCACTACCTGTTTCATAAGTCGATTTTTGACGAATTTATTACTTCTAACATGGATCGGTGGCTGAAGTCAGGATCATTGAAGAAGGCTGCAGTTTCTCCATCACCTTCACAAAAAGGGAAGTTTCCAGTTGAAATGAATGAGGAGGGAGGACGACCAAAGGAAGACTTTACATACATTTGAACATTTTTCTTCCGATTTCACGAAAAACCACACACAGACACACACACACACACACACACACACACACACACACACACACACAAACGACTATTACGAAATATGCATGCTCCTTACACAACAGTAGCCAAATAGTGGAAGTGAACAGACCATAAGCGACAGCTTGTCAACAGCGAACAATTTGGACGAGACGTTGATTGCTCTTGGAGGAAGAAAGCTCCATCGTGTGAAATTTCAATTACCAAGTAATTTTAATGAGGCTATAGTGTGTTGAACAAAGGGAGTAAATCCACTAGTAAGTACCTGGATACAGTGGGAATTAAGATTGGATCGTTAATTTCAAGTTGCTTTCTTTCATCTCTAAACCAAAGACTATTGATACTTCGGGGGAGGGGGGGGGGGCTCATTGGGAACATGGCACCTGCATTAAGAAGCTTTCACAGTTCCCATGGATTTCGCTCTGAAATTTGAAGTTACTGTGCTCTTGACTGACTAGGGGTCCGCCAGCTGAAAAGGATGGGAAGCGCTGCGTTAGAGCGTTTTTCTGGTACTACTGTCTGGTGCAAACACTCTAAGGTTCCATTTTTGTATTGCCAGTTGCAAATATTCACCTTTCACATCCACAAGAGCACTGAAAGCGAGACGTGAAAACTCTCATTTTCTCTCTCTATTCGGCTCCTTTCACGTGTTACGAACAGTTCGTTGTAATTAAGGTTTCCAATTCTATGGGTGGGTGCGCACTGACCGTGTCCTGGAGGCATCGGCCGTGTAATTATGCAGATGGCGCACCCATGTCGTCGTGTCGGCGAGTGCAATCAGGCGGCGAACACGGAACGCGGCCAGTGGCCTCGCCTGGCCGCTCCGCACGGAGGGGGCGAGGTACCTGTTGCTCGCCGGAAGAGGGATCCGATAACGCACTGCCCTTCCCTACGCTAGCCGCCCCGCCACCTGAGCCAACTCGCTAACGGCTCCAGGGCCGGCCGAGAATCCGCTCCCCACTGGGAAACTGCGTCGGCACAGGAGGGCAGAGTATTACTCACAGCTGACGCGCTCTACACTATTGCAACAGGCGCTTTGAACGTCTCAGGTTATGTAGAGTATAATCACACGACGTCGTAGCTCTTCTGTACTGGTTTAAAAACTACTTCAGATTTTTAAATTATTTCACATCTATCACTGCTGCTACTTAAAAACTGCGTTTTTAATTTTATCATGGACGTTTCGTTTCGGAAGTATCGTCTGGTTGCACATTTTGCTGGTTTTCCTGTTTTTGGCCCAGTTTCTCTTTGCTCTTGAAGCACTATACGTGCCTTGACGTTAAATATGACAAAATATTACACAAGTTTTCTTTGTTAACGTTCTCCTGGCTAAACGCAATGGTGCAATACTGCTACCACTGACGATGTTTTAACCAACAAAACGAAATGCTTATGGTAAGATAAATATGCTCTTTTAGTGGTTCTAAAGACGGATATGAAATATCAGTGTTCAAATGGCTCTAAGCACTATGGGTCTTAACATCTGCCGGCCGGGGTGGCCGAGCGGTTCTAAGCGCTACAGTCCGGAACCGCGCGACCGCTACGGTCGCAAGTTCGAATCCTACCTCGGGCATGGATGTGTGTGATGTCCTTAGGTTAGCTAGGTTTAAGTAGTTCGAAGTTCTAGGGGACTGATGACCTTAGCAGTTAAGTCCCACAGTGCTCAGAGCCATTTTTGAACTTCACATATGAGGTCGTCAGTCCCTTAGACTTAGAACTACATAAAACTAGCTAACCTAAGGTCATCACACACATCCATGCCCGCGACAGGATTCGAACCTGCGACCGTAGCAGCAGCGCGGTTCCTGACTGAAGCGCCTAGAACCAAATATAAGTGTATCTATACATTTATAAACATCATTGTATGTATGTACGTTCCATGTCTACTACACCACTGGGTTGATTTCAACCAAACTTTGTACATACATCACTTACTATCTCGAAAGAAGCACATTTTGCCTTAGAACCACCTACGTGGTTGGGAATAGGATAAAAAGACGGTGACATAGAAGTGTACCTCAGAGATCGTCTGCAGCAAGTTCTACAAAACATTGTGTGTGCATGACAATTATTTTTTGTTATTGGTTGGTCCACTAGTGACCGCACCAAATACTTAAGTTCTCTTTGTTTTCTCCTTTATTTCTTTCCAGTAGCTCTTCATTCTTCCCATATGTTTTTCTCTACTTTACTCTATCCATATTGTGCCTGTATTTTTCTTTTGTTTTCTCCTGGAAACCCTTGAAACCCTTTCCTTCTGTTTTGAATTTATGCTATTTCTTCCTCAGTTATTTTCATTTCTCTTAGGTCTGCTTTAACTTCTACATCTACACCCATACTCCACAAGCCACCTGACGGCGGGTGGCGGAGGGTACCTTGAGTACCTCTATCGGTTCTCCCTTCTATTCCAGTCTCGTATTGTTCGTGGAAAGAAGGATTGTCGGTATGCCTCCATGTGAGTTCTAATCTCTCTGATTTTATCCTCATAGTCTCTTCGCGAGAGATACGTAGGAGGGAGCAATATACTGCTTGACTCCTCGGTGAAGGTATGTTCTCAAAACTCCAACAAAAGCCCGTACCGAGCTACTGAGCGTCTCTCCTTCAGAGTCTTCCACTGGAGTTTATCTATCATCTCCGTAACCCTTGCGCGATTACTAAATGATCCTGTAACAAAGCGCGCTGCTCTCCGTTGGATCTTCTCTATCTCTTCTATCAACCTTATCTGGTACGGATCCCACACTGCTGAGCAGTGTTCAAGCAGTGGGTGAACAAGTGTACTGTAACCTACTTCCTTTGTTTTCGGATTGCGTTTCCTTAGCATTCTTCCAATGAATCTCAGTCTGGCATCTGCTTTACCGACGATCAACTTTATATGATCATTCCATTTCAAATCACTCCTAATGCGTACTCCCAGATAATTTTTGGAATTAACTGCTTCTAGTTGCTGACCTGATATATTGTAGCTAAATGATAAGGGATCTTTCTTTCTATGTGTCCGCAGCACATTTCACTTGTCTATATTGAGATTCAATTGGCATTCCCTGCACCATGCGTCAATTCGCTGCAGATCCTCCTGCATTTCAGTACAATTTACCATTGTTACAACCTGTCGATATACCACAGCATCATCCGCAAAAAGGCTCAGTGAACTTCCGATGTTATCCACAAGGTCATTTATGTATATTGTGAATAGCAACGCTCCTACGACACTCCCCTGCGGCGCACCTGAAATCACTCTTACTTCGGAAGACTTCTCTCCATTGAGAATGACATGCTGCGTTTTGTTATCTAGGAACTCTTCAATCCAATCACACAATTGGTCTGATAGTCCATATGCTCTTACTTTGTTCATTAAACGACTATGGGGAAATGTACAGAACGCCTTGCGAAAGTCAAGAAACACGGCATCTACCTGGGAACCCGTGTCAATGGCCCTCTGAGTCTCGTGGACGAATAGCGCCTTGAAGCGCTATACATGTCTTGACGTTAAATATGACAAAATACTACACAAGTTTTGTTTGTTAACATTATCCTGGCTATACGTAATGGGGCAATACTGCTACCACTGACGATGTTTTAACGAATAAAACGAAATGCGTATGGTAAGATAAATATGCACTTTTTAGTGGTTGTAAAGATGGATATGAAATATACGTGTATCTATACATTTATAAACATCTTTGTATGTATGTACGTTCCACATCTCATACACCACTTGGTTGATTTCAACCAAACTTGATACATATATCACTTACTATCTGGAAAGAAGCACATTTTGCCTTAGAACCACCTACGAGGGTGGGAATGGGGTAAAAAGACGGTGACATAGAAGTATACCTCAGAGAGCGTCTGCAGCAATTGCTACAGAATATTGTACGTGCATGAGACTTTTTTTTATTGGGTTGGCCCATTAGGGACCGAACCAAATACTTACGTTTTCTTTGTTTTCTCCTTTCTTTCTTTCCAGTAGCTCTTCATTCTTCCCGTATGTTTTCATCTTCTTTACCCTCTCCATATTGTGCTTGTCTTTTTCTTTGTTTTCTCCTGGAAACCCTTGAAGCCTTGTGCTTCTGTTCTGAACTTTTCTCTTTACCCTATTTCTTCCTCAGTTATTTTCATTTCTCTCAGGTCTGCTTTAACTTCTTTGATCCATTTCATTAATGTTTTTAAGTTTCGGTAAAAAAGTTAAAAATCGCTTTGTTACACCCTTTTCATCTAGCCGTTTTAGGTGGTTATAGAATACAACTCTTCTCTTCCTCATTGTGTCTGATATTGGTTCTATTTTTTCATAAATTTCATATTTTGGCACCAAGAATCTCCTGGTTTTTTTCACTCCTTCTTTTCTATTTCATCCAATTGATTAACTGTATTTAACGAAAGGCATTCTGAAGTATAAAGGCATTGTGGTTTAATGACAGTATTGCAGTGCCACAGTTTTGCATTTATGGAAAAAATTTCTTATTATATAGGTCTTTTGATAGTAGAAAAATCACCCCTATTTTCCTTGGGCAAAGCATTCGGGTCTATTATTTCACCTAGATACTTAAATTTTCTGGTATTTTTTATTCTTTCATAGTCAGTGTCCTTGTATGTCGGTGCCTCCTTCCCTTCTGACATACACCCTTTCCAAAAGATATACATTAGACCTGCTTTTGAAACTCTCTCGTAGGAGATTTATCTACAGTGTTACCTTCTCCATAATTTCAGCTAGAATGGCAACACCGGATTTTTAGTGGTTGTAAAGATGAGTACGAAATGCCTGTGTATCTATACATTCAAAAATGGTTCAAATGGCTCTGAGCACTATGGGACTTAACATCTACGGTCATCAGTCCCCTAGAACTTAGAACTACGTAAACCTAACTAACCTAAGGACAGCACACAACACCCAGCCATCACGAGGCAGAGAAAATCCCTGACCCCGCCGGGAATCGAACCCGGGAAACCGGGCGTGGGAAGCGAGAACGCTACCGCACGACCACGAGATGCGGGCAACTATACATTCATAAACATCATTGTATGCATGTATGTTCCACGTCTCCTACACTACTGGGTTGATTTCAATCAAACCTGGTACATGTAACACTTACTATCTGGAAAGAAGCACATTTTGCCATAGAACCACCTACGTGGGTGAGAATAGGGTAAAAAGACGGTGACATAGAAGTATACCTCAGGATTGTCTCCAGCAGTTTCTACAGAATATTGTATGTGCATGACACATTTTTTTATTTGGTTGGCCCATTAGGGACCGCACCAAATACTTATGTTTTCTTTGTTTTCTCCTTCCTTTCTTTCCAGTAGCTCTTCATTCTTCCCGTATGTTTTCCTCTCCTTTACTCTGTCCATATTGTGCTTGTATTTTTCTTTGTTTTCTCCTGGAAACCCTTGAAGCCGTTTGCTTCTGTTCTGAATTTTTCTATTTATCCTATTTCTTCCTCTGTTATTTTCATTTCTCTCAGATCTGCTTTAACTTCTTTGATCCATTTCATTAATGTTTTTAAGTTTCTGTTAAAATTTTTAAAAATCGCCATGTTACACTCTTTTCGTCTAGCCGTTTTAGGTGGTTATAGAATACAACTCTTCTCTTCCTCGTTGTGTCTGATATTGTCTCTATTTTTTCATAAATTTCACATTTGGATCCCAAGAATCTCCTGGTTTTTTGCACTCTTTCTTTGCTGTGTCATCTAATTGCTTAACTGTATTTAACGAAAGGTATTCAAAAAGCATAAAGGTATTCTGGTTTAATGACAGTACTGCAGTGCCAGAGTTTTGCATTTATGGAAAACGATTTCTTATTATATGGGTCTTTTAATATTAGAAAAGTCGCCCCCATTTTCCTTGTTCAAAGCATTTGGGTATATTATTTCACCTAGATACTTAAATTTTGTGGTATTTTTTATTCTTTCATAGTCAGTTTCCTTGTATGTCGGTGCCTCCTTCCCTCTGACATATACTCTTTCCAAAAGATATACATTAGACCTGCTTTTGAAGCTCTTTCATAGGAGATTTTTCTACAGTCTTGCGTACTCCATAGATTCAGCTAGAATGGCAAGATCGTCCGCAAAAGCGAAACGATCAAAACACAGATTATCTCCTTTTTCCCACTTCTGATTTTTTACACTCCACCTTCAACTATTCTTTTCATCCGTTCCCTGATTACCTTTCCCAGTCCACAATTGAACAGGAGTGGGGACAATCTAGCTGCTTGTCTTACCCAATTTTGACATCAAAAGCCTTGGAGGTTTCATCAAAAATTTAATTTTGCATTTTGTATTTTTGACTTTAATGATTTATTCTTCGGGTGGAGCTACATTTTCCAGGAAATATATCGAGTCTCAATTTTATCTTCCATAAGAATAGAAGCTGAAGTCCCCTATCAGTTCAATCTACGCTATTTTGAAGTTTACGAATGTTACACACACCTCAAAAAAATGTTTTGCATCATCCCGGTTCCCAGAACGCATGAAGATAGACGTTGACTGTTGATATTGTATCACAGACAGAGTCCCTTTGGCTGTTCAGAGATGTCACTAAACCCGCCCAAAGAAATAACAAAATTGCATGAGCAGCGCCTATTATACGGAGGGGGTCCGACAACCGATCAGTTCCAGTTATTCCATAAGGAAAGAGGTAGTTCAACCATGCCTAGACGGTCAATACCGCGGTTCGATAACGTCTGCATTGTTACTTTGTGCCAGGAAGGGGTCTCAACAAGGGAAGTGTCCAGGCATCTCGGAGTGAACCAAAGTGATGGTGTTCGGACATGGAGAGACAGGAACAGTCGATGACATGCCTCGCTCAGGCCGCCCAAGGGCTACTACTGCAGTGGATGACCGCCACCTACGGATTATGGCTCGGAGGAACCCTGACAGCAACGTCACCATTTTGAATAATGCTTTTCGTGCAGCCACATGAGGTCGTATTACGACTCAAACTGTGCGCAATTGGCTGTATGATGCTCAACATCACTCCCGACGTCCATGGCGAGGTCCAACTTTGCAACCACGACACCATGCAACACGGTACAGATGGGCCCAACAACGTGACGAGTGGACTGCTGAGGATTGGCATCACGTTCACCGATGAGTGTCACATACGCTTTCATCCAGAAAATCGTCGGAGACGTGTTTGGAGGCAACCCGGTCAGGCTGAATGCCTGAGGCACAATGTCCAGCGAGTGCAGCAATGTGGAGGTTCCCTGCTGATTTGGGGTGGCATTATGTGGGGCCGACGTACGCCGCTGGTGGTCATGGAAGGCGCCGTAACGGCTCTACGATACGTGAATGCCATCCTCCGACCGATAGTGCAACCATATCGGCAGCATATTGGCGAGGCGTTCGTCTTCATGGACGACAATTCGCACCCCCATCGTGCACATCTTGTGAATGCCTTCTTTCAGGATAACGACATCAATCAACTAGAGTGGCCAGCTTGTTCTGCAGACATGAACACTATAGAACATGCTTGGGATAGATTGAAAAAGCCGACCGTTGTGACTGATCGGTTCTAGGCGCTTCAGTCCGGAACCGTGCTGCTGCTACGGTCGCAGGTTCGAATCCTGCCTCGGGCATGGATGTGTGTGATGTCCTTAGGGTCCTTAGGTTAGTTAGGTTTAAGTAGTTCTAAGTTCTAGTGGACTAATGACCTCAAATGTTAAGTCCCATAGTGCTCAGAGACATTTCAACCACTTTAGATACAAAAGGGCTGTTTACGGACGGCGTGACGCACCAACCACTGTGAGGGATCTACGCGGAATCGCCGTTGAGGAGTGGGACACTCTGGACCAACAGTAACTTAATGTACTTGAGGACAGTACGCCACGACGAAAACAGACATGCATCAATGCAAGAAGACGTGCTACTGGGTATTAGAGCTACCGGTGTGTGTAGCTATCTGGACCACCACCTCTGAATGTCTCGCTGTATGGTGGTACAACATGCAATGTGTGGTTTTCATGAGCAATAAAAAGGGCGGAAACGGTGTTTAATTTGATCTCTAATCCAATTTTCTATACAGGCTCCGGAACTGTCGAAACCGAGGTGTTGCAAAACTTTTTTTGACGTGTGTGTAAATGCTTTTGGCTCTCATTACGTTATACCTGATTATAAATCTCAGATTTATAATTTGTTCTACACAGGATCGCCCTTTACTAAATCCTACTTGGCACTCCCCTAATCGCTAGTTCACTTGGCTTTCCAGCCTCTTTCATAATGCTTTAGGCAGAATTTTATGTCAGTAGAGGGAAGAAAAGTCCTTTATATTTCTTGGGGGTCAGTTTTATCTCCTTTTTTGAGGACTGGGTGAATTAATGCTATTTTCCAAACTTCTGGCGTAATTTCTGTTTCCCAGACATCATGTAGCTTCACCACTATTCTACCTCCTGCAGTTTCCACATTTCAGCAGTTACTGAATCTTCCCTGACGGCTCTATTATTGTCCAAATCTTCAGTGACGCTTTGGATTTCACCCATTATGTGGGGTTCTGAGCCTGTGCTAGTGCCGCCTGAATTTTGTTCTAGAAATTGTCGTGGAACACCGAAGTCCCCTTTCCTCACGAGCATGCACAAGCGTTGAATAGGTCTCGCGGCAAGGCAGACGTTAAGTGACATCAGGTGGCCGTCTGATGTTGCACACGTCATCGTGTCCACCCTACTACCTACCAGGACAAGCAGCCCAGAGACGTTTCTCTTTCCAGCAGCAGAAGTTGACGCGTTACACATATGAACTGAAACTACATTAGAATCGGAGATGTGGAAAACACTGGTAAGGAGAAGGGACAGGATAATATGACATCTGTTAAAACATGAGGGAATGACTTCCGTGGTACTAGAGGGACCTGTAAAGGGCAAAAACTGTAGAGGAAGGCAGAGATTGGAATACATCCAGCAAATAATAGAGGACGTAGGTTTCAAGTGCTACTCTGAGATGAAGAGGTTAGCATAGGAGAGCAATTTGTGGCGGGCCAAATTAAACCAGTCAGAAGACTGATGACAAAAAAAATAGTGCAGCATACTCGTAGGAACAACTTTAAGGCTAGGTCGGTTGAAAAGCCAAGTAAAAAGAAAGAGTCCACCTGCTAGTTAGCAGACATGGGAGGGCTGCAGGCCAAATGCTACAGGTAAAGCTAGGTGTGGAATACTAGGTCACCAGATCTTGAAACCTAGCGCTAGGCTTAATTAGGTGACAGAGAACATAGAGGCCTCGTGGAGAGATTTTGAAGGTTAGGGAAGTAAACTCTGAGAAAAAATCCTGGTCCTTAATGCTGGGGTTTCGGCAGGTGGGTTTGGCATCCTACACCAGTAAAAATAGGTTTTGATTCGTTTCCCATACAAAATAATAAAGCCGAACGGATCAAAAGGCATCGACTCTCGTTAAGAGCAAACACTTGTGGAACACGGAATGTTAGCAGGAAAAATTGAGGACATAATTAAAGAAATAGAAGTACTAAAAATGGATATCCTGGTAATGGCATAAATGAAAAAGAATGGATCTAGACGAGAAGTAATCGGAGACTACATTCTCTTTTGGAGTCGAAAAAACTGAAAGAGCAAAGTTAGGAGTAGCCGTCCTTATAAAAAATAAAATAGAAGCAAGGAGTAATAAATTGAGAGGAAGTAAAAGACAGGATAATCAGTGTAAAAATAACGCTACTGACAAAAAGAAGAGGGACTTATTCGATGACTTACAAGAAGTGGCTGACGTGTGCCCAGAGCGACATGATTTGTTTATAATGGGGATATAAGTAGACGAACTGGAAAAAGATTAAATGATGACGTTGTAGTGCTGTGGGGAGAGGATGCAGAAAACGATAACAGAAGTAGTTTATTAACTTCTGTAAGGGTCAGAAGTGTACTGTTATGAATACTAGATTTCAGCATAAAGAAATACATACGTACATCTGAACCAGTGCGGCAAGGAATCTAAAATCAAGTATAGACTATGTAACAGTGCAGAGGCAGCGGGTAATTAAGGTGCAAGATGTGAGGGAAAAAAGAAGAACAGTATGGTTCCAGTCACTTTATAGTTACTTCAAATATTGCTTTTCTGATTAAGACCAAGATGAACCAAGAGAAAGAGGATGCTGAAAGTAGAACTACAAAGGATCCAAAGTATAGGATACATCTGTTACAAGAACGAAGTGTGAAAATTTTGTATCAGCAAATAGTAATTCAAAGATTGGATGCAGTGGAGATGGACTGGAGTGCTAATGAGCTATACAGTTTCCTGAAACAGGTAATTAAGGAAGCAGCGGAGGAGGCTTTAAAAGGGAAAGGGAGAGAAGAGTAAAAACTGAATTAAAGACCAAGTTATTGCTGGAGGTGGCTGGGGAATAGAAAAAACTATATCATATATGATTGAGCACTGGGAGTGAAGAGGACTGGATTAGATACAATATATATAACAAGAGGCCTAAGAAATTAATAATAAAGTGTAAGGAAGAGAAACTGGAAAGAGTATGTTGGAAAATTGAGCATTTGCTTGGAAATAGGAGATTGGCAGAGATATTATAAGGAAGATGAAAATAGCTAGCAATCCTGCACCCACAATACATCCTATGTCTATTGGACAGTGGAAAAAAACGCTTTAAAGAATTTCTAGTAGAAAAAAGAACTTACTACATGATAGAAGTCTACAACAGAAGTAGTATGTTAGGTAATATGGAACCTACCCTAGAAGAAGAGGTCAAAGAAAATAAGGCAAGAAATGGAAGGGCAAGTGGACTGGCAGGAGTTGTAGCGTTGCTCTTGGGGGACAAAAATAAAAAGAATTGTTACTTTTTTTTTTAATGTCGAAAAAGTGAATATTTTGGTGGGCCACTTGGCAACAGAATCAGGGATTTATTACGCTATTATAATAACATACGTTGACCATTAAATACCTGAATAAGAGCAGCATATTGATATATATATATTTGAGATCGCTCGGAAGAAACATTATCATTTCTGTGCATTTTTATAGTGACGATGTAGTCATACCCGGATTAACACTAAGGGACCAGAAGATTTATAGACTTTAAAAGAAATGCAACACTACACAATTAAAAAAGAGTTGGTTCAGAAATAATAGGAAAACGATAATGTTCCTTCTGCCTCATGCTGCGTTCGGCCCATCAGCGTGATCGTAATTTCTGATGATGAAGTAACACAAAATAATTAACAGTTAAGTAAATAAGGAGATGGACTCATCAAGGTTAATTTACGAAAATAAGCACACTTATCTTTAACACACGTTTTTTTTAATGCTACGTACCTTTTCATATTAAATTACAATAGATGACCATTGTGGTTAAATACTTTATACATAACAGTCAAAATGTCCTCTTGATTCTGTCTGTTCGATATCAGTTACAAGAAACTACATCTTTTGTGATTGGAAGAAAATAACAATTAGCATATTCACTCAATATTTTCACATCAAATATAATATACAGTTGTGGAACACAGCAAGTCCGCGTCCGCCTCTCATGGAATACAAACAGTAAAAGGTGAGGCACGAAAAGCCTCATTTGTCTTGAAACAACAGAATTCTTTTTTTATACCATTAATCGATACATGTACATAGAGATTTACTGGCACCGCGCAAGAAGGGCAAAGATAAAGAATAATAGATTCTGTCGCTGCTATGCGATGATTCATTTCTTTTACTTTACAATTTTTCGATAACTTTAGGCCATCAGGCGTTTACTATTGAGCGTATATTAATGTTTGTGAGGCGAAAATTACTAATATTACACTGCCTCCCATGAGGAGGGAAGGAATACCGAAGGTATTACTTTCATCCTCATGCACATTGGAATATTTGTAATTTTCGAGTGTAACATACAGGTTATTAAAAGTTTCATTTTATATTCATTCCATAATAAAAGAATTAACGTTTCAATTTGTAATTACTGACGGTGGATCATTGTGAATTTGTTCTGTATGTCTATCAGTGTTTGTATGGATTCAGTCTATCTTGATGATTCTTAAAATTAAGGCTATAAGTACACATATTTACAAGATTTATAAGGAAAGAGAGTCACACTTCATTTTTCATCGTTGCAAAAGTAATTTGACTATCACAACTGGTACACAACTTTCAGTTTTGACAGTATTCATTATATTGTCATCGTCTTGTCGATTGATTGCCTTGTCCGTCGTCGCATTTAATTATACATTTATTTTCGTCGCACATACACTATTTATGATAGACTTGGATTGTAGAGCGGCCACTGGTGATGGCTTCGAAAAGGAAGTCCATAACTTTCACTTTCAGGGCTCGAGTGTGGCTCTCCGAATTATTTCACATATGAAACAGATAAAATGTCTTATATTAGAATAGCTTACAAAACTAATTTTATATACATGTGGGATGGGATATAGGAAGGATCGGATCCTTTGACGTATTTTCGTGTGCTTATTTTCATTCGTATCGTGACCTCTCGTCAAAGTTTACATTTCAACAGTGTTCAGAGGTGACCTTGTGACTTGTCTCTGTGTACAATCAGTCATTATAATAATTACGTTAACTTCTCTATTTTAGAGTCTCTCGGAAGGTTTATGATACATACAAAATGTTTTCAGTACTGGGTGTGAATGTTTTTGCTACAGAATGTAGCGCACAGCAACTACTGTTGGCGGTTGAACGTTTACATTATTTCGTCACGTGGTGGCTGTCCGCCTCCACTGTTGCGAGCAATCTTGAAATTCAGTCTGTGCGCGCGCACGTGACCGGAGCTTTCTTGCAGAGCGTTGATTTCGCGCTTGAGGTGTCGTGCGTCGCTTTTGTTCGGCGGATCGTGGCTTTGTGCTTTTTAGATTGCTGGAGGGAGCTTCTGCCACCGAAACTGCCTCACATCACTTCCTGTCCACTATCCAGTTACGGATTCACAGGTAAGTGGTAGTTACCGCTGCAACTGCATGTGTGGAATAACACTGATTATTACACACTGCACACATCAACGAAATTTTCACACATATGGTGCAGTAGAATACTGCCACTGACAATCGTCAAACTTTAAAACTTCACTTGCACTGCGGTGAGCGTCTGCGTGAACGGTGTATTAAAAGAAATTCTCGCGTCATAACATCACACGGTGTTTACAAGTTGATTTACATACTAATATTTACAAGAGTTCATTTAAATCGATAAATAATCTAATTGACCACTTTGAATCAAAACAATTGTTTCTCAATTAGTCTTTTTTTTTTTATTTAAGCCTACGGTCACAGGTAGGCTATTATGTGAGTCCTTTTTCTTTGACCGAATCCATTCCAATCTCCTTTACAAATTAATTTCATTCATAGTAATCTTTATCACGCTTGCTTATTCATTTCGTAGGACCAATACATTTTTTTTAGTGCTCGTCTTATTTAGTGACTTGTGAGGGGAGCTTCATTTATGTCAAAAGTTTTTCTCGTATGTGCTTGTTTTTAAAGAAAGTTCGAGCACAGATTTGAAAATAGCAATTCCGCCTCTGAGTTTCGTGTAGAAATACAAACAGTCGAAAAAAGAAAGGTGGGAAAAGCGGGTCTACTCGCTGATCGTCGACAGAATTTAAATTACTCCTCAACCAGGTCGAAAATTTAATTTACCTTGCGCATTACAAAAGCAATATGCGCGTCGCGAACCTACTCATTTTTATATGTAGTGCCTCACTTCCTAAGCACACGTGCATCTTTACAAGTTGATCCTGAGGAGTGGATAGGATCAAGGATCTTAAAGGATTTGCACTTAGGAAAGGGATTCAATAATCACATAATCACAGAGAAAACAATAAATATTGCAGTGCACACTTAAAATAAAATCTATCACTTCAAGCATGTATATCTAATATGTATCTTGCTGCAGCTTGCTTACTACTCTTTGCTCATTTCTTAGACTAAGTCAAGTTTATGCATTACGCATTTGGGTATTAATTATCATTTGTATATATAAGCCTCTCACTAGAGTGTTGTTGTTTGCTGCTGTCGCTACCTGTGAAGCTTGGGCGAGATCCTTATTCTATGTGCTGCTAGCTTGTGAATTTGCAGTATCGCTAATGCTCAATAGTACCGTGAAGTTGGCATAATAAACCATGTTACTCATATGTTCTTTTACTCAGCTTGTTTATAGTCTGGACTCATCTTACTTTGCGTTATATAATAAACTTCCTTTTTATTCCATCACGCTTTTACTTAAGGTTAACGTCAGGCCTTTTTAGAACAATTGCACTGCGTCATCAATCTGTTCATGCTTAATCCTAGGTATCTGTTCACTTCAAAGAGATGTTATTTTATCGCTGGCACAGCACTGTGCTGGAATTTACAAGTTAAATCTACCGACTGTTTTACGCTAACAGGTGGTGCCTTATTTATGTCACCTCTTTTGTCTGGACGTTTAAGTATTTCCTTTTAAAACAGGTCATTAATTTGTCCTCGATTAAATTTCACTTACTAATACTAAGCACATATAATCATCATTTTCATATTACTATTTAGTGAGAGAAGTGCATTATTCGCTCCTTCCTGCTCATTCTCAAATTACTATTTAGCGAGAGAAGTGCATTATTCGCTCCTTCCTCTTTCCTCATTTTAGTACCTCGGGGCTAATTAATACCTCTCGAGTACATCATTTTCCTTACATACTAACTTATAACTAAAATTGAAAATCGCCTCTAGGACATGTCCTCCTGTTTACATAAAGATTATTCATGTAAATACTTGTCTGCAACTTATTCTGTATTTTATTTTCCAGACACGTTGTTTTGATACATAAGGTTTCCTTTTAGCACCGGCTAACGTCCGTAGTCAGTTCAGTTCCGTTCTTGTTACCCATTGGTTAATCCTGATCTCCAATACCTTAGAATTTTCTTACAGCTTAAATTAACTTAATTCCTGGCGTTATAAAATTTTCTTAAATCTTGATGGTGGAACAATCCTTTGATTTTATTCGTGGCAGGGTCAGATAACAAATAGCTACCAATGTGTGGTTTCCTCATTATCACAAAGGGACCTTCATAAATGTGTTGCCACTTACGATTCTTCTTTAACAACAGGGATGGTTTAAAGTGAGTCCTGACTAATACCTTTTCTCCTTCTTTGAAATCTATAACTCTGTTTATCTTCTTATCAAATGCCTTTTTTCGGAGGTTAGCATACGTTGTCAATGATATGAGAGCTTGCCTGATTTTTGCGTCTAGGTCCAATTCGTTGTCTTGTAACTTTGGAAGGGGGTCTATCCATTCATTCCTCTCTTTTGATCTTGACATTAACTCATGTGGCGTGAATCCGGTCGACAGATGAGGAAGGTGGTTTACAATCTGTTCGAATGGTGTTACGAAGTCTACCCACTTAGACTGCTTATTCGGAATGTACGTCCTTATAAATCTGTTAAATTCTTTGAAGATTCTTTCTGTCGGATTCGATTGCGGTCGAAACAGGGATATCAAAATTTGTTTGATTCTATGGCGAGCAAGAAATGCACGCCACGGGCGTGATGTGAAATTTGAAGCATTATCAGACAAAATTGATTCTGGAACCCCGAATCGTGGGAAATAATCATTTTCAATGCGACGAATTATTGGATTTGCACAAGAAGATTTTACTGCGTACAGTCTTATGTGCTTAGAAAAATTGTCCAGGATTGCTACTAAGTATTTAGCGCCTCCCCTACCGGTGGGTAGTGGACCTGCTAAATCAATACTAAGAAGCTGGTTTGGCCTTTCAGTAACTATTGGATTTAGTGGAATTGAAGTGGAAATGTTTAAGGATTTTGCCTTTTGACAGATGACACAGTTTCTCAATAATTTATGAATTCTCTGGTGTAGATTCGGAACATAACAGTAAGTCGAGATTTTCCTTTTACATTTTTCTGGTCCGTAGTGACCCCATGAAATGTGAGTGTACCACAGAAGATGTTCAATGAAATTTCGAGGGATGCAAACACACCACCTCTCAGATGACTCAGACGTCTTATGAAATAGCACTTGGTTATGAACTTTATAAAACTTGGACAACTTGTGGGCTGGATTTTCGTGAAGAATTTGTATAACCTTTTTCCATTTTGGATCTGTATTTTGAAGAATCTGAATCTGCCTACATAACTGAAGAAAATACTTTCTGTGAATTGGATCTTTCATTAACAAGACTTTATAATTAGACATTTGTTCCACCAGTTCGCTGGTTTCTAGTAAGCCCTCAGGTGAGCGAGAAAGTGCGTCTGCTATAACATTATCTTTACCTTTTATGTATACAATGTCAAAGTCATATTCCTGCAGGAATAAGCACCATCGAGTAAGACGAGGGTGTTGCAACTTGCATGTAAGGAGGAATGATAAGGCTTGATGGTCTGAATAGACTTTAATTTTTCTTCCATAGATATAATAGTTAAATCGCCTAAAAGCCCATATTACGGCAAGTGCCTCCAACTCCGTAACCGAATAAGACTTCTCACACTCTGATAACACTCGACTCGCAAAGCTAATCACTTGGATTTGCTCGTGTCCATTTACTAATTGAATCTGGAAAAGACAAGCGCCGATACCCACAAAGGAAGCGTCTGCAGTAATACAAAATTCCTTATCCATCTGAGGATGATGGAGAATGTTACTGTTAACCAGACTGTCTTTAATTTTCTTAAATCCGTCTTGGCATTCCGGCGTCCAATTCCAATGTGAATTCTTTTTTAAAAGGTTGTGAAGAGCGGGATTGTTCAATACCTGATTGGGAACAAAACGTCTGAAAAATGACGTAAGACCGATAAATCCTCTCAGTTGCCTTTTTGTAACAGGGGTTGGAAAGTTTTTTATAGCAGATAATTTTTCCGGGTCGGGTTTAATTCCTTCAGGGGTGATGATGTGCCCTAAAAATTTAATTTCACTTTTTCCAAACTTGGATTTCTTAAGATTTGCTGTAACACCATACTCTCTGAATCGTTGAAATATCTTTTGCAGAAGGGCCACATGATCTTCCCAATTTTTCGATGCTACAAGAACGTCATCCACATAGACTGTTACCTCATCTAAAAGTTCAGGACCTAGTACATATTCAAGGGCAGAAATAAAAATTCCGGAACTCACATTTAGTCCAAACGGTACAACTTTGAAATGGTAAGATCTACCTGCAAATATAAACGCAGTGTACTTCCTAGACTCCTGCGCAAGTTTTACTTGCCAGTAACTGCTTTTCAAATCAAGGGTACTCAAATACTTAACTCCATGAAACTTCTGCAGATGCTCTTCAAGAGCCTCTGGTCTCGTTCTTATGGGTACTATAATTTTATTGATTAATCTTGCATCTAGGACTAGCCTTACGCTACCATCTGATTTTAGCACAGACAATAAAGGACTCGAATAAGGTGAATGAGATACTTCTATCACATTCCAGCGTAACATTTTCTTGATCTCGCACTTGACAGCTTCGCGTCTCGCATATGGAATGGAATAGCTTGTTCTACAGTAGGTTGAATGGGGCAGGACATCCATTCGATATTCAAAGCCTTTTATTAGTCCAGGTTTCTTAGAAAATACTTGAACGTAATCTGTTAACAAATTGTAAAGCTCATTCTTCTGTTGTTTGAATAATTCAATGGACTCACTAGCTTTACCGTATAATTCATTCTGACCGGGAATTAGGTCTTTATACTCATCGTCATTAACACTTTCAAGATCTGTCATGTCTTCTGTCTGACTGTACTGTTGTCTTTTAGTCCATGGCCGTACTGCTGTTTGAAGCACCCCAAAGTTTATCTTCACCTTACTTCTTTACAAATTTACAGTTACTCGTTGCTGGCTCGCTACTAGAGTACAGATTCCACACTCGATGTCAATTTTAGCTTTCGTCTGCCTCAAGAATTCCATACTCAGGATACATGGCACTGATAGGTTTTTAACAATAAGAAAAATGCACGTTACTGAAATAGACTCTATCTGGATTTGAAGCTGAGTCTGAAGATTTACACGTTGTGTTAGTGGACCAATTGCTCCCGATATGGTGCAACCTTGAATTGGAAGTGATAAAACTTTGCATACAGAGGATATTTGCTTAAATAAACATAAAGATAAGACATTTATATTAGCTCCTGTATCTACAATAGCTGTTACTGGTATGTTGGCAATTGATACCCTTATGGAAGCTTGAACTTGTTCGTCCCATACGTCATCATTGTCTTTCGTCTCAGTGTCTGCTACTAGATCATCCCGTAAGTTTGTCTCTTTGTCATACCTAATTGCTTTAATTTCGTGTGGACTAAGGGACAGGGTGCCCCCATTCAAACCTGCAGCATCCTCTAGGAGGCTCAAAGGTGCTGCTTTTAATTTTCCGCTCGACGCTTACTTTCCTGCTGATTTATATTTCTTAATGTTTCTTCCGTCTGGAACTGGTGTTGGTTTTGTGGTACGAACTCGGTTGGAAACGGATCTTGTTGTCCTGGCGTATTCGCTTGCGCATAATAAATTTGCGTATTATGCGGGCGTTTAGGCTTCAGAGTTCCCGAAGGTCTGTTCGCTTGTTGCGTGAAGTGTATATTTTGTGGCTGAAAGGTATTTTGCTGTGGCTTGTGTTGATTGTAACCGTTACTGAAAGGTGTACATTGGTCTCCACCTTGATTATGCCATTTATTTCTTTTCCACTGACGATTTGAATCGTAAGACTGATCGTTTTGATAATTACCGTTGATCGGTTGCGTGTTTCCATATTGCTGGGGCTGTGTGCTATAATGTGTATTTTCGTACTGAGGTGGTGACGAATTATATATTGGATTGTATCTCTGGCCGTTATTGTACTTATTTTTGTATTTGCTGTTGGAGTACGTAGTGCGTTTATTTTTGAAACCGTTGTGGGGTTGGTACTGGCTGTCGCTGTGACGCGCTTTCGCTCGGCCACCATTGTTGCCTGCGTATTCTGTATTGTGCTGGCCGCCTGCACTGAAGTGGGCGTTGCCAACATCAACTCTAGCGTCCTCGTAAATCAGATCTAACGAGTCTAACACAGATAGGAAAGTGTCCGTATCGTCCTCAGACACGTTTACTAACTTTTCTCTGATCGCAATCGGTAGCTTAGTTTTTAGAATCATAATAACGTCTTTGGCGGTGATCGGCGAATCCCAGAACTTGATTTTCGCTAAATACTTTTCAAAATATCTTCTCAAACTACCGCGCTTACTGTTAAACACTTCGGCGTTGTAAACCTCTTTTCTCAGGCGCTGCTGCACACCAGAACTCCAGAATTTAGCTAAAAACATCTGTTCAAACTCTTTGTAACTTTTACAAGAGTCGACCATTTCGGTTCCCCATAAGGCAGCATCGCCTACGATAAATCCACTAACAAATTGAATTCGCTGGCGGTCACTCCAGCTACTCGGGAAAATTCCTGAAAAATTTCGGAGGAACACTATAGGATGAATTTCTCTTTTCTGTGGGTGAAAGGTCGGAAAAATACGATGTTTGATCACGCTTTCCTCCTGCATCAAACTGACAAAAGTGGATGGGCTGGTAGTCTGGTTAACTTGTGCTTCTATAGAACTATGAGTTTGAGCGTTATCAAATGGTGAACGGTAATGTACCTGCTGTTGTTCATTACTTCGTGGTGAATTATTCCAGTTTCCTGACACGGGAGGTGGGGAATTTTCAACTTGACATTTTAGTGTACGAACTTCATCAACTATCTGTTGACGCCATTCAGGTAAATCTTGAGCTAACGCTCGTCTTATCTGGCCTAATTCTGACATCACCGTGTCTCCTGTTTTTCCAGGGGCTGCCAATATTTCAAAGGTCATGTTTTTGACAGTTTCCCTGAGTTCGTTCTTGACCTTGTTTTCTATGAATCCGTCTTTGTTTTTAATCCACTCTTGGTAGTGGTCAGACAATGCTTCAGCATGTGCCTTAACAGTATTCTTTATTTGGTCCTCTACATTAAGAGTCTCAATCTGTTTCGAAAGATCATCAACAACATTCTCGATCGTGTCTACTGCGGTTTTAACTCCTTTGACCTCATCAGAGATTGCAGTATAATCTTTTTTTAAGGTCGCAGCTTGTTTTTGATATTCTATCACTTTTGAATTTATCTCCCCCTTGGCTGCTTCGATTTTTTCATCTAACCGTTTTGAAATATCTTCTATTTTTGACTCTACTTGTGTGTCAATTTCTAGCCTCATGATCGTGATCTGACTGCTGATTTGGCTTTGGACATTACCCAACAGGGTATTTAAATCAGCTGTTATGTCTGCCTTTAGTTCGGCCTTTACCGAATTTAACCGTGTATTTAGGTCATTTATCTCCGTTTGCAGATCTGTTTTTACTGAATTTATGTCTGTTTTTACCGAATTTATTTCTGTTTTTACTGAATTTATGTCTTCTTTTACTGAATTGCACAGATTTGTAAGGACCTGATTTTTATTATGCCGTCTTTCGGCCTTCTCTTTTTCTTCGCGGGCCTTTTCATCTAATTTTTCCTGCTTTTCACGTTCCTGTCTTTGCGCCTCTCTCTGTCTTTGACTTTCGAACTTGCGTTCCATTATTGCTTCGATCATTGCAGCCAAGTCATTTTTTTCAAAAGCGGGAATAGTTTGCACACTAGGACCAGCTTCTAAAACTTCGGTCGAGGCTGCTTCTGCCTCCGCTCGTGTACCTATCGCGCGTGATCGTAATGGATAGTGAGGTCCATTCGCATCACCGCTGTCGTCTGGTTTTGTTTGTGTCCGCTGTTTACCGTCAGCCATGTTCATGAATTATTTGTCAAACGTCAAAATGCTACAGATATTGTCACTGCCGTCAGTCGTTTGTCTGTGACGTAGTGCTATGGCTTACTGGGACCTAAGATAAAATTTTAACTCTGGGTAACAACTGACGTTCATTTACGCCAAGAAGACAAGATGGTTCCTACTAATTACAAACAAATGAAATATCACACGTTTTACCGGTTTTGAGCGCAGTTATCCGCCATATCGTATTTTTTTATGCACTGACAACAATGGTACACTTTCACTGAATTTAACTACATAAGAATGGACTATGGACAAATTGAAATAAAGCTGTTTCAAGGCAAGGAAAGACAGGTTTACGTTCTGATCAACTCGAAAGATGCTACGTCACTACGAAAGCTTGGCTACTGCGTATAAAAATTTGACTTACTATGGCTGTCTTGATAATGATACAGCTGGATACTCGCGTTTTTTGGTAATTTCATCAATCGTTCTTCTGAATTAATTAAAAGATTTTCCCACTTCTCTTTCTCGGTTGAATTGCATCCACATGAAAAAAATGAAACAGTTATTAGAACAAGCAAAGAAAATTTTTTAAACACATACATGAAATGACTTTTTGATCAAGTCCCTGTTCGGGCGCCAAGTGTAGCGTTGCTCTTGGGGGACAAAAATAAAAAGAATTGTTACTTTTTTTTTTTAATGTCGAAAAAGTGAATATTTTGGTGGGCCACTTGGCAACAGAATCAGGGATTTATTACGCTATTATAATAACATACGTTGACCATTAAATACCTGAATAAGAGCAGCATATTGATATATATATATTTGAGATCGCTCGGAAGAAACATTATCATTTCTGTGCATTTTTATAGTGACGATGTAGTCATACCCGGATTAACACTAAGGGACCAGAAGATTTATAGACTTTAAAAGAAATGCAACACTACACAATTAAAAAAGAGTTGGTTCAGAAATAATAGGAAAACGATAATGTTCCTTCTGCCTCATGCTGCGTTCGGCCCATCAGCGTGATCGTAATTTCTGATGATGAAGTAACACAAAATAATTAACAGTTAAGTAAATAAGGAGATGGACTCATCAAGGTTAATTTACGAAAATAAGCACACTTATCTTTAACACACGTTTTTTTTAATGCTACGTACCTTTTCATATTAAATTACAATAGATGACCATTGTGGTTAAATACTTTATACATAACAGTCAAAATGTCCTCTTGATTCTGTCTGTTCGATATCAGTTACAAGAAACTACATCTTTTGTGATTGGAAGAAAATAACAATTAGCATATTCACTCAATATTTTCACATCAAATATAATATACAGTTGTGGAACACAGCAAGTCCGCGTCCGCCTCTCATGGAATACAAACAGTAAAAGGTGAGGCACGAAAAGCCTCATTTGTCTTGAAACAACAGAATTCTTTTTTTATACCATTAATCGATACATGTACATAGAGATTTACTGGCACCGCGCAAGAAGGGCAAAGATAAAGAATAATAGATTCTGTCGCTGCTATGCGATGATTCATTTCTTTTACTTTACAATTTTTCGATAACTTTAGGCCATCAGGCGTTTACTATTGAGCGTATATTAATGTTTGTGAGGCGAAAATTACTAATATTACAGAGTTCTTATGGAATTGTAGAAATATGGACCCCTTCAAATGGTGAGGTAAATAAGTAAATTTTGAATCACATTGTGGAGGGAGAGACAATACCAAGAGTGTAGTGTATATCATACATATACGCTATCTACAAAAATAATTATAGGGGAATTAGTGTTATGGCTTTCATCAGCAGACTTTCAAGTTCCGTACTGAAAAATAGGTTGAAGAATAAGGTTGAGGGAAAGATGATAAAGGTTCAGGCAGGTTTTGCAGTTTGATCTTGTATGGATCATATTTTTTGCCTTAGAGGGATAAGTGCGATGGATTGTTCTAAGGGTCTTGAAGTTCATCTAATATTTGTGGTCTTAGAAAAAGCGTACGATTTTATACCGATCAACGGACTGTGGTAGGCGATGGAGCATATAGGTGCAGAAGCACAATAAATATCCCAAGTTCAAAGAATATATCACCAATCATACGCAGCAGTTAAAGTGGGGGGGGGGGGGGGGGGGGGGAATGTTGAGTGAGAGATTCCAAATGTCGAAAGGACTTAGACAGGGCTGCAGTATGTCACCGGACGTCTTTAGAATATACTGCATATGCAGCATATACAGAAACGGTGAAAACAGTCATGTGGAGGTATTTATTACTTTGAGCTCAGGTCACAGACAGACAGAACTGAAAGAAATTAGAGAAGAACAGGTCCACAACAGTTTCCAGAAAAATAAAATCAATTTGCTTCTCAGAACATTAGGGGATTGAAAAACAAAGTAGATGAACTTCTTGTATGCCTGTAAGAACGGAAAATTTCGAAGTAATAGATTTTCCGTGCCTCTCTGAACACCGTGTAAGCACAGGAGGTTACATAGGCTAGCATCAGTTTCGTGTAGATTTAACACGGAAAAGAGAGTAGTAACAGTCGTATACAAATTCAGAAATGTTGTAACAAATAGTTTTTGTGTAGACCAGAAACTTGAAGCAAACGCTTGTGAGTTATTACCGTATAATATAACGGTAACTGTCTACAGATTCTCTCTGGGAGTCTTTCAGATATTTATGAAAAAGCCAGGTGTGTAACTGAGCTACGTGTCAGACAAGAAGAAACAGTCAGTAGTTTATATCAGTGTAGATATCTTAAAAGATAGACACAGGAAAAGTGATTTCAGTAGTCATGTTTCCAACTAGTGTGCAGCAAGATAGTAGGACACCGACTGATAACATTTTTACAGCTAGTACTCACACTGAACCAATTATTGTGTACCCAGTTGACAGTGGACAGTCTGATCATGACACACAGTTAATGGAAATAAACAGTATGCACCTTGCAGCCCTGAGGCAAGCTCATACAACAGGATTCAGTGTTTTAAAAATTAAAAGAGGTGGTATGGTATGAGGTATATATAGAAAGAGGTGCTAATGTCATATTCAATTAATTCCATAGGAAATCTGTGTCGGTATTTGAAAGTTGCTTACATAAAAAGTTATCCAGCAAATCCATTAAAAAACAAGTAGTCCATAGGTAACAAGTGGAATTAAAATCTCATGTAATGCCAGAATAAGTCAAGATCCAACATTACTTGCATACTACAAAAACTATTGTAATATTTTAAGAAAAGCCATTAAAAGATCAATAAGTATGTACATCCCAACAGAAATTAATAATGCATACAATAAGATTAAAACTGTATGCAATATTGTCAAACAGAAGACAAGACAAAATGTTCAAATGTGTGTGAAATCTTATGGGACTTAACTGATAAGGTCATCAGTCCCTAAGCTTACACACTACTTAACCTAAATTATCCTAAGGACAAACACACACACACCCATGCCCGAGGGAGGACTCGAACCTCCGCCAGGACCAGCCGCACAGTCCATGACTGCAGCGCCTAGACCGCTCGGCTAATCCCGCGCGGCGAAGACAAGACAGCCAGTCAGTATACAAGATATGATAACAACGTTGGGACTGGTAACAAACAAGCTGCAAGCATTTTAACAATCAGTTTCTAAAAATATCAGTGAAAATGGGATTAAACAGTTCAACTGAAGAATCAAGAGTGTATATTAAAAAGTCATTCCACAAAACTTTAAGCAAGAAAAGTACCACCAACCTCCAACACTTAAATTAATAGAATTATAAAAATTCTAAAACACAAAACCGCATACGGTGTTGATAGAATTTCAAACTGAAGTCTGAAAAATTATTGTAACTTAATAAGTATCGCCCTTAGTGATGTATGTAATGCATCAACAGCACAAGGAAATTTTCCAGACAGACTGTTTTCCCATTGTTAAACTTCTTCACAGGAAAAATGACAAAAACTAATTATCGTCCAGTTTCCCTACTGACATTTTTCTCAGAATATTCGAAAAAGGAGTATACTTAGAAATAGTCTCAAACTTAAGTAGAAACAAGTTACTTAACGTATCACAGTTTCGATTCTAGAAGGGTTGCTCGACGGAGAACGTTATTTGTACAGTCACTGATCAGGTATTACAAGCTTTAAATAATAAAATACCGCCATTTGGTATTTTTGTGATTTTTCCAAGGTGTTTGATTGTGTAGATCACGTCACATTCTTAGAAAAACTTAAGTTTTTTGGAACTGATGGATTTACAAACTACTGGTTTGAATCATACTTAACAAACAGAATGCAGAGAGCTGTGCTGAGTAAGTCAAAAAATGTTAGAAGAATAGAAAATTTTAGTTGCTGGGGAGATATCACAAAGGAAGTCACATAGTGTCCAGTTTTGGGCCTAGTCCTGCTCCTTACATATGTGAATGACCTTGCAGTAGCATAGAACTGGTACATTTTGCAGATGATACTACTGTTATAATAAACCCTGCTAGAGAAAAATCCATCGAAAATATTTTTAACAATATTTCTCAAAGAATTATCAAGTGGTTCTCTGAAAAAGGACTCTCCCTAAATTTTGAGAAAACGCACTGTGTTTAGTTGTGTACTATAAACAGTCATACCAGCAACTGATGCTGCACATGAACATGAGTCAGTAAATAGGGTGCAATTCTCCAAACTTTTAGATATACATATTAACGAAAACTTGAACTGGAAAAAGCATGTTACTGTGGTTCCCAAACAATTATGTTCAGCTGTTGTTGCTGTTCATATAGTTGCTAGTCTTGGAAACAAACAAATCAATCTCTGACATATTTTGCTTATCTCCGCTCAATAATTTCTTATGGAATAATTTTCTGGGGCAACTCGCCACTTAAAAAGAATGTATTGATCTCACGAAAGCGAGCAGTAAGAATTATATGTCGTGTTCACACACGGTCATCATGTAGATACTTCTTCAATGAGGTAGGCATTTTAATTGTACCATCACAATACAAACATTTATTAATAAAATTTCTCATATATATAATCCTTCACAATTTGAGAAGAACAGTGATCTCCATACCTACAGCTCTAGAAAAAATAATGACCTTTATTACCCATTATTAAAGCTGTCAAAGTCTCAGAAATGAGTTCAATATGCAGCAGCAAAGATTTTTGATCGTTTACCAAGTAACATGAAATGTCTGACAGGTAGCAAAAGAATTTTGAAATCTAACCTAAAAATCAATTCTCCTGTACACCTATTTCTATTCCTTGGATGATATTCCATTTCAAAACTATCAGCCTGTATAAAAAGAACTTGTTTCTGAGTGTAGTTGCATGAGTTGGAAAAAAAGTACTGTGTTCATTAATGTTATAATTAATCATACTACGCATACCCTGTAAACTGGCTCGTTCCCTACAATTTCAATAAATGAATCGTTCAAATTTGCTATGGGACATGTGACTAACAAACTAACTAACCACGAAAAACACCCCCAACCCGTAAAACCAACGCCTCGGTACTTCACTATTGGCACTACACATTGTGGCAGATAACATTCCCCAGGTTTAGTCAATCTCTAATCCTTCCACCTAACTGCCACAGGGTGTAACAGTAGTCACCACTCCAAATCACTCGTTTCCAGTTATCCATTGTCGAATGTGTCCGCCTCGTCGCTTTGCAATGACTACACACGTTTGGCAATGACTACAGAAATGTGTGGCTTATGACTAAGTATTTTACCATTGAACCACATTCTTTTTAACTAGCCGCGCACCGCCATTGTGCTAGCTGGTAGCACTTTTGGGACCCACTAGTGATATCTTCCGTTGATTTCATGCAATTCCTTACATCTACCCTACGCAATGCTCAATGATCCCTGTCTGTCAGACCATGAGGTCTGCCTGGTCTTGCCGGCCGCTGTGGCCGAGCGGTTCTAGGCACTTCAGTCCGGAACCGCGCTGCTGCTACGGTCGCAGGTTCGAATCCTGCCTCGGGCATGGATGTGTGTGATGTCCTTAGGTTAGTTAGGTTAAAGTAGTTGTAAGTCTAGAGGACTGATAACCTCAGATGTTAACTCCCATAGTGCTCAGAGCCACTTGAAACATTTTTTTGCCTGGTCTTGATGTAGCTGTGGTTCTTCCTAAGCGTTCGCACTTCAAATCACACCACCAGCAGTCGACTTGGGCAGCTTTAGAAGTGTTGGAATATGTCTGATGGATCTTTTCCTCAGGTGATAACCAATGACTGGTCCACGTTAGGAGTCAGTGAGCTGTCCTGTCGACCCATCCTGCTGTTACCTCTACTCCACAGACAACACGACACTCCCTGCCGCATTTTCTACCGGCGGGTCCGCCACTTGCGACAACTAATGGTCAATTCCGAATTATACAGGGATATCAGGATACGGGTGATCAGCTAGTGTAACAACTAATGCTAAGGATACAAACATAACCAGTATCGCTGGGACATGAAATCTCGTGGGAGTCAAGTGACCATGGTTGTATTATAGCGTAATCTGAATAGGTCACTTCAGAAAAGTCATACAGCCGGTGAAAAATGACTATTACTCAAATTGCTCACTTGACGCGGTTAGGATTTACTTCCATTATCAGATGTCTAAAAAGTAAGATGAGAACAAATTTGTGCATTGAACATGAAAAATATAACAGTCATTAACAAAGTACGAAAAGCAATACTTGAAAACCTGCCCAGGTGTAAAGAGAGTAACTAGATATTATCGTTACTGGATGTATATGATGAAACTGACAGAGTACTAGCATCTTTGATATATGGAGCCTACCGTTTGCTCATGACTTATGTATAGTTATGTACACATTGTCAGTCAAGGAGTTTTCACTTTACATTTGTACACTTCGTAACTGTCCTTACTGTATCGTCCGTAATCTTTGTAAAAACATCGTAGGAAGACGGATAGGGAAGGAAGACGACATCTGCCACCAGAGGGCAGGGCTTGCATGGGCGTAACATCTGACGTTTTGTATACAAAGATTTCAAACTATTTTACAAAGGTTACAGACTGAATAGTAAAAATAAGTACGAAAAGTACAAATATCAATCGATAATTTCTTGACTAATAAGATGTATACCACCATACATAAAAATTTTGAACAAATGCCTGGATCCATGTAGAAGGGATGAAGGCAGCGTACACACATATTGTATACTACAGGGAAGCAAGTGACGTCAAATATTGCGAAGCCGACTATGAATCACTACTAACTTGTATTTAACACTACTAGGTACCTCGTTTAAGAAAGTAAGCAAAAAAACTACTTTATATGTGCATAGGTGAAGATGTTGCACAAACAGGTCACATACTTTTAGAAACAATAATAAAATTATGTTACTTGGTCAATACATCTAGTATAGAATAACGAACACAAAGTGTAATTCACTGAGATGGACCGGTTTAAATAAAAATTTCTGGTGAGAAATTTCTCCATCGCTTTGGGCCGAGATCGCTTTACCTTATTGTAAAATATAAAAATGCAAAGGTCCCGAGTTCGAGTCTCGGTCCGGCACACAGTTTTAATCTGCCAGGAAGTTTCATATCAGCACACACTCCGGTGCAGAGTGAAAATCTCATTCTGGAAACATACCCCAGGCTGTGGCTAAGCCATGTGTCCGCAATATCCTTTCTTTCAGGAGTGCTAGTTCTGCGTGGTTCGCAGGAGAGCTCCTGTTAAGTTTGGAAGGTAGGAGACGAGGTACTGGCAAAAGTAAAGCTGTGAGGACGGGGCGTGAGTCGTGCTTGGGTAGCTCAGTCGGTAGAGCACTTGCCCGCGAAAGGCGAAGGTCCCGAGTTCGAGTCTCGGTCCGGCACACAGTTTTAATCTGCCAGGAAGTTTCATATCAGCACACACTCCGCTGCAGAGTGAAAATCTCATTCTGGAAAATATAAGTAAATAAATTCATGCTAGTTGAAAAGAAAAACAGATGTAATCATGCATATCTTTTGTTTTACAGACTTCTGAATCTGAATTAGTATAACCAGTAAAGTTGCTTCACTATAAACTCTATTACATCCTTTCCGGGCGGATATGTTTGATTCAGATGAATTATTAGCTGCTTATATTGAAAAAATCATTTGGTCTATGTACAGGTTGTGTACCTGGTTCCTTTCATAGGACACAGTAATGTATGTACTTATCGTATATTTTACTGACACTCCTTCCATGTTTTTCTTTGACGCTCACTGAAACCCGTCTTCCCTTTCCCTCTTCTCCCCCCTCCCTTTTACCTCCCCTCTTCCACCACACACCCCCTCTTGAGCCTTCCTTATATCTCCCTATTTCTTACGTGCACGCCATGACCAACTATTACCTTCACCTCACACAAGAAATGTTAAGTTAAGCCGTCCATCTCAGTGGACTAACTTCGTGTTTGTTATTCTACACCAGACATATTGACGACGTAAACATAATTTAATTATTGCTACTAAAAATATGTCAATTGTTCATGCAGCACCTTGAATTGTGTTCATATAAAGTCGGTTTTTCTTTCTGTAACATTTGACGCCACTTATTTTCCTTTACACGACGTTGCCTCCATCTTTGATATATGGAGCCTACCGTTTGCTCATGGCTTATGTATGGTTATGTACACCTTGTCAGTCAAGGAGTTTTCACTTTATATTTGTACACTTCGTATTTGTCCTTACTGTATCGTCCGTAATCTTTGTAAAAACAGTTTGATATTTTTGTGTATGAAATATCAGATATTACTCCCATGGCGCCACCATGTAAGCCCGGCCCTCTGGTGGCCAATCTGTCTTCCTTCCCCCATCCGTCTCACGAAAGCTAGTACTCTATCAGCTTATGTCCCATATGCATCTAGTAACGCTCGTATCCTGCAACCTTCTGTGCACCTGGGTAGGTTTTCATGTATTGCATTTTGTACTTCCGTTCATGCTTGTTAGATTTTTTCATATTCAGTGCTCAAATTTGTTCTCGTCATACTTTTTAGATATCTGATGAAGGAAATAAATCCGAAACCCGTCAAGTGAGCAATTCGAGTAATAAAGTATTTTTTCACCGGCTTTATGGTGTTTTTGCAGCGGCCTATTCAGCCCCAATACAGTATTACATCATAATGCAAACATATCCATTATTAAGGTTTGCAGATGTTTCTGTTCTGTTAGTTCTCGAATAATTTTACTCCTCTTGTTACTTACTTTAAAAGATCATTATTACGAACAACAAGCGCTTTCAGCGCTCTTTCATTTTCACGATGTCGGTTCTGACGTAAATGGTGATTGCGAGACGATTCGGCAGTGTAGGAATGATGCATTCGCCATTTTGCCAGCAGTTGTTGGTACTTTATATTTTTTAGTTTTTAACAGTTGCACTCTTACTGAAAGCACTACAAAAGTGGATAATTCCGTGTTCCATTAATTCTGGAGTGAGCAGTAAGAATCAGTTTGTATGTGGCTTATTACTAGACCTACCAACAGGTAATAAAAAATGTATTGCAGTCTGCAGACTCATTGTTGTGAGATAACGTCGACGTTCTGTAGTCGATTATTATCAGCCGACGATGTTTAGACGGCGATGACGAAGTGTAAACCAGCATCGATGATATGTCGTCTGGAACCGCGTGACCGCTACGGTCGCAGGTTCGAATCCTGCCTCGGGCATGGATGTGTGTGATGTCCTTAGGTTAGTTAGGTTTAAGTAGTTCTAAGTTGTAGGGGACTGATGACCACAGATGTTAAGTCCCATAGTGCTCAGAGCCATTTGAACCATTTGATATGTCAACATTGTACATCCATAGTGTGGAGAGCTGCAGGAAACGATGTGTATTTCGACTGATGACTACATCGTGATAAACATTAGCACACTGCTATCTGGAACGCTATTCCCCCCACATTTACATTTGGTTCATTCCGTTTTCTCTATAATCCAATCATTTTTTTATTTTTTTTTCCACCCTCTCTCTTCTTGAGATACCGTTTACAGCTCTCACCTTCTATAACTAATTTTTCATTATTATTTTAAGTCGATTATTATTCGCTACTTTTAATGTCTTTTATTTTCAGTCAAGTTATCTAATGCTGCAAGCTTCATTATGCACTGATAAGCCGAAACATTAAGACCATTGCCCACCGTGACGTTGGATGCGATCTGGTTACGTTGCGGACACGTGACGCGGTAACGGATGTACGTAAGCGGAGCAGACACGTACGGGTGATCATCCCAGCGAAGATGCGGTAAATCAATTGAGATAAGCGACTTTGACAAAGGGCAGATTATTATTACTTAGAGCCTGTGAACGAGTATCTTTATAACGGCGGACGAATGTTCACGTCACTACTGTCGGGAGCATTTACAGAAGAGGTAACACAAAGAAACTACCACTAGGCGCTGAATGGTTGGAGGTCAACGACTCTTCACAGAAGGTGGGGTTCAGAGGCTTGTCCGTTATGTAAAGTAGGATAGATGGAGATCTGTGGCATGTCTGCCAAAAGACCACAATGCTGGTGCAAACACGAGTGTTTCGGAGCACACCGTTCATCGTACATTGTTGAACGTGGAGCTGTGCAGCAGACCACCCCTTCATGTTTACATGTTGACCCAACGACGTCGTCAGTTAGGATTGCAGTGGGCACGGGACCATCGGGCTTCGAAATGTGTAAACTCTTCTGATTAATCACATTTTTGCTACACTAGGTCAGCGGTCGCCTCCATAAACGCCGTCATTGTGGTGAACGGCGGCTCGAAACGTGAAGTGCGCCACGGACGCAGGCTATTGGGAGCAGTATTATGCTATGGGAGACATTCTCCTGCGCATGGGACCTTTGGTAGGAACCAAAGACACGTTAACAGCTGCGAACTACCTGCGTGCTTGATGTCTTCTCCGGCAGCGACGTCATCTTTCAACAGTATAATTCTCTGTGTCTCGGAGTCCCATGCTACAGCGGTTTGAAGAGCTCATAGTGAACTAACGTTGATGTCTCGGCGACCAAACTTGTCTGATGTAAATCCTATGGAGTCCATATTGGTTGCTATCGGGCACCATTACAGCGTAAGCAAATGAGTGGCCCGTTATTTACGCGAATTACATGACCTATGCGTACACATCTAATGCCACATGCTTCGATAAACCTACCAACAAACTGTCGGATCCCTGATACGCAGAATCGTATTTCATTCCAAAGACGGATAAACAAGCTATTATGCATGTGGTCATAATGTTTTCGCTCATCAGTCCATTTTGCAAAATTGCATTAATCAACTATGTGAAGACGCCACCGAACCTTCTGTCCCGGTGACTCATAACGTTTATGGTTTCTGTCACCCTCGCGTAGTTTCGCTTGTCTCCTGGTCTGTAAGCGCTAGACCTTCCGGTCGGTGGCTTGCCCCGCGCACTCTATGTTCTACCGGCTCTCGAATGTGATTATTCCGGCTAAGTGACTGCTGAGTTCCTCAATACCACCCTCCTTCCATTTTTCAGCATCTTTTGGCTAGTCTGTTTCTCTATCTCTGTTTCTCGCCCCCCCCCCCCCCCACCCCACCCCACCCACAAATTGAATTTATTGGCCATTTATGTTCTATTTTTATTTTAGATTTCCTATTTTAACGTGCTTTTTATCGATCTGCTTTTCTGCCCACATACCACCGTACGCTACTGCCGCACGAATCTATTCCCCATTGTGTTTCTCTCCCAACGGTGAATTTACCTGATTATATTTACCTTCATTGTATTTCCTGGTCGATTCCATCATTCTGCCCATTTTATTACTAGACAACCGTTCCTTCGACGGACGTTTCATTTGACTGACGAGGAACCCTTTGAACACGAAGTCGATGTTTACGGCATTCGGCGCCCGATATTCTGCCATGCGACCACTATATTTGCTGTCAATAGCACAGGGGGTGGGACTCGACCTATCCAATCGTGAGCACAGTATGAGGCTATGGAACGTAGTTGAACTGCTTAGTCGACGAATAACTAGTGCTACAGTGCTACTGGCGTTGATACAAAGCAGAGCAATGACAACGTAAAGAAAGTAGACATTCCATTATATCTACAACAATAGCTCAAGTTGAAATTCCGCCATAAAGGAACCCAAAGAATTTCGCAGAGTTAGAAATAAGTGGCACATGAAATATTATCGTTTCTGCAAGGTTAGTCAGTAAAAGGTGTGGTGTCGCATACGGTCGACTGTGCGAAAAATGTATATGATGAGTACAATGATGACGATACGTGTTAACAAGTGAAAGTGATAATGAAACAGGTTTCAACCATGTAGTTCACTGTCCTTGTCGGACAGCGAGCCACAAATCTCATCAACAGTGAAGCATAGTTAAGGAGCGGATACTAGACATAATTACTGACATGGACGAGCATCCGCAGCTTAGAAAAAAAAATTATGAACAGATTTCGGGTAAGTCCGCAGTGTACTGCATATGAAAAACCACGGATATTCAAGGGAGGACAAGGTGCCCTTGTTCCAAAAACTGATGTTTGCGCGTGTGAGGGATGCTCATTAAAATTCACAGGACGTGCATGATGGTGACCTACTACGATAAGCACTTCAAATTGCGTGCGACTTAGATTACAGTGATTTCAAGGAAGTAGTGGATGGTTGCATTACTACAAAAATCAAGTAACATCAGTGCCTAAATACAGTCAGTTGCACAAGAAAGTGTACACCGTCATCTATATGAAGTAAAAGACACTCGTATAAATATATATTTACATGAAAATACATTTTATTTCTAATTACACTTTTACCTAATAGTTAATCCAGTCGCCATCATTATCAATTATAGCTTGGCACCTTAGCCCTCTCTCCGGTGAATCATTCACTTTTCCAAACTCTAAATGTCGTTTGACGCACTTCGCAACGAATGTCCTTGACTTTCTAAGAATTTTAGCTGCAGCTCCATATGAAATCTTTGTTTGCTTTGTATGATTTACAAGGAACACTGCCTCGTGACACTTTAGATGTTTTGCGCTCATTTCAAACTGCAACCGACGAAAGAAAACATTCAACTCACACACTGTTTATCTATACACTGTGCAAAAGCGCGTTGATTACAGATTCGATACCACTATCAGAGACGTCGCTGCAGACGTTACTTTTAAAACTACGGCGTATACTTTTTTGTAGAACTGACTGTACATAAAAAAAGTTATAGCGACTGTTGATCTGCTTATTAAAGTTATTTATTGTGCTGCGGGAAGGTGGAGCTGCTCTGTCCCCTACGATTCTTTCTCGTCTGCGTGACCAATAGGAAACATTTACGTCACAAAAAGCAGGAGTGGAAAAATGGACGTTAAAAACTGAAACTAAAGTATGAGCAGTGTGTTTGGTGAACAGCTGGTCAAAATAACTCGCTTTTGCTTGATTTCCGGTCGCAGAAGGGCTTATGTGAAGTTTGGAAGACAGGAGACGAGGTACCTTAGGAATTAAAGCTGTGAGGACGGGTCGTGAGTCGGTCTTGGGTAGCTCAGTCGGTAACACACTTGCCCGCGAAAGGCAAAGTTCCCGAGTTAGAGCCTCAGTCCGGCACATGGGTTTCGTCTGCCACGAAGTTTCATATCAGCGCACACTCCTGTGCAGAGTGAAAATCTCATTCTGGATACTATCGCACTATCTGCAGCAGTTTCTCATTTGGTTGCATACCACCGCATTCCATCAGTTCCCATGACCCCGTTCACCAGTGTGATTCTACGTGCATACTTTGACTGGATACCTAGCTGAACGTCCTGCACTGTCTGCAGCTCCCAAGGAGTTCGTCTTCTTTCTTGATTGTTCGAACTTCTGTGATCAGTGTGGCGCACCTCTTTCATTCGGGATCCATGATGCAAGTTAATGGTTTGTTTTGAACATTTCTGAAATGTCGACGATGTTCATTTTGTAAAGTATCATACATACATCTCGTAGACGTTTGATCTCTGCATCTTCCGCAAACTTGCCCCCCTTCTAACAGCCGTGTACCGCAAATCTCTAGAGGAACGGAAGGTTCCAAATGATTGGAAAAGAGCACAGGTAGTCCCAGTTTTCAAGAAGGGTCGTCGAGCAGATGCGCAAAACTATAGGCCTATATCTCTGACATCGATCTCTTGTAGAATTTTAGAACATGTTTTTTGCCCGCGTATCATGTCATTTCTGGAAACCTAGAATCTACTCTGTAGGAATCAACATGGATTCCGGAAACAGCGATCGTGTGAGACCCAACTTGCTTTATTTGTTCATGAGGCCCAGAAAATATTAGATACAGGCTCCCAGGTAGATGCTATTTTCCTTGACTTCCGGAAGGCGTTCGATACAGTTCCGCACTGTCGCCCGATAAACAAACTAAGAGCCTACGGAATATCAGACCAGCTGTGTGACTGGATTGAAGAGTTTTTAGCAAACAGAACACAGCATATTGTTCTCAATGGAGAGACGTCTACAGACGTTGAAGTAACCTCTGGCGTGCCACACGGAGTGTTATGGGACCATTGATTTTCACAATATATATAAATGACCTAGTAGATAGTGTCGGAAGTTCCATGCGGCGTTTCGCGGATGATGCTGTAGTATACAGAGAAGTTGCAGCATTAGAAAATTGCAGCAAAATGCAGGAAGATCTGCAGCGGATAGGCACTTGGTGCAGGGAGTGGCAACTGACCCTTAACATAGACAAATGTAATGTATTGCGAATACATAGAAAGAAGGATCTTTTATTGAATGATTATATCATAGCGGAACAAACACTGGTAGCAGTTACTTCTGTAAAATATCTGGGAGTATGCGTACGGAACGATTTGAAGTGGAGTGATCATATAAAATTAACTGATGGTAAGTCGGGTGCCAGGTTGAGATTCATTGGGAGAGCCCTTAGAAAATGTAGTCCATCAACAAAGGAGGTGGCTTACAAAACACTCGTTCGACCTGTACTTGAGTATTGCTCATGGCTCATCAGTGTGGGATCCATACCAGGTCGGACTGACAGAGGAGATAGAGAAGATCCAAAGAAGAGCAGCGCGTTTCGTCACAGGGTTATTTGGTAAGCGTGATAGCGTTACGGAGATGCTTAGCAAACTCAAGTAGCAGACTCTGCAAGAGAGGCACTCTGCATCGCAGTGTAGCTTGCTGTCCAAGTTTCGAGAGGGTGCGTTTCTGGATGAGGTATCGAATATATTGCTTCCCCCTACTTATAACTCCCGAGGAGATCACGAATGTAAAATTAGAGAGATTCGAGCGCGCACGGAGGCTTTCCGGCAGTCGGTCTTCCCGCGAACCATACACGACTGGAACAAGAAAGGGAGGTAATGACAGTGGCACGTAAAATGCCCTCCGCCACAGACCGTTTGGTGGCTTGCGGAGTATAAATGTTGATGTAGAACACTGCTTTTCTGTCGCGTCCTGGCGCACATGGTGAGTCATTAGCAGCTAATATTTTTCCTGTCATATTTGTTAACCCAACACTTTCAAAAGAGCTTAACTATGAACGTGTGACTTCGCACTCAAGGGGTTCCTTGGGAGAATGTTGGGTCGTCCACCTAATCCCGGTCTGTATTTTATGTGAACTGATTATGAGTCCTGTCATCCGTTATTTACTACTGTTAGGGCGTAAAGTCAAGCGCCGGCACACCAGGCGGGAACGATAGAGCGGAGAGGGCTCTGGAGAAGACGTCAGCCATTGTCACGCTGACCGACCCCACTTCAGGACGACAACGCGACAACAGCGGCCTCTATGCGAAGAGAACATAAGCGCCACGCCCGACAGGCCGCGGACAAGTTCTACTAGAAGCTTCAAGACCAGCGTCCTGAATAGAAGTGTCAGTTACTTTTTTTGTAATAAAATCCATTAATATGATTTGCTTGTTGTCTAGCGATCCGATAAAGCAGGTTTCCTAGACACCCCATATTCGACGACTAGACATGATTCAACAACTACTTCCTTTTTCAACTTGGGATACAAACAATATTGTTTATTTTTTCCCTATTTTGCCTCTCACGATGTATATTTGAGGATGCAGCTATAAGCTGCGAAACCGGTCTTTCAATAAATAATCATTTAACACTTGCGGTTCTTCACTTACCAAGATGCTTTCTAAACGGAGTGCACTCTTGTTGCTTGAAAATACAGTTCAATGATATTGACATTTCATCCAGGAGCACGGTGGAGAAGCAAACGACGCCTACGCCTGAAGAGCGGGCATCCCGACGGCGGACGTCTCCCGCGGCTCAGACGCGGAGGCTGCCCCAGCGTGCGCGCGTCGGCCATATTGATTTTAGAGCGGGGCGCCGACTATTATTAGCACGTTCCGGCCGGGGACAGGAGAGAGAGAGAGAGAGAGAGAGAGAGCGAGAGAGAAAGAGGCAGGCCGGCCGCACATCAGTCGCGGCCGCAACAAGTGGCCCATACACACACACACACACACACACACACACACACACAGAGCGCTCCCTGCACCTGCCAACAGTATCGAGAGTTCTCTTGCGGGCATAGCCATAAAACTGCGCATGCTAACACGCCATCTGGACCTAAAGAACGTTGCCTAACCTGTTACCTCACCTGCTTCGTTAAGGGTAGAAACACATGCTATCAGGTCAGGTTATAACGGCCACCTGTTAGTAAAAGTATCTGAACTAACTACAATCTGCAGGAGAGCTAGACGAGGCACATCCTCAGATCTTGATGTACTCCGGTGTGGCGTAATGTTATGATAACTACTTTTAGATTTTTAGACGGCCTCTGGAACTCAGTACAGCAGTTGTTCTGCGTGGCATGGATTTGACAAGTGACTGGTGGGTTTCTGGATTAAATCGCACCAGATGTCTATGCACGGAAATCACAATTCCCGCAATTTAAGTGCCGGTGGGTTGTGGGCGCGGACCTGACACTTTTCCAGTTGTATTCTGCCGGGTTCATATCAGACGAGACATCAAAGTAGCTTCACTAACATGCTCTTCAAACCACAGTAGCACGATTACGACCACAGTTTTCATGCTGGTAGGTCCGCAGTAATGTTCTTATAATCTACAGCTGTCGTGGTTCCTTCGTTCACTGCCACAGGCCCCAAAAAACTTAGGCGAATGTTTGTCTTTCTGTAGTACACTACTGGCCATTAAAATTGCTACACCAAGAAGAAATGCAGATGATAAACGGGTATTCATTGGACATATATATTATGCTCGAACTGACATGTGATCACATTTTCACGCAATTTGGGTGCATAGATCCTGAGAAATCAGTACCCAGAACAACCACCTCTGGCCGTAATAGCGGCCTTGATACGCCTGGGCATTGAGTCAAACATAGCTTGGATGGCGTGTACAGGTACAGCTGCCCATGCACCTTCAGCACAATACCACAGTGTATTGTGACGAGCCAGTTGCTCGGCCACCATTGACCAGACGTTTACAATCGGTGAGAGAACTGGAGAATGTGCTGGCCAGGGCAGCAATCGAACATTTTCTGTATCCAGAAAGACCCGTACAGGACCTGCAACATGCGGTCGTGCATTATCCTGCTGAAATGCAGAGTTTCGTAGGGATCGAATGAAGGGTAGAGCCACGGGTCGTAACACATATGAAATGTAACGTATACTGTTCAAAGTGCCGTCAATGCGAACAAGAGTTGACCGAGACGTGTAACCAATGGCACTCCATACCATCACGCCGGGTGATACGCCAGTATGGCGATGACGAATACACGCTTCCAAAAAAAAAATGGTTCAAATGGCTCTGAACACTATGGGACTTAACATCGGAGTCATCAGTCCCCTAGACTTAGAACTACTTAAACCTAACTAACCTAAGGAGATCACACACATCCATGCCCGAGGCATGATTCGAACCTGCGACCGTAGCAGCAACGCGGTTGCGGACTTAAGCGCCTAGAACCGCTCGGCCAAGACGGCCGGCACACGCTTCCAATGTGCATTCACCGCGATGTCGCCAAACACGGATGCAACCATCATGATGCTGTAAACAGAACCTGGATTCATCCGAAAAAATGACGTTTTGCCATTCGTGCACCCAGGTTCGTCGTTGAGTACACCATCGCAGGCGCTCCTGTCTGTGATGCAGCGTCAAGGGTAACCGCAGCCATGGCCTCCGATCTGATAGTCCATGCTGCTGCAAACGTCGTCGAACTGTTCGTGCAGATGGTTGTTGTCTTGCAAACGTCCCCATCTGTTGACTCAGGGATCGAGACGAGGCTGCACAATTCGTTACAGGCATGCGGATAAGATGACTGTCATCTCGAGTGCTACTGATACGAAGCCGTTAGGATCCAGCACGGCGTTCCGTATCACCCTCCTGAACCAACCGATTTCATATGCTGCTAATAGACATTGGATCTCGACCAAAGCGAGCAGCAATGTCGCGATATGATAAACCGCAATCGCGATAGGCTACAATTCGACCTTTATCAAAGTCGGAAACGTGATGGTACGCATTTCTCCTCCTTACACGAGGCATCACAACAACGTTTCACCAGTCAACGCCGGTCAACTGCTGTTTGTGTATGAGAAATCGGTTGGAAACTTTCCTCGTGTCAGCACGTTGTAGGTGTCGCCACCGGTGCCAACCTCATGCGAATGCTCTGAGATGCTAATCATCTGCATATCACAGCATCTTCCTCCTGTCGGTTAAATTTCGTGTCTGTAGCGCGTCATCTTCGTGGTGCAGGAATTTTAATGGCCAGTAGTGTATTTCCCCCCAACATCTTGCGTCCGTGGCACGGTGCATGTTTCGAGCAGCCGTTCGCCTGGATGACGGATAATCCTGAGATGACTATCGACCTGGTGTGAAAAGAAGCGTGACTTATCCGACCAGGTGACATGTTTCCATTGAGTCGCGGTCTAATCTTAACGATCCTGTGCCCGCTACAGTCCTAACTGACGATGTCGTTGGCTCGACATGGGAATCCAAAATTTTCGGGACTGGTGCTGTCATCTGGAAAATAGGAGTAGATCTTTGCACTGCTAGGTGACGAGAGCTGCATATCTGGTGAGTCAGTGTGCGGAGTGGCATTCAGCTGGGAGGACGTGTTGCGTGTCCACAGTGATTTCCGTAATGCTCTGTGTTTGGTGTGTGGCGATTTTACGATGGATCCGCGAACAGAACAGCGCGTGTATATCAAATTCCGTGCGAATCTCGGGAAAAGTGCTACGGAGACCCTTGGAATGATTCAACAAGTGTTTGGGAGACAGAGCATGAGCCGTAAGCATGTGTTTGAGTGGAGGTGCCCGGGTTCTCCAATACTAAAAAAAGTGAGACAGGTGAAGAGCAAAGTGAAGAGCATGATCATTGTTTTCTTTGATATCAAGGGAACTGTGCACAAAGAATTCGTCCCACCCAAGCAAACAGTGAATTCTGCGTACTGCTATGACGTTTTGCGACGGTTCCGTGAAAACGTGCGACGACGACGGCCCGAACTTTGGCGTCAAGGGACGACAACGTGCCCTGTCACACGTCCGTGCTCCAGGACCTTTTTGGCAAAAAACAACATGGCGGTTGTACCCCAACCACCGTAATCGCCAGATTTGGCACCTTGCGACTTCGCGCTATTCCCAAAACTGAAACTCAAGTTGAAAGGCCGTCGGTTCGACACTCTAGAGAGGATTCAAGATGCATCGCTGGCGGAGATAAAGACCCACAAAGAACAGGACTTCCAGAAAACGTCTGACCAGTGGCAACGGCCAGGAGAGCTGTCTGCTTACCACATGCCTCATGCCCCTCCATATCCGCACCCAGTGACGCCTACCGCCTGAGGATGGCATGGTAGTCAATCGGTATCGCTGGGCCTTACAACCCTTGTTTGGTCGGAGTATATGTACACACTTCAGTTAGCTCAGACTTCACTCGGTCCCTTCAGATCCAAAAAACACATACCACACACACACGCGCGCGCGCACACACACAGACACACACGAGAGAGAGAGAGAGAGAGAGAAAGAAAGAAATTAGAATGAAATAACTACAAATTGCAAGATCATACAACCAAACAATACAAGTTTGCATACCTCGGCACAGTAATACAGAATTTTAAAAAATGCTGCAGTGGTTCAAATGGTTCAAATGGCTCTGAGCACTATGGGACTCAACTGCTGTGGTCATAAGTCCCCTAGAACTTAGAACTACTTAAACCTAACTAACCTAAGGACATCACACACATCCATGCCCGAGGCAGGATTCGAACCTGCGACCGTAGCAGTCGCACGGTTCCGGACTGCGCGCCTAGAACCGCGAGACCACCGCGGCCGGCTGCAGTGGTTCAAAAGAAAACAAACAATGCATAACATTTGTCGGCTTTGACACATGGACCATTAAACGAAATCACGCAGTAGAAGGAATTAGACTAAATAAATACATGTATGAGTCTGTCACAAAACAATCAACTTTAAAATATAATTTCTGTTTTCAGTTTACAAGTGGGCTAAAATTAACTGAGGCATACCCTATTAAGATGGAATGCAGGTCTCCGATTTGTTGTGTGCAGCTGCATACACAACGATAAGGAGAGATGGGCTACAGGGTGGTGCAGCAGCTGTTATCGTAGGAAAACTGGACAGGAGCAGAAGTGATCAGCGAGCACGTTAACACAGAAAACAGAAGGTTTACTTAACTTGTATTTATCCATACATACACTCACTACAAATGATGCAGCAAGAAATAGAGACCACCTATCACAATGCCAACAACGATGTGGATCCCTGCACAACAACACAAACTATGACAAAGCAATGAGGCACCAAGTGCGAGTGGGGTGTCTCGCTTCCGCCAGCACTCCTGTACAGTGGCAGCAGAGGGCGCTCGTGGTACAGAGCTGGAGGTGTGACTCAGCGGATGTGCACCAATCGATCTGACCAATTCCGTACGATCGCTATCGGCGATGGACCGAAACTTGGAAGTCAACTGGCAGCTGTGATACGTTGGTATAGTGATATCGATATGCGATACCACAACAGTAACTATAATTATCATTGCCCAAAGTGAAGTGGCATTACATAAAAATGCACACTGAATTTTGCACAACTTTAAGGGCTTTTGCGAATACCAGCGGCCCTTTAGTTACATGTAATAAAAGTTGCTCATTGCTTTTTTGGTATGCCTGTGCTTCGCTGTAAGTAAATACCGACAGCATAAAATTCACAATCGAGTCAACAGAAACGAGAAACGTGTTGACTCCAAACACACAAACCCGTGACGAAGAAGGCAGAGGAAAGCAATAATTCTTCAGCTGTCATATGCACACCGTTTCCTTTGTAGGCCAATCCTTGGCTGCAAGTAAATAGTGACACCACGGCATCCTCAACGAAGTCGGCCAATACGAGAGAAGCACCGAAACTGAAGACGCAAACAGACGACTATAAAGACAGAGGGAAGTAATAGTTATACTGTCGTGTGCACATCGTTTCCACAGCCACCAGTAAGACTAAGAATCTGGCCTCCGTCCTCATTGAGTGATCAGTTACTAAACTGACCAGCAGACAAGTGTTGAGACAGTGAAGTACCTGCTACTAGTTCTGGATACGTAGGTCCATGAGAAAATGGTTCCTTTCATATTCTTTGATTAAGTTTCCTGTTCATGTGTATCACAAAGTCTCAGACAAAAGGATCCATATCAAAGGCTGTAAAAACGAGGGAATGCAGTACCATCACTTTCAATTAAAATTCTTGTAAATACTGATTTTTTTTTACATTAAATAAAATCAAGTTCCCAGATCTTTTGAAATCAAGTCCATTGGCTTTACGAGTTGGAATGAAAATTAAATTCAGTCCAAAATGGTCACTGATGGTTAATGTACACTTGGTGACGAATAACTTTGTACATAGTTAATCTTCATACAAAAGAGATTATTTTGAAAAATGTTAATCGATCTTCGAATTAAGATGCAGGTCCGGCTTTGTAATTATAAAATAGCTAACGGTAGAGTACTTATTGCGCTCGATCATCGCGTCACCAAACAAGTAACTTCCAATTTAATTTAATCGGCCAGATTTTGCTTGCAGTATCTAATTATACCAGTTGGTCATTTTTTACCAAATAAAACTAAGTTTGAAACATAATTGTCAATTATTATTGGTAAAAATGGTACAATGATGGCACATCCGTATCATGTTTCTGCCAGAAATAGGAGAAGGAAACAATATAATGTCGCTTTTTTCACAGATAAAATAATTATAGGTTCATAGAAAAAAACATTAACATCACATTGGGGCATTTTAAGATGTTAATTTTGCGAAGACTTTGGTTTTTTATAAGCACAATTAAAAGAAATAGTTTTCATTGTTAATTCAGTAAACATTTTAACTGAAATGACATTAGGAATTATTGCTTAGGAGTCTATAAGAAGCCTACCACTTGACATTATTATTGTCATACCCCTTGAGGAATATTCAATCAGGTACAAGAGTTCAAAATCATGGTTTTATCAAAAGATATGTTATACTGACCTCGGACTTATTAAAGCAATCCTTGACGAAACGGCGATGTTGTTCTTTTGGTCGTTTGTTCTTCAGTAGTCCGATTTTGTAAGGATCTCTGACTGAAAAGCAGTATTAGAGCAACTTCATGTTCAACAAGAGAAACTCAAGCTATGAAAAAGCTTATGTGACTCAGTTTACATTTTATTTATGATGCAATAGTATTAACTACGATGTAGCGAAACCCTTTCCAGTAAATTGAAGATGGAATCTCGCATGCTAAAGTTCACTTACTTTGAGTCATTGTAGTATGTCTTGCTTGAACCACCGTCATAAGGGGCCTAAAATAAAAATCCCCACAAAAAACCAATTTACAAGTATGAAAATCGTAACTGTGATCCTGGATTTCGCGTCTAACTGCTTTTAATAATGTTTTGTCACTCCAGGTGCCGATAACTACCCAAGTGTCTACTACACGACATAATGATGAATAAATAATTGTCCCAGTTTCACGCTGCAGTTAACTGAATACAATAACCATACAGGCACCGAAATAACCGATTATCGCTGAACTAAAAATCTCTTTATATCCTGTAAATAATGATAATAACACAGTCACTGTGCCTCCTTATATTAATTTTCTAGCAAAAATAATGGCATAACTGCTATACCTCTGGCACAAATACCTGTCGGTCAGACCACAACAAGTGCGAAGCAATGAGTGACAAAAGTATTTCGTTAGTGTCTTGTTTCTTCACGACAACAACCTCTTGGTTTATTGAACAAATGCCTCCACCGAACAAACATCAATTCCCTAGGTACTCTGTTCCTCATAACGCGAAATTGAGTGGTGTCTCGGAAGTTCTTTACCGGTTACATGGAACAGGTTTTTTCCAGAAACCATTAATAAAATTATTTTTCCCACCTGCCACCCTTCTTTCATCGCCCAGAAACAATTTGAAATTTATATTTTCCTTATTTTATGTTCTAAAATAAAGTTTTGGCGAGGAACAAGAAAAACACATTTAACTATATCGGTAGAGTGTTAAGAAGATTGTCTTCATTTTTTAAGTACGAATGCCATTATATGACATTTCCTAGCCCGATTATAAGTGTGCACCGCAGCATCTACAGCTACATGAATACTCTGCAATTCACACTTAAGCGCATGGCAAAGGGTTCATCGAACTACCTTCAGGCTATTTCTCTACCGTTCCGCTTTCTAACAGCGCGCGGGAAAAATGAACATTCAAATATTTCCGTACGAGTTCTGATTTCTCTTATTTTATTACGAGTATCATTTCTACACATATTGGGTGGCGCCAGTAAAATATTTTCGCGTTCAGAGAAGACAGTTGGCGATTTAAATTTCATGAAACGAACTCGCCGCAATGAGAAACGCCTTTATGTTAATGACTGTCACCACAGCACAAAATGAGCTGCCCTCCTTTTAACTTTTTCGATGTCCTCCGTCAATCCTATCTGGTAAGGATCCCAAACCGCGCAGCAGTACTCTAGCAGAAGACTGACAAGCATAGTTTAGGCAGTGTCTTCAGTAGACCTGTTGCACTTCTCAAGTGTTGTGCCAATAAAACGCAGTCTTTGGTTTGCCACTCCCACAACACGTTCCGTGTGATCGTTCCAGTTGTAATTCCTAGGACTCACCTGCGCTGATAGCCTTTAAATTTGTGTAATTTATCGTGTAACCGAAATTTAGCGGATTCCTTTTAACACTAATGTGGATGCTCACACTTTTCGTTATTTCGATTCAACTGCCACTTGGTGGTAAATGACAGCATCATATGCAAACAGTCTAAGAGAGCAACTCATATTGTCTTCTAAATCGTTTATATAGATTAGGAACAGCAAAGGGCGTAATAACACTTCCTTGGAGAACACCAGATATCACTTCTGTTTTACTGGACAACCTTCCGTCGATTACTACGTCCTGTCACCTTTCGGATTGCAAAACACGAATCCAGTCGCACAACTGAAACTAATCGAGAAACATGGAATCAATTTGAGATCGCCTGTCGCCCTGTCAATAGCACAAATTACCTCGGGCGAATAAAGAGCTAGTTGTGTTTCACAAGAATGATATTTTCTGAATCCATGCTGACCATGAGTCAGTAGACCGTTTCCTTAGAGAAAATTTATAATGTTCGAACGCAGTTAATGTTTCTAAATTCTACTACTCGAACTCTGAATCTCATAGTTTGCAAGAATTTGATCTGAAGGTTTGATGGCAAATGACAGGTCCGGCACCTGTTCTTGTCTGCCAATAAGTTCCACAAGAGCGAACACTCCGCTGCAGCGTGAACAAACGTGAACATTGTTCACACTGTTTTTCGTTGCTGCTGATGAGCTGCTCGGTCGAAACATCTAGTCACTGAAAATTTGTTATTCAAGCAGCTTATACCAGAGATTATTGCGATCTGTAAATATGTACAACCTATGGATCACTGCCTCCTTAAAATGTAAGAAAAACGATTAGGATTGGTCGTCCATGGATTTTCTTGACATGTTCTGTGTGGATTATACTTCAGGATTCATTCGACGGTTATCAGTCTGGTGTCTACCTTCCCCACGGAAAAATTTATCTTATCATTGCAAATAAATGATTCTAGGCAGATGCTCCTAAATAAATTACTGCTGTCAATTATTCTAGTGACTGAATGCCAGTCCTGTAGTCAAACTTCGGTCGTCGTTTTCGTCTATCTACTAAAATTAAATTATCTGTTTGTACACTATCCGATCAAAAGTATCTGGGCACATGTTCGAGGACGTTAATATGATGTGTGTCCAACCTCCGCCTTTATGATTGCTGGAACTTGGCTGGTCACTTTCACTCACGTGTCTCAGTGTCTGTGGAGGAATAGCAGCCAATTCATCCTCAAGAGCCGAAACCAGAGAAAGTGATTTTATTTATTTGTTTATTTATCTATTGTTGAACGTCTGACTCCACCATCTTGTGACTCTAAGACGGTAGTTATATTCTGTACATTGAAGTTTGACATATGACTATATCTACAACTATACTAAAAGAAAACTAGAAATAAAGTGACAAACCTGAAGTTAGAGTAAAAGAAAAACCCACTACCATATGCCCCTCTGTCTCTAAATCTTTAGATTGGTAATCAAAAAATCAAAATTCTTGGAATTCCTCAAGCTTGCTCGCTATGCAGTTTACTACATCTAACGGGATCCCTATATTAAGTTAATGTCAAATGATCCTGCGTGGCTCGGCGGCACTCCAGCGTTTGCGTTACTATTTTTTAATGCGATTTATGCAGTTGTGCTCTCTGAATGAACACATTCATCATTAATTAACCGAGCCATCAGTATCCCATTCCGACTCATCATCATCTCCTTCCCAACTTACAAAGTTCGAATGAGCATTTCTCCTCACTATTCAATTGTTGATCTTCTTCTCGAGGTTGTTCTGCTGCAGACGTTCTTCTTGTACGCCTACGTTCCATACCTTGTTGATGTTGACTCATTTGGTGACCAGGTACTCATCTGTATCCTTATGTTCGGCGTTGCAAAACTCACACTGCAGTGCCGTTGGACGATGGAGTCTGGAAAAGTGTCGGCGTTCTGACTCATCCCAAATGTGTTCCATTAGGTTCGTGCAGGGACTCTGGGCCGGCCAGTCCATTTCAGGAAAGTTACTACCACAAACCATTGCCTCATAGATGTTGCTTTATGACAGGGTACAATGTCATCCTGAAACAATCATTGTCTCCAAAGTGTTACTCTGCTGTACGTAGCACAAAATTCTATGAAATCCTCCCGCTTCCATACTGTAACACCACCTCCTCTGAACTTCACTGTTTGCACTATACAAAATGGCAGATAACGTTCCCCGGGCATTCGCCAAACACAAACCCTTCCATCGGATTGCCACAGGGTACAGCACAATTCGTCGCTACAAAACATTCATTTCCAGTCATCAACTAGCTGCCCAATGGTTCGCTCTTTACACCACCTTAAGCGTCGCTTAGTATTGACTACAGAAATGTGTCTTACGAGGAGCTGATCGACCATTTTACCCAATTCCTTTTTAATTCCCTGCGCACGCTCACTGTGGTCGGTGGGCTGCTAGTAGTACTCTGGAACTCAAGAGTGATTCTTTCGGCTGATTTCGTACGACTTTTTACAACGACCTTCCACAGTGCTCAACGGCCCCTGTTCATCAGTACATGAGATAAGTCTGGTCTTGATTTAGTTGTGGTTGTTCCTTCGCTTTTCCACTTCACTATCACATCAGCAACAGTCGGCTTAGGCAGCTTTATAAGGCTTAAGATATCGCTGATGGATTTGTTACTCAGAATGAATCCAGCGACTAGTCCACATGTGAAGTCAAGGACCTCTGCTGTCGATACATTCTGTTGATACTGCTTCTGTATTGACAACACAATACGATCTACCTCCTTTCATACTCGCAGGTCCACCTCCCATGACATCTAGTGGTCAATTCCACGTTACTTGGGGATATCCGGATACTTTTTGGTCAGATAGTGTATGCCACCCTTTTTATAAGACTTCCTACGTAAGATCAGCAACTTGTTATTCGAAAAGGCTGAGTAGTTCGCAGCTGACCCGTATCCTAACAAGCATTTGTTACTGGACGTGTGTTTGTAGGATGTTGTCTATTTCTGACCCGTATAGCCCACTGTAAGAGTATGGTCCACTTTTTTTATATATTCCCTTTAGATTAGTGCTCAGCACGCGTAAAGACTGGTTTTGTGGCAGGCGCGAGATATGTTGTTTAGCAGTTGGCACCACTGTGCCTCAACCTAAACACGTGCGGCCGCAGTGTTGGGAGTTAGGCTCGGTCCGCTACTGGGAGCTGGTTGGCTGCCTGGCCTCGCCTGACGGCAATTACGGCCGCGCGACACGGCAACGCACTCAGCACGTGTGAAAGCTGCCACCGTCGCAGCACCCAACTCCCAGTGCCAGCGTCTCTGCACCCCAGTTTCACTCGACTGAGCCGGGCAAACTTAGGGTGTCGCTAATGTGACCTACTTCCATGCGGCGGGGTAGCAGCCTGCACAGGCTAATTAAATACTGTACTACGGACTCGCGGATGGATCACATCTCCATTAGGGAACATGTTAAAGATTTGTGGCAAGAGGGGCGTGATTCTGTCTGCCACTGGACGGCGTAAGTATTGCTTCTTTCCAAATGTCAGGAAGGGACTTCCAACGCTTCACGTTCAACTAATCGCTGGTCTTGTGCACCATCTGACAGGACATGGTCCCTATCTGGATTATCTAATTACAATCCAGAAAAAAGGATACCCCAGCTGTGACTCGGAAGTCATAGGTACATTCTTTTGTGGCAGAACCTAGACATCAACTACAGAGCACCCCTTATCTACGATACATTGCGTAAAGAGACGAAATTTGCTTTCTTGAATGAAATAGCTTCGTCATTGTCACAGACTGTCAGAAGACAGCATGTGGACCATCTAGTGCGTGCCCAGAGATTAGGATGTGATTTTCATGGAAGAACGGAACGCCTCAGTACCAGGATAGGTATGGACGAAAAGAAATCTAGTAGACATCTTTCCAAAGCAAAGTAATCTTCGGACCTGAAGCCGAGTTTGAAAGAGAAATTTGATCTGCTGTACCTCATCTACATGTGGTGAAATGGTAAGTACTCCTGTACACCGCCGACGAACTTTCGATTCCACGACGCTAATAAAGATAATCTGAAAAGAAAATTGTAGAGTACCCTAGCAGTACCTAGAGGTAACTTAAAGGCTGCAGCAATATCTGTCGCCCTCTCCACATATCCTTTTTACAAAGACAACTTTCTTTACAATAACAATAAACAAAATAGCCTCAAGCTGCAAGGATGGTTTTATAACTTTTTATCCCATGATCGATTTCGACACTTCACGTCTCATCTTCAGTGTATACCTCAGTACACGTCTAATCGATGATAATTACTGATTTCCCTTATCACAGCAGGCTGTCAATCGAATTGCAGGCGTGCACGCTCTGCCCGCACAATACCACTCAAAGCGGCACCTCACTCGTGGGTAAAAAACTTTGTAAAAAAGTCTACAAAGTCTGTTACCCACGAATGAGGTGCCGCTTTGAGTGGTATTGTGCTGGCAGAGCGTGCACGTCTGCAATTCGACTGACACCCTGCTGTGATCTGGGAAATGAATACTTAACATCGATTAGATGTGTACTGAGGTATACACTGGAGATCAGACGTGAGGTCTCGAAATCGATCACATAATCACGTAATAAAAACTATAAAACCGTCCTTGCAGCTTTAGATTACTTTATTTATTGATATTATAATAAACGGGTGCTTTCTTCGAAGTCCACAACGGTGAATGGTCAGGAAAATTACGCTAATTTCTTTCCTTCTCTTTTCTATTCTTCTTTCCATTTCCTCTCTCTAACGTCTCAATGTTTTCAGATCCTCCTCCATATAACTATTAACGTTTTGTGATGGTAGATGGAGGGTAGTTTTAATGGGCAGTACTAATGTACCAATTAGTTAGTTTAGAACTAGTTCGCAGAAGAAACAAGTGCCTAGGAATGTACAACGCCGAAATAGTTCTCCGCCTGCAGGCAATGAGATCGTTAGTACATGTTAGGTACTCTAAGAAATAACCACAAAACTGTATCCGTTTTTTCTTAGACTTGTTCCGAAATGTATTAAAAAACGATCAGTTTAGTTAGCTATGAAATGGACTGTCGTTAAACGTAAAGAATTATTTTTAAAAAATTCGCTCAACACTACACGTTTCTTCTTCTCCACACAAATCGCATAACTACATTGTCCAAATGTGCTATTTCGATCTACTTCATGAACTACACTTGAATAAGTTTCCGGTGTACCCTTCCATCATTATCCCTCTTGATTACACTACTGGCCATTAAAATTGCTACACCACGAAGATGACGTGCTACAGACGCGAAATTTAACCGACAGGAAGAAGATGCTGTGATATGCAAATGATTAGCTTTTCAGAGCATTCACAGAAGGTTGGCCCTGGTGGCGACACCTACAACGTGCTGACATGAGGAAAGTTTCCAATGATTTCTCATACACAAACACCAGTTGACCGGCGTTGTCTGGTGATACGTTGTTGTGATGCCTCGTGTAAGGAGCACATTCTCCAGATCTCTCACCAACTGAAAACGTCTGGTCAATGGTGGCCGAGTAACTGGCTCGTCACAATACGCCAGTCACTACTCTTGATGAACTGTGGTATCGTGTTGAAGCTGCATGGGCAGCTGTACTTGTACACGCCATCCAAGCTCTGTTTGACTCGATGCCCAGGCGTATCAAGGCCGTTATTACGGCCAGAGGTGGTTGTTCTGGTTACTGATTCCTCAGGATCTATGCACCCAAACTGCGTGAAAATGTAATCACATGTCAGTTCTAGTATAATATATTTGTGCAATGAATACCCGTTTATCATCTGCATTTCTTCTTGGTGTAGCAATTTTAATGGCCAGTAGTGTAGTACCAACTGTCATGCGTATCACTTTTATGTCCATTGCATTTCTTTATGAACATTATGTCCTACCATCATCACAGATAATTTTCAAAATTATTAATATTTTACAATGACTAAGTATGCCTGTTAGCTTTCGGTCTATTATTATTATTGTTATTATTATTATTATTATTGGTACATCAATTAATACCTGGAAAACCTCGTCTATTTTTGCTATGGAAACGGCATAATTGGAACTTTAACTCCTTTCACGAATGGAAGTTGGGTTGAATAGCGCAGAACAAAAGCTGTGTTTTGTCCGTAGTGATTAACAGAAACATATTACTGTTGAGAACATCATGCGGTACACGATCCATTTTGCGAACCATTAATTATTCTTCGCCATTCTGTGTCCAACAGCACTTAACAGATGTTCTGAAAATCTTTATACCGTCACTTTATCAACGAATGCGCTGCTGCTTGGTTCAGTTTAAAAACCTTAATGTTGATCCATAACTCTGTGTAACAACCTTTAAGATGATTGATACGTATTAGGGACAACGACATACTTCGATGAATGAAGTGTGTACATGCACTTTACCACAAATAGGGAGTAGTTGCGAGCAAAGTAACGAAGAAGACGTCCTACTGCATGTACCAAGAAACTCAGTGAGGTAGCGGGAAAACTGTACGTCTTGCAAAACATGGTCGTTGACATGTTGCACGATGGAGGTTCCACCCCTATCATTGTGCGTTAACGGAATACCAGCACACTCAACTACGCAGTTTTGTAACTTGTTCCAACAACAACAGGAAGCCAACGATGACTTCATAAAAATTGTGATGTGGTCTAATGCTGCTTTCATCTGCGACCGCGACTTCAGCTAGGCTTAAGTTTCAACGTACAGGCAGACAGTCTCTTGGGTCCTAACATGTTGACGTACCGGCTTCCTGACGAAAATATTGTGCATTTCTCGCAGTTTGCCTAAACCACTAGAAGTTATTCCATTTTATGTTCGGCAAAGCTCATGGTTCCAAAATGATGGCGCGTCTTCACAATTTGGAAGAAAAGTGCGACGGTATTTAAGCAGAGCCTTTCGCTGCCGATGAATTGACCGAGGAGGCTCAGTTTCACGGACTCCTTATTCGTCTCATCTAAATCCCCTGCGTTTCTTTCTATGGATCACTTCAAGGACCAGATTTTACTAGTCCGCTGATGAATGTGGAAAAACCGGTAGCGCTATCCTGCGAAGAGTTCGGAGAAACTTGATGTAGAGATTCGCCAGCTGCTCGGATGCGCTTGGAGGTCGCATTAAGCAGCTGTTCTGAAGACTAGGTATGTTTCGTGAAAGGCATTATGTCACTGACAGTCTATTTAAAATATTACATCCTGTCGCTCTTACTGGTGTAGTGTGCATGACATCCCCAAATTGATGATTTTTGTAATTATTTCTGTTCTGAAATAGACTGTAACATTTCTGGCTTTACAGCCGTCATATTCAGTTACAAGCAGCTCTTCTTAGAGCAGTTGAAAGGGCAGCAGTGAGAAGATGACGTGGTCTCGTGTGAGGTGCCGGTGACAGACGGTTTATTCGGTGCGGGTATCGTGAGTCAGACCGCCTGCATTGTTGTACTTCTCCGCGATTGGCTGCTGTGTTCGGAAGTAGCGCACCAAAATGATAAACTTATGTTATTAATATTAGATAAACAAAACAGTGTATTTGCTTGCCTTTCATATAAAAGCATCTGTCAGTAGCAGGCTATCATTCTGTTATTTCAGAAGTGTTAATTACCAGAACATTAATAATCAACTGCTGAACGAAAAGGCAAGCGAATCACTTCGCAGATCTTCGGATCGCGTCTAACTTGGATGGCGGACGAAGTGGTTCGGCAGTAAGATCAGAGCTGGTTCGGCAATCTCGGAGGACACATATGTTGTCTGCCGCGGACGTATCGGTTAAGAACTTAACAAGCAACCTCTGATTTTTTGGGTATGTAACTGAGAACTAGTGTGGTAGTAATTACGTAGACACGCAAGTCATTGTTTTGTTTATTTTTCTGAAAGTGTGGCTCTGGCTCTGAGCACTATGGGACTTAACAGCTATGGTCATCAGTCCCCTAGATCTTAGAACTACTTAAACCTAACTAACCTAAGGACATCACACAACACCCAGTTATCACGAGGCAGAGAAAATCCCTGACCCCGCCGGGAATCGAACCCGGGAACCCGGGCGCGGGAAGCGAGAACGCTATCGCACGACCACGAGCTGCGGACTCTGAAAGTGTAAAGAAGGGAAATTATTTGTGAATTATGGCCTATATTTGTGCAGTTTCTCTTATTCTGTTTATAAAAAGCGAATAGCATCCCGTATAAACAAACTAATCAAAAATTTAATTATTTTGCATGTAGGCTGTTTATGTTTTTAAGTTGGTAACGCCACGTAGCGCTCTGTATCAAAATCACTGACTGTGCTGTGTGCAGTCTGTGGCTGGTTGGACTCATTGTTGGAATATTCGCTATTGTAGTGTTGGGCAGTTGGATGTTACTAGCGCGTAGCGTTGTGCAGTTGGAGGTGAGCCGCCAGCAGTGGTGGATGTGGAGAGAGAGATGCCGGAGTTTTGAGAAGTTGCTATAGGCGAACGATCTGGACGTGTGTCCACCAGAAAAAGGAAATTTGTAAAGATGGATGTCATGAATTGATAGATATATATACATGATGACTTTAGAACACTATTAAGGTAAATGCATTGTTTGTCCTCTATCAAACGGTTCAAATGGCTCTGAGCACTATAAGAATTAACATCTGAGGTCATCAGTCCCCTAGAATGTAGAACTACTTAAACTTAATTAACCTAAGGACATCACACACATCATGCCCGAGGCAGGATTCGAACCTGCGACCGTAGCAGTCGCGCGGTTCCGGACTGAAGCGCCTAGAACCGCTCGGCCACCGTGACCGGCTATGTTCTCTATCAAAATCTTTCATTTGCTAACTATGTCTATCAGTAGTTAGTGCCTTCAGTAGTTAAAATCTTTTATTTAGCTGGCAGTATTGGCGCTCGCTGTATTGCAGTAGATCGAGTAAGGAAAATTTTTGTGAGGTAAGTGATTCATGAGAGGTATAGGTTATTGTTAGTCAGTGCCATTCTTTTGTAGGGATTTTTTTGTGTCAGATTGCGTTGCGCTAAAAATATTGTGTGTCAGTTTAGTGATGGTCAGAATAAGTAAAGAGAGAACCGTCTGAATACGTTCAGTTTTACTTGTAATGGTACTTGAATTACGTAACCATTACGGCACCTCACCTCAACCTCTCGATACCAGCAATATTCTACTGTGTTTCTATGGGTCTTAACATCTGTGGTCATCAGTCCCCTAGAACTTAGAACTACTTAAACCTAACTAACCTAAGGACAGCACACACATCCATGCCCGAGGCAGGATTCGAACCTGCGACCGTAGCAGTCGCGCGGCTCCGGACTGAGCGCCTAGAACCGCTCGACCACCGCGGCCGGCAGAGTTTATTAGAGACTCGGGATAACTGATTCACAGCCGCCGGCCGGGGTGGCCGAGCGGTTCTAGGCGCTACAGTGTGGAACCGCGAGACCTCTACGGTCGCAGGTTCGAATCCTGCCTCGGGCATGGGTGTGTGTGATGTCCTTAGGTTAGTTAGGTTTAAGTAGTTCTAAGTTCTAGGGGACTGATGACCTCAGAAGTTAAGTCGCATAGTGCTCAGAGCCATTTGAACCATTTGATTCACGACCTACGTGCTGTTTTCTACGAAGGGGACAACAATTACAGAAGACTGCAGGTTGGGGAACGTTATTCAGAGCTTACGCATTCCAGTCAGGGTGGTGGAAGCAACTACAAACCTCGCGTGTATTGCAGTCTCTGTACGAATGAAATCGGTAACACCTCATCTGTGGTAACGCACAGGAGGTGTGTTAGTGTAGGGAGGAAGTCTCGGAAGGAAAGGGTTTATCACACACACACGTAAATCCCTCTCGCCACATAACTCTCTCTATCTTTCCCTCTCTTTCACCTGCTATAAGATAATTTATTTTAATTGATTACTACACCATGAATATTTCGGGTATGTCAGATAAATAACTGTGTAGTTCAATGTGTATAGTTTATGGATCAATGTATACTGCAGCAATATTTGGCAGTTCAAAATTAGAAAATAAAAAAAAAATTGCAACTACACCCAAAGTCGAACTCTCTATTTCTAAAATTCTAACACAAAACTGTACCCGCGCACTAGCTTGGCATTGCAGTTACGCACAAGCAAATGACGTATTTCTAGTATATATTATTATAATGTTGAAAAGTGCCATTCCTTGACGTCCATTTTTCATCGAAAATATCCACGGAGCGGAGTTTTGTTAATCGTTTTTTGTACTGTTGATATGCAATGAAAAATCACGCTGTGGCGACTGAGAGCAAGAACTGTGGTTCAGACTGTATGCATATAATGTGAGTGCGAACGCGCATTCCGTTTGTGTGTGTGTGTGTGTGTGTGTGTGTGTGTGTGTGTGTGAGCGCGCGCGCGCGCGCTTTCCAGCCTAGAGCAATTCCAACTTTATCTTAACTGATGACTCTGACAGCTGAAGAATTAAATGATTTTTTGGCATAACCTACATTTTACTGTACTGTTCATATTTCTGACATAATCTTAGCAAGTGTTTTATATCGCTAACCGGTATCGACCACCAATGGCGATCATGAAAATCAGAAAAGAAAAGGGAAATAATATTTATTTTGTCTGTCTTGCTGCTCTCATGGCTCAATACTTGACCTATAAAATTTCGCGTATTCAACCACAACCTAGCTTTGTCTGTTACTAATATTTCGGATGTAAGTCGTATAGCTATCTCTGGAACGAGCCGGAAAGGCTGATACTAAAACGCTGCCGTCCGCCTTACATACCTTATGTACCTGCCTAACCATAGTGAAAGAAATAACGCAGTGGCGGCGGTAATATATGCCATCGTGATGCACTCTGTTAAGCGTACAAGTATTGCCTCATAGATTCTTGTCGACGGGGTAATGATACCGCTGTCTAAAACGGTTAACTATTCCCAGTGCCGGGTTCCACGTTTTGTCAGTCTTAAAACCATCACCATGGTTAATTAAATCATTCGTTATACGTATTTGAAATTGAATACCGAAAGTATAAAACAAGTTAATAGCTAAACGTTCTCGTAGTCCATAGCGCACCTCCCTGGTCAAAGCACTCCGCACGGCAAACTTATCAGTGTGCAGTAGGTGGTTATAGCATCGACGCTTCGTGCACTGTTCTTCAATTGTACTTAAATTATATCGAATATAAGACAAATCGCACTGACAGAGAACCTTACATCTTGCGTAGAATCGAGTTATCCTTCACACAGCCATCGATCGTGGGCATCTTTGTTGCTCACAGAAAAATAACCGTGACTTTAAGTTTAGAAGAAAGGCTCCATACAAGCGGCAGAAAGACCATGGTTTTGAACTTCTCCTGTTCAACTTCTTGAGGAGGGTCACTCACCTTCGGATTGGATTGCAAAGCCTTGATGATCTTCCGAGGTGGATAGTGTGAGATTACCGTTGATAACACTCGACCGATACGAGAACAAATACACTACTGGCCATTAAAATTGCTACACCAAGAAGAAATGCAGATGATAAACGGGTATTCATTAGACAAATATATTATACTATAACTGACATGTGATTACATTTTCACGCAATTTGGGTGCACAGATCCTGAGGAATCACTATCCATAACAAGCACCTCTGGCTGTAATAACCGCCTTGATACGACTGGGCATTGAGTCAAACAGAGCTTGGATGGCGTGTACAAGTACAGCTCCCCATGCAGCTTCAACACGATACCACAGTTCATCGAGAGTAGAGACTGGCGTATTGTGACGAGCCAGTTGCTCGGCCACCATTTAACACACGTTTTCAATTAGTGAGAGATCTGGAGAATGTGCTGGCCAGGGCAGCAGTCGAACATTTTCTGTATCCAGAAAGGCCCGTACAGGACCTGCAACATGCGGTCGTGCATTATCCTGCTGAAATGTAGGGTTTCACAGGGATCGAATAAAGGGTAGAACCACGGGTACTAACATATCTGGAATGTAACGTCCACTGTTCAAAGTGCCATCAATGCGAACAAGAGGTGACTGAGACGTGTAACCAATGGCACCCCATACCATCACGCCGGGTGATACGCCAGTATGGCGATGACGAATACAGGCTTCCAATGTGCGTTCACCGCGATGTCGCCAAACACGGATGCGACAATCATAATGCTGTAAACAGAACCTGGATTCATCCGAAAAAATGACGGTTTGCCATTCGTGCACCCAGGTTCGTCGTTGAGTACACCATCGCAGGTGCTCCTGTCTGTGATGCAGCGTCAAGGGTAACCGCAGCCATCGTCTCGGAGCTGACAGACCATGCTGCTGCAAACGTCGTCGAACTGTTCGTGCAGATGGTGGTTGTCTTGCAAACGTCCCCATCTGTTGATTCAGGGATCGAGACGTGGCTGCACGATCCGATACAGCCATGAGGATAAGATGCCTGTCATCTCGACTGCTAGTGATATGAGGCCGTTGGTATCCAGCACGGCCATCCGTATTACCCTCCTGAACCCACCGATTCCATATTCTGCTTACAGTCATTGGATCTCGACCAACACGAGCAGCCATGTCGTGATACGATAAACCGCAATCGCGATAATCTACAATCCGACCTTTATTAAAGTCGGAAACGTGATGGTACGCATTTCTCCTCCATACACGAGGCATCACAACAATGTTTCACCATGCAACGTCGCTCAACTGCTGTTTGTGTATGAGAAATCGGTTGGAAACTTTCCTCAAGTCAGCACGTTGTAGGTGTCGCCACCGGCGCCAATCTTGTGTGAATGGTCTGAAAAGCTAATCATTTGCATATCACAGCATCTTCTTCCTGTCGGTTAAATTTCGTTTCTGTAGCACGTCATCTTCGTGATGTAGCAGTTTTAATGACCAGTAGTGCAGAATCTCCGTGAGGTGTGAAAATGCAGTGTTGAGCAACTCTGGGCTTTTCTTGGTTTGATTTATCGTTAAAGTAGAATCTACAGATGTGGTCGGCCGTGAATAATCGGTCGGAGGAAGTATTCTAAAGAAAGCCAAGCACTACACTGAATTTTAGAGTCGCCTGTCGGTCGAATATTGAACAGTATTTCTCAAGTAGGGAATGTCGTCCAAAATTGAAACATTCATCTCGTGGAATGGTTCTGTTACTATTAAAATGGTGGCGTCTCAATCCACTGCGCTCAATGAACTCCACCAAACCGACCATCAACTAGTGTTAATGATGAAACATCATCGACAACGAGAGGAGTAATTATCAACAAAATAAGCAAACTATCTCACAACAGCCTTTGTCTTCAGATGTTTGAGATGTTCAAATTCCTCCTGTAGATGGGCCTTATTAGTAGTCATAGCCATCATATGTACAAGTATACACAGACACCATTCGTCTGAGCAGGAGAATACAAGAACCACACTAGCACTGGCAAATAAATCATTCCTGGCAACTAAAGTCAACTAGTATCAAACATGGGCGTTAACATGAGAAAGAAATTTCTGAGAATGTGCGCCTGGAGCACAGCATTCTATGAAAGCGAATCCTGGACGGTGGGAAAACCGTCAAAAAAGAGAATCAAAGCATTGTAACGTGCTGCTACTGAAGAATGTTGAAAATTGGGTGGACTGGTAGCATAATGAATGAGGTGGTTCTCCGCGAAATCGGTGAGGAGAGGAATATACGGGAAACACACTGAGTAGAAGGAACAGGATGATAAGACATAAAAGAATGATTTCCATGGTACTAGAGGCAGCTATAGAGGATAGAAACTCTGGGGGAGGGGAACAGACATAGGAATGTATCCAACAAATAATTGAGGAAGTTTGATGCAAGTGCTGTTCTGATGTGAAGTGGCTGGCACAGAATAAACCTGTCAGAAGAGCGGTGGAAGAAAAAGTAATGCCACAAAATTTTAACTTGAGAGTTTGGCATATCGTATTGCTACTGTATTTCCACTTTGTGTGTGATTCGTTTTTGAACTTCTTGAGTAAGTCTATTACAAATACAACGTTTCTTACAATTTTTTAAACGAGCCCTTAATTTAGAGGGAATTTTAATTAACCCATTACCATAAACGTTTCCTACGCTGCCCGCAGACGTCGCGGGCCAGCATATAAGGATTGTGTGGTAAAACAATGGCGCGACAGTAACAGTAGACAAGTAATTTCGTGTGGCTAAAACGCCTGAAGCAAGTCTCTCAACTGGACGCCACTTCGCCGACCCCTGTCTCCTTAACCCACCCCAGTTCTCCAACATGGGAAAGGGGACCTGCGGTATAATGTGAACTTCAAACCACGTGTCTTTCCTGGCGACCCACTCCTCATATTGGTAACTTAAAACGCAGACTGGCTATTCTGTAGTCCGAGCACTCTTCGATCCTGTGACCTTCCCGTTTGCAGACAAGCGCTTAACCATTTTTTTCCGATCTGTTTATTCATCGTTATGTCGTCAGTGGTTCTTTACGGACGTCGCAAGGATCTCTCACGATTTGCTTTTTACACAGGTTGGCCAGTCACCAGACAGAAATCGCTGAGCTATCGTGCTGGCTAACGGACAGACCACGATGCCCTATTGAGGAATGTCAGTAGCAGTAGTCATGCATTACTCGCGCCCCCTCGTTTTGCTCAGTCTGCCAAAGTACTACTTGGTGACCATCTGAGACTGTTCTTAATCGATATGAAAAACAGGTAATGCTCGATTTACTTCTTTATGTCGCACCACATGTGTGGAGCTGGCAAAGTGAAACTGATATCCTTTTCTTTTTCTGTCCTACTTCGGATGACCAGTGTTGGCCGATATATGTTAGTGATACAAAGCATTTTTTGTGATTTTACATAAAGGTGGCCACTACCTTCACGACAAATTCATTTTGTTCTAAAACTGATTTAAATTTTAGGGCGACAGTCGTCATTTAACGTGAGGAAGCCAAGTCGTGTGCGACAATTCTGCGTGAATCGTGAAAACTATCCTCTGTCTGTTATAGTGTTTTCACTGTTAATGTGTACTGTTTCGTGCGGCAGAGGTTCGGAACCACCACGGATTATCCCTAAACGAGTGTTGGAGCACAGAGAAAACATCACGCGGAAAATACAGGGTGTTTCAAAAATGACCAGTATATTTGAAACGGCAATGAAAACTAAACGAGCAGTGACAGAAATACACCGTTTGTTGCAATATGCTTGGGACAACAGTACATTTTCAGGCGGACAAACTTTCGAAATTACAGTAGTTACAATTTTCAACAACAGATGGCGCTGCAAGTGATGTGAAAGATATAGAAGACAACGCAGTCTGTGGGTGCGCCATTCTGTACGTCGTCTTTCTGCTGTAAGCGTGTGCTGTTCACAACGTGCAAGTGTGCTGTAGACAACATGGTTTATTCCTTAGAACAGAGGATTTTTCTGGTGTTGGAATTCCACCGCCTAGAACACAGTGTTGTTGCAACAAGACGAAGTTTTCAACGGAGGTTTAATGTAACCAAAGGACCGAAAAGCGATACAATAAAGGATCTGTTTGAAAAATTTCAACGGACTGGGAACGTGACGGATGAACGTGCTGGAAAGGAAGGGCGACCGCGTACGGCAACCACAGAGGGCAACGCGCAGCTAGTGCAGCAGGTGATCCAACAGCGGCCTCGGGTTTCCGTTCGCCGTGTTGCAGCTGCGGTCCAAATGACGCCAACGTCCACGTATCGTCTCATGCGCCAGAGTTTACACCTCTATCCATACAAAATTCAAACGCGGCAACCCCTCAGCGCCGCTACCATTGCTGCACGAGAGACATTCGCTAACGATATAGTGCACAGGATTGATGACGGCGATATGCATGTGGGCAGCATTTGGTTTACTGACGAAGCTTATTTTTACCTGGACGGCTTCGTCAATAAACAGAACTGACGCATATGGGGAACCGAAAAGCCCCATGTTGCAGTCCCATCGTCCCTGCATCCTCAAAAAGTACTGGTCTGGGCCGCCATGTCTTCCAAAGGAATCATTGGCCCATTTTTCAGATCCGAAACGATTACTGCATCACGCTATCTGGACATTCTTCGTGAATTTGTGGCGGTACAAACTGCCTTAGACGACACTGCGAACACCTCGTGGTTTATGCAAGATGGTGCCCGGCCACATCGCACGGCCGACGTCTTTAATTTCCTGAATGAATATTTCGATGATCGTGTGATTGCTTTGGGCTATCCGAAACATACAGGAGGCGGCGTGGATTGGCCTCCCTATTCGCCAGACATGAACCCCTGTGACTTCTTTCTGTGGGGACACTTGAAAGACCAGGTGTACCGCCAGAATCCAGAAACAATTGAACAGCTGAAGCAGTACATCTCATCTGCATGTGAAGGCATTCCGCCAGACACGTTGTCAAAGGTTTCGGGTAATTTCATTCAGAGACTACGCCATATTATTGCTACGCATGGTGGATATGTGGAAAATATCGTACTATAGTTTCCCAGACGCAGCGCCATCTGCTGTTGAAAATTGTAACTACTGTAATTTCGAAAGTTTGTCTGCCTGAAAGTGTACAGTTGTCCCAAGCATATTGCAACAAACGGTGTCTTTCTATCGCTGCTCGTTTAGTTTTTATTGCCGTTTCAAATATACCGGACATTTTTGAAACACCCTGTAAATACTTTGTAATACCTTTTAATTTCCATATTCAATTTTGTAGTGCAATTCTATCGATTTCTCAACCATAGGGCTCCATCTAACGGCACAAAACTACAGTAATCGAAGCTCAATGCATTCACATGTATATCATCTGAACATGACAAATTGTACATCCAGTCATCAACTTTGTCAAAGTCGCTTATTTCAATTTCTTTTCCCATTTGCAGCCCATGTCTTCGGTATGGTGATCCTCTGTCCGCGTCTCCTCCGCTTCCATGGTCTCGTTATCGCATCACATGCCCCAACGCCACCAGGCGGCATCCAACGTCTTGGTGGGCAGTGGTCATAATCTTTTGGCTGATCAGTGTATTTTATTTCAGCGAGTGTTCTATCCATGACAACTCTTTCGTTCATGCGTGCTGACGTGACTATGTTGTCGGTAGAGAACTCCACCAAGTGTTCGCTGTCTCTCCTGTGGCCCGCCACTTACCTGGCTAGAAGGAGCAGTGCTTGAGCTCTATCCCTTATTACAGGCGCGCGAGATTATATCGAGCGCTCCTGTGTACGTCCCCGGAATCCGTTACCTTACAAACTGCAATATGACTTTATTTATTCATCAATTAGTTTCGATAGCATTACTTTCTAGATGGCGAAATCAGTCATACTGCTTGTTAGAATGATCCACTATCATCATAAAGCCAAGAGAGATAAATACTTACAATGGTCCATGATTCAGGGTATTGTAAAGGTACAGATATATGCCGCGACATTGTACCCATCTCTGCTGCACCCAAGATTGCTGGTGGCGCAGGGATATCCCCTGGGCTCGGAGTGGGATGAGCTATTGACATGTAGGCACTTATTATGCGAGATCGGTGGCTCTTGGAGTAAACGAGTCGGGCGCGGAAACGTTAGAGCGAATAGGGTAGTGAAGTATTCATTGTGCCAGTAGTATTGTAATATACAGAACAGCACATTTTTCTTTACGGAAAGCGAACAGAATCAAAAATGACAAGGGAAAACCCGAGGGGAAAATGTCAATAGTTCGCGCATTCTTGTAGTGTGAATCGACTTTAGATCGACGTTGGTTGGTTGCTTAGTTGGTCTGGGGGAGGGGACCAAACAGCGAGGTAGCGAGGTCATCGGCCCCATCGGATTAGGGAAGGATAAGGAAGGAAGTCGGCCGTGGCCTTTCGAAGGAACCATTCCGGCATTTGTCTGAAGCGATTTAGGGAAATCACGGAAAACCTAAATCAGGATGGACGGTGCCAGTTTTGAACCGTCGTCCTCCAGAATGCGAGTCCAGTGTGCTAAACATTGCGCCACCTCGCTCGGTTAGCTCAACGTAGAGACTTTTTAGTGTTCATGACGTAACAGATCCTGTTGTTTATTGTCAACATCCTTTTGCATCAAAATATGTTCAGTGAGATAGTTACATTGAAGAGTAACAAAGTGGTTCAAATGGCTCTGAACACTATGGGACACTATTGGACTCTGAACATCTGAGATCATCAGTCCCCTAGAACTTAGAACTACTTAAATCTAACTAACCTAAGGACATCACACACATCCATGCCCGAGGCAGGATTCAAACCTGCGACCGTAGCGGTCGCGCGGTTCCAGACTGAAGCGCCTAGAACCGCTTGGCCACACCGGCCGGCGAAGAGTAACAGTAGCCGATTATAATGCATGTGTCACATAATCATATCATTATGCTAGTTATTACAGTGACACGTGTACCTTTGGAGCAAGAACGGTCTGACTCCGAATCAGTATGGCAACAGGTCAAAAGTCTGACTGGGCAGATGAACAGTCAAACTACTGGACAGCTTGCAGTATTGCAATGACTCGAGCAGACCATTTATCACTGAGAACCCTAAGCCACTCTATAATTGATTCTTAATTGTATAACCTCTTTCAGTCAAAGATCATTTACCAGAACCTTTTACATAACGTTATGGGTACAGGACAATTTTCATGCAGAAATGATATTTGAAAAGTACAAGCAATAACTGCAAATTTTTGTTAATAATATGTGTTAAATTCATACATAATAAATCAAGTGTCAAAATATTAACCTTGTAAAATTTTTTCCTCCTAGCCTTACCGTGGCGAGGAGGATTGTGCACTCACCTGTGATCGAGAGAGTTATGTTGGAGGAGGCGCAAGATCCTTGCAGGGCCACCCTAGCGAGACAGGTCTTTTGAGCCGGAATCAGACGGAGAGCAGCCTAAAACACAGGGTGATGAGCGGAGAGGTGGGGGGGGGGGGGGGGGGGGAGACTCTTAGACGTAGGGAAGGCAACCCTCCTAGAGGAGACAACCTTGACTGAAAACAGGGAAGGACATCCTACAAACTCTGAGGAGATTAATCCATAGCTGCAGTGAAGGCAACTATCTAACGGGAGATAATCCCTAAAGAAAAACAGGATTGCTGGGACACCAAAAGCTAGCTACCCTGACTACAGGCCACGTCTTGTAATGGGGGAACATTACTCACAAAAACCAAGTAGAAAAACGGACTGATCTTTTGATGAACGATAGCTGCAATCTGCTTGAAAATGTAAAATTTTTTGCAGGGGCTACAATATATCGATCTCACGGAACAAATAGAAATTTTTCACATTATACTGAAGACGCAAATTTTATTTTGAATGAACAACCTTAACTGAAAAACAAAAAAATATATTGACAGTTTTCGTGATATTTTATTATATGATAGCAACTCTTTATGTTTTATTTTCTATATTCTTTGGGTAATCGCGTAATTGATACTTCATGCGTCTATCTTTGCATAACAAAATATTATTTATAAATATTATATTTTGAAATTTTTTTTACTGTATATTTATGCTATACCTGCTATTAACAAACATTTGTTAAGTATTGCTCGTATTTTACTACAATTTTCAAAATCGTTTTGCATGAAAATTATACCGTATCCATTATGTAGTACGGCAAGTACTGGAATTGGTCTCTGTGTGAAACCGGTCCTTAAATTAAATATCAATTTCCAGCAGTTCCACGTGCTACTACAGTATGTCATTTATAATACATTGTCAAAACTGTGGAACACAGTCGACAAAAACAATATCACTAATTTCTTCTACCAGAATTTAACAATGCTAGCGAAGGTAGTTGATCAATAAACAGTCATACTACAGCTTCTCGGCTGTCATGCATTTCCTCCTTCAGGGAACGGATATATTTTCGTACGTTGATAGGTAGATGACCAGCTTCTTCATGTTCAAGTGAGACACCTGTGATGTTACCACACTTCAATCCCCACATTTCTCGATGTGAATTTGGAACCTTGCACTACGAAATCGACAACGACTAAGTTAAAAAAAATGTAGAAACTGACTTATTCACCGTCAGAAACGGTTCATAGCTATGTACGCGCTGCAGGGCCAGTCTTCAGCGCGGCACAACACAGTTATGGTTAGTCGCCACAGAGGGCGCACCTAACAGGAACCGTATTATGCTTCTGTCATAAGTTATAATGACAGTCTGATCCATCCACCATAGTTATGCTCTGACGCCACAGAGGGGGCTGATAACAGGGACTACATCCTGCTTTCGCACGTTGTTGTTGTGCTGCTCTTCAGTCCTGAGACTGGTTTGATGCAGCTCTCCATGCTACTCTATCCTGTGCAAGCTTCTTCATCTCCCAGTACCTTCCGCAACCTACATCCTTCTGAATCTGCGTAGTGTATTCATCTCTTGGTCTCCCCCTACGATTTTTACCCTCCACGCTGCCCTCCAATACTACATTGGTGATCCCTTGATGCCTCAGAACATGTCCTACCAACCGATCCCTTCTTCTAGTCAAGTTGTGCCACAAACTCCTCTTCTCCCAAATTCTATTCAATATCTCCTCATTTGTTATGTGATCTACCCATCTAATCTTCAGCATTCTTCTGTAGCACCCCATTTCGAAAGCTTCTATTCTCTTCTAGTCCAAACTATTTATCGTCCATGTTTAACTGCCATACATGGCTACACTCCATATAAATACTTTCAGAAACGACTTCCTGACACTCAAATCTATACTCGATGTTAACAAATTTCTCTTCTTCAGAAACGCTTTCCTTGCCATTCCCAGTCTACATTTTATATCCTCTCTACTTCCACCATCATCAATTATTTCGCTCCCCAAATAGCAAACCTCCTTTACTAATTTAAGTATGGATTTTAATACCTACTCCGAATTTTTCTTCTGTTTCCTTTACTGCTTGCTCAATATACAGATTGAATAACATCGGGGAGAGGCTACAACCCTGTCTCACTCCTTTCCCAATCACTGCTTCCCTTTCATGTCCCTCGACTCATAACTGCCACCTTGTTTCTGTACAAATTGTAAATAGCCTTTCGTTCCCTGCATTTTACCTCTGCCACCTACAGAATTTGAAAGAGAGTATTCCAGTCAACATTGTCAAAAGCTTTCTCTAAGTCTACAAATGCTAGAAACGTAGGTTTGCGTTTCCTTAATCTATTTTCTAAGCTAAGTGTTAGGGTCAATATTGCCGCACGTGTTCCAACATTTCTACGGAATCCAGTTTAATCTTCCCCGAGGTCGGTTTCAACCAGTTTTTCCATTCTTCTGTAAAGCATTCGTGTTAGTATTTTGCAGCTGTGACTTATTAAACTGATAGTTCGGAAATTTTCACATCTGTCAACACCTGCTTTCTTTGGGATTGGAATTATTATATTCTTCTTGAAGTCTGATGGTATTTCGTCCGTCTCATACATCTTGCTCACCAGATGGTAGAGTTTTGTCAGGACTGACTCTCCCAAGGCTGTCAGTACATCTAATGGAATGTTGTCTACTCTCAGGGCCTTGTTTCGACTTAGGTCTTTCAGTACTCTGTCAAACTCTTCACGCAGTATCATATCTCCAATTTCATCTTCAGCTACATCCTCTTCCATTTCCATAATATTGTCCTCAAGTACATCGCCCTTGTATAGACCCCTCTGTATACTCCTTTCACCTTTCGGCTTTCCCTTCTTTGCTTAGATCTGGGTTTCCATCTCAGTTCTCGATATTCATACAAGTGGTTCTCTTTTCTCGAAAGGTCTCTTTAATTTTCCTGTAGGCAGTATCTATCTTACTCCCTAGTGAGATAAGCCTCTACATCCTTACATTTGTCCTCTAGCCATCCCTGTTTAGCCATTTTGCATTTCCTGTCTATCTCATTTCTGAGATGTTTGTATTCCTTTTTGCCTGCTTCATTTACTGCATTTTTATATTTTCTCCTTTCATCAACGTCGGACAAATACTCCGCAAACGAACATTCATCTGCTGACTGTGGATATAAGCAGATGCACAGCTTCTCTCGGCCGGTCCTCGCAGTCACCACCAGTTACCCAGCAGTCCTCAGACAGCTGTCACGTTAGTACATCATCGCACGGTGTCAAAGTATGTGCCGCGTGTCACAGTGTGTACTGCTGATAGACGGAAGTCTTAAGATACTGCCACCAGGAGCAAAACTATTAGATTACATAGCCTTCGTTCGTTGGAGTTAAGTTTAGACCAATTTTCAGACCTTTTATATCAGTTCCATGTTTCACATTATTGCCAAACTAAAGCTAAGTTTTTGGTAAATGATTATAAACTATTCATCATTACATTGTCAACATTACTTTTGTTGTAGTCTGCTTTGCTGCATGACGAGTCAAGTTGCAGCGTGTAAGCATGCCACTTCAATGCAACTATTTCCTTTGGTAGGGAGTTAACTTCCTGCTACCCTTATGCTGGATGCAAAACTTATTTGGTGAATAAATTTGTTTTTGGATTGGATCCGCCTCGTGCAAAATAGTTTTTTCTTCTTTTACCCAAACATACTTCGCTGTAGTTAGAGCGTCATCAGTAAGTTTTTTATTTTCCTCTAGCCGCGCGGGGTAGCCGCCCGGTCTTAGGCGTCATGGTCAGCGCGGCTTCCCCCGTCGGAGGGTCGAGTCCTCCCTCGGGCATGGGTGTGTGTATTGTCCATAGTGTAAGTTAGTTTAAGTTCGATTAAGTTGTGTGTAAGCTTAGGGAATGATGACCTAAACAGTTTGGTCCCATAAGATCTTACCACAAATTTACAAATTTAATTTCTTCCTATTAAACAACAGGAAAAAAATCTTTTTACTATTTGCACATCTGTAAATCCTTATTTTCATGAAAATATTCGCAAATTTGAAAACAGACAATATTGTTTAGTGTATACCATTTTACCACATGCTGTGGTTCTTGTGGTTTATTATGTTTTGCATTACAGTTGTTTACTTTAATGTCTGTCATCTTCAACTATATAAAGCTTAATGTATGAAAGTTAGTTACAGCGAAAATTTACGACTGGGAATGTTATCTTTAAGACACAGAGAAATTAATGACATTAGCTGTCAGTGGGCAATCACTTAAATCAAAGTGGAAAACTGAAAATTACCGCCAGACCGGGATTCGAACCGGGGACTCCTGCGTCTTTTTTTTCATTTTGTTCGTTATTGATCGTTGTGTTTGGTCGTTGCGGACGTCGCAAGACATCCTGTTCAAGTTCGGTGATTGATCCTTCCACTCAGTTTTTTTATTAGAGGGGCCAACCGGCTCTCTGACCGAACACACTGAGTGAGCTACCGTGCCGGCGAGACAATATTGTTTAATGTAAAATTTTCAGTCGAGGGAACGTGTTAGGCACATGCACTGACCACTGCACCATACGGACACAGTGGTCATCGTAACTGCAGAGACTACCGTAGCTCGCCTCCTGTCAGACGGAGTTTCTCAGCTTACCCACATACTACTGATGTAGTGCCTCTTGCCCGTTATCCTCATTACTCGCGGCATTTCGCTGATTTCCGTAAGAGTTCAAGCATAGTGGGCATCCACACTGGGGTGATCGGTTGGTTGGTGCGCCTTAATTATATATGTGGTGTCTGTTCATCGGGACATGTCCAAAAAAACAGACACTGTTTCGATCCTGCAGCCATTATGAATCAAGACATAAAATAATTTTTGACATGAGCTGCCAGTGGGCATTGATTTAAATCATTGGGGAAAGATGAAAATTTGTGCTGGACTGGGATTGCAGGTAATATATTTAGTTCCTTTGTGTCTTCATTGATAGTGGCTGCAGTATCAAAATGGTGTCTGCTCTTTCAGACACATCCCAGAGAACAGAGACCTATATGTTGTGGGTAAGATTAATTAATTCTGTATGCAAAATCGTGTGTGTGTGTGTGTGTGTGTGTGTGTGTGTGTGTGTGTGTGCGCGCGCGCGTGTCTGTGTGTGTGCAATATGTTTTTGGTTTCCTGTTTCGTTCAAGTCGGAGCCCATCGTAAAAGAACTTTAAGCAAATTTTAACACAAGATTTTCGTTCTTCAGGTGAATTATTTGGTGAATACAACGGAACCGAAAAGGTTGTATTTATTTTCTGCCGTGAAAGTCTTAACAGTTGGTCTTTTTGTTACTGTGCAAGCTACGAAAAAAAGAATCTTAAGCCGCAGTATGCCTAGTGAACGTGACCAAAACCTGTTAACCCAGCACAAGAATTCCATCCAGCTATGGGCCACTCCCAGTCTTTGACGCTCTGCGCGTTAAGCTATAAGAGCGGGTTTATCGTACATCACTGTTGTGAGCGGCAAAAGGGCGAAGATCGTGGCGTTGAATTCTCGAAGCACCACTTTCACTCTGTGAAACGTCAAAGGCGAGGAAACCGAGGGACAGGGGAGGGGTGGTGTAGAGGGAGGTGGAGGAAGAGGAAAGGGAGAAGGCGCGTGGCGGAGGGTGTGCGGCGGTGATGCGGGCGCCTGGGGTGACAGGCCGGCTGGCGTGTTTGTGTTTGTGCCCGGCCTGCTGGCGCTTGTGTTGTCTTTGTGCGCCTGCGGCGGCGGCCGCGAGAGCGCGCATTCGCAGCGACAAAGGCGGCTCGGATTACACGCGGCGCGGACGACGAGTGCGAGTGTCCCGCTAAACCAGAAAAACTACGGCCGTGCCGTCGCCGCACTGGCTGAGCACTTTCCAGGTAAAGCTAGAGCGCGACTCCTACGTTGTGAATAATGATTTGATACCACTACGGAGTTACATTCCCTGCGATAGCTGTGCACGTCAGAAGAGAGGCAGGTTACTAGTTCCACTACGACTTCGTGGTCGTGCGGTAGCGTTCTCGCTTCCCACGCCCGGGTTCCCGGGTTCGATTCCCGGCGGGGTCAGGGATTTTCTCTGCCTCGTGATGGCTGGGTGTTGTGTGCTGTCCTTAGGTTAGTTAGGTTTAAGTACTTCTAAGTTCTAGGGGACTGATGACCATAGATGTTAAGTCCCATAGTGCTCAGAGCCATTTTTTTTTTCCACTACGACTGGTGATCAAGGCACGTGGACCCGGAGTGCTGGGCGAGGGGGCCGCTGTGTCCTTAATATACGAGTATAACAGACTGTAAAAATCCCCGTACAAAACTGGTGAAATTTATGTAACTTAAAGTCTTCCCCGTTTTCGAGAAGGGACGTCGAACAGACGTGCAGAACTATAGACCTATATCTCTAACGTCGATCAGTTGTAGAATTTTGGCGGTTGGGTTGTTTAGGGAAGGAGACCAGACAGCGAGATCGTCGGTCTCATCGGATTATGGAAGGATGGGGAAGGAAGTCGGCCGTACCCTTTCAAAGGAACCATCCCGGCATTTGCCTGGGGCGATTTAGGGAAATCACGGAAAACCTAAATCAGGATGGCAGGACGCGCGACTGAACCGTCGTCCTCCCGAATGCGAGTCCAGTGTCTAACCACTGCGCCACCTCGCTCGGTTAGAATTTTGGAACACGTATTATGTTCGAGTATAATGACTTTTCTGGAGACTAGAAGTCTACTCTGTAGGAATCAGCATGGGTTTCGAAAAAGACGATCGTGTGAAACCCAGCCCGCGCTATTCGTCCACGAGACTCAGAGGGTCCATTAGACGCGGGTTCCCAGGTAGATGCCGTGTTTCTTGACTTCCGCAAGGCGTTCGATACAGTTCGCCACAGTCGTTTAATGAACAAAGTAAGAACATATGGACTGTCAGTCCAATTGTGTGATTCGATTGAAGAGTTCCTAGATAATAGAACGCAGCATGTCATTCTCAATGGACACAAGTCTTCCGAAGTAAGAGAGTGATTTCAGGTGTGCCGCAGGGGACTGTCGTAGGACCGTTGCTATTCACAATATACATAAATGACCTTGTGGATAACATCGGAAGATCACTGAGGCTTTTTGCGGATGATGCTGTAGTATATCGAGACGTTGTAACAATGGAAAAATGTACTGAAATGCTGGAGGATCTGCAACGAACTGACGCATAGTGCAGGGAATGGCAACTGAATCTCAATGTAGACAAGTGTAATATGCTGCGAATACATAGAAAGAAAAATCCTTTATCATTTAGCTACAATATAGGAGGTCAGCAACTGGAAGCAGTTAATTTGATAAATTATCTGGGAGTAGTCATTCGGAGTGATTTAAAATGGAATGATCATATAAAGTTGATCGTCGGTAAAGCAGATGCCAGACTGAGATTCATTAGAAGTATCCTAAGGAAATGCAATCCGAAAACAAAGGAAGTAGGTTACAGTACAATTGTTCGCACACTGTTTGAATATTGCTCACCAGTGTGCGATCCGCACCAGATAGGGTTGATAGAAGAGATAGAGAAGATCCAAAGGAGAGCAGCGCGCTTCGTTACAGGATCATTTAGTAATCGCGAAAGCGTTACGGAGATGATAGATAAACACCAGTGGAAGACTCTGCAGGAGAGACGCTCAGTAGCTAGGTACGGGCTTTAGTTGAAGTTCGAGAACATACCTTCACCCAGGAGTCAAGCAGTATATTGCTTCCTCCTACGTAAATCTCGCGAGGAGACCGTGAGGATAAAATCAGAGAGACTAGAGCTCACACAGAGGCATACCGACAATCTTTATTTCCACGAAAAGTACGAGACTGGAATAGAAGGGAGAACCGATAGAGGTACTCAAGGTACCCCCCGCCACACACCGTCGGGTGGCTTGCGGAGTATGGATGTAGATGTAGATGTAGATCATGATAAAGAAATCACGGACCATAGCGGAATCCTTACTTATACTCACGTTTCATATTTCTAATGCTGTTTATTAAAAATAATTTTCGGATGGTGAACAAATGAATCAAATTAACGTGACGAAGTCAGGGTGGAGGGTCGATCTTTGATGGAAATAGCGCCATGAGCACGTAAATGAGAAACTGTTATGTGCGGCCAATAAGCAGTCTATCTCGGCGCTCGGTGATGTGATCACGTAACTCGATATCCAGGAAACAACTTACAATTTGAAAACTTTTTAGCAGCCTCGAGTCGCATACAACTGCCCTTTGTTTTACGCGTTACCCTTATCGGACGCTCGTCAAACATCTTCACAAATTTAACGACCACTGGCCGCACGTCAAATATAAGAATGGTGATCAGAAACTAAGGTTACAAGGCAGATATTCCTGGTGTTTCGTCTATTATAGAGATATTAGTAGTGTGTGGTAACTCGGGTACATATGGCTGTGCATGGTTTCAGCCATCCGCCAACTACAGTGCTAGTTTTACGTAAACACAAATGGCGATTCGTTTCGAGAAAACTGGTCTCGCGAAGAAATCCTACCAGTCGCACCATTTCTGTGGGCGAGATATGTAACCGTGGCTGAAACTGACCGGCAGCACCTAGATCTTTACGGAGAACCTGCAATGCCTCGTTATCAAGTCGCAGAACGGTGTCGAAAGATTGCGGCCGGCAGAGAAAACGTCACTAACGAGGATCGCAGTGGCCGACTCAGCTCGGCATCAATAGATTTGAACACAGCTCGCTCCAAGCTATTTTCAACTTTTTCCTCACTTCGAGGCGGACATAGGAGAGCGGCCATTCCCTTCAGGTGAAACAGTTCATGACAATGTGATTAAACACGCAAGGAAGGACAGGATTTCTACCAGGAGGGTACATTCACACATTCCACGAAGCGACAAGTGCCTAAACCGATTTGGAGACTATGTTGAAAAATAACACAATGTATGTACTGTCATTTGGCTATATTGGTTGTATGAAACACAATGTACACGTTTCACTGCGACCTTTGTTATCGTAGTTATGATCTTGCTTGTAACGCAGGGCGGTCTACATTCAGGGGACATCGCGCTCGCACCTACGGACGCTACTGGAAGTAAAACATCCAGTATGAATCTGACAATGAAATCAGCAGATCCTATTGACTATCATTATCTCGTCCAACGTGTATATTGTACCCGTTGCTTGCTTCGGAAGTAATGTCGCTATATTATTCGAACTATCGTCTGGACAAGGAAACCTAAGACTCAGAATTACGTCATGAACGGCACCAACCAATGGCATTTCATAACGACGACATACTGACACGTGCGCTAATATTCATTATAGTTCAACTAATCCACTTAAATAATTTACGCACAACTCAAACTTAAACCAACAATAACTCTTTACCTCTTTTATACTTTTTGCCAATATATGCTTGTGCAACCTATTTGTTTTACTCCGCAGAGGGGTCACTACAAGTAAGCCACACACTACTTGGCTTTCTTCTCTGTGTGCTGTCTTGACGCCTCTTGTTATTCTATTTACGCTCTATCATTACTTATACCTGTACCACAGTGGCAAGAATTTTTCATGTGGGGTTTGGAACTTGTGGGCACTCAACGGCGGCGTTATCAGCAACCTGGAATTTTTATTTTTTATATTATTGTACCTATGCCTACAACGCAAACCCTTACATGTATTAGCAAGAAACCATTAAGCAATACCAAAGCACCAAACCGGATCTTCTGTTTCGTTGATCGAACCAAAACAAAACTAACGCTGGGCTTGCAGCAGAACGATTTATGTGGTTGCTATAGAACAACACACGTACATCTTCCGTCCTGCACTCGTTCGGTCATACAAGAGGCCAGATATCTTTAACGTGTGGCAATTGGCAGCTAAATTTCTGTTGATGCTCAGGTCTGACGTGTCTGACGTTGTAAAATAGAGAAAACATACATGCGACTTGTGGCTGTTAAACAATTTTATTTCTGACGGGTGCTTTTCCCCCTGCAGGCGACGCCAGCCCTCGTTTAGCTTAATTTTGTAGGTGAAAATTATATAAATTTTAAAAGTGCCTGTGGTAACACTTGAGTTTGTATAAAATGACGCAAGAAAAATCAGTGATATTAAATACAACAGTTGTACCGCTCGATATTATGATTAACATCCTGATAGTAACACTAAATTACGAATTTTTACTATCACTTGCCACTGATTTTATCACGCCAGATATGTTTTCTTTATTTAACACTGTTCGACAAATAAATAATGTGACATCTGTTTCTCTTAAATCGAAAACTGTGGAAACTCTTATCTTGACAATAGTAGCGGTCCCCATAACACTTTTATTGTTGAAATTAGCAATATTAGAAGATCTAGAAGATCAACGAACGGAGAAGAGTCCGCAGCTCGTGGTCGTGCGGTAGCGTTCTCGCTTCCCACGCCCGAGTTCCCGGGTTCGATTCCCAGCGGGGTCAGGGATTTTCTCTGCCCCGTGATCACTGGGTGTTGTGTGATGTCCTTAGGTTAGTTAGGTTTAAGTAGTTCTAAGTTCTAGGGGACTGATGACCATAGATGTTAAATCCCATAGTGCTCCGAGCCATTTGACCCATTTTTTACGGAGAAGAATTCGAGTTGCGACAATGAGACATCATAAGAAAACAGGAGTTAAGCAGGCCTTTCTTCCAGCAATCAGACCACCATCAAGTGGAGAGTGTTAGGATCTACTCTCGCACTTTATCCAACTTAGCGCTCCATATGCAATTTCACCTGAGGAACGACTAACGGATTTGGCGTATTCAGATGAAATAATCGTATGGCACTACTGGCCGGGAGATACTACACTACTGGCCATTAAAATTGCTACACCACGAAGATGACGTGCTACAGACGCGAAATTTAACTGACAGGAAGACGATGCTCTAATATGCAAATGATTAGCTTTTCAGAGCATTCACACGAGGTTGGCACCGGTGGCGACACCTACGACGTGCTGACATGAGGAAAGTTTCCAACCGATTTCTCATACACAAACGGCAGTTGACCGGCGTTGCCTGGTGAAACGTAGTTGTGATGCCTCGTGTAAGGAGGAGAAATGCGTACCATCACGTTTCCGACTTTGATAAAGGTCGGATTGTAGCTTACCGCGATTGCGGTTTATCGTATCACGACATTGCTGCTCGCGTTGGTCGAGATCCAATGACAGCAGAATACGGAATCGGTGGGTTCAGGAGGTTAATACGCAACGACGTGCTGGATCCCAGCGGCCTCGTATCACTAGTAGTCGAGATGACAGGCATCTTATCCGCATGGCTGTAACGGATCGTGCAGCCACGTCTCGATCTCTGAGTCAACAGATGGGGACGTTTGCAAGACAACCACCATCTGCACGAACAGTTCGACGACGTTTGCAGCAGCATGAATTATCAGCTCGGAGACCATGGCTGCGGTTACCCTTGACGCTGCATCACAGACATGAGCGCCTGCGATGATGTACTCAACGATGAACCTCGGTGCACGAATGGCAAAACGTCATTTTTTTAGATGAATCCAGGTTCTGTTTACAGCATTATGATGGTAGCAACCGGTTTGGCGACATCGCGGTGAACGCACATTGGAAGCGTGTATTCGTCATCGCCATACTGGTGTATCACCCGGCGTGATGGTATGGGGTGCCATTGGTTACAAGTCTCCGTCGCCTCTTGTTCACACTGACGGCACTTTGAACAGTGGACGTTACATTTCAGATGTGTTACAACCCGTGGTTCTACCCTTCATTCGATTCCTGCGAAACCCTACATTTCAGCAGGATAATGCACGACCGCATGTTGCAGGTCCTGTACGGGCCTTTCTGGATACAGAAAATGTTCGACTGCTACCCTGGCCAGCAACTTCTCCAGATCTCTCACCAATTGAAAACGTCTGGTCAATGGTGGCCGAGCAACTGGCTCGTCACAATACGCCAGTCACTACTCTTGATGAACTGTGGTATTGTGTTGAAGCTGCATGGGCTGCTGTACCTATACACGCCATCCAAGCTCTGTCTGACTCAATGCCCAGGCCTATCAAGGCCGTTATTACGGCCAGAGGTGGTTGTTCTGGGTACTGGTTCAAATGGCTCTGAGCACTATGGGACTTAACTTCTGTGGTCATCAGTCCCCTAGAACTTAGAACTACTTAAACCTAACTAATCTAAGGACATCACACACATCCATGCCCGAGGCAGGATTCGAACCTGCGACCGTAGCGGTCACGCGGTTCCAGACTGAAGCGCCTTCAACGGCACGGCCACACCGGCCGGCGTTCTGGGTACTTATTTGTCAGGATCCATGCACCCAAATTGCGTGAAAATGTAATTACATGTCAGTTCTAGTATAATATATTTGTCCAATGAATGTCCGTTTATCATCTCCATTTCTTCTTGGTGTAGCAATTTTAATGGCCAATAGTGTATCTGGGATTATTCGGCAGCCTGAGGCACGTCTTCCTACTTGACGCCATTTTGGTTACTTGCCAGTTGACAAAGATGAGATGATATGTTTAAGTCAACAAAAACACCCATTCCTCGAGCGAAGAGAATTTCCGACCTTGCCGCGAAACGAACCCTGGACTCCGAGATCTACAGCCAGCTCCTGTAATCAGAGACCACAGGCTGCGAATAAGATATTCAGACGCAGTAATGTATCGCGGCATAAAGCTTTCACTCTTTTAATCCATAGCTATAAGCGGTGCGGGGTGCTTCCTAGTGGTGATGACATCGTTTCCGAGCCACCACAGGATGCCTCGCCTGTTGGGCCAGTGGCCGATTCTCCGGCAAGGTCCCGACAGTCACAGAGGGCGGGCCTATTAGTTATAGGGAGCTCCAACGTTAGGCGGGTTATGGAGCCCCTCAGGAAAATAGCGGGTAGGTCGGGGAAGAATGCCAGTGTGCACTCGGTGTGCTTGCCGGGGGGTCTCGTCCGTAATGTGGAGGAGGCCCTTCCGGCAGCTATTGAACGCACTGGGTGTGACCGGCTGCAGATAGTAGCACATGTAGGAACGAATGACGCCTGCCGCCTGGGTTCTGAGGCCATCCTTGGTTCCTTCCGGCGGCTGGCTGATTTGGTGAAGACAACCAGCATCGCACGCGGAGTGCAAGCTGAGCTTAATATCGGCAGCGTAGTGCCCAGAGTCGATCGCGGTCCTCTGGTTTGGAGCCGTGTGGAGGGTCTAAACCAGAGGCTCAGACGACTCTGCGACTATAATGGTTGCAAATTCATCGACCTCCGTTATTGGGTGGAGAACTGTAGGGCCCCCCTAGACAGGTCAGGCGTGCACTACACACCGGAAGCAGCTACTAGGGTAGCAGAGTACGTGTGGCGTGCACACGGGGGTTTTTTAGGTTAGAGGGACCCCCCCTTGGGCGAAACGATAAAATACCTGACGGCTTACCAGAGAGGACATTATCATCGTTGATAAAGAACGTCCGTCCTCAGAGACCAAAAACAGGAAAAGTTAACGTAATATTGGTAAACTGCAGGAGTATCCAGGGCAAGGTTCCTGAATTAGTATCTCTTATTGAAGGAAATAGTGCGCATATAGTATTAGGAACGGAAAGTTGGTTAAAACCGGAAGTGAACAGTAACGAAATCCTAGACACAGAATGGAATATATACCGCAAGGATAGGATAAACGCCAATGGTGGAGGAGTATTTATAGCAGTAAAGAATTCAATAATATCCAGTGAAGTTATTAGCGAATGCGAATGTGAAATAATCTGGGTTAAGTTAAGTATCAAAGGTGGGTCAGATATGATAGTCGGATGCTTCTATAGACCACCTGCATCAGCAACCGTAGTAGTTGAGCGCCTCAGAGAGAACCTGCAGAACGTCGTGAAGAAGTTTCGTGATCATACTATTGTAATAGGGGGAGACTTCAATCTACCAGGTATAGAATGGGATAGTCACACAATCAGAACTGGAGCCAGGGACAGAGACTCTTGTGACATTATCCTGACTGCCTTGTCCGAGAATTACTTCGAGCAGATAGTTAGAGAACCAACTCGTGAAGCTAACGTTTTAGACCTCATAGCAACAAATAGACCGGAACTTTTCGACTCCGTGAATGTAGAAGAGGGTATCAGTGATCATAAGTCAGTGGTTGCATCAATGACTACAAGTGTAATAAGAAATGCCAAGAAAGGAAGGAAAATATATTTGCTTAACAAGAGTGATAGGGCACAAATCGCAGAATATCTGAGTGACCACCATCAAACGTTCATTTCTGAGGAAGAGGATGTGGAACAAAAATGGAAAAAATTCAGAAACATCGTCCAGTACGCCTTAGATAAGTTCGTACCGACTAAGGTCCAAAGCGAGGGGAAAGATCCACCGTGGTATAACAATCGTGTACGAAAGGTACTACGGAAACAAAGAAAGCTTCATCATAGGTTTAAGAGTAGTCGAATCATAGCTGATAAGGAAAAGCTGAACGAAGCGAAAAAGAGCGTAAAGAGAGCAATGAGAGAAGCATTCAACGAATTCGAGCATAAAACATTGGCAAACAATCTAAACAAGAACCCTAAAAAGTTTTGGTCATATGTAAAATCGGTAAGCGGATCTAAATCCCCTATTCAGTCACTCGTTGACCACGATGGCACCGAAACAGAAAGGCAGAAAGGCAGAAATACTGAATTCAGTGTTCCGAAACTGCTTCACTGCGGAAAATCGTAACACGGTCCCTGACTTCAGCCGTCGCACGGACGCCAAAATGGAAAATATTGAAATAAACGATATCGGAATTGAAAAACAACTGCTATCACTTAGTAGCGGAAAAGCATCCGGACCAGACGAGATACCCTTAAGATTCTACAGTGATTATGCTAAAGAACTTGCCCCCTTTCTATCAGCAATTTATCGTAGATCGCTGGAAGAACGTAAAGTACCTAGCGACTGGAAGAAAGCGCAGGTCGTTCCCATTTTCAAGAAGGGTCATAAATCAGATGCGAATAATTATAGGCCTATTTCGCTTACGTCAATCTGTTGTAGAATAATGGAACATGTTTTGTGTTCTCGTATTATGACGTTCTTAGATAATACAAATCTCCTTCATCATAACCAACATGGATTTCGCAAACAGAGATCATGTGAAACTCAGCTCGCCCTATTTGCCCAAGAAATTCACAGTGCCGTAGACACTGGCGAGCAGATTGATGCCGTATTCCTGGACTTCAGGAAGGCATTTGATACAGTTCCGCACTTACGTTTAGTGAAAAAAATACGAGCTTACGGAATATCGGACCAGGTTTGTGATTGGATTCAGGATTTCCTAGAAGAAAGAACACAACATGTCATTCTTAACGGTTCAAAATCTGCAGATGTAGAGGTAATTTCGGGAGTACCGCAGGGAAGCGTGATAGGACCTTTATTGTTTACAATATACATAAATGACTTAGTTGACAACATCGGTAGCTCCGTGAGGCTATTTGCAGATGACACGGTTGTCTACAAGAAAGTAGCAACATCAGAAGACTCGTACGTACTCCAGGAGGACCTGCAGAGGATTAATGCATGGTGCGACAGCTGGCAGCTTTCCCTAAACGTAGATAAATGTAATATAATGCGCATACATAGGGGCAGAAATCCATTCCAGTACGATTATGCCATAGGTGGTAAATCATTGGAAGCGGTAACGACCGTAAAATACTTAGGAGTTACTATCCGGAGCGATCTGAAGTGGAATGATCACATAAAACAAATAGTGGGAAAAGCAGGCGCCAGGTTGAGATTCATAGGAAGAATTCTAAGAAAATGTGACTCATCGACGAAAGAAGTAGCTTACAAAACGCTTGTTCGTCCGATTCTTGAGTATTGCTCATCAGTGTGGGACCCTTACCAGGTTGGATTAATAGAAGAGATAGACATGATCCAGCGAAAAGCAGCGCGATTCGTCATGGGTACATTTAGTCAGCGCGAGAGCGTTACGGAGATGCTGAACAAGCTCCAGTGGCGGACACTTCAAGAAAGGCGTTACGCAATACGGAGAGGTTTATTATCGAAATTACGAGAGAGCACATTCCGGGAAGAGATGGGCAACATATTACTACCGCCCACATATATCTCGCGTAATGATCACAACGAAAAGATCCGAGAAATTAGAGCAAATACGGAGACTTACAAGCAGTCGTTCTTCCCACGCACAATTCGTGAATGGAACAGGGAAGGGGGGATCAGATAGTGGTACAATAAGTACCCTCCGCCACACACCGTAAGGTGGCTCGGGGAGTATAGATGTAGATGTAGATGTAGATGTAGATTTCAAAATTTATACCAGAGACAGGACATTATCCATCACTGAACTCTTTATCCCCGTCTCTTTGTCCCCGATGGACGAGGAAGCACTGAAGGCAGAGACTACGCACGTTATAAGTTCTGCAGCTCTCGCGACGAGCGGCGGTAGTTACGCCTCGTGAACGCCGGACATGGAATTCGGTGGCCTGTGGAACTAAGAGGATAGCAATACAACAGGCTGCAAAGGAAACGGAAGTTCTCACAGGACAGCCACATCAAGCATATCATCGCCCACTACGCTAAGCCATTGTCTTCTTATCGCCACTGCCACTGGACTCCGAGACATCGCTCTGGTCCGCCAGTCTCTGTTCAACCCGTCGTCTCGCCCAGCTGTACTGCCACTGAACTGCATATAGTGTGTTTAAAATAATTGTTATATTTCTACAGGAGGCAGCGTTGGTCAAAACTAGGAAAAGGGTTCCTATAGTGGTACGTTTCTAAAGTAATACCTGTTGAAATGTGGATCAACCTGTTCTCTCGTCCTCACCTATCTCTTCCGTAGAAGTAGTCAATATAGGTAGTACCGCGCGTGGTAACCAAGCTACCATTCAACCCTTCTTCGTAGTGAATCAAGCACTATGTCAAATACATCTAACTCATTTTCCGATTGCGCCTCATGAATCGGTCATAAGCTCTGTAATGTATCCTACCTTTTATGCGACAATTTCCTTTACGGATTAAATATGTCAAATTTAAATTTTTGGCGAAAGAAGGATAATTAATATAGCTGACAAAAAAGGAAAATGTTATACTGCTAAATTCAAGGGTATGACGTAAGTTAATCTTTAGCGCCATATAATACCTTTCCTAGTCGTAACGTCGCAATTATCTTAGCCAGAGGACATAGTTTGATAACAGCAAGCTTGGTGACGCCAGTTGTTACACTTACAAGGGGAGGCCGCCAATTGTGAAATTCAGATTCGATTCATACTGGGTATAATAAAAGCTCATGGCCAGAGGTGTAATGTGGCAAAGCACCAATATGCACTTCTCAGCCGTTGTCGAGATAATCGACAGTTAAAAGAAACCGTTGCGGTGAAATACTCTCTAAGATTAATAAATTTCTACAGTGTCGTGGCGCAGCGGTAAGCGCTCGGGTTCGTAATACGAAGGTCGCCGGATCGAATCTCGCACCATGCAACTTTTTTTTATTATTAGTTTTTTGTAATTCAAATATAAATGAATTGCTTATGTATGTTGGTGAAGGCGGATCGCTCTCCAATTGTACCGCCTCCATTTTTCCCTTTTTTTTAACAGGGTGTACCAAAGCTCTCACGTCCGCACTGATTTTCGACGATGTTATAAGTTGCGCTAGGGACCGCATCTACCTTCTTTCGAAGTTAGCAGGCAACTACGCTGTTATGCGGCGGCTCGTTTCGGCCCATTCAACATCTGTCCTTCAAGTGTAACGAGCGAGTAACGGAGTTTATATTTTATACCTGCCACAGCAAATTTGTGTTCGTGGGGTTTCCATTCTAATTCGAACGTTTGACTTACGCTATACGTATTCGTTTCCGAATATCGTTTCTACGTCTTCCGTTAACTATACGTGGTTAACATTATGAAGACAATTAAAAACATTTGTGAAACACAACTTTGTTTGCGGAAAACATAATGATGTTCGAAGTCGCCAGTTTTTCCACGACAAACGACTTTCAACAACTTACTATATGCATAACTGTTGCAACTGATTGCCGGGAATTATATATATATATATATATACAAATACTAAAAAAAAAGTTTGCATGGCGCGAGATTCGATCCGGTGACCTTCGGATTACGAACCCGAGCGCTTACCGCTGCACCACGACGCTGTAGAAGGTTATTAATCGTAGAGAGTATTTCACGGCAACGGTTTATTTTAAGTGTCGATTTTCTCGACAACGGCTGAGAAGTGGATCTTGGTGCTTTGCCACATTACACCTCTGGCCATGAGCTTTTATTATGCGCAGTATGAATCGAAACTGAATTTCACAATTGGCGGCCTCCCCTTGTTAGTGCAAAAAGTCAGCTTTATCTGAAAATAATAATAATGATCGGACTTCGTTAAAATCAGAAACTGCAGGCTCGAACGATAAATGTTGCAATTTTGAGACGATGGCACGCTTATGGCGTGCGAGCAACGCGTCTCCGAACCGATTATTAGCCACTCCACTGGTGTCCAAAATTAAAGCAACAAATAAAAATTTCGCATGGCTGCATTCATTTTGCCACAAAACGATATCAACAGGTGATAATAAAGTAGGAACAGTGTAAAGAATACAGAACGAAAACGACTGCAATATGCGTAACGGTAGACAAAAACGTTCTTCGTTTTTCCATACTTAACGTATTTCCTTCAGTATGTCGGTTGCCTCGATACAACACGTACTGTGGATGCTGCGGGGTCAGATCCCAGTTGCCGTGCAGTACTAAGGCCGTACCGTTGTGTCCTTACAGCCAAATAATGGTCTTCTCTTTCTGATGTCACACTTAGTCCACCCTGCCCTGGCCTTCGAGATCAGTTTTGGTCTCTATAAATTGTTGCAACATCCGAGAAGCGCCGCGCAGGATTAGCCGAGCGGTTTTGGGCGCTGCAGTCATGGACTGTGCGGCTGGTCCCGGCGGAGGTTCGAATCCTCCCTCGGGCATGGGTGTGTGTGTTTGTCCTTAGGATAATTTAGGCTAAGTTGTGTGTAAGCTTAGGGACCGATGACCTTAGCAATTAAGTCCCATAAGATTTCACACACATTTGAACATTTTGAACATCCGAGAAGCAGCGGAACGATTCACATTAAGCCATCGGGCCAAATCAGCCTGCGACTGTCTTGCTTCCATTATTTCTATGGCCCCACACCGCATACTGCACCGTCTGTGACTGTCTACACAGCGTCTGTGGATGTGGGAGTATCCGGCAAACGCTGCCCTATATGTGACAGATGCCATGACGTCATCGTTGGCGTCGTTGTCCGTTGACCGGAATGCCATCTTCCGTGCAGAATACGATATTACGGACATCAGTAGACAGTTTGTATGATTATATCGTGAATCAGATACAGGACGGAGAAATATCGTTTTTTTGCTTTAATTTTGGACACCAGTCTAGTCTAACAGGCTGGAAAATGCATGAAAGGTTTTTGATTAGTAGACTATGCTGCCCAAATGTCTGTGTTACGTAAAACGTAATACATTTTAAGCATCTCAGTATTATTTCACCATAAAATTACGTTAACAAAATGTACACGACCTTCTGATGTGGAAGCTCTGGGAGGAAGAAGAATAAGGGTGAGTCGTGCGTACAACCTTTTCACAGTTTTCAAAACATTAGAAAAACTAAATTCTCTTAGAATATTCACAAGCGTGCAGTACAATCAAGTCTTTGGCTTGGATCATAATGATTTGCTGCAGCTCCTGTGACGTCTGCACGATGCAGACGGGTTGGGCATATGCCAGTGCCTTCAAGACATCCCATAGACAGAAATACAATGTATTCGGCTCCGGTGAACGGGAAGTGCACGCTACAGGAATTCCTCGACCAATCCGTAGACCAAGAAACGTTGTCATGTACATTTGAATGTTCCATCTTTCTACAAGGATAACGTTCTCTAATAGTGCTGATAAATCACTAGTTAATCTCTTTGCCAAGGTGTATGTTCTTATGGGCCTGTCACCAAAAATTCCTGCCCATATATTCATACTGAAGTGAATCTGTATATTGTTATTTTTTGTGTTTTATGGTTTTATAGACATGATTAGTAGGTATTCTTAGTTTTCAAATGGTGTATCGAAACGTCCATTGAAACTAAACTCGCCTTGTGCGTGTTTTTTCCTGTGGTATTATGCTGATAAAGAACTGTGGCAGATTTCTTGCTGAGTGCTCTTGAGTCCACTGAAAGTCACCGTATTTATTTGCAGTTTTGTTCGCCAATCTCCCCAGCGTCTCCCCAACTCCACTTCGACGTAGTGTAGCTGAAACCGTCTATAGTAATTATACAGTATTAACCGAAAACAGTAATATTTACGCCCGAGTCTTACCTAATTATTTACCAGAGATGTTCAATCGTTTATTTATTCCGTGAATACAACTTTTACTCTTACTGTCGAGTTGTAATACGTAGTATTCAAATACCTTTATCTTTATCAGAGCAAGAACAAAATCGGAATAATTAACCTCAGATTCAACAACAGAGATAATGCAATGATAATGTTAGCTTTTCGTATACGAGGAGTAACGTCTTTGGTTCCCACACACAGCACAGTATGTGATACACTTATTTCCGTAATATACACCTGATGCCGCACTGCCATGATTTCTCGTGGATTTGCATCTTCCCATGCGTGCGTGTTGGGGTAAGCTACATGCGCAATGAAATGCAGCTGTAAGATGGTCAACCCCACTGAATACTACACATTTCTTGGCATAAATAAAATGACCTATATCTCAATATAGGACATACACATAATTCTAGGAACTTTCCTCCAATCCTACCTTCCTCAGGAATACTTGAAACTTTTTGAAGCAAGTTGTGTAAATAACATCTACATAAATACGGTAAAGTGCATGGATCATACACATCATACCAATATAGCAATTTTCTTTCCTATTAACGTATTCAGTGACGGAAATATTACTGTCTAAATGCCTCCGAATCTCTGTCTTTTTCTCACTATCTCTATGCGAGGCGTCTGTTGATAGCAACGAGATACCCTTAAGATTCTACAGTGATTATGCTAAAGAACTTGCCCCCTTTCTATCAGCAATTTATCGTAGATCGCTGGAAGAACGTAAAGTACCTAGCGACTGGAAGAAAGCGCAGGTCGTTCCCATTTTCAAGAAGGGTCATAAATCAGATGCGAATAATTATAGGCCTATTTCGCTTACGTCAATCTGTTGTAGAATAATGGAACATGTTTTGTGTTCTCGTATTATGACGTTCTTAGATAATAGAAATCTCCTTCATCATAACCAACATGGATTCCGCAAACAGAGATCATGTGAAACTCAGCTCGCCCTATTTGCCCAAGAAATTCACAGTGCCGTAGACACTGGCGAGCAGATTGATGCCGTATTCCTGGACTTCAGGAAGGCATTTGATACGGTTCCGCACTTACGTTTAGTGAAAAAAATACGAGCTTACGGAATATCGGACCAGGTTTGTGATTGGATTCAGGATTTCCTAGAAGAAAGAACACAACATGTCATTCTTAAAGGTTCAAAATCTGCAGATGTAGAGGTAATTTCGGGAGTACCGCAGGGAAGCGTGATAGGACCTTTATTGTTTACAATATACATAAATGACTTAGTTGACAACATCGGTAGCTCCGTGAGGCTATTTGCAGATGACACGGTTGTCTACAAGAAAGTAGCAACATCAGAAGACTCGTACGTACTCCAGGAGGACCTGCAGAGGATTAATGCATGGTGCGACAGCTGGCAGCTTTCCCTAAACGTAGATAAATGTAATATAATGCGCATACATAGAGGCAGAAATCCATTCCAGTACGATTATGCCATAGGTGGTAAATCATTGGAAGCGGTAACGACCGTAAAATACTTAGGAGTTACTATCCGGAGCGATCTGAAGTGGAATGATCACATAAAACAAATAGTGGGAAAAGCAGGCGCCAGGTTGAGATTCATAGGAAGAATTCTAAGAAAATGTGACTCATCGGCGAAAGAAGTAGCTTACAAAACGCTTGTTCGTCCGATTCTTGAGTATTGCTCATCAGTATGGGACCCTTACCAGGTTGGATTAATAGAAGAGATAGACATGATCCAGCGAAAAGCAGCGCGATTCGTCATGGGTACATTTAGTCAGCGCGAGAGCGTTACGGAGATGCTGAACAAGCTCCAGTGGCGGACACTTCAAGAAAGGCGTTACGCAATACGGAGAGGTTTATTATCGAAATTACGAGAGAGCACATTCCGGGAAGAGATGGGCAACATATTACTACCGCCCACATATATCTCGCGTAATGATCACAACGAAAAGATCCGAGAAATTAGAGCAAATACGGAGACTTACAAGCAGTCGTTCTTCCCACGCACAATTCGTGAATGGAACAGGGAAGGGGGGATCAGATAGTGGTACAATAAGTACCCTCCGCCACACACCGTAAGGTGGCTCGCGGAGTATAGATGTAGATGTAGATGTAGATGTAATAGTCGCACAGCCATCTTCGTAAACGGGTTCTCTTAATTTACCCAACAGTGTTTCATCATAAATAAGTCGTCTTTCTTCCAAGGGTTATAGGACAGAATGAGGTTGCTAAGTGTGAGTGTGGTGGTTCTCTGCCAAAGACAGAACTTCGTACGTAGCAGCGTGAGGATGTCCTGGTGACTTCTTTATTACTTCAAATGGCTCTGAGCACTATGGGACTTAACATCTGTGGTCATCAGTCCCCTAGAACTTAGAACTACTTAAACCTAACTAACCTAAGGACATCACACACATCCATGCCCGAGGCAGGAATCGAACCCGCGACCGTAGCAGTCGCATGGTTCCGGACTGAGCGCCTAGAACCGCGAGACCACCGCGGTCTGCTTTATTACTTCTTTACTAATTTAGACAGCTTAAATTCCACAATGTAAATAGTCAGAAGCATCAGGCACGAGGATGAACGCAAACAAGTCTTTAATCAATTCATGCAACACTAACACTGATCCGAGTGCATTTCTGTCTTCGCATAGCATTCCGATGCTGAGCTGCGGGACTAGCAACGCCAGAGCGCAAGGACGCGACTTACTTACACAGAGAAAACGCAACTCGGTGCGCTCAATCGACGCTGATGGCCCCGGTCACAGCACGTGGCTCAGATGCGACGACCGATCCTTTGCAGGCGACGGCAGCAATCTAGCTGCCAGGGTCAGACCAATCAGGCAGAGGTCGTGAGCTTGCAGCCCAGCGGGGCCCGATGTTAAGGCGAGGACTCTACGGCTGCATCCGTAGAACTCTTAGTGATGGCTGACACAGGGCAGGCAGCATGTGTGGCCCTCCCGTGCAGAGTATGACGCACTCGACTGGACCGACTTTTAAATACTGGCTCTCAGCGCTACATTTGTGGGGACATCTGCAACAGGGCAATGGCCGGGATCTGACGCAATCGGCACGTGCGTCGATGGCATGGAAGTTGATCAAGCCAGAGTGGATTCTCGAAGGCTGGTCCCAGGGCACTAACACTCGGAAGTCTTTCTGCTGCTCAGATGTGCTGATCAAGCTGTGGCGTCGGTGGATTACAGCCGATGTCCGTGGTTTGTGACCTGATTTCGGTTCCCTTAAAATTTCTGCTACAATTCATCCCGTTACACAAGGGTTCCCATTTAAGATCTCCGATTATTTGTGTCACATTTTGATATGAGCTATACCGACATGTTATGTTCCTTGTCGGTGTATCTGTATTATTTCAGTATCTTTTCTGATGCCTACTTGAAAAAGATTCCAAACATTGGAGTAATAATAATGTTTGTGTGTTTCGAATTGGACGCCACTTCGGCGACTTGCGTGTCCATAATCTACCTCAGTTATGCAACCAAGGAAAGAGGACCTGCAGTTTATTGTGGATCCCTAACCACTTGTCGTTCATGCCGACTCCTTACATCGTTGCGATGTGAATTCTAGTTTAAAAATGGGATGAAAATTTCCGTGGTCCGACCGGGATGTGAACCAGCGACATCATGGTTTGCTGTCATACGCTTTGCCGCTAGACCAGTAGGTCCAGCAACAAAAGATTACTATTCTATATTTGATCACTCTACCGTCTTGTATGCGATTTCCTTGGAGATGCGCCACACTTTTCCAGAAGCCTTCCAACATATTTTAGTCCTCCATTCGCCTTACTCAATACCGTGACCAGGTACCCACAGCAGGTTTTGCCTGTTGCTTTATGGCATTCTGGAACGTTCTTTCGTCTAGCTGCAGTGGCTGGCAGAGATTTCAGAGCTGTTTGGCTGTAGATGCTACAATCCTTGGAGCACGTACGGAAATTCTCCTCTGCGTACATTCTGATAGCGGATATTTCCGCCTAGAATACTGCGACCAGCTTCCGTAGAGAGACTGCTCTCTCTAATCTAGGCTGTACTCTATATATCACGGTCCCAGCACCTTCATCTCTTTCGACCCATCAGTAAACCAGACTGTGTCACCCGAATGGTGTCGTGGTTCATTCTTCCACTGCTCCCTTCTTCCAATTGTTACACTGAAAGGTTTATTGAAGCAACTGGAAGTTATTCTATGGTCAGCCGACAATTCCCCGACCATTCCTATATTTACCACACTCAGTATATTGGTGCGAGATTCTGGGTAACCTAAAAAAAATCAAGTGTTTCCAGTTTTTAACCTGTACACCCCTGCTTCTGCATTCCTTGTAACTCAAAGGTGTAATGGTGGCATGTCCAGCATGGTCTCCATCCGAACAGTGGGTGTACTGCTATTTGCACCTTTTATGACTAAGCAGGCCATTCATTGCACTTTACCAAGCTCCTTCGCAGCCACCTTCTGTTCTACTTTATTCCACATAGTTCACACATTCGTATAAACTATCATAAGTCTTATTACAGTAGGGTATGTCCTGTACTTACATCACAGGCCCCTCTAGTTCTCAGTACTTTTTGCCTTGTAACATATGTTCTTTATATGAGGGGGCCATGATAGTTTCGCATTCAGGATTATCCCAATATACTTCGTTACTCCCATCTACTGGAAGTATTCATCGAGGAGCCAGTATGTATGCTCGATTTGCTTCCTCGTAAATGTTACTGCAATAGTTTTCTTCGAAACAATCGTTAGATCCTTTTTACTGCAACTGCTCACACCGTCTATTGTACATTGTACCATTGTCCTAGCAGTATTGGCAAATTTGTCAAATATTATTATGACTAAATTGTCTACATATCTTTGGAAAACGCAGCCTCTAGTATTTAAGTCTTATATGAGTTCATTCACCACTACGTTCCACAGTCGCGGACTCAAGTACGATTCTTTCTCTTTGTGACAGGCTTCATCGTTCTACGGATAGCAGCTATTCCTTACAGAAACTGGAAATGTTGTCCAAGTTTTTCGGCAGTTCCTTACGACCATCCAACAACGATATTTTCCTGAGCGAAAGTGCGTCGTCAGCGTACAGTTTTATAGTGTGCTGGTCCTGTCTGATATATCTTTTATGTGTAATGGAAACATTAGAAGTTGTATTACGTTCCTTGAGACACATCCGATATTACACACGCCTTTCAGTATAACGTATTGAGAAGATCATGTCTTTGTTAGTAGTCGTCGATGTGGTACCGTGTCGAGCGCCTTACAGAAATGCAGGGAGACGCAGCGTACCTTCCAGCAGCGCTCGACTGCAGCTGACAGAAACATTTTCTCCATACATCTGTGCTAGCGCGGCCTAGGTCGTGTGGAATTCAAATGAAACTTTTTCACGTTATTAGCGAGTGACTGAAGTTCGGGGACTTCTGCTTCGTATATTTTGTTGTGGACTTGAGTTACTCTCGGATGCAGTCGTCCCGTATTTTAAGTTGTATTAATGTTTGATGGGCAGTAAGTAATTCAATTGTAATAGCATTTACATATTGCTGAACGCTGCAGCACTTGCGAGGGATCGTCATAAGGTCTGCATTATCACCTCATAAAATAAATTTACTTGATTATTTTTTGTATCTTTGCAAGTGCCCACCTACAGTCCTGGTATATATTGAAATTTTCGTGTTCAGCGCTAGTGGTGCAAAAAAAAAAAATGGCTTTGGCCACTGATAAAGCGGGCTATCATGCGCTAAATGAGTTTCTGTACTTGAATGTGAACAGAGGTGCAACATTCCATGCTGAGTCTGTGGAAGTGTACGGTAACGACGCATCGCCATATGGCACCGAGGTTAGGTGGCGCAGACGATTCCAGAGCCGTCAAACAGGACTGAATGACGAAGATCGGTAGTCCATCTTTCTGTAATGAACTGGAAATGGCAAGAGAAGCGGAGACGCCAGTGCCAATGGTTCAAATGGCTCTGAGCACTATGGGACTCAACTTCTGAGGTCATTAGTCCCCTAGAACTTAGAACTAGTTAAACCTAACTAACCTAAGGACATCACACACATCCATGCCCGAGTCAGGATTCGAACCTGCGACCGTAGCGGTCTCGCGGTTCCAGACTGCAGCGCCCAGAACCGCACGGCCACTTCGGCCGGCGCCAGTGCCAATAAACGGCGTATTACAATAGAGGTAGTAGTGGAAAAAGCGACAATCAGTCGTAGATTAGTTATTAACACCTTGTAAGATGTTCTGAAAATGAAAAACGTCGCAACCCACTGGCTTCCGCAGCTGCTCACACCAATACAAAAAGCCCGCCGAAACAAGGATGCAGCGAAAATATTGTATCTATGTGACGCCAATAAAAATTATTTGTATCGCCGCCAAATCGCCTTGGGCGTGTGCTGAGTGTACCGTTATTACTCGAGGCAAAGGAGCAAACCAAACAACGGAAATATGTGGTTACAGCTTTGCCGTAACAAGTGATAACCCAATCGTATTTATGAAAGCTGATGCTTTTTTTGTACTATTTTGGTGTAGTACTAAGAGATTACGTTTCTAAAGGGAAAATCATTACAGAAACATACTACCCAAAGCTGACGAGGTCACAGGACGGCCGGCCGGTGTGGCCGTGCGGTTAGGCGCTACAGTCTGGAACCGTGTGACCGCTACGGTGTCAGGTTCGAATCCTGCCTCGGTCATGGATGTGTGTGATGTCCGTTTGAAAAAACTGTTTCTTTAAGTGAAGATATTAGTAACAGTGTAAGCTTCCTCCCACTTTTCGCTATACTTCGGTGACTATTTGCGTTCGCGTGGTGGGGGGAGGGGGAGGGGGGGAGGAGTGGAGGGGGGGGGGGGGAAGAATTCACCTGTAGGAACACAAAGAAAGATCCCTATATCGATCTTTTCGTATAGTTTGGTGAAATGTTCATTTTAATAGATAACAGAATGGTCTGATTTACATTTAGTGACTAAGATGGAGCTCTTGTAATTATACTCCTTCTTTATTAGATAAAAATTTCAGCACAACAAGTTTCACTTACGAAGCGCACTCGTCAGTGTTATGCAATACCACTGTCTCTCTGGTTTGCGCCATTCTGGAATTGACCCAGTGAGAATTATTAAAGTTTAAATCAGACGTCGTATAGTACCATCACACAAGCGCGATTGTTAACTTCCAACACTTCCTTCATAACTTCTTGTCCATATCTTTTCCTCTGAATTCTCTGATTAATATTTTATCACTCACCACACTTCCATTTATTACGTATTGTAGACATTTATTTCACCTAAATCTTCACTAATATTCAGTACAGCTCTGTTCCACATCTGCCTACTTGTACTCGTGGCGCGATGTACTGTCTCACTCGACTGCTAAAATATTCGAGCCCAAATAATGACCGCCCCGTAAAGAGCGTGACCTCGGTATATGTGGTACTTTTATAAGTGATAGATCTGTAGCGTAGCCTGAGGCTTCGATTAGACTGGAATGTGAAAATCTGTTTGGGAGCTCACCAGGACAACGAATGAGCCAAGATAATCTTTTTTTAGTACAATGCGTGCTCCTTAGTTAAATTTACGTCGCTGCTGAAAACCTCTATTTCTCCAGTATGGTCTGATATTCTCAGATTTTTAATGTTTGAAGAAGTTAATAACAATAACATCCGTATCCAAAGAAATGTATTCTCTTGGAGCTCCCGATAGTTCTTTTGATACTGTTTTGGAATTGTTAGACACATCATCCACTGTTCGGTTCTTGAGACCCGTGCCTATGTCACGCTAATGGTGTCATCGGAGGGTCGGCTCGGCACTGCGTATTTGCTAATACTGAATTGTTTTGGTGAAAGTACAAGTCGTGTTTGGGAAGCGGAGCTGTACGCAGGCGAACTAACTGTTCAGTCTGCTTTCGGCCGGTGAGCGGCGAGGACGTCTTGTTTACGTCCCGTCCGCAGAGTCGCGAGCGCGCGTAGTTTGTTTACTTCCTCGTCGCAGCTAATACTCGCGTCCGTTAACACTGAGTCGCTGTGGCTCATTCGTACAGAAAAGCTACCATCAAGATCAGCTCCCAGCCCGACTACGCAAGACCACGAGCCTTTGAAATCGAACGATTCATCCGTGACGAAGTTCAAATACCACCACAGCACATTGTCAGTATCCACCTATCCACCACAAGTAGCGTCGTTTACGCCAAGATGGTCGATGACGAGTTATGTCACGCAGTTGTGAACAGATGTGCGAACACTCTCAAGTTCAAACACTCCGATGGTCACGTCGGGGATGTTACCGTTGACCACGCAGGACCAGTATTACGCACATTAAGAGTCTTCGAACTCCCGTTCGAAGTGCCACCGGATATCGTTACCTCAGCTTTCGACCCGTATGGGACGGCAATTATCCACGTGGCCGAGAAATTGAACACCGACACGTATCAGCTCCTCAACGGCGTCCGACAAGTCAAAATTCAGTTAAAGAAGCACGTGCCATCATACTTAGTCATAGGTGGATGTTGAGCAATCGTAATGTACGATGGACAGCCTCGCACTTGTTCTGGTTGCGGCTAGGAGGATCATGCACCCTCGGCGTGAATTCAACGTCGGGTTACAAAAATTCCATTAGACGACACGGCACCATCTCTTACGCTCACGGCTCTCCCCCTGAATTACGCAGGGGTGACACGACCGACCGTCATGGCAGACGAAAGACCACTTGGAAGACAGGAAGCGTTAGAATGCACATCTGTCGCCAGTCCTGGATTGACCAACACATTACGGAGTCCACAGAGATTGCTGAAAGCCGCCCATCGACTCCACAAGAAGATTCGAAAGAGAGAATGGAACTCGACACTAGGGTTGTACCGGCCTCTGCTTTTCTCCCTGAAGGCGATGCGATGCGGGAACCACAAACTCTTTCGGACACAGAAACCCACGTCCGCAAACAAAGTTCGCCGAGAAAACATAAAAAGCGACGTCGCACACCCTCAGACGATTGACTCTAGCGGATGTCTTCTCCAGTTGACGACCGTACGGCCAACGAGACGAGAAAAATGGATGACACGGGATCGACCTCATCTGTCACTTTGGTTTCGAAAAATCTGTTTCCTCTCTCTCGGACAAACAGATCACAAGCACAGCGCCCGCTATTGGTAAACAACCGGAAACAACTGCGGATTCACTCTCAGTCACTCAGTTCACAAGCGTTCTACCGCAGCCACTGTTAACTTACGGACCTTAGGCGGACGACATTGAAGACGATTCTACGCCCGCTGTGGTGGATGAGGAGTGCGGTCCCTCCTCCCACACCACACCTAGCAACAGAAGACGGCGCGGACGCGGCCTGTAGATTGCAGGCCCCACCTTTTACGGCGACGCTGACGGCGGCCCACACTGCAGGAGACATACTTATTGCTTAGCGACCATCAACATTAACACCATTCGGGCACGTACGAAGTCGTCGCTGCTCCATAACATACTCAATGCAGCAAAAGTTGACACTGTCTTCCTCCAAGAAGTCTTCGTCGCCGATTTCCCGGGTACGTATGGTTATAAGACCCATGTGTCCTACGCCTCGCCAACTAACAGTGGAGTCGCAGTTCTCCTCAGAGGGGGCCCCGAGGCGTATGAAGTCCGATATCTCCCCCACGCTAGAGGAATGGCCGTAACGGTGCTAGGCGTCCAGTTTATCAATGTGTACGCCCCTTCCGGAACAAATGGCCGTCGCGACCGATCGCTCTTCTTCGCAGAAGGAATAGCACCGCTTTTTAATGGCAGGCACTATGATATGGTATTAGGGGGCGATTTCAATAGCACCCATGCATCTAAAGATCAGCTGCCACGCCATTCACCGTGCCCGAAACTTGGGAGACTCATCGGCGGTCTCCAGCTGGTAGATGCATGGAAACATGTCCGAGGAAATCGACTGGGATACACACATTTCACAAGTCACTCGTCTAATCGCATCGATAGGATTTACGTCTCCCGTTCTCTCGCGGCAACAGTGAGCGACGTGGAGTTGTGCCCCGTAGCCTTTTCCGATCACGAGACCTGTATATGTGCCGTCACCCTTCGTCGCCAATGGGTGTGGCGCAGCCGACATCCCTGGAAATTAAACCTTGCTCATCTCGCTTCTCCGGAATGTCGACGCGCCATCGAAGACACGTGAAGTTCGTGCGTCTGCCGCCTCCCGACCAAGCCCCTACCACGCCGTAGCGGAGAAGCGAGGCAACTGTCCCCCAATTGAAGCAGCTAGCCGGCCGAAGTGGCCGCGCGGTTCTGGCGCTGCAGTCTGGAACCGCGAGACAGCTACGGTCGCAGGTTCGAATCCTGACTCGGGCATGGATGTGTGTGATGTCCTTAGATTAGTTAGGTTTAACTAGTTCTAAGTTCTAGGGGACTAATGACCTCAGCAGTTGAGTCCCATAGTGCTCAGAGCCATTTGAGCCATTTTGAAGCAGCTAATCGCCGCCATTTGCGGGGATGAATCCTAGTACTGGGGTTGTGATTTGAAGTATATGAGACGCAAAAAGAGCAAATTGAAGCACAACTTAAACACATGTTTGTTTAAAAATATACTGAGTATTCTAGTCTATTTTAAAAGTATACTTAAATTAATGAAGTTTCCTAATTTCCCAAATACGCCTGCATAGAGACGCGAAATTTAAGGATGTAAGGCTCTTTCCTAACAAGGTGGAGCGAGCTTACATCGAGCTATTTGCATTAGATAATTACATGAAACTTTTAAAGTAGCAGACAGTACGATTATTATTTAATTCACATAATTTTCCTGTCAGGTCCTGTTTGCTTTTTGCCGACTACTGTGTACATTTTACACGCTTACTTTTATTTAGGACAGTATTGTCTACACTCGAATATTGGTATGATTAATTGTAATAACCCATATCACTTTAAATACCGTAGGAATTTCATTCGCACATTAGTTTTTAACACTGATAGCACCTCTGAAAGTGGTTGAGTTTGCAACATTTGATCAAATATTTGTCCATTTACGAAGTATAATCACCACCTGACAACACATGTTAAGTATCTAAACGCAATTATTCGACCTACCTCTGATTCACACTTAATATATATTTGATTAAAAATCTAAATACCTATCATGTGTCTAGTTCTTCATTCAGTTCGACTTAGTACATTAACCCTGTTAGTATTTTTAGTAATTTATATGCAAATACAATATAAGTACTTGACATGCAACAAAGTACCTTTGTCTGTAATCTAACACTGCAACTTTTTCCCTATGTAACTTGCAATTTTTGTAGCAGAAAGTTTATTAGATACAGTATAAGGTATAAATATAGACATGATGTTAGGCTATAGAACAATCTGCTGCCACCTACATTTAGCATTTGCATTAATTGGCTTTGCAAACACTATACCTTTTTCAAATGAGTTGGAAATCCAAATACTGTCGATATAGCATCGTCCTTCACTTGACGTCTATTTACATAATTCTCCATGTAATAATTCTCTTCAAAATGAAGAGAGCACAGCAAATGATTTGCTGTCGGTTGGAAGTTCTCTCTCCGAGTAGCAACAATCCATTTCCGATTTAGAAATTCATTTGTAAGGGGAAATCTAAACAAAAACAAACGCTCATGATGTATTATTTCTCCATGAAAATACTATAGACAAGTAATAGAAAGTAACAAACAACCAGAAATGACTGACCTGTGAAATGTAACATTATTTCCTTCTTCGTCTTTGCTTCCATTCTTACTGTTACAATTAAAAGCAGCACACGAACGAACTCTTTTTACGCACTGTTTCCCTGGAAATGGCGGCTTCTATCACGTTTAATGTGGGGACGCGACACTAGCGCCAATGCGCGGTCTAGTTTTTATTTAGTAAGTCTATGCCCCCGACGTATCCTACACCGATCAGTTGGTGGTTAAACTGCGCCAAGCCAGCCCTACGGAAAACATTTATTACGTATGGTCGTGAGACCGCTACTTGGAGGCGGCAGACTCTCGATTTTTATTTCACCGTCCTTCTCGAATGTGCCTCCTTGCCACCCACACCGGAACGACAGATGACAGTACAGCGTGCGAAAGCCCATATGCGCCGACACCTCGAAGGGACGATCGTCCGAGCGCGAACACATGACAGACTCGCATAGGAACGACCCACAATGTACGTCGTCATTCGAGAACGTAAACTGCGGAGACGGGCGCTGATACAGGCCATCACCACTGAGGACGGCCGTCATCACATAACACAACGCGATATTGGTGCAGCCTTCTTCGACCATTACGCACGACTTTATTCTGCTCAATGATCCGACCCGACGACGGTGAGAGGAGTCTCATAACTACTTTATGGCATTGTCCCGCAGGATTTACTAACTGAATTATTGAACGACATTACGGAAGTTATTGACGCCATAGCTAAAGGAGCGCCGAATAAGTCTCCTGGTCCCGACGGTCTCCCTGTTGAGTTTTACAGAACTTTCCAGCATTTACTGGCTCCGAAGTTGACAAACATCTGTCGGGAGCTTATGTCCCCTGCAGTACCGTTCCCTGCGACCTTGTACAAGGAATAATTACACCGGTTCACAAATCTAAAGGTAGGGTCGAATATGTGAGTATCGCCCGCTAACACTCGTCAACTGTGACATGAAGATATTCACCAGACTATTAGCAAACCGTATACGACCGACCCTGCCTCACGTCATCTCACCAGATTCGGCTTCCCTAGGGGGTTTCAATAACATCCACACAGCACTGTATCGATACCGTGACATGCTAGCCCTAGCGAGACCACGCCGCATCCCGGGAGCGCTGGCATCACTAGATTTTAGCCAAGATTTTGATAGAGTGGATCACGCGCATCTAACGTCCGTTCTCCAACACATGCAGTACCCACAGCAATTCACAGACGTCGTGATGCGCCTCCTCCGAGGGGCGACTTCCAAGGTGCTCGTTACCGGGCGTCTCACGCAGTCGCTCCCGATTTTCCGATCAGTGCGTCAAGGCTGACCCTTGTCGACGTTACTCTATGGTCTGGAACTGGAACCGCTCCTCTGTGGCCTCCGTCAACGCCTCACCGGACTCATCTTACGTGACGTCACATTTCACTGCGCAGCGTACGCAGACGACCTGGTTCTCGTGCTCCGCAATCGCGGCGATGTAACCAGCGTACTAAAATGGATTACCACATACGGTGTGGCTTCCGGCAGCTGTCTTAACGTCACCAAATCGGTCACCATGGCCATAGGAGACGGATTGACACCAGCGTGTGTCGACCCCCTACAGCTTAGTGACACTATCAAATGTCACGGAATAGAGTTTCACAATGACATACAGCTCACTGCAGCCCTTAACTACCGCCGCTTATTACAACAAATTCGGGTCCAGATCTTCAACCTTCGTCTACGGACCCTCGACATTCTTCAAAGGACACACTTCGTCAATGTTTACCTCGCATCGCGCCTTCCACGCATAGCGCGTGTCCTTCCAATACCGTTACTTATTGCTCGACGTCTATTAGAGGCATTCGGAGCCTACGTCAGTACAGGCATGTTCCTCAAAGTCAGTTATGAGTCGCTGACCCTTCCCCCCACAAAGGGAGTCTTGGCCTAGTCCATGTCCACGACAGATCTGTGGCCCTGTTTGTCACCTCGCACATCAAGCTGTGATGCCACCACTCGGAAAATTTGATAGGTTTGCTGCTGGAGTCTATAGCTCCATCCTCTCTTATGCCCCCAATGATGCCGCAAGACATACCCCCCACCCTTCAGCTACTTCGGACACTTTTATATCAAACACAATTATGTCCGTATCGGAGTACCATCGACGAAACAGGCGTCGGCGAGGGATATATATATATATATCATGTCCTACAGCAGTGGCGCCCGCCAATCATCGTGAAGGTCAAAAATACTCAAGTTAATTGGAAGGTGGTGTGGCGGACGATACACGCGGTTACACTGGATACAGACGTCCGATCCACATAATACATCGCAGTCAACGGTAAATAGATCACCCGATCACGCCTCCACAAGATAAGTATAGTGGAATCGCCTATACGAGTAGACTGCGGAATACCGGACACGGACGAGCACCGTCTCACATGTGGCGAGGCAGAAGACGTATGGCGCTTGGTGCACAAATTTTGTCGTTTTTTGTACGACTGACTCCGGAACATATCACACTTCGGCTTCTACTGTTTCCGGATGAACAGTATTTCCCGCGCACCAAAACCAACCAGTCACGTGGATCCGTGAGCATGCGATACAGTACTTATTTCACGATGGACCTAAAGGTGTATTAGACATTGGAACTACCTACAAGAACGTCATTGCAAGATCGTACGTAACCCAAAATACGGACAACATTTTTCTAATTACTTAGGGAGTGCCCTACGTGACCCTCCACGGAGCTGGATTATCAACAGGTAGGAGAAGATACCCACTGACTGAGCCGACAAGACTACGTCCGATTATCGGTGGAATAACATACGACAGATGGGAATTTAAGGAGATGGGACCTGGATAAACTGAAAGAACCACAGGTTGTACAGAGTTTCAGGGAGAGCATAAGGGAACAATTGACAGGTATGGGGGAAAGAAATACAGTAGAAGAAGAATGGGTAGCTTTGAGGGATGAAGTAGTTAAGGCAGCAGAGGATCAAGTAGGTAAAAAGACGAGGGCTGGTAGAAATCCTTGGGTAACAGAAGAAATACTGAATTTAATTGATGAAAGGAGAAAATATAAAAACACAGTAAATGAAGCAGGCAAAAAGGAATACAAACGTCTCAAAAATGAGATCGACAGCAAGTGCAAAATGGCTAAGCAGGGATGGCTAGAGGACAAATGTAAGGATGTAGAGGTTTATCTCACTAGGGGTAAGATAGATACTGCCTACAGGAAAATTAAAGAGACCTTTGGAGAAAAGAGAACCACTTGTATGAATATCAAGAGCTCAGATGGAAACCCAGTTCTAAGCGAAGAAGGGAAAGCAGAAAGGTGGAAGGAGTATATAGAGGGTCTATACAAGGGCTATGTACTTGAGGACAATATTATGGAAATGGAAGAGGATGTAGATGAAGATGAAATGGGAGATAAGGTACTGCGTGAAGAGTTTGACAGAGCACTGAAAGACCTGAGTCGAAACAAGGCCCCGGGAGTAGACAACATTCCATTAGATGTACTGACAGCCTTGGGAGAGTCAGTCCTGACAAAACTCTACCATCTGGTGAGCAAGATGTATGAGACAGGCGAAATACCATCAGACTTCAAGAAGAATATAATAATTCCAATCCTAAAGAAAGCAGGTGTTGACAGATGTGAAAATTTCCGAACTATCAGTTTAATAAGTCACAGCTGCAAAATACTAACACGAATGCTTTACAGAAGAATGGAAAAACTGGTAGAAGCCGACCTCGGGGAAGATTAAACTGGATTCCGTAGAAATGTTGGAACACGTGAGGCAATATTGACCCTAACATTTAGCTTAGAAAATAGATTAAGGAAACGCAAACCTACGTTTCTAGCATTTGTAGACTTAGAAAAAGCTCTTGACAATGTTGACTGGAATACTCTCTTTCAAATTCTGAAGGTGGCAGGGGTAAAATACAGGGAGCGAAAGGCTATTTAAAATTTGTACAGAAACCAGATGGCAGTTATAAGAGTCGAGGGGCATGAAAGGAACTCAGCGGTTGGGAAGGGAGTGAAATAGGGTTGTAGCCTGTCCCCGATGTTATTCAATCTGTATATTGAGCAAGCAGTAAAGGAAACAAAAGAAAAATTCGGAGTAGGTATTAAAGTCCATGGAGAAGAAATAAAAACGTTGAGGTTCGCCGATGACATTGTAATTCTGTCAGAGACAGCAAAGGACTTGGAAGAGCTGTTGAACGGAATGGACAGTGTCTTGAAAGGAGGATATAAGATGAACATCAACAAAAGCAAAACTAGGATAATGGAATGTAATCGAATTAAGTCGGGTGATGCTGAGGGAATTAGATTACGAAATGAGACACTTAAAGTAGTAATGGAGTTTTGCTATTTGGGGAGCAAAATAACTGACGATGGTCGAAATAGAGAGGATATAAAATGTAGACTGGCAATGGCAAGGAAAGCGTTTCTGAAGAAGAGAAATTTGTTAACATCGAGTATAGATTTAAGTGTCAGGAAGTCGTAAGTCGTTTCTGAAAGTATTTGTATGGAGTGTAGCCATGTATGGAAGTGAAACATGGACGATAAATAGTTTGGACAAGAAGAGAATGGAAGCTTTTGAAATGTGGTGCTACAGAAGAATGCTGAAGATTAGATGGGTAGATCACATAACTAATGAGGAGGTATTGAATAGAATTGGGGAGAAGAGGAGTTTGTGGCACAACTTGAAAAGAAGAAGGGACCGGTTGGTAGGACATGTTCTGAGGCATCAAGGGATCACAAATGGAGGGTAAAAATCGTAGAGGGATACCAAGAGATGAATACACCAAGCAGATTCAGAAGGATGTAGGTTGCAGTAAGTACTGGGAGATAAAGTAGCTTGCACAGGATAGAGTAGCATGGACAGCTGCATCAAACCAGTCTCAGGACTGAAGACAACAACAACAACAACAACAGCAACAGCAACATACGACAAGACGTACCTGGATGAAGAAGGATGAAGCGTAAGGAGAGTAGTGACACACCCTTCTGCATTGTGTGCGAAGCACTTTTTTTGTACCCATATATACAGTATTACCCCGGTGTAGGAAAGTACCGAGATATTGTTTTGCTTACTCAGAGCACGATGCGGTGCTAGGTACATTTATTTTTTTTGTGAGATAAAGTGAATACAAATTACGAATATATTAAAACAAGTAAATAAAAAATTTAAAAACTCAATAAATGAATAAATAAATCCCACAACTGATTTCCTCTTACTATCCACGATACCTTGGCGGACGAGGAAGACACTGTGGCCAGGCCTCAGGTTACGACCCCTGCCCACTCTGCCCTCCCCGCCCTCCCTTGCATGCCTCCATCCGTATTATAAAAAAAGGGGGGGGGGATCGTATTTGATTAATATCAAAAACGACGTCTTCTTCGGGCTCGAACCCCGCCACTGCATAAAAAAAAAAAATAAAAAAAATAGAAGCCCTCGGTCGGAAGCTAAAGCTAGCAATCTCTGCCTTTAGCCCATTGAAAGGATGATTTTTTTTATACTAATGCCGCTTTGCTATCGGAAGAAAACTAAAGGCATTTGTTGTGCCCTCATTTTATCATATTAAGGAAGAAGAAAACCGTTATTTCAGACAAATCTGCAAAAAGGTGTTATCTGCATCTTACAGAAAATGTGGTAAGCGTTTCGTCTGTACTTACACGTAAAGAGAATTGAAAAAGATTTTGAGTGAGCAATATGCTCTTGTTATGTGACTCACTGTAAAATTTTCCATCGTAATTAATATTTTCTAGTATGTTCTGTTTCTAGTTCTAAATCAGTAACTTTAATGAATTTAGTAAAACTCTTTAAAAAACCGTTTTGTATAAAAACTGTAAGTTATAGATAAAAGTGGATCCCAATCCTGTTTACATAGCCGGCCAGAGTGGCCGAGCGGTTCTAGGCGCTTCAGTCTGAAACCACGCGACCGCTGCGGTCGCAGGTTCGAATCCTGCCTCGGGCATGGATGAGTGTGATGTCCTTAGGTTAGTTAGGTTTAAGTAGTTCTAAGTTCTAGGAGACTGATGACCTCAGAAGTTAAGTCCCATAGTGCTCAGAGTCATTTGGACCTGTTTACAGTTTTGCGACAAATTGTGTGTAAGCGACATCCTTCTTATAAAACTGATGTGTTGTGTTCTAGACATGTCTGAACTATGAACCAGACGATGTACAACATATCAAAAAATGAGATTCACAGAAAAGATAACTACGCCGCTTGTGAAATGTGTATGCAGAAATAATTCTAAGTACAGCATTTCAAACTTCATTATCTGACCGAATCTTGAAAAGATAATCATCGCATTATATTGAGAATTTCGCTGGAATGATGTTATTCGTAGAGTTTGTACTTTAGTAGTGGCAACTGCTAATTTACAGCTTATACAAAATGCTCTTGTTTTTAAGTTTGACTGTCCATCAGAGTAGCCACCAGCATTGAGCATAACCCGTTGCCAGCAATGTTGAAGTAGTAGGATACACTTAGCAGCTTAGAGAAGGAAGCGGCGGCACTTTCTGCAGGAGCCGCCCATCATTTTGCAGGACCGTGCTCGGCTACATATGGCGCAAGTTGGTACTGATCTGTTCGATCGATGAGTCTGGGAAGTGTTGCACCAGCCACCATACAGCTCGGAGTTAAGCCCTTCTGACTTGAACTTGCTTCCCAAATATAAGGATGCAGTTCAGGCATTCACTTTAAAACTTTTATACAGATTCGTCTAGCAATACACCGTTCACTATAACTATCACCACAACTGGCGCTGTTAGGGGTATCCTACGAGCGCCAAATCTCTGGCAAAGGGTTATATACGTACGATATTAGTTGCTACTCTGAAGTACAGAAAATCTTTGAAACGTGTATCTATTCTGTGTAAGTTGTAAATAAACAGTTACCACTATTAAAGTTCCAACTCTTTATATAATTTTAATACATCAGGTCACTGTGTTGTCAGAATCAGTGCTTTATTTTAGCAATGATCTGTGACTGTCAGCGCCGGTACTTATAGCGCCGAATGACCTGGCTGCTTTTTTCCAACTGTCACATGGCATATACATTGGTTTCATAGCGTGACATAGATGCACCACCATTACCGAGTTCACCGGACAAAATTTTAGACTGTCTTTTAAAATATCCAAATGGTGAACTGCTGCAGATGACGTAGAACTGAACCGGACGGTCATGTCACCATCGCTTACGTTAGTTATGGCAGTGAAGTGATGTCTACGTGCCAGTCGACTGCGTGGAATCAGTTCTGCAAGATGGGTTGTCATGAATACCTGGCGGAATGGCAGAAAGGAGCTGTCACGTTTGGTCGTGCCCGTGACCACACCGAGAATGAAGTTGCCCCATTTGTTGTTGCATCGGTGCGAGCTGTCCAACATAGCCACAACAAACGGTATGCTATTCGCAGCAATGTAACACTGCGTAAGGACAGCAATCGTAAAAAGATCCTAACCGACACGCAAAGGATACGTGTGTCACACGTTCTCACTGACAATCGATTTCCATTACGACGTCAATTTGCGTGTCATGTCTCGTACCAACAGTAAAGTACGGAAGAGGTGGTGTTACGGCAAGGAAGTGTTTCTAGTGGTCTGGCTCGTTTCGGCACTTGGGGGAAAAATGGCCTGCCATTCCTCCACAGACATTCAAACAACTTATTGAAGGTGTCTCCAGCTGACCACCATATACCATGGTTGTCCATAAATGCTACGTTCCAGCGGAGGGTGCCATGCTTTTGTCCATTTGCTGTGTAAGCTGATAATGTTAACCTGATCATGAAATAGCTCCACATAGAAACAATTACCATGTAGGACTCACCTGTCGCAGCTATTTAAGAGCAGAGAATGGATGGTGAAACCAAAAAAAAAAGAAAGACTGAAGAAAAGTTGATAGTGAATTAAGAAGTGGATTTTAAATAGAATATCTACATCTACATATATACTCTAATTTCCCTTGTCTTTGAATGGTGATCATTGCTCGATTTGAAAGTTGGTGGTAATAATATATGCTCTACATCCTCGGCGAAGATCGGCTTTCGGAATTTAGCAGCCCCTTCCGTTTAGCGCGTTGTTTATCTGCAAGAGTGTCCCACTTCAAACTTTCTGTGAGATTTGTAACGCTCTCGCGATGGCTAAATGTACCAGTCACGAATCTTGCCGCTCTTCTTTGGACCCTCTCAATCTCTTGAATCAGACCCAACTGGTAAGGGTCCCATACAGACGAACAATACTCTAAGACTGGACGAACTAACGTATTGTAAGCAATTTCCTTTGTTGAAGGACTGCATAGCTTCAGGATTCTACCAATAAACCTCAATCTAGTGTTCGCCTTGCCCGTTACTTGTGTAATCTGATCATTCCATTTGAGATCATTAACTCCTATTGCCGCGGCGAAGAAAAGTTGTGCTTTAACTGCAGTTAATCTAGGGCGCTGGCTTGCGCCATAGATTTTTACCATATAACTTCGTTGACATGGAAATGAGTAAAAGGTAGCAAGACGATGACTGAACTGCCTAAGTTTGAAGACTGTGAAATGCGTTTTACCACTGATTTCCAAATCATGAGACAAGCAGTAATGGCAAAGCTTAACTTGCAGTGACTTCAAATTTTAGCATCAGAAGGCCCTTTGAAGAGTATGGAATTTTAGTTCTCTAAGAAATTCATACAAGATGTTGACTTGGACACAGTACCGTGAACAACAGAATTACAGTCTCTCATAATTTTATCATCCGACTCGTCGTTGATATGGCGGAAGCACACTGATGACTGAAGATCAAGGATGTTTGATGTTAGGCGTGAGGTCACACGCTTGTCTGTGACACCACAGGTTTTGCCACAATTCGTAACATGTGTCGCAGTCCATTGAAACGTGGCTCATACATTTCTATGCTTTGCCCACTCTGCACCCGACTCTTGTCAATGGGATGTAGAATGGCGCGTCACACGCCGAAGCATTCCCTTCCTCGTGGGAACAGACACGTCCTCTCCAGTAAAGCAGCTTCCTCACAAAAAACGTAAAGCAAACAGAAGGCGACAAAACACTAAATGAAACTTCAAGGGTTGAAAGGGCATGCGGTGTTATTTCAGTGATGGTATAAGTGAGTCAAATTTACGAAGAACTCGGCAGTATGCACTCACGTATCAGTACGACATTGCACCGCCTCTGGCATGGATGCATGTACTCATTCAGTTGGGAAGGGTCTCTTAAAGCCGTCGTATCCTCTCCGGAGGCAAGATGGCCCACAACTGTGGTAACTGGTGATTGATGTCCTGTGTACTAGCAGTGACACATATATACCGTTCTCACAGATTTTCTATTGGAAGTCCGCTTATTTAGCCGAACGGCAACGTGCATGCCTTCCATGCAGCGGGCCAGATTCCCGACCGGGTTGGAGATTTTATCCGCTTGTGGACTGGGTGTTATGCTGTCCTCATCATCATTTCATCATCACTCACAAGCAAGTCCCCCATTGTGGCGTCACCTGAAATAAGGCTTGCATCCGGCGGTCGAACTTCCCCGGATGGAGCCTCCTGGCCATCAGTGCCACACGGTCGTTTTATTTCCACTATTGCAATTTCGGCCTTAGGCCATTATCAAGTGCAAATGTTTTTTGCTTTAAGCCATGCCAGCCTTATACTTAGCAGAGTTACGGATGTATATAAAAGCAAATGACAACGACATATAAATGTGTCACTGTGTATAAAGTTGACATGGCTTAAAGCCAAAACATCTGTACTTGATAGTGGCCAAAGGCCGAAATTGTGACAGCGGAAATAAAAAGCCACTGCCATAAACATGATGTCTCTCAAAAGATCTGGGGATCTTGCTGGCCATGGGACTACATCATCACCACGCAAACACTTCATGGAGCGGATTGCGCGGCCCTTCACGCCGGAGGTTCGAGTCCTCCCTCGGGCGTGGGTGTGTGTGTTGTTCTTAGCATAAGTTCGTTTAAGTAGTGTGTAAGTCTAGGGACCGATGACCCCAGCAGTTTGGTCCCTTAGGAATTCACACACATTTGAACATTTGAACATGGTGACACGTGTTATGTGTGGACGAGCATTGTCCTGCAGGAAAATGACACTTCCATACTGTCGTATGAGAGGTAACACACGAGGATGCAAGATTTCAGTGATGTGCTGTAGTGTCGTCTGTGTTCCCTCAATTACTACCAACAGTGACCTGCCCCAATGGTCCCACACATCGTGAAGCTAGGAATAACGCCGCTGTGCACCTCCAAAACGTTGGAAGAATGAGACCTCACTCCAGACTGCCGCCACGCCCGCCATACGGAGTATTGCAGAATCGATTCATCGTTGAACACAATGTGACGTCATGCAGCAGCAGACTGTGATTCCCGATCATGGCACCACTCGAAAACTCAGTCGTCTGTGTTCTGTATTGATGACAGTGTACGTGTGAGACATAATTCTCTAGCCCAGCTGCTGCTAGTCTCCGACCAAAGGTGCGGAATGAAACAGTATGTTGTAGCGGGTCCATTACTTGTTGTTGGATGGTAGGTGCAGATGTGAAGACGTGTCGATGTGCTTGGTGCACAATACTACGATCCTCCATTGAGGTGTCAGTGTGGTCTGCCGGAATCTTCGTGTAGAATACGCCGGCACCCACGTTACCCCGCGGTTCCACATCGGGCCACTGTCACATCTAAATGCCGTACAAACCTGCATATTGCACGATTTGACCACCCTGCCAAATTGAGACCCACAGTGGGCCCCTTTCGAACTCTATCAAATGCTGATAAAGCTGTCTCTCACCTCTGTCTTCTTCACAGTGATCGATCAACATATGACGCTGTTCACGTTCCTACCAGGCCTGGTAACAGCGCTGAACACACTAATACATTTATGTGGCCGTTCTACCTGTCACAGAGAATAACTACTCCAATCATTTACACATCCGTCGATGGTGTGGATGTGTACGAATTTACAGAGAGATCCGACCACTTCTTCTGAGTGCTTTTTTCCTGTAGAGTGTAAGTAATCTGCTCATTACTGTAATGTCTGTACAAAATTTTCCGGAATTGGAATTGTTTGCGAAAATAGTGAATGTATCTGGCTTGTTTCTTCAATAAACACATACGTTATGACTTTCTCATAGAAGGAAGTATTAATGTCAAGGAGGGAGCATTGCGATGATTTCAACTGCGGATCACTCTAATCTTGCAATGTACTCACAGTTATTTTAGGGATATCAGCATTAAGATACAATTCTGCCTTTCATTCCCAAACTAATGCTTCTCGTTTATTTACATGGAAAGTACAACACATACAGACAGCACAATAACGCATTTAAATAAAGCAACGTTTAAGTGAAAGCGTTTCTGAAGAAGAAAAATTTGTTAACATCTAGCGTAGATTTAAATGTCAGGAAGTCGTTTCTGAAAGTATTTGTTTGGAGTGTAGCCATATATGGAAGTGAAACGTGAACGATAAATAGTTTAGACAAGAAGAGAGTAGAAGCTTTCGAAATGTGGTGCTACAGAAGAATCCCGAAGATTAGATGGGTAGATCACATAACTAATGAGGAGGTATTGAATACAATTGGGGAGAAGAGGAGCTTGTGGCACAACTTGACTAGAAGAAGGGATCGGTTTGTAGGACATGTTCTGAGGCATCGAGGAATCATCAGTTTAGCATTGGAGGGCAGCGTGGAGGGTAAAAATCGTAGAGGGAGACCAAGAGATGAATACACTAAGCAGATTCAGAAGGATGTAGGCTGCAGTAGGTACTGGGGGATGAAGAAGCTTGCACAGGATAGAGAAGCATGGAGAGCTGCAGCAAACCAGTCTCAGGACTGAAGACCACAACAACAACAACAACAACAACAAGTTACATACTGTCATTTTTCCATATACTAATCATCATTCGTTCTGCTCTTTCACCGACGATGGACAAGAGTCTGCAACGCGCGTTCGGAAATCTGAATTAGTTGCCGCTAACCGCCGATTTACAGCTTATACGACAGCGTCTGAGTTTGTAAAATGCAGGCCACGTAGGCCCAACGATATGGAAGTCTCCAGATGATAACTCAGAATTCTAAAATGGGTGTGGTTGCACAGTTCAGCGAAATTTGGCTAGGAGTTCAACAGTTGCGAATTTGTTGTGACGTCTGCGGTTATCGTGTTGCAAGCGGAAGTTCTTCTCAGGTCTGACACTGGAGATTCGGGTTTTCGTCCTAGTCAGAGTTGTCTTGTGGCATTTTGACAAGATAGTTCTTTTAGTCTCCAAGACTATCCCAGAAGCCTCTGCACATCAATTTACCTGCAGATGGTTGTAATTTCTTCTTTATTGGAGAATTCGCGTGTCGACATTCCATGGATTGTCTTGTGAATTCTGTTTCGTAGTGCTGACACCGCGTATAATTACCGGTAATAATATTGTTCAGGAAATCGTCACCAGTACCTTCATATAGCTCCAGCAGGTCCTGAAAAAATGTCCATTCAGTAATTTTTTGATCATTGCAGAACACTTTGTGATAACCAAAATTGCATAAAATCTTGCCTACGACACAGCAGCTGATATTCAGTTGTGCATACAATTCCTTGGTCGTAATACGCCGATCATCACAGGTGTTTTGACTGAGACGCCGTGTACTATAGGGGATGGCAACTAAGCAGAACGGTAGATGCGTCGCGTGTCGTGTACAACCTTTTCACCAGTACTGAAACGCGGTTCCCACAGCCTCACATTACTCACGTCAACTCTATCGTCTTGTCCGCCTCTGTAGCTGCAGGGTTAGCGAGACGGATTGCTAAGGGAAGGAGCCGGGATTCTATTCCCGGAGATTTTATCCGCTCGTGGACTCGGTGTTGCGTTGTCCTTGTACTTCATGTCATCATAATTGATGTTCCACTATTGAGATGGCTGAATGGGCACGTCTCAGAAGCCAATATATTGGAAAAAAAAGCTCTACTGTCTCCGTACATATTTAGCAAACGTCGACGGATTTCAACTGGCGTATTTTATCAGCAACATACTCAACTTGATGTCAGAAGCCATTTTGTAACGCTCCCCTGCTGCTGATATCTGTAGCAGGACAGCGAAATCATGAATACATTAGGGGAAACATAAATAAAAATTGCATTACACCACTAGAAGTCAACACACTAAAATAAGAGGCATTAGTTTTGAATTTACCTTTCATTACGAAAGTTACGGTTACATAGACTACACAGTTTGAATCATTATTACCATGATTTGCTCTCTTTTGACGCAGTGGATCTACGTCCCTGCAGACAGCAGATCCCCGACGGTGCAGACTTTCCCGCCCAACATGGTGAAGTCCCGCTAACACCAGGCGACGGCGTTTACCGCATAAACCGCCAGTAACTACCGTACCCTTTTGGTTCTAAGCTTTAGCAAACCTGGAAGATAATATTATTTAAACACGCGGAGAACGTTACCATCTTCCATTTATCAATTGCCATAATTATCTGTTTTTCATGTAGTAAATCATGAATAGGCCTATTTTCCTGGCATTCAAAGTAGAATTCATATGCCCATAATCAAAAAATTGCATCTTATTGTCACTGGTGCCAGTAACCTGGGAAGCGATCCTTGTGTAAGAAAATATTAATATTTTCAGGAAATAACACTGCAGTATTATAGCAAAAAAGTATTTACCACTTGTAACAGCGTGACATCATTTTCAAATGTACGCGCATAAACATATCAGTGCGTTGTTGTGGTCTCAGTCCGAAGACTAGTTTGATGCAGATTCGCACACGTCTTATTCTATGAAACAAAATACTGCGAACTACTCCCATCTGAGCCACTTGCTATAGTCAAGCCTTGATATAAGGGTAACAAAGTTAACATACAGAACAACCACGGGTTGTATGATCAAAATAATTTACCAAACTGTGTTCCCCTAAGTGCAAACCATCATAATGGCCAGTGATTTATCAAATTACACTTGAAATAATATAGTCAGTACGTAATGAAAGTTAACGCAGCTCAAGCATTATTAAAACTGGTGAGCTTTCGGTAAGCGAATAACTCATATATATATGCTGCCTGTGCAGTCCAAAACTATCGCCAACTTTAATTTCTTCCTTGGATAGCGTAGTAGACATGAGGGTCAACGATGAGTAGAGCTCTGCAGGTGTGGTAGGCGATTGTTGATCACTGCAGGAAGTCCTTTCCCCGGTTGTTAGACAACCGAAACAGATAATACGCCAGTTGTAGTTGTATTTTATATTGCAGTCAAGACAAGTAAAAATGCTTGACAGATTACATAATGATGAAGATACCGAAAGCAAATATTTCCACATGTGTACTCAGGCCATAATATATTCACTATAAAATGTCGATTAAAAGTGAACAAATGACAGGGGAGCCACTTGACCGAGTTCTCTGCCTCGTGATGGCTGGGTGTTGTGTGCTGTCCTTAGGTTAGTTAGGTTTAATTAGTTCTAAGTTCTAGGGGACTGATGACCATAGATGTTAAGTCCCATAGTGCTCAGAGCCACTTGACCGAGTAGTAGCGGTTCCACAGTCTGGAAAGTCTGCAAAACGGCCGGGAGAGCGGTGCGCTGACCACATGCCCCTCCATACCGCATCCATATGACGCCTCGAGGCAGAGGATGACACGGAGTCCGATAGACATCCCCTAGACCTTCACGCCTAGCAAAGAGCTAGTTTCTTTTGTTGCAAAACGTTTTTTGCGCCATCTTTCGAGTTTCCGGACGTCATGTCACAATGTACCACAAACGTCTATCTGAAAGTTTCTGCTCCATTTTCCACAACGAGTCATGAACTGCAAACGTTGATAACTCAATAGATGATACATCACAGAGAACTGTGCCTTGTTTCTCAAGATAGCTGCAGATAGTTGTTCGTTGTGAAAGACCAGCAGTTTACAAACACGTGCTTCACACACAATGCTTATGCAATATCTTGTAGTGCCTGAAGTATTCATTTCCGACCGTTAGTTCCTGACCTACAACCAGATTGCAATTACAGGAGTCGAATGTCGTGAAAGACCGCAAGGATGGGAATGAGCCAGTGTTATAACATACCGCAGACGTTATTCAGTCTGTGCACTGAGCAAGCAGTAAAGGATATCAACGAGAAATTTGGAAACGAAATTTATGTTCAGGGAGAAGAAATTAAAACATTTAGTTTAAAAAGAGATTGAAACGAGATTATGACAATAAAATAAAACAACAGTCGTGGAATGTACGTGAATTAAATTAGGTGACGATGACTGAATTAATTCTGTAAATGAGTTTTGCCATTTGAAGAGCAAAATAACTGACGCTATCCGAAACAGAGTGGATTTAAAATCCAGACTGCCAATAACAAGAAAAGTGTTTGTGGAAAAAAATTATGAACATAGACTATAAATCTCAGTGTTGGATAATCTTTTCCTGAAAGTACAAGTAAAACCCATTCTTTAAAGAGTCGAACTCCCATGTATTACAGAGCTTCTAAATTCTGATTACTTTCCAAATGCCATAATGTATTAAATATTTGACGTTCATCTTGTAAATGAGAAAAAGTTTAGAAACTGTTTGAAACAATGGATGAGTATAGTCTGCGTAATTTGCGCTCTATTTCGAGCGAAAGTTAGTTTTTCACGATCTCAATGTTTATGACGTCATTTCTCCTGAACTACGTGGCGTAGAGATATAATTTTGCATTTACATTTAGTGCTACATACGGATACTCTCTGAAAAATGTGTTGAGAACAGAATTAGTATTAAAAAAGTAATAAATTAAAACGTCATGCCCGATGATGAAGTTTTACTGCGTGAACAGCGAAAATGTAGTAAACGATTAATAGCAAGCGATTAACTTTTTTCCTTTATTTTATGGACGGGGGGGGGGGGAGGGGGAGGTGTCAACGAAACGAGGTTTAGTGAAGGTCTGAAATAATGTGTAAAATTATTGGAAGTCGTTAACGCTCTCTTTCACAAATACTGGATGAATATAGTCTACGCATTTGTGCACGGTGAGCTTCGTTGCCTCGAGACGTAGACACAATTTCTAAGTGCAATACTTTCAACATAAAATTATGCCTCTTAATGAGTAGATTGTGACTGCATTTTAAATTTTTAAGTTCGTTCAATAATTACATGAGACACTAAAAATCAAATTCTTGTTGCCGCTAAAAGCCATTAGACAGGCAACCTGCAACTTGGTTCTTACTCCATGAACTATGAACCGGGTTAGCGGTTTAGTAACGTAGATTTGAACGGAGCGTAACCTTATATGAAAGCGGTTTCGTAACGTAGATTTGAACGGATATGAAAGTAAAACATGGACGATAAGCGTTGAGACAATAACAGTATAGAAGAATTTGAAATGTGATGCTATAGAAGAATACTGAACATTAAATGGATAGATTGACTGTCAGAGATTGCAGTATGGACTCCTACCTTTTTGTTTGAGGGAACCATTAACTGTGGAACTGTGGAGAACAGGGTTCTGAATAGCTTGGACAGACGTTCCAAGTCACGAAATCAGTCTCTATACGTTACAGAATTCCGGCTGAGGGGCGCTCAGTACAGAGCATTTAAGAGAAGAAATTTTTAATCGCTATCTCACAAGCTGGCTTAGAAAACTTTGATGGGAGATCCCTTAAAAATACTGGACCACTGGCTGTGTCTTTGTGTAAAGACTACTGCGGTATTTCCCGTTAGAAAACCTGAATGGGTGCTATTGAACCGCACACGGTCTGTTACACTATTCAGAATGATCAAGATATTTAACGACTGGAGCAGCTACACAGGCAGGTAAGCTGGGCTGGCCCATGGCTTTTAGCCAGCAGTAGAATTGCTCTCTGCTAAAACTGGTAGTTTTTGTAGAATACATAAATGACGTTGTAAATGACACTATTACCTGTATACTTGGTAACATTGATAGGGAAATAAATACAAATTAATGTGGGAGAAACTGGGAGCCAATGACTTCTCTTTGAGTTTTGTTTGTCTGTTTGTTTTGCACATAGTTAGAACCACAGATCGTTCAGAGTTAGTCCACTATATCCTCATAAACTATAAATTGCATTTTGTGTGTGATAAAAATATGTTTATCGCTTTACTTCTACGTTTTTATGTAACACAAGCAATAAATTTCGATGGAAGTACGGTTTACATGCACAAACATAAAAAAAATTATGTAATTATTGTTGTTACTTTGAACTCAATAGAACGTTCTTCATCATAACCAAAGGCAAGAGTTTCCTGGTTGATAAGTGTGAAGTTGTTTATGAATAACAGAAACATGCTTTATGTAATCTCGATGAAGTATTGAAGCGATGTTTTTGTTCTGCGTTTTTTTTTTTTTTTTTTTTTTTTTGTAGTTTGCTCTTCTTAGCCCTACATGATGAATCTGTATTGTTTTTCATTTTTATTGCAACATCCCTCTCTTTCAAGTTACAAATCAACAATTTTCGAATGAAACCTAAATTAAACATTGACAATTTCAGTTTTGCTATGGATTCTGTTTGTTTTTAAGTAACAGGAGGAAAACTCTGTAGTACAAAAATGTTCCGTATGTTACGCGGTTCCTTATACATTCTCACTCAGTTTCTAGACGGTTCACCGCTTCCGGTTCCTAAGGGTCTCTAGTAAGACACTGATAGCTTACGCAAACAAAGCGATCGAAATGAGATGAAGCCCGATAGGTCTGCAACGCACTTAACGTACAGGTAACTTGGTTACGATCTTAACTGACCATGGCTACTAGGGAAACGACCATAGCCTACGCTTATTTATAGTAGTCTGTTGTACCTTATGGTAGTCTTAAAGCTCTAGCCAGCAGGCGCAGAAATGCATTCGCTGGCGTACAGAGGGAACCCTCGCCAAGAGTGACTGAGCCGGAAGTTCCACCAAATCATACAGACATTTAATGCAGGCATCCAAGCATGCTAAAATCCTCAGCCTTATTTAATATATAAAAATATGCAGATTATTTATGTCTTTAGGGTATCAATAGAAGTTTGGACAAGAAGAGAATAGAAGCTTTCGAAATGTGGTGCTACAGAAGAATGCTGAAGTGTAGATGAGTAGATCACGTAATTAGTGGGGAGGTATTGAATGGAATTGGGAAGAAGAGGAATTTGTGGCACAAGTTGACTAGAAGAAGGGATTGGTTGGAAGGAAACATTCACAGGCATCAAGGGATCACCAATTTAGTACTGGAAGAAAGCGTGGAGGATAAAAATCGTAAAAGTAGACCAAGAGATGAATACAATAAGCAGATTCAGAAGGATGTAGGTTGCAATAGGTACTGAGAGATGAAGAAGCTTGCACATGGTAGAGTAGCATGGAGAGCTGCATCAAACCAGTCTCACGACTGAAGACCACAATAACAACAACAGCGTTTGGTGTCATATTTATGGGCGTTTGTGTGTTTTGTAAGACGTCTATTTTTTGATGATGTTATTATACGTGTCAGTATTTAAAGGAAAGTGATATGTTTGAAGAATCGTGGTCAGAGAAACAGTTGTTAGGAACAGTATCTGTGCCTGCGATGGCAGCACTGTGGAGTCTTAGAATCTTTGGCAGTCAGTAGTGGATAGCTGCGATTTGCAGCAGACGGGGATTCGTTGAGTGTACAGTGTAATGCATGGACGCACGTGGGGATCAATGTGAGTTGCAGATTCCTTAAGAGGAGGAATTATGACTCAGAAGAATGGTTGGATAGCATACAGACTTCACAAGGGTTTTGAAATGAAGAACAAGGTATTATTTGATGAGGTAAAGAGTTTATTTTTACTTCTGTAGACTTGTATTGTTGGTCCACTTCACCCTTTTCGCAGTTGAGTTTTTGGTAGTTATTCTATTGATTGATCTTCTGAGTTAATTTACTGTACCATGGAAATTATTAGATTAAGTAAATTTTCGTATTAGAATCTATAATTGTTTTCTTTGATAAGTTCCTTCCTAACGGAAATTTCAGTACTTAAAGGTGGAGTCATGTGTTTCATTGGCATTCTGTGTCAAGATAATGAAACCAGTTTCCCTGGACCAACTATAGTTAGTTTTTAGCAGTATGTTTTTAACTTTTACGGAATCTTGCTGTGCTGCTGTTTCTGCCCGTACTTCATTTTGCATGTAAGGTTCAAAATACGTGATTGTTTCGTTTCCTTTGCGCACTGTAAGTTCCGTCACTTTATTTTACCAGGGCCATTTGTTAGTGCACAAATTTTCGTGTGTTTCAGGTTACATTCTTATACAGGTCGACTGTGCAGTTTTTTTTTTATACAGATTCGTTTTTTGTTTGTTTGTTTTCAAACAGTTCACACTGACCATGTCTATTGAGCGTGGTTTGCTTATCTATTTGTTTATGAATGAGATCGGTTTTCCCACGCACTGGATTCTTTTCAGTTTCATTTAAATGATGTGACTTTGACCTCAGTAGCACACTTAGGCTGTCAGTTCACATTCCCAGGTTTATATTTACGATAACACACACACACGAGTAAAGGCTACTCACTCATAGTACTTACTATGAAAATCCATTTATTATTGTTGGCCGATTGAACCAAAAGTAATGCACGTCACGAGGACGGAGTGACATGACAGGAAAGAGACGATACTGGCAGCCAATAGGAAGCAAGCTACAAGAAGTAGTGGGGGTAGTGCATAGTAAGCCAGTCTTGGGTCTCGAGACCGGAAGGAATTCTGTATCTTGATCTGAAAGGGTAAGGAGCTCTTTGTCCAGGACGCGAGTTTGTAAAGTACGTGTCTTTTACTTCTGGATGGTAAGTGCCCGTGTAGTGCAAATATTGGGACTCCCATTAATTCCAGTTGACATTTCGACATTTTTTGACGTTCGACAGTTGACATTTTTTGCGATTGAGACCGTAAAGGAACTTTAGAGTTTTCATAGGGAAATGTGTTATATACATTGTGAAATTTACAGTTCGATTACTCATTCGTGGATTGCGAGGGCACTGTGAGTGTGTTTGTTGTGCACTTGGATGCCTGCTAGAGTTCCTGAGATAACAGATAGAACCACGACAGAGCGGCGTTGTAATGAATAAACTATTGAATTTCAAAGATATTCCTTACATCGTTTACCTAATTTGATACAATCAATTCCAGCTGCATTAATTAATGTATATTGCGGTTAACAAGTCTGCAACTATCTCACGAACTGTTATTTTTTTTAAATATTAACCTTTTTGCAGAAATGCGTGATCGGTCTCTAGACGACAACTGATGCGCTAAAATCAATTCAGATATTCCGATAGCGTGTTTATGCTCCCGTCCCAATTCACATTTACTAGAACAAGGTGGTAGCTAGCAGCCACATCTGCACAAAAGAAATTTTATTTCTATACAGGTTTCAGGCGCCTGGTGCCCTTCTTCAGAATAACTGTTGTTGGGTGTCCTTGTACCATATTTGTACGTGTACCATGATCCATAAGACGACAGTTTCATGCTACATAAAGCTACTAATGCTCCCTTTCGCTAATATTGCGATAAGTCTAATCTTCTGAAGAAGGGCACTAGGTGCCTGAAACCGGCAAAGAAATTCACGGAGATGACAAAAGTCACGGGAAAGCAAAATGTACATTTCCAGATGGCGCTAGTATGGCTTACTCAAGGTACGAAAGGGCAGTGCATTGGCGGAGCTGTGATTTCTACTCAGGTGTTTCGTGTGAAAAGGTTTTCGTGATTATGGCCGCTCGACGGGAATTAACAGACTTCGAAAGCGAAATGGTAGTTGGGGCTAGAAGCATAGGACATTCCATTTCGGAAATTGTTAGGGAATTCAATATTTCGATATTCACAGTGTCAGGAGTGTGCCAAGAATACCAAATTTCGGGATGTCCTCTCACAACAGACAAAGCAGTGGCCGATGCCCTTCACTTAACGACCGAGATCAGCGGCGTTTTCATAGAGTTGTCAGTGCTAACAGACAAGCAACACTGCGGGAAATAACCTCAGAAATCAATGTGGTACGTATGACGAATGTATCCGTTCGTGCGGCGAAATTGGGTTAATTGACTATGGCAGCAAGCGACCAACGCGAATGCCTTTGTTAGCAGCACACATCGTCTGCAGAGCCTCTTCTGTGATCCTAACTATATTGGTTGACGCTAGACGACTGAAAAAGCGTGGCCTGGTAAGACGAGTCCCAATTTCAGCTCGTTAGAGCTGTGGCGCAGACCCCACGAAGCCATGGACCCAAGTTATCGACAAGGCACTGTGCAAGCTGTTGGTGGCTCCGTAATAGTGTGGGCTGTGTTTATATGGAATGAACTGGATCCTCTGGTCCAACTGAACTGATCATTGACGGGAAATGGTTGTGTTCGGGTACCTGGAGACCATTCGCAGGCATTCATGGACTTCATGTTCCCCAACAACGAAGGAATTTTTATGGGTGACAATGCGCCATGTCACTGGGCTATAATTGTTCGCGATTGGTTTGAAGAACATTCTGGACTATTAGAGCGAATGATCTGGAAACCCAGATAGCTCGGCATGAATCCCATTGAATATTTATAGGACATAATCGAGAGGCCACTTCGTGCACAAAACCCTGCACCGGCAATACTTTCGCAGTTATGGACGGCTATAGAGGCATCACGGCTCAATATTTCTGCAGGGGACTTCCAAGGACTTGTTGAGTCCATGCCACGTCTAGCTGCTGCTCTACGCCGGGCAAAAGGAGGTCCGACAAGAAATTAGGAGGTATCCCATGACTTCAGTTACCTCAGTGTAAAATTTGTTTTGTGCAACTGGTTGCTGATGTTTTTCGACAAATAATGAGGAGATATTACACCGAACTGGGAAATCTTGTGGCACAACCTGAATAAAAGAAGTAATCAGTTTCATAGGACACACCCTGAAACATCAACAAGCCGTTAGTTTTGCAACAGAAGGAAGTGGGGGGGGGGGGGGGGGGAGGAAGGGAGATGGGTAACAGTTATAGTTGGAGACAAAGGTTTGAATGCAGCAAGCAATTTCAAATGGATGTAGTAGTTATGGGGAAATGAGATGGTCTGCACAGGACAGAGCTGAATCGAACCAGTCTTCGGACAGCAACAGTTCCTTATCTGACACTCCTCAGTTTATGGTCCCCTATTCTCAGTATAACTTTGGCCCTAAAGATCTGAGACACCTGCTGATAGTGCTGAAAAATATTGACGATGCTCTGTGTTCATTCTCAATTACGCCTGTTTTACCAGTAAATTACCGACGAAGTTTTTAACATAAACCAGATATTTCCTGGATGCTAATATGCGTCATAAAATGCATCATGCATGAGCAACTCACTGACGTAACATTAAAGTAAGCTACACTTATTGTATTTAAATGTTCTTGCTAATGACGGATCCTGGTACACAGATCGTGAATTTTCTTCTCCAGATCGACTCCGGTTTCTTCATCTCGCGGTACTGGCTCATTTCCTTACAACAATCCATCAGTATTATAAGAAACAATATGTCTATATTTGTATCCAAGGGAAGGAAGAGATCGTGTAGAATGTCAGTGAACGACAAAGACGAAATCGTCGTACTTCAGAAAAAAGGGAGTCTTACTCATGTGTTGCAATGTTACGGTAGTGGACAAGATACTAACTTGTCATTAGTTCAAGTACTTTCGAGAGAGTCGTGCAAACTTTAAATTCTGACCACAGATTTCCCCTGTATCCAAGCACCTTATGAAAACTAATGGTGCTCGATTAAACCGGGCCATCATTTTGAAATACTGTGTATTATACTATAAATTCAAGACGGGACGACAGAGCAACAGTAATATAAATCCAAATTATTATCATTATTAATTATATGATAATACGACATCACAACGAGTCATAAATTACTTTCCATTCTTTTCATATTTTATATAACTCGCCATCAGAGATATAATGACGTAATCCATGATATCAAATACCTACTAATTAATTTTGACACAACTAATTACCTCCAACAACATGGAGTGAACAGCATTGAAGATATTTTCGTGTGTACTTTACTGTCCACGAATACTTATTAACAGTACATCCTTTATCCTCGATGCTGTGATGGCTTCTAAAACTGACACTGAACTTCAAAAAGTTATTATATTTCAAACTTACTTATAAGCAAATTTCTCACACTAGGATAACGATACTTTAAACAATAAAAACCTTTGCGTAATGAAGAATACTTCTTACTTCGCATAACTTACTAAAAAAACTTCAAAAAAAGTGAATGGTAACTTAATATCTTTTAATGTAGCTCAGGAAAAAATTAATATTATCAGAGAAAATGATATGTAATCTAAAGAGAGTTCGTTAGCTATATTTTCGCTATATCACTTGCAGTTTTCATCGAAATTGTGGGGAACGATTCAGTTTACAAGCTGTCTATGTATGACTTGGGGCAACATGTTAGCCAGTTGCAGGCTATTAAGTAGCACACTGGCTTAAATTTTACATCAATGTTCTTAACAGTTTGTAGTAGTACTTGCGTAACTAGTGATATACTTGCTTAACCATACTTGCCAAACCATTTCCACAAACAGACATTTGTGTGTGTGTGTGTGTGTGTGTGTGTGTGTGTGTGTGTGTATGTATGTATGGGTGGGGGTACGGAGAGGTGTAAAAGGAACTTATATGGTGTGGCTCAACAAGGAATGCTTCAAGGTGAATCCTACAGCTCATACTGAACTATTTTTTAAACCTTCTGTAAATTGTGCTGCACAGCCTTGTACAAAAGACATTTTGTTGTAAAATAACGACGTAAAGCTGATAAAAGCTTTTGTTTTATTTAGGTGCAACTAGTTTTGACCTAGCGGTCATCATCAGACAGGAACTTCTCAATGTTTATGGTGATTATCAAATGTCTAAATTTTGAAAATAACATATCGCTGTACGAATATGAGTCCCTTGCATTTACCATGACGTAGTCAGGGCCTGTTGCAGACTTCTTTTAGGTGAGGTGGGGATGGTGGTGAGGTTGTTATGGGAGAGAGCAAATATTCTGTCAGTCTCTTCTCATTGACGGTGTGCGGCTCCTCTCATACACGAATACGGTCTTCTCGCCCTCTTCTGTAACAATGCTCATATTGATTTCAGTGTCTAAAATGGTGTACTGCACGGGATTTTTTATTAGTGGCAGGACCGCAATGGGGTACACCCAGCATCGCGATCCAAGTAACTGAAAACTACCTGAACGAGTAGTAGTGACTCGAAAGTCTGGCAAGCTGACAACAGCAGGGAGAGAGATTTGCTGACCACATGTCTCCCCGTACCGCATCTGAATGACGATATTTAGTAGAGGATGACACGGCGACCTGTAGGCATCACCCGGATCTTTGGAACTGACAGCGGAGTTACGTACATACGACACTAGCTTTTAGTTAGCAAATCGTCTAGGAACAGCGCGAGGTGTCCACAAGAAATGATATTAGGTTAGATCTAAAATTTTGTTTGCCGCCTGTCAGGCAGTTTATATTATTGGGAAAATGATTAAATATTTTTGTGGCTATACACAGAACTCTCTTCTATGTCGCTGATAGCTTTAGTGTTGAGTTATACAATTCATTAACCATCTAGCGTTGTAGTTGTGGACATCACTATTCTAAAACTGTTTCGTATCACTTACAACGAATTTTATTTGTGGATAACCATGTTATTAACGAGCAGTTAAAGTTCATAAATCCTTGAAAAAGTCGCAGACAAGATGATTTTTGGTGAGCACCACACACATTGTTCACAATGTCCGCTCTTGAACAATGCTTTGCTTCTAAGTAAAGTTATTTTACATTCAGCCTTTCCGCATGTTCAAATTCCACCTCTCCAATGATTCCTCTACATGGAAATAATGCTAGCCCATAACCATTTATCTGTTATTTGTCTATCCGCCCGGTTACGTGTTGTTGAGACAAACACAGATCATCTGTCTGTTCAGAATTCACCGACTCTCCGAAAAATGAGAAAGCAAACTTACTTTATTTTTGAATCATCCGATGTTCTGATGAAACAAGCTTACTTTCTTTTTCGAGAAACAGATATGTTGTGGTCCTTTTCTTCTCTGTTATGCGAAAGATAGCAACTAAGTTTTGATTTTCACTCGAAGCACTGTACATTTGCATGGTTACTCTGCAATTCACACTTAACTGACTGGCAGAGGGTTCATCGAACCATTTTCATACTACTTCTCTTCCATTCCACTCTCGAATGACGCGTGGGAAAAAGGAACACCTAAATCTTTCCGTTCGAGCTCTGATTTCTCTTATTTTATTATGATGATCATTTCTCCCTACGTAGGTGGGTGTCAACAAAATATTTACACATTCGGAAGAGAAAGCTGGTGATTGAAATTTCCTAAATATATCTCGCCGCAAAGAAAACCGCCTTTGTTTCAGTGACTGCCACCCCAACTCGCGTATCATATCAGTGACACTCTCAACCCCGTTGCGCAATAATACGAAACGAGCTGCCCTTCTTTGCACTTTTTCGATGTCCTCCGTCAATCCTACCTCGTAAGGATCCCATACCGCGCAACAATATTCCAGCGGAGGACGGACAAGTGTAATGTAGGCTGTCTCTTTAGTGGGTTTGTCGCATCTTCTAAGTGTTCTGCCGACAAAGCGCAGTCTTTGTTTCGCCTTCCCCACAATATTATCTATGTGGTCTTTCCAATTTAAGTTGCTCGTAATTGTAATTCCTAGGTATTTAGTCGAATTTACAGCCATTAGATTTGTGCGATTTATCGTATACCCAAAATTTATCGGATTTCTTTTAGCACCCATGACCTCGCACTTTTCTTTGTTTAGCTGCGATCATGAAACTTCCTCATCTTCGTATTCACACTCCACAGCAACAACATTTTTCCACCGATGAATGACTTGACGAAGACCGTGCTTGTAGAAGTCTACATTTTAGTTGCTCTTTAAACGTTCCACCTCTAAAATAGCGTCATCATCATTGTAGAGCCGGCCGGAGTGGCTGTGCGGTTCTAGGCACTGCAGTCTGGAGCCGGGCTACCGCTACGGTCGCAGGTTCGAATCCTGTCTCGGGCATGGATGTGTGTGATGTCCTTAGGTTAGTTAGGTTTAAGTAGTTCTAAGTTCTAGGGGACTGATATTAAGTCCCATAGTGCTCAGATCCATTTGAACCATTTGAACCATCATTGTAGAAACGCCTGCCATGCAATGGTTTCTTCATCCGAGGAAGGAGGAAAGAGAGTACCATGACAGGAGAACACGGGTGAAGCAAGCTTTGATACCTGCAACAATGATTGGCTAAGAACGAAGTGTTCCAAAGTCTGGAGATCTCATTCACGTAAGGAATTGAACTCTAGATACAATACAAGGCAAAATTTGTATGATACTTCTGAATGTTAATTTTCTGTTGTAATTCACTATTCACTATAATTTTTAAAGTCATTATCAATAAATTTCGTTAAAAAAAAGAAGCTGGAGCTTCGTCGTGGATCGAAAACTGCCCCTTCGACACCGTTCGACGACCCTTCAACCTGACAGTTTCCTAGAACTCTGACAGGAAATTTCAATAGTATGTTCCTGTGACGCTTTGTCCCTTACAGGTATAATCTGTTAACATCAGATCATGACAGTTCCAAAAAATACTAAGCATTACCTTTCCCAATGATGGTTATTTTGAGTCTTCAAAGTGGTGAATCAACATTTTTCCACTGCTTGCTTTGCTCATTTATCTCGGGGTCATAGCAGATTAGAATCTGAAGAAGTCAGTTGGATTGACCTGACACAAATGCAAAGATTCCGCTGTTGCCTCCGTTCGGTAGGCTTTTTTGAATGCATGTAAACAGTGACGAAACACAGCGGGCGTTAACATTCGGCAAGTTCAAAGTTTGTACAATATGTTGAATACTAATTCGTCGTTGATTTCCACTGTCGACTGCATTGCGACACACTGGAATTCTAGAACTAGGGTCTCCACATAATGTGCCTTTATACTGCTGATATTTGTTTATTTTGACCCGACTTCCGGTCTATTAGGCCACTGCCAGGGAACAGCTGACTAGCATACACAAGACATATTAGTGTGTAGAATACCAGACATTAGAAACAAAGATAATTTCAACTTACATAGAATGTTTGGTGGCGAAAAATGTCAAATTCTGCACTCATCACACATGTTAAGCACCAGGCATGTTAAATTACAGTTTTACATCACAGTTTACGAAATGAATAGTATCCAACACAGTACATAACGAAAACAAACAATATTAAAGTGTGTAAGTCGTTTGAATGTAACATTAAATGTTATGAGGAAAAAAAAGCAAAGTATATCGCAAGTACGAGGCCTGTTCAGAAAGTAAGCTCCGATTGATTGCCAAATTGAAACCACAGTGAACATCAGAAATGTTTTACTTGTAACAATTAGCTACACCTTTCAGCTACTTCTCTACGTAGTCGCCGTTCTGACTTAGACTTTTGTCATAGCGTTGTACCAACTTTTCAATAGCCTCATCATAGAAGGCAGCCGCCAGTGCTTTCCGCCAATTCTCCACGCTGGCCTACACGTCGTTGTCTGTGTCAAAATGTTGTCTTCAAAGACAGCGGTTCATGTGACCAGAGATGAAACTCAGGGGGAGACAATTGCGGACTGTATTGTGGGTAATCTCACATTTCCATTTGAAAACGATGCAGGAGCATCTTCATTGCCCCTGCAGAATGCGGCTGAGAATTGTCTTGAAGAAGAAACAGCACGACAGTTATGTAATGTTAGCTGCATAGCTTCAGGCGAAATTTCTCACCAGGCCCTCGTACTTGGCGGCAGACACTATTTTCTAGACATCTTTACGCACTCACTGCGAGCTCAGAAATGCGAAGAGCGACGTGATGCTAACTGGGGTTATACTAGAGACACTACCCAACACATCTGTGCAAAGCTTTATCGGATTTTCATAGTCGTTTCCATTTCGCGACCGATCGGAGCTTACTTTCTGAACGCCCCTCGTATATCGTAGTACTAGCTTATGGATATGAATGTGATGACTGTAATGGAGGTCTGGGAGCGTGTGGCTGGTTGACTGGATCATATGAAGCTTCAGAGTAGGGATGTGCTCAACTGTAAGTGGTCACTTAGAACCAAGCGATGGTCTTGATCCAAATGCTTATTTACCAATACACTAACTTTCCTCTTTGTTGGTAATATAAAGTACTTCTGTATGTACGTTCTGTCTACGACCTTCCTTCAGCCTATTTTCAGCAAAATTGGGTTGAGACTTTCGTAATCTCTAGATTCGTTCGTTGTCAGTCCGCCTAGCTGCTACGGGATGACAATTATTGAACTGTGTGAAATAAAATCGTTATAACTTCTGAACGGTATGCGATAGAACGTTCAAATTGCACAGTTGGCCACGGGTTATGATGGGAATGAGGATGCAAATTGTTGTTTAGTTTAGCAACTAAGCCCACTTTCAACTGGATGAGTCCACCAATAAGCAAAATTGGCGCATTTGGGGGACTGAGAATTCACATTTCGCGATCGAGAGGTCTCTCCACCCTCAGCGGGTGACTGTGTTGTGCAGTGTCCAGTCACGGAATAATCGGTGCGTCATTTCTTGATGGCACAATGACTACCGAACGTTACGTGAAGGTTCTGGAAGATGATTTCATCCCCGTTATTCAAAGTGAACCTGATTTCAACATGATGTGGTTCATGCAAGGCGTTGCTCGATCCCATCGAAGCAGGAGAGTGTTTGATGTCCTCGAGGAGCACTTTGGGACCGCATTCTTGATCTGGGGTACCCAGTGGCCACTGGCATGGTCCTCGATTGGCGGCCGTATTCTCTAGATCTGGATACATGCGACTTCTTCTTGTGGGGCTATATTAATGATAAGGTGTACAGCAATAATCCGAAGCCCATTGCTGAGCTGCAAACAGCCATTCAGGAGGTCACGGACAGCATCGATTTCCGACACTTCAGCGGGTCATCCAGAATTTCGCTTCTCGTCTACGCCACATCATCGCCAATGATGGCAGGCATATCGAGTATGTCATAACTTAAATCCGAATATCTGTAGCGACGTTTAAGTGTTGAATATAGCGTGTGCACGCAGTAGTTCGTAACTAATTTACGTTTTTTCATCTACTTCAGTAATTGTCACCTTGTATATATCCCTACTTGTTTGATCGGTATTCAGTTAGTTACTGTCTACGTTCTCAGACAACAAGACGCTGGATGTCCATGCTTCGTTCAACTAGAGTAACAACAACAACGAGCATGCACACGTGCATGAACACACACACACACACACACACACACACACACACACACACACACATTGTGCTACAGAGGAAAGAAGACCGTTTAACGTGCCATCGACAGCGAGGTGATTAGAGACGGAGCACAAGCTCTGACTGATTTCGTTGGGGATGCGGAAGAAAATAGGTCGTTCCCTTTCAAAGGATCTATACCGCATTTACCTGAAGCGATTCGGGGAAATTACGGAAAACCTACGTTTGCATGACCAGAAGGAGATTTGAACCACCGTCCTCTCGATTGCGAGTCCACTGTGATGACCACTTCTCACGTGTGAAAACGAGGGAGTGGCGGAAGTATACAGGCAGAGACAGAACTGGCTGTGATTTTTAATGGACCATTTTCGCACACCAATGAAGCAAAAGAATCAACTACCTACAATTCGTTTTTATGGTGAAAGATTTTTTTGTGTAAAACAACATGTACTACCAAAACACATGGTGAGAGCAGAACCAGTTACAGCAAATATCAAAAACTACAGAAACTTATGAGCAAAAGAAGGCAGTTCTCTTCATTAAAAATATCGACATTCCGCATCTTCAGTTGAATAACGGGTTAATTTAATTTCATTAGCAAATAGTTAGGACACACGTAACCTAAGTATTCTTAATTGAATTAAGCGTGCTTTTCATTAGCGAGAAATAAAGAAAACAATTGATGCGGGCTGCAAAATTTCATCGCACGTAAGAATGAAAGTGTTACGAGAACTGTGGCTCTCCGGCCGTTGTGGCTGGGCGGTTCTAGGCGCTTCAGTCTGGAACCGCGCGACCGCTACGGTCGCAGGTTCGAATCCTGCCTTGGGCATGGATGTGTGTGATGTCCTTAGGTTAGTTAGGTTCAAGTAGTTCTAAGTTCTAGGGGACTGATGACCTCAGATGTTAAGTCCCATAGTGCTCAGAGCCATTTGAACCATTTGAACTGTGGCTCGAAAAACAGCTTATGTTAGTTTCAGTCTTAATGAAACTAAAAACTATTTAATAACGACTGTTTGCATAAGCTGCTACAAATCGCTTGACATTTCATCTGAAATTGCGCTAAGTTGAAGAATACTTATTTTATCATAATTCATGTATCTCAGCTACAATTTAAATCCATAGTCTATACGTCATTATTTTATTAAGAACCGACATACGAAATCGTTTAAAAATGTTACATATACTGCTATTAAAACAAAGTGAAACGAATTAAAATTGTAGCCAAAATAATTTCTTCTTGGTAACTGCTACCATTCCATAGACGATTTTTTTTTAGAGGAAAGCTGGTAGCATTTGCAGGTAAAACAGAATTAAATTTAAGTTCAGTACTAGTTACATGAACAATATTGAAAACTGATATATTCATTCGTATTAATTTTAAGTCAGCGTGCTCGTAGCCGTACTTCTAAACAAAACGTGTATACATAGTCTGTAAATTGAGTAGTTCAAAATGATTTCGAAAAGTCTCCAAGAGATTAATTGTGCAGAACCGAAAATGAAGTGACTTGTGACTGATGACGTACATTCATCTCAGTTGCTCGCTCAGTCGGATTCTTTATAATTAAGGACGTAAATATGTTTCATTAAAATTCTTTACGTTATTTTCTCAACTTGTTTCCGGGTCAGAGGTCCCCTCCTCCTTCCTGCTGGGCAGCTGCCTCCTCCTAAGAAATTACCGAGGTGAGGCATTGTGCAGCGCTCGGGGTGCAGATTAGTGTCCCAGAGCTGGCCAGCTACAACAGAGTTTGCACAAGTAATTCCGCTCACGGAACTTGTCGACTTCTTGCCGCTCCAGCGAAGGGGCGGCAAGCGAAGGAACTTGAGACTTCCCTTCCCTCTGCACTGGAGTCTCCAGCACTTTCCAAATTGACGCTGCTGCCCACCTACTCCAGGCAATGTTCTTTTGGCACCTCACACACCTGGACACGGAAACAACCCGGGCATCGTGTGGCAGATATGAATCTTTTTTAATGTGAGAAAGCATTCATGTATTCAAAGAGCGAGAATTAGAAAAGAAAATGTAGAAAGAGAAAAACTCAGGGGTTCTAGTTTCAGCATTCGTTCTATATTCCATCAGAAGCTTCACCTAACACTAATTTCTCTGGTAAATGTGACAGTTATCCTCGACATCTACCGGTGGTTATAACTAAGCTGCAGCTACTTCCAGCCGTCCACTGTGGCTGAGTTACCAAACACGGCCTTCCGAAATGCCTACACAAAAGAAGTAAATATTCCAAAATTCGAATCGAGAACAGCTGCCAGCATAACTGACATAGAAGTAAACATCATCGGAGTAGTGAAGCAACTCAAATCACTTAATAAAAGTAAGTCTTCTGGTCCAGACTGTACATCAGTTAGGTTCCTTTCCGAATATGCTGATGCATTAGCTCCATACTGAACAACCATATACAACCGTTCGCTCGACGAAAGATCCGTACCCAAAGACTAGAAAGTTGCACAGGTCACACCAATATTCAAGAAAGGTAGTAGGAGTAATCCACTAAGTTACAGGCCCATATCGTTAACGTCGATATGCAGAAGGATTTTAGAATATACATTGTGTTCGAACATTATGAATTACTTCGAAGGAAACGGTCTATTGACACACAGTCAACATGGGTTTAGAAAACATCGTTCCTGTGAAACACAACTAGCTCTTTATTCATATGAAGTGCTGAGTGCTATTGACAAGGGATCTCAGATCGATTCCGTATTCCTGGATTTCCGGAAGGCTTTTGACACTGTACCACACAAGCGGCTCGTAGTGAAATTGTGTGCTTACGGAATATCGTCTCAATTATGTGACTGGATTTGTGATTTCGTGTCAGAGAGGTCACAGTTCGTAGTAATTGACGGAAAGTCATCGAGTAAAACATAAGTGATTTCAGGCGTTCCCCAAGGTAGTGTTATAGGCCCCTTGCTGTTCCTTATCTAGATAAACGATTTGGGAGACAATCTGAGCAGCCATTTTCGGTTGTTTGCAGATGAAGCTGTCGTTTATGGACTATTAAAGTCATCAGAAGATCAAAACAAACTGCAAAACGATTTAGAAAAAATATCTGAATGGTGCGAAAAGTGGCAGTTGACCCTAAATAACGAAAAGTGTGCGGTCATCCACCTGAGTGCTAAAAGGAACTCGTTAAACTTGGCTACACAATAAATCAGTGTAATCTAAAAGCCGTAAATTCAACTAAATACCTAGGTATTACAGTTACGAATAACTTAAATTGGAAAGAACATACAGAAAATGTTGTGGGGAAGGCTAACTAAAGGCTGCGTTTTATTGGCAGGACACTTAGAAAATGTAACAGACCTAGTATGGAGACTGCCTGCACTACGCTTGTCCGCCCTCTTTTAGAATACTGCTGCGCGGTGTGGGATCCTTACCAGATATGACAGACGGAGTACATCGAAAATGTTTATAAGACGGGCAGCACGTTTGGTATTATCGCGAAATATGGGAGAGAGTGTTACACAACTTATACAGGATTTGGGCTGGAAATCATTAAAAAAGGCGTTTTTCGTTGCGACGCAATCTTCTCACGAAATTCCAATCACCAGCTTTCTTCTCCGAATGCGAAAATATTTTCTTGACACCGACCTACATAGGGAGGAACGATCACCAAGATAAAATAAGGGAAATCAGAGCTCGTACGGAATGATATAGGAGATTATTCTTTCCTCGCGTTATACGAGATTGTAATAATAGAGAATTGTGAAGGTGGTTCTATGAACCCTATGCCAGGCACTTAAATGTGATTTGCAGAGTATCCATGTAGACGTAGATGTAGAAGTATCGTATGATAGCGAAACTTGGTAGGTACTCTAATACGTTTCTGAGGAACCGATTTACGCTAGAAAGAAAAGTTTTGGCCACCAGGTGTAAATCTGATTCTGTGAATTCAAGAAGACTTCTACAAATGTTTCCATATGTGATGGATTAGGAACTGGACGTCGGCAGAAAAGATGAAACAAGTGAAAACGGTATAATGTTGATTTTATTATTAACCGCCGCTTACACAATTTGTTCTATATGAGCACCGGAGACATCGACGAAGTGCTTCATCCGTAAAACGACGATATCAACAGTTGCTTGCAGCAGTTCCGGTGGATACTGTACTGGCCATCGGATCAGGTAGAGACCGGACGTATCCCTCGTAAACGAGTTCTTTTATATATTCCCAGAGCCAAAAGTCACACGGATTCAGATCATGTGATCTTGCAGCCCATTCAGACAAGAGGTGTTGCCCCATCTTCAATGAAAACAGTGATTTACACGCAGCTGCGCTTTCCCAAAGCAGGAATTACGTAGCTTACATCGAGGTCTAGGTAACGTGAAGACGTCTCGGTACATCAGACAAGCCGACAGCTGTGGTCGAGCGGTTCTAGGGGCTTCAGTCTGGAACCGCGCGACTGCTACGGTCACAGGTTCGAATCCTGCCTCGGGCATGAATGTGTGTGATGTCCTTAAGTTAGTTAGGTTTAAGTAGTTCTAAGTTCTAGGGGACTCATGACCTCAGATGTTAAGCCCCATAGTGCCCAGAGCTATATGAGCCATGTTTCTTAATATGTTTAGGGCAGCGGTAGTGGAAGCACCTACGCATCGGTTCGCCGACAAGTTGCTATAGCGAACCATACCTAAAACGAGCTTTTCAGATATCATTAATACGTCGGAGCCTTGAAACAAATTACAAGCTGAGCACAGGATGTCTGAAAATATTTCATCCGATTTCACAGAACCAGTCTTCTATAGTAATGAAGACAGTAACCTGAGATAAATTTCGTCTGATGCATAGTGTAGTGTCGAGGAATCCTGAATACTCGGATCGCTAGACAAACAGTCAAACAACTCGTGTTAATGAGCTTTATTACAACAAGACAAATACAAATACTTAACTTTGATAGATGTTCCGCAAGCAAAGGACGACATAGAAAATAATCAGTCTTCTTCAGAATAGACAAACACAAGTCTGTGCTGCACAGAGAATGCTAATGATAGAGGCTACGATGCGTCGGCTAACAAAGTGGCTGACATTGAAGCTGCTATCGAAGTGGGCTCCACCAGTCGGGCGCGGCGCTTGTGTCGTCTTCACCTAGGGGCCACTGCTGTAGCATTGTCGTCCTGGAGGAAAGTCGGTCAGCGTGCGATTGGCTGACCTCTTCTCACAGCCATCTTTTCTCTGTCGTTCTGGACTAGAGTGCCGGCGCTGAGTATCCGCTATAAAACATAGGACTACAGAGGTTTTACTAAGGATCTTCACTATGTCCTCATCTGGTCATACGGCAAATAATCCAGACAGTTGCCACCTTGTCCCATATTGTTGCTCACCGCTCCCGTGTTGCTGGGGAAAACCTCCCGGATCCTGATGTTCCTCAAGCCCGCCAAACCACCCTCTAATGTCTCCTCCTACCGTCCTATCACCCTCACCTCGGTCTTCAGCAAGGTCTTGGAGTCCATCCTCACCCAACGCATCCACCAGCACCTCCACCTGCACCACTTCCTTCCCTCCACCCAATGTGGTTTCCGACCCTCCTTCTCTGCTGATGATGTTCTCCTTCACCTCACCCACCTCCTCTCCAAGCAACTCAATTCCCATCGCTCTGCCATCTTACTCTCTCTTGACCCCGAACTTGCTTACGATCGTGTATGGCATTCCAGTCTCCTCTTCAAGCTCCAAACCTTAACCATTCTTATTAATTACGTCCGTCTGATCGCCTCCTTCCTCTCTCATCGCCCTTCCCCATCCACAACACCGATTCCTACACCTTCTACCCCTCCGCCGGTGTGCCCCAAGGTTCCGTCCTCTCCCCTCTACTCTACCTTCTCTATACGGCGGACATGCCGTCGCCCCAACCCCCCATCCACCTCCTCCAATATGCCGATGACACCAACTTCCTTGCCTTCGCCCACACCCTTCAATGCTCCCAATGCCATCTCCAGTCCCATCTTGACCACTGTTTGGTGCAACCAGTGGCTGCTCAAGGTCGATCCTTCCAAAACCCAGGTAATCATTGTAGGAAAAACCGTCCCTTTCTTCCGTCTTCTGGATTTCTGCCTTACCATCTATGACCACCCCATTAACCTCACCCCCATCCTCAAATACCTCAGCATCACCCTTGACTGCCGCCTTTCCTGGACCCCCATCTCTGGACAGTCCAAGCCAAGGCACAAATCCGTCTCCAACTCTTCTCCGGCTGAACTTGGGGTCTGGACCCCTCTACAATCCTCCACACTTATAAGTCCCTCATCCGCCCCATCCTTTGTTATGCCCACCCTACCTGGATATCCACCCCTCCCATGTGCTCTGCCTCGCCAATCGCATCCGTCTCCCTTCCCCCACATGGATCCTTTACGACTTGATC